>NC_136492.1:151309272-151926152 GCF_053919585.1 Euprymna scolopes
AGACAGTCACAAAGGAACACACCAGGAAAGAAAATTCGACTCACCTGTTTTGTTTAAATAAATACGTTTATTCATGCAACATTTAAAAATACGTCTGCATATTGCTTTTACAAGTCTCTCCGTTCGCCATTTGGTTAACAAAACTAAGCTGTATTGAACATGTGCTTTTCCTCATGCTGCGTCAACACCATCGCTCAAATCCACTCGCTGCTACGTAGAGTTTTAAAATCTCTCTCGCTGGCACGTTCTTCGCGTCGCTGTTGCTACCCACGTGGTTCCAAAACTGTTTTCGCTTCTCTTTTCCTTCTCGTCTTTCCCTGTGACGTCAACTCGCACCACACTTTCGTCATTTACATAGGTCAGATACCGCTGCTCCTACATACGTCTCCGTGTCTTTGTTATATATCTGGTTAATTTTGATGTACATGCGAGAGATATTTGTATAAAAAATAGCATTTATCTTCCACCTAGCCACAACTAATTTTCTCTCCATTCATGTATTTATATTCATATTTCCTTACAATTTTAATAATGTCCTACCAATTTTATCAGCCATTATAAGCAAGTAAAATTAGGCCGGCGTTTTGCTTCGTCTTAATGCATTATAAAAATTTTACATTTATGTTTTTTCTCGCTACAAATTTATATTATTGCCATATTCGGCCATGTTAAAAAATGTGTATGCTTTTATAACGAGTCATTGTTCCGGAATAGGAATTGATGACACAATTAGCGCTATCGACTGTAGTCTCGGCTTGCTCTGTACGCGTTCGGTAATATTACGACCTTCTTTACTTTTGAGATGTTTGAAATTGGAACGTGGAACAACTTTTGATTAGCTAAATTAAAATGAGAATCAGAGAAATTAATGTATAACAGATAATATTAAACATACATTTTACCGCATACATACATACTTATATATTTCGTAACACGTTCCATTTATGTGTGTGTAAGCAAAGTAATTCAATAAACTGGTATGTAGATGGCAGAGCTGAGAACAATCAACGATTTTGTACACGTTTTCGCAGAAATACTTATCTATTAATATTAATTATTTTCGTTAATGCATTATAAAATCTACAGCAACTTGAATGTATGTTATGTAATAGGTAGAACACAAGAAAGCGTCGATCTATCTATTTACTTATCTATTTCTGTATCTATCCATCTCAGTCTATCTCTTACAGGAAAAAGGGTTGTCCCTTTCCATATAAATAAGAAAAACATTAGGTAAGTGAAAATGAGATTAGAATAAGCCAAGACGAACGTTGTAAGCAAGGTTCAGAAATAGAATGTTAGAAATCGAAATGTTAAAAAGTCTATTGTTAAATTCTATTATAAATAGTTAGATATCGTTTATATTGTAAAAAGAATTGATTGTTCATTCTTTTACAAAAACTGAATATTATAAATGTCAGCTAAAAAGAATGAACAATACAAATTAAAAATACATTGTTAAAAATAGGTTAGGTTAAAAACAGGTTAGTTGAGAATTATTTGTTGTCGAAGTGTGTTTGGAAAAACTTGTGCTTAGCCACGTGAATTGGTTACGTTGGGAAACACACTTCTGATACCATAGCAAAAGGGAGATTCTCAATATAAGAGCAAGAGTTAGTCAGATCAGGCAGCAGTTGAGGCAGAAAAGTTGAGTCTGCTAGTCAGCAGAGATCAGGAGAGTCAGTCAGTGGTCAGCTGCTCCTTTGGAAGCGAAAGGTAGGACGATTAAACTATGTAGAACAAATGTGAATTCCTGACGTCATCATCATTCGACCGGTGTAATGAAATAAAGAATCACCATCGATATCTGTAACTGTTTGTCTTCGTGTCGTCATTTCACAAATCAAAAGGTAATGTGTTAATCATCTTATTATGAACATTGTGTAACCACTCCAAGAATATGTATCTCTCCTCGCTATATGTGTTACAAGAAATATAAAAACTGTGCATCTATCACCCTCAGTATATATATGAAGTCCCAACCATCTCAGAACAGAACTGTATATGTATAAATATCTCCCTTTCTGTCTCTTCCTCATCACCGTTATATCTGCTATGTATTGTCCTCAATATGAACCCCCATTATCCAAAATATCTACCTATCTAACTGGAGTGATGGACGTGAGATGAATATGACGTATATTTATAAGATCTGTCAAAATGTGGTAAATCATATTGTAAACAAATTTACCGGTAGAGCTGATCAGCTGATAGGATCTGCATGCGAGTCACGTGATCAGGTTAGCTGGATATCAGAGAATTGGAATTTGGACGTAAGAAGAGCGGACGGTTAAACAGGTCGTCCCCCTTCACGGCTGACGTGTGTAAAAATAGAGACCTAGGAGTAACCACGCAAGCAAATATATTCACTTTCCATTCTTCTGCGATCGACAACTGGAAAGTGAATAAAAACAATATAAAACCAATCATCGTCTTGGAGTTAATGTGTTTAGTCTAAACAGGTTCCAGCCTCCCCTCCAAAAACAAGATGAATTCCAGGTGGAAAAGATCAACGACGCATGAAGTTAAGGTATGTCCAAAATATATGCATCGCACACACACCTGCATATTTACAATTAGATATTAATATATCATAAATAGACAGCAACAATATAATTCTACAGTTCAAATAGTGAAGAAGAAGCGACAGACATATAGTTACATGCATACAAATCAGGATGAACCCTTTGTCTCGAGTACGCATATCAAAATTTAGACGATAATGCAACATATCCACACGAAACAATTAATAATATTGTTTCAGAAGAGACGTTGCAAGCCTATCTTTGTTTTATCGTTATTTCCATGACAGGTGCTCGACACCGGGCTGCCAGCTAGTATATATATATATATATATATATATATATATATATATATATATATATATATATATATATATAGACAAATATTATTGAATAGTACGGAGTTATTCTGTTTAAAATTTTCCTTTTTATCTTCTCCAATCTCCGAATAGTCATTTTTGTGTTCTTCTCGAAATTGTATATTAGATCCATAACCGCGGGCGTTTCGACAGAAGTACTTCTATCATTCTCAGGCATATTGTAGAAATAAATGTAGAAATAGTTTTTTAATTTACGTATATATACATTTTTCCTAGTCACGTGGTAGCTTGTTACAAGTTAGGTGAGCGGACTTTTTTTTACATATATTAAACACATTTATCTATACAAACACATATATACATATTCAAAAATTTATCCCAACATTTCAAAACGTTCCGGCTGCACTCATAATTAATATTATTTATTTGAGGCTTTTTTTTGTTTTAATGTACAATGCTTCGAGTATTCTTAGCCTATTTACATTTCTCTCACTCTGCAATACTCTTGTATTTTCTACCATAATTCTTCGAAATTCCGAATGGTGGCAGACATGCCCCTTCAAATATTGTGATATGGAGCTAGAGTCAGAGAGCTGGAGAGTCAATCTTCGCGACAATGTTTGTTTTTTTACATGGAGGTCACCACTTATCAAGGCCCGAAGGCCACTCGGGGATAAAGGTTATTGCGTGTACATTAATCAATGAGATAGTTTGTAGTAATCATTAGTATTTGGGGTTTTGATAGAATGTCTTACTTAAGGGGGCGGTTTGTCAGGAGTTTGTTTATGTTGGACTTGGAGACGTCCAAGTTGTAGTCAGGTGGGAAACAGGCGAGGGGGGACGAGGAATTGGAGCTCAGACGAGAACCTGCCATGGAAATAAAGATAAAACAAAGACAGGCTCGCAACGTCTCTTCTGTGGGCGAGAGGTTACAGGGAAGAGAAATGGGCATCCCCCACTAAACCACGAAGTCTATTTTGTACTCGGTCAAGGCAGGATAGGCTGTTTTTGCAGCTCCTGCCCAGATGTGGCAGCAGTATTCCATCCTTGGACGTACTTGGCTTTTATACAGATAGAGAATTGCATCAGTAGTGAGATATCTTCTGGAGCGGTAGAAGGATCCGATCATTTTTCCAGCGACCTTGGCAACAGACTTGATGTACGTGTTCCATTTTAGATCAGGAGTAAAAGTCAAACCCAAAAGCTTGTCACAACATGAAGCCTCCCCAAGACGAGAACCATCAATTTCAATTGATGCCAGATGGGTATCAGAGCGTTGATGATGTAAAGATAGAAGCTTGGTTTTGGATGTATTAAAAGTGACCAGCCACCTCTTCCCTCATTGTACCACGTGCTGAAGATCAGAGGAGAGAGAATCAGAGAGGACTTTGTCATTTACGGCCTTTGATGTGTTGCCATAGATGGTCGTGTCATCAGCATAGATATCAACGAATGATTTAAGTATGTGTTTTGGAAGATCATTGATGTAGATCAGGAAGAGAGTTTGGCCCAGGATGGAACCCTGTGGGACTACAGCATTAATACTGTGGGCCTCTCATTTCTGCCCATCAACCACTACTCTTATGAACCTATTAGAGAGAAATAATTTAATGATTGAGAAAACATTTTCAGCTATACCGTAGCTGGAAATCTTGTGAAATAGGCCCTTATGCCATACCTTATCGAAGGCCTTCGATATGTCAAGAGCAATTGCCCTGGAAAGGAAGCCTTTGTCAAGAGATTCACTAATCCTATGTGATATAGCCGTTAGCACATCTGCTGTAGATCTTGCAGAGCGGAAACCATATTGCATGTCACTAAGAAGGTTGTTTCTGTTGAGGTGGTTGACTACTTTTTTTTTTATTTAATATGGATTCCAACAACTTACTCATGACACACAGTAGACTTATTGGTCTGTACTGAGAGGGAGATGATTTTTCACCTGAATTCTTAAATACATGGCATACTGATGAGGTTTTCCGGGATGTTGGAAAGCACTTCTTCTTAAGGCAACGCTTAAGCGGTTTTGTAAGTATGGGGACAAGTTCTGGTTGGAGTTTTTTTCAGCACTATAACTGGATGCCGTCAGGGCCAGTTGCTTTACTGGAATCAATATTCTTAATTAGCTTGGCGACCTCACGCACATATATTTGTATGTTGCTTAGTGTGTTGTCTGTTATACGAGGAAATACAGGGAGTTGATGGCCTTCGTAGTATAGGGTACAATTAGCTGCAAAGTTCTTGGCAAATAGTCTGGCCTTATCTGATGCTGACGAGATGAACTCAGGTCCATTGATGATAGTTGGGATAGAACGCACGCTTCTGTTCAAAATCCTGTTTGCTATTTGGCAGAACTGGTGGGAACCAAGCCGCTGCTCAGCTACCTTGGATTTAACGGACTGAGCACATAGCTCTCTTACATATTTTATTACTCTTTTACAGTGGTTGCTGGCAGTCCTGAAAACAGCTTTAGTCTCAGTACATCTATTACGTTGGTAGTTATGGAAAAAGTGATTTCTGTTTAAAGTGTATGCCTATTTCCATTCTATGGAGCCCAGGTGCGAACGCAGACCACACAATTTTATTATACCATCCCTATTTAAGCTACAACATACTTATCAAAGTATTATTATATACATCTATATCAAGAACACTTGTAAACGTTTTTTTTTTATTTTTTATTTCCATAATTTGTGGACCAGCCGCGTACGCAGACCCCACAATTTTAATAAATCATCATTATGCAAGATCAAACAACCATTTCTGTGTCTCGATACATCTTCTATCTTTATATGGGTATCAGTTTTCTATAATAGCCAACCATATAGGAGCCTATTCGTGACCAGACACACACACATACGTCAGCTTTATATTATAGATATATATTTCATTGAAAAGCAGGGGAGATTCCTGGTTGATTCTCTTGCGATCCATTTTTCCCGTTAGCGAGCTAATATTCAAACATTCTGTTTTAGTGTAAAATAAAAGTTGCGATTGTCGCGAACGCTTTCGTCTTTCATTAGTCCTTTTTAGGCGCGTAATGAATAAAAAAACTCGGTTTCGTGAATTTATTAAAAAAGTCGATTAAAATTTTAATGAACTTTTTCAATAAATTCACTTAACGTAATTTCCATATATATTCACTAAACTCAATAAAAGGTGATTAAAATTTTAATATATATATTTCCTGATTCCGACACAATTTTCAATTCTCTTCTTATTCTCGATTCCGATACAATTAGTAATTTCGGTTTCGACTTTAATGATAAAAAAACTGGTTTTGCTGTATTGTTTTATGGTTTTATTTTATTTGTTATATCCAACTTGAAATTCGAAAACATATTAGGCATCTGGAAGCATATAAAAAGTCGATGACATATATGCAAACACATGCCTTTTTATAATATTTGTAAAATATGTTTATCATACAGATACGATGGTCATTCTAAAACTAAAACCATGTATCTTTTAAACGCAAAAAGAACTACGAAGACGCAAGGGTTACCATTAAAATGAGCGGTCTTTTGAGCTGCTGAATTTATTTTTCTATGTAGTCACAACCATTCTAAATGCACATTATTCTAAGATTTAATGGCAAATCTGTACTTCCGACTGCCATACATAACAATGGGTGCAATTTTAGTTTTTTACATTGTCAATCCCTGCCACAGAAAAATTATAAATGCATAAATTCAGTTACAGAATAATGCAATGTCTAATACTCTTTGATCCATTCTGGTATGTAATAACACAGGATATATCAGTTTAGAACGCCTCCCCTATGTGGTTTATCCCAACGAATCAGTTTTGCATGTATAATTTAAATAAAATTTCGGCATATGGCTCCAAATCTCGTGTGTATTTAGAGGTCAAATTATCATAGACTCTAGGCATTAAATATTATTTCAACAATAACACGTCGAATGGTGTCTATCAATTTGTCTATTGTGTCTGGTTTATATTCGTAGAAATGGAACACTACATTTATCGTTGACGCAGGCTGATCACTCGACATCCAATGACGATACATATTACATAAGGCACATCAACACTTGTTACATACGAATTTCCATGAAGTCTTTCAATATAAACATAATATGTGCGCCGTCGTAGTTGTTGTTTATAAATTGTGCGTAACAGTTATAAATCTTGTGTCTTAATTATGCATTAAATAGCGATTCATAGTCTTAAGAAATACGTTCCTCTAAATGTGTGAATGCCCTTACGGCTTTGACGTATGTAATAAATAGGTTCCTATAAATGTGTGAATGCCTTTACGGCTTGATATATGTAATAAATAGGTTCTATTTTCATCTCAAATAAACTTGCGCAGTTCTTTTAACAGCTAACATCCTCAGCTCGCTAGCGGTCGGTAGTTTCAACGATGTAAAGGAAGATCCTTTCAATATTGATGCATGCGAATCAATATCAAGACAACGTATTTATTGCAATCCTAAGTGCCTTTATTTTGGAACGCATGTTATATTGACTTGCACAACCGAATAATCTTTCTTGGGACTTGAGTGGATCTACCTACTTTAGTTCACAAACTGACTTGAATTATCTAAAAGGCTACATTACTCAATGTTCATTGCGTCTCGCTTCCTGATGCTTGAAATTTCCATTTTCAAAAAGTTAGCTTTTGCTATTGTGATCTAGTTTTGTTATTTATTTTCCATTATTTGTTTCAATTATTAACAGAAAATATGTTCTTTTCTATCTCGTCGATCTTACCATGCAAACAGCAATAGTAAATTTCACTTGGGGTCGACTCATATATACATCCAATTTGAAAAATAAAGAAGAAAGAAAGACAGAAAACAAGAGGCTATTTTGTTGAAGGAAATAGAAAAAAGTAGCATATGCTATATTAAAAAGTAGGAGTTCACGGCGGCGATTTGATTGTAAAAAGAGAAAATAAAACGATGGGAGTGATATGCTTCGGATAACAAAGTTTGTTTAAATGCGTATACTTCCGCAAACAAGTGCTAATATAACGTGTACACGTTTTTTTTAGAAATAAAGCAGCAAAAAAAAAATGTAAGTGATAAAATTGTAGGGAAAGTATTAAAAGAGAAGTTAGAAGACAAGGGTGAATAAAGTGATGTAGCAAAAAAGAAAGGAAAAGAAAAGCATGAAGACAGAATACATATAATATAATAAATAGTGAAAAATATAAAAAGACAACAGAAAAGGTTTAAACTTAATAGGTAACAAAATCTGTGAAATAGTATTCGACGAGATAAAGAATAATCAGATGCGTAATGTGTCGATGGTATAAACGAGGATTACAGTCCTGAGTATGTATAGAAGTATTCTTCAGGTAGCAATACCCCCATAAACTTTTATATGACCCATGTCTTAGTATTAATGGACACTAGCTTATAAAATAAATTCATAAACATAAACTGAATATATAAGATTCAGCAAACACAGCTCCACAAGGTTTGTTGATCTTTTTAAAAATTGGTTGTTTGATGTTATATATTAAACTCACATCGATATATAGAAATATTATAGAAATACAAAATATCAAAGCGAATAAAAAGGCCTAAAGAAATCTGGCACACAGGTCTTCGGACAGAAAACAGTTTACTGGTTAGGAGAAAACATACCAGGATAAAATAGCATGCAAAAAAGAAACATATTACAATGCATGGAATGAAGTAATTTAGTTTACAATGTAGAAAATTATCCCCAAGAATCAGGTTTCAGCTGCTCCCAGTTCTTTCTCGTGTTGTTGTTGATTTCCAGCACTTAAACCCATATAATAGACCAGACTATACATACGATCAGAATATTCTATTTTAATGTGTCTGTTGATCACGATTCATGACTATCCTTTGAAGGAGATTCTGACTGCGGCTATAGGAGTTTGTATTTCAGTAGTGTACCTTCACTCAGTTGTAATTCAGTAGACCAGCAATTTTAATTTATCAGCTTGTTTAACTGGTACATTTACGACATTTTTCTTGTATGTTGGAGCTTGGGTGTTCTTGAATACTGTCATGCTTATCGTTTTGTGTGTGTGTACTGTCATGCTTACCGTTTTTTAAAGCAAGTCTTTTATTTTCACTTACTTCCACCACAGTATCCATCATATGTATGTAGGTCTCTTCGTATTGTGCTATTAAAATAGTGCCGTTTGCATACCTAAGATTGTTAATGTTGTGTCTACCCAAACTTATTCCTTTGATGTTCTTAATTTCTCCTAGTATGTTTTCGCTATAGAAGTCGAATAAATTCGGTGACAAAACGCACCCTTGGTGGATTCCCCTTCTTATTAATCTTTGCTCACTGTACTGCCCATCTATTCTAACTGTCGACGTTTGTCTCCAATAGAGGGTGCTCACAATTCTCAGGTTTTCCCCATCAATGTCTAGTTTATTTAGCATTTTAAATAGATCTTCATGTCTTAATTTATCAATTAGTATTTGAGAACTCGATAAAACACAGGTAAAGGTCTTAAATTATCATTGTGAATATGGCATATGTTATTTATTTATCTGCGACAAATCGCAATTGCACTTCTGATATTTCAGATCGTATTTTGTTTCAGTCTGAGTAATTTCAGTAGGAGCTTGAATATATGGGTCATTCCACTTATCGTTCTGTGACATTCACAGTCGATTGAAGGTTTCTCGGAGAGTGTTATGAATAGGGAGATAAGTATATCTAGGGGCATAATTCCAGTGGCATAAACTCTATTGAAAAAATAGATAGCTTATTAACTCCTATTTTATCAAGTTCAGCATACGTTTTCACTGGTATAGAGTCCGGTTTGACTGCCGTTCCTTTCTTCGTTTTTTATGGCATTTTCAACTTCTGCCTCTTAGGTTTTATAGGAATGTTCTCTTCTATAACCTGTTTAATACTATTCTTCAGCTTTTCCAATTAAGTTTCTACACCGGTGCAATCCCCCAAGGTCGTAAATCAGTTCACTTTCTTCTTGGATGATTTTGATACCATGTATTTATTGCAATATATTTATTTTCTGTACACTATTCCGCCAATAGTTTTTCTTTTTTCGTTAATTTCCCCGAGTCAATATAAGTCAACAATGTTTCCAATTCTATTTTCTCCAGGTTTGGCATTAAAATCTTCCAATAATCTTGACATCGAATGATTTCAGTTGCTTCAGAGTTTCCTTCAGTTTTTATAGAACCTTTTTATTTCAGCATCATCATGAGCTATTTTTGAGAGCATATAGTTGCAGAATGCTGAGTTCAAAACGTTTCGCACTGAGAGTATCTGCTATAACGTTTTTGCGACCCCAAGGTGGAGTCATAGATGCTACGGCTCGACACTCACCAACGTCCTGCGGGCAATTTCAGTTGCTCTCGCGAAGACAGGGTTGATATGACATTGGACACAGCAGTGATGAATTCTTCTATCCTTCTTCTTGCACTAAAAGGAAAGATCATTCAACTTGGTAATTTCTTTTTTTCTAAGTTCACTTGTAAGAATTAACAACAATAAACAACGTTGAGCCTGATTGTAGTTTTCGTATGAAATTAATTATTCACCAACAAGAGAAAAATAATAAGTATGTACAGTTTTTCACAGGAGAATAACAAAATAAGAGGAATAAAATTTCGATTGCAAGTTTCTTTTTCTATTAGTAACAATAGTTGAAGAACGAATTCTAGTTCTTAGTTTCAACAACCGGTTTCGTGCTTATGATAGGTCAAAGGACGTGTGTGTTTTGAACAGCGGGGTGCGGAGGTTGTGGACAGTTGCGAGTTCAAACTCACTCCAGAACTTACTGCAAACTTGCTGCCAACTTATTTTTCTTTGTCTGCACCGGCTTATGAATATCGGGTTGGTGTAGGTCTGAACATATCGGGGTGTTCCACCAGCCAATCATCGTACAATCCGTCACACCTTGATTCGTCCTGATTGGATAAACAGCTACCTCTTACCCACATCCAAAACAGGTAATTTTCCACAGAACAGGGTTCTCACGGATGGTCTTCTCACGCACCGAGAAGCCTGTCCTTGACCTCTCTGGTTAATACTCTAGTCTAAAACGTCCGCGAGATATCTCTAAATAATCACTTTTACAGTTTATTGTTCCATAATTCGACTTTGTTTTATCTGTTACAAAAAATTGTATTTTGTATTAGCGACTACGCCATTTTTCCTCCAACTAGCAGGGTTTCCTGCTATTTTCCCAGACCTGCCTTTAAAAGAAAAACTCTAATTCCGCAGCTGATGGCCTATTTGGGTACAATTTAAAACACTATGTCTAATTTAACTCTTAGTAACCCCTCCTGTCGGGGTAATCTCGTTTCACTGTGGCTGGTTTGTTCACGCTGTCATGATTCGATTTGATACTGGCCAGTACCCATTTAGTGTCTTTACTATGTTGGATAAGATTATGCCGACGCATTTTGAGGTTATCCACTACCAGAGTAAAGCATTTTATAACTATCTGATGTAAAATCGCCTGCTTCATTTCCATCTAAGTTCTAAGATGTCAATGTCCATTCTCTTCATTTAACTTTTAACATTGTCAAATTTTCCCATTTGGTGCAAACTTCTATCGTTTTACGTTATTATTTTCTTTTGTTTATTCTTTGCTGGTTGTCAGAGAGTAGCTTGATGACTATCACGTGCCACTTGTCTTTCATAGTAATCCTTACGGAGTGAAATGTTCTGATTCAGAACTCTATTCACACTGTTTCTCGAATAATGAGTTGGGTGTATTTTGTAACGGACCAGGATATAAATACCCCAATCCCGTTACAAAAGAATAATGAAACGAATGGAATTGAAGGAAACAAAGACTCCATTAATGGATAAGATAAACGTCGTTTATTTACTGTTGAAAGAATGTTTTAGATATAATATGTGTTCATGTCCGCGCGTGTGTAACCAATGTTCGTTGCGGGACTGGTGGTGTAGAAAGAATAGGAAATATGTGTTCATCTCAAGTTCGAGTCACTATCGTTTGTTCGCGCGTGGGAAGAGAAATCAGTGTTGTAGTGGAAATGAGAATGATAGTCCAGCGTGTAGACAAAGAAGAGGATATGAGAGTTGACGTCAGTTAGCAGTCAGCTACGCGAAGGTGTTCTCAGGGAACAGTAGTAGATGGAGAGAGAAAGAGTGCGAATGTGTACATACGGTATGTTAGCTCATGCCCCATACATAGTCGCAGGGGACGTGAATGCGCATGATCGTGTGCCTCCCGAAGGGGAGGCGGCTGGTTAGCCCAACCTCTCTGGTCGAGAGCTGGTCCTAAAAGAAGGAGCCGCTTGTTGCTCTCTCTTTTATACTCGTTTCCGGTGATCTTTTGCGCATGTGTATTTCCTTAGAAAGCGGAAGTGACGTCGCCCATGTGTGCGTTCGTGTGCGCGTGTGTGAGTACATATGCGTGCGTTAGCGTGTGTGTATATACACGTGAATGTGAGTGTATGTACGCGAACGTGAATATATGTACGTGTGTGGCCATGGGTGCGTATGTTTGTGTGCGCGTATGTATATGACATAGCTTGAAATATGAATGTGTGTTTTTGTGTGAGACTTGAAAAAGGCTCGTACAATCTTCATAGCTTTCCTTGCAGTTGTAAAGGCAGTAGGTTGCAGTTTCTTTTTGTTCGGGCTGTGCCCATACTGGGTGAGTGTCCTGGCTACTGTATCCAGAGGTATCTTCTGTTCAGTATAATTGAATACGAGACCATAAACAGACATTATTTCTCTTTGCTTTCGTAATCTATCAATCCCCTGCTTCTCATGACCCGACGTTACCCTGATCGAGGTCGTAAGTAGGTTCTCGACCATACCCAAGGCCACAGAATAGCGGGGGAAAGGAGGCGCCTTACTTTTCCTTTTACAGTAGTGATGTCACGCTTCCCTTCATATGCGTTTAACTAGATTAAATTAAATGTAATTAAATAACCAAGGATATAAGTAAGGTCAAGGGTAATATAAATGCAATAATATATACATTTTTCATTTTCCTTTTTTATTGGAGCAAAAACTGTAGTTGTTGCTGTTTATATTTCTGCTTTTTTAGATACCGAAACATTAATAATTTACTCAAACTTGCGCACTCACCGGTCATTGAGCAATTGATGAATGTTAGATCTTTTTGAAATTAGGGATGTTTTATAAAAATCATTACTTTTTGTTGATTTCTTACCAAAAGTAAAAACTCCAATAACAAATTGAACGAAGTAAAAACAAACTTGGTTTTTACCTTTTGCCGCTTGTTGTTGTATTTTAAAAAATAGCGACCCTTGCGATTTCCATCTGGTGATCTGCAAATTTAAGAACCCAATAACATGTTGAAACAAAATTAAAACACATTTTGTTTTGTTAGCTTCTGCCGCTTGTTTTAGTTGTTGTATTTTTGAAAATAGCGACGCTTACGATTTCTAACGACAATCCATAAAGAAAAAATAAAGAACATAAAAGAAAGAGGAAAAAAAGAAGGTAAACACATAAGCTAAAGATTTAATTTAGACGGCTAAGGAAGGAAAAGTAAAAATTAAATAAAATAAATTCATACCCGTGTCATGCGGAGAACATTTTAAAGAGAAGAGGTTTAGTGTAGGATTTCCCATCAGTGGTAAATAATAATATAGTGACTATAATGTGTAAGGATAAAAATAAATTAAAAAATAAAAATAAACCAATATTTAAAAAATTACAAAATAAATTTTTAAAATAATATAAAAGTATACATGTATTTCTAATATACATAGAGATATACACACATATATACGCACAGATATGCATATATAAATACACATATCCCGCTATCTATCTATCTATCTATCTATCTATCCATCTATCCCCCTTACTCTCTCTCCCTATATATATATATATATATGTATATATATATATATATATATATATATATATATATATATATATATATCGTTGATGGAGGTGAGACTGACACTTGACGCTATGATTACAAATGATCTGAAAAAAAACATCAAGTGTAGATTTGATTCCAAATATTTCTATGTTATATCAGGACTTTTTTCCCAAATAGGGACCCTTCATGAATATTTTCAGTATCAAATAAGCTTCATACTGTTATATAGGGGGTGTTAATATGGCCGTGTATATGCAGTACTAGATAAACATACGTGTGTATATAGTCGATTCGTGGTGCATTTATACGTGTTTGCGTTTGTGCTGTATTTGCGTGTTTGTGCGCCGGAGAAGGGGTTCTCTATATGTGTACATAGTGTCATCGTGATGTGTTTAAGTGCGTACGTTAGACTGGTAAATGTCTAGCGTGTTTTTCCTTATAAACAGACCATATATATGCAACTATGTACGTTGTGTTGTATAACAGGTTACTGTATTAAGGGTCCTTAATATGATTTTAATGCGCACTTGTTAGAACATATAACATAACATATACGTTGCTGACATACCTGTTTCTGCTTTTGTCTCTTCTGGAAATCACAAGCGTCGCTATTTTCAAAAATACAACAAGCGACAGAATGTAAAAAAAAAACAAGTTTGTTTTTGTTTTGTTCAATTTGTTATTTGATTCTAAAATCTTTGAAAGAAATCAACAACAACAAAGAAAGTTTATTGTGGGAAATTCGTTGACCTTTCTTTGGGATAGCTGGAATCTGTTAGAAAGAAAATTCTAGACAGACACCGAGAAAATATGAGATTTTATGTATTTTATTCACTCACAGGTATTCAGCATAGCAGAGGAGTGAAAAACAATCCTTGGCTTGGTTAGGTCTTCTGTCTCTATTTTAAGACCACATTTCACTCATTGGGTGACCTGTTTTCAGTCCACCTATCTTCCTGATGTCTCCAATTCAACTGCCAACTAAGCTCGCGTAAACTGAAACACGCGACATATGACACGTCACGTTCAGTCTCTGTTCGCATCTTCCAGTTCAGACGTAACCCGTCACGATTTGACAGGTTGTCAAAACATGACTGCAAATCCCCGTTGTCCACTCATCACTAGATTAATAATTATATAGACAAATAGATAGGCAGATTTATAGATATATAGATCAATATACAGCTGCATAAACAGATACTTAAATAGCCACAGAGAAGATTAAATAAGCAGATTGATAGACCGATAACTAATTTATGCTTCTTCTTGGCCACTCTCTAACATTCCTTTTCCCTTTTTTATCAAAATGTATGGCGAATACATATATTTCCTACTTCTTTAGTTTAAATTAAAAGGAACTACATATGCTCACCTCGCTGGCAAAGAAAGCTGTCATACCATAAACCATTGTAAAAATAAAATCCACAATTAATGTTATGTGCCGCTAAGCCGTGAGCCATGTCGAAAGTACAACTTAGTCTTCGTGACCTCATGGACTCTTAATAAAACCAAATATCAATTACAGGAGCTTCTTTCCACTCCCGTCGATACTACTAATGGTCGAAAAATTCCTCGGCACTTAGCCGAAGCAACAATCTTTGCCTGATCAACATGGACGAAGAATCGTCCCTGGCTTTATACACAAACTCTTCTTTTCATTAGTGGCACCAAACAAACTTCAACGTCCCAGGCTTTATATCCTCTGTCATTATTGACATCCAATCATACTACTTATATTGAGTAACAAACCAGAAAACCTATTCTACAGCCTATCTAGTGGTAAGCACTGTAATTTCCAATATACCCTTTAACGTACAGATTCACTGGGGTTTCACAAGATTCGAAGGATCAGGAGTATCCAACCATAGTCATAAAAAAAACAATCCACACCCTTACGCACCTAACAATTTGTACCATTTCTAAGGCGCCTGTCGAATTCTTAAGTATCGGCCAGGTATTACGTAAAAATTACATTCATCTGATGGGGTGTCAAAGGAACAAAAAATCAGGGAATTCCTCGTTCATACAATTTTAACGGCCCTAACCATGTATCTTGATCTATCACTCCGTTTATGTAAGAACTTAATTAGTCAAAACGTCAATCCTTTTTATGCACTTCCTTGCCCCACATTTTTATGCACCTCCTTGTCCACTTTGCTTCGTGATTGACCACACAAACCCGCTAACCTGTTTAGGGATCCTTCAGCCTTCAAAATTCATACTTTAATCTATCTGCCGAAGCGCACAGTGACGGGAATTAGTCTGCCTTGTTCGCTCCGTGGAGTGATCAATACTCCGGTCTGGTTCATAGCTCACAGAAAACATAGATTCCCAATACAAAGAGTTTCCTCGCTCCCCGTCGATAATACTTGTTGTCAAGTAATCTCGAAATAATTAAAAAATGAATCATCGCAACTCACTCCGAAAACACTTTTAAAAATTTGCTGATCGTTAAAAAATCTTTATTCCAATTATTACTTATTGCTGCAATTTGTATCTTAGAAACCTTCAGTTTTTTTTCTATTAATTTTTGTCTGCATACCGCTTAAATATTTTTGTTACTTTTTTCTTTTCTTAAATTATTTACATGATTTAACACTATTTCTTAAGTATGACTATAATCCAAAAATCGCTCGAAATTCCCCATTTGCACAATACAAAACAAAAAAAATGTTTAAAAATGGTTTTAAAATACAAACAATCGTTCACATACAGAAAATCTCTGCAGTAAGCATTTCAAACAAAGATATGTCACAGAAGTCTCGTTCTACAAGGAATAAAGTGTTCAAAACAATTTTAAAAAACACAGATTTCTACGTCAGAATTTTTTTCTACGTCAGCAATTTTTTCTACGTCAGAATTTTTCGGGATCGACTGATAAAAATTTATCACCCCTAACAAAAAAAAAATCATCGAAACCCAATGAAAACATTTTAACAAAAAAATTCGGAATCGTTCCAATCAACTAAGAAAAAATAGCTACAAAAAATTTTGTCGAGGCGTCACGTCATCTATTTCTTATCCTTTTCTTTTTTTCTTCATTCCTCTTTCTCTCCTCCGTTTTTTTTTTGTTTTTTTTGCATACAGTTTTAACTAAGCAACGAAAAACGAATTCCCTTGCTTTTTCAAGCATATATAAAAATCTACTCTCTCTCTCTTTTTCTCTCTCGTTCTCTCTCTCCAAACATAACACAAAAAACACTTTTTTGACAACACACGTTCATTTTTTTACTTATTTTTGTCTTTTCTTTATTGTTTCGCATTTTTCTTCTTTCGTATGTAACTAGTGTTTTTCTTTTTAAATTTCTCTGTGTATGCGTGTGGCCTTTTTTCCATTCTAGATATTTTGTGTATTAATCTTTTTCTTTGCGTCTAATGTAGGTTAATTTATACCTTTTTCTTTCTTTTTATAACCCTTCTAAAAGGTTGTCTCATTTTTTCTCATTTGTGTAAGTGGGAATCAGGTTCGCCACTCCCTTAAAAAGACGGGCTCTAGAACGACAACCATAATCAACGCATGTTACGTGTTGGGGATATTTATATGACCGTGTGTATATAGTACTAAAAAGCGGACGTGTCTATATATAGCTGAATCGTGGTGTGTTTATACGTGTATGCATTTGCGACGTATTTGCGTCGCGGGGAGTTCTATATATGTGCATACTGTTTCATCGTGACGTGTTTGAATGTGTACGTGGCACTGATAAATGTCTGCCGTATTCTTCTCATAATCTGACCCTATGTATGTAACTATGTACGTTGTGTTGTTGTTGTCCTTAGATGCTTAATGCCTATTTTACAGCTTGTGACACCTAGTGGTATTAGTGCGTGCTTGCCAGAACATATAACATATACATTGACGATATACCTGATTCTGCTGGTGTTTCTCCTGGGAGGTTCCACTTGGAAGAGCAGGAATCTGTTAGAAAGAAACACTCAAGACAAGACCCAGGAAAATATGAGATTTTATGTATTTTTTTTCTATTCTAGACATTTGTCATAGCAGAGGAGTGATGGACGATCCTTAGCTTGGGGGGGGGGTCTTCTGCCTTTATTCTGAGACCTCCTCTCTCTCTTAGGGAGACAAATTTTCAGTCCGCCTGTCTTCTTGGTGTCTCAAATACAATTGCCAATTAATTTTGTGCAAACCGGTACGTGATATATGACACGTCACTTCCAGTCTCTGTTCGCATCTTCTGGTGCATGCAAACTTGACCAGCAATAATTTGCCATTTTGTCAAAACATTATTTCAAATCTCTGTTGTCTACTCCTCACTGCATAGATAGATACTTTATAGATAATTACATAACTATGAAGATAGATATATAGATCGCTAAATAGCTAGATAAAATGGTACATAGATAATTAGATAAAGAAATAGATTGACAGATAACAGGTTATTTACTGTTCCTGCCCAACCACTCGCTAATAATACACTATGAAATTTACTTTATGTATGAAAACCAAGGTGGAGAGATATAACATATGCGAAATATTTGGAATCGAGTATGTCCTTGCTGTTATTTAGGATCATTTGAAACTATAGCAGCAAGTTTTAGTCTCCCCTCTATAAAGGACGGAGGTTTGGGCGACATATCAAATATTTTGTAAATCATATGCAAAACTATGAAAATATTTGACTATAATTAAAACATTTTATGGATGAAAAAAGTGCCAAAAATAGGCTCTGGATAATGGATTACCCCTTAATGTATGACTTAAAGGACTAATGTCACATAGCTCACTACGCAATTCAGGTCATTACCCTCGGACGAGCCTTTATTTGTTAAATTCTGATGAATTTTCGCTGAGACTTGGAACTTAAAAACTTGGCAAAAAGATAGTATATCTATTTATCCATATATATATATATATATATATATATATATATATATATATATATATATATATATATATATTATATTAAAAACGATGGAACATATTAATATAAATGCATAAATGATGATATTATAACTATTCCAGAATGTGAATGCAATTCCAAACCTTTCTCTTATACCGAGATAAAACATATAATAAAGGTAATATAAAGATAGTAAAAAAATCTAAATTAAGAAAGCTCTTTAGTAAAGGTCCAAATTATAGAAAACCTTAATGTCTGAATTATAGCAAATACGTTAAATAAGTAACCAAAGCACTCGATAACTTTATTATGTCTATAGCAAATGAATATAAATTATTGCAGTCTAAGTTTAATGCATGGAAGCATAATATACTAGAATTCCTTAATAAAATAGTGGAACGTATAAAATAATTTATACACCCTTAAATGTAAGCCTCTCCTAAAAATTTAGAAATACTTAAGGAACTTTAAATGCTTCAAGATAAGTTTGTACTAGTTCCCATTGATAAAGCGGCAAATAATATAGTTTTTATGCGTAAAAATATTATATACGGCATTTATTGTCAGAAGTAGGAATTAAAGGTAAAGTTTCAGATACCTATAAATTAAGTAATAATAATTTAGATAGCATTATTCTGAATAAATGCATTGTTAGTGAAAAAGTAAGGCTAAAATCAGAAGAAAAAAACAAAACTTACCATGTATGTACTGAATGCAGCAAATGCATTACTCTATATCAAAGAAATTTATTTTAAATTTTTTAATAAAGCTTCTGGTTAGTGTTTATAGTTTTTACCTACATATAAAAGGTGAAAACATCTTTATATTTCGTTGTAAACTGCCTTTTCCGCCAAGAGACGGTCTGTACTTTAAACTATTTTTCTATTTTCTCGTATTAAGTGAGATGCCGTTTCGTATCAATGTAAAGAGGATTTGTTTATCTGATTTTCCAAGCTTTGTCAAGATTAGGTTTGATATAATTCGATATATGTGCGTTGTTTTGTGCGGCTGTCAGTAGTAATTCTGTTCTCTATTCACACATCGATTTCCTTTCGATATATTCGTATGTTCATTACCGATCTATCTCATATGTTGTTTGTGTATTCACTCTCTTTTTATGTTGCTTTTCTACTTTTTTATTTTTCGTTTTACTACTGCCTGTATTGTTAATCTTGCAATTATAGTCAGATTTTCTGTGTTTTGAGTTATGTATTTTAAATGCATTTTATGAAATCAATGAAGTGTATATACTTACCAGTATTCTTCCTACGCTTTTATTACAAGATTTGGCAGTACCTCAGAGTGCAGTTAATTGTGCATTGTGTACGGATAATAGGTTGCTAGTTTTCTCATCGAAAGTTTGTATTTACTGCAACGTACAAAAAGTCGAAAATATCCCGCTAGATATGAACTTAATTTTACCAGAGTTCTACGTATGTCCTTTTCGAGTATTCATATGCATCTACTTTTTCATGTCTAATCGGATTTCGACGGATTTGAGTATCTCTGAAACTAATTCTTACACCGTGCCTTCAGCTCCTTTAAAGCACGTTTATGAAGTTCACTTGTATTTTCCTCTTTTTATAAACTTCAGGAGTACACACCTTTCTAATTCCAAGTACATCCAAATACCTGAACTGATGCTTCTCGCTTTTGTTATCTGTTTTTTTTTTTTGCAAATAGCCAAAGGTAGTTTATCGTTTACTCACTTTTTTTTGTGAAATTCCCTCCAGCGTTGCCCATTTAAAGGCATGTTGCGGTATGGCACTAAGTTAATCATAACGAATCTACTGCTCATAATAGTATTGTTTTATTCATGTTATTATTTCTAGTTCATATAACCCCATTCCTCTCCAGTCTCTGTTTATTACCATTTTTAGGTAATAATGTAGGTAATGAATAAACTCATTAAAATAGTCCATTATATTGTACTATAATAAACTCATTAAAATAGTCCATTATATTATACTTAAAAGTTTATAGATGTGTGTACATTAAATAAGGATTTACATTATACTCTAGGATTATTAAACCAGGTAGCTTCTTAAGATATAGATTTAAAAGATCACTGTGTAGAAAATAAATCATAAAAGAATGTGTTGAGGTTTCTTCCAAATCTATATAATCAGTTTGTACAGAGGTTAACTGACAGGATTAAATATTACGGATGTTTAAAATAATTACTGAATGTATAAGTCAGGACATATTGATAAATGATGTAAGCGTTAGAATTAATTATGTATTCTTAAAGTGGTCGTTAGCGTCTGATGTAGAAAGTTGTATAGAAGGAGCGGGGTTTGCTATCTTAAATCTAGAAGGAGTGTGGAGTATTTTGCACTCTTCTTATGTTTCAGAAAAGTTAATTTGGACTGTCTTTATCGATCGGAATCCAAGTATTAAGCATTTTTCTTAGTCAATTAATTAGAGAGAATAATTAATTTTATGCATAATAGAAGAAACCTGACCCGTTGGGTCAAGCATTCGGTTGATTCTTATAAGGAAAAGTGATATTTCAAAGCAGTTAAATTAATAGACAGTAAAATCTAAAATCACCCGTCATATCTTATTATCACTTTCTCGTTCTTTCTCAGTTACATAGTTATTAGTTTTACTACGAATGGTTTTCTTTTCTTTTCTTTATAACAGACTATTTTTATCGTTATATTTTTCTGCATTTTGTTACATAATGATATGCATAAAAAAGGGCCAAAGAGAAAAAGAGAAAATGAGCGGCGCAAGCTATATTTATGTCAGCTATAAAATAAGACATACAGGGAGAGAGGCAAAGGGAGGTATATAAGAGATGGACCACTTGCCGACTCGATTGAAAATTAAAACGAATTCATATTATTTGAATTATTCGGACCACTGTTCTAATCTTGAATGTTATTCGTACAACGTTTCAGCCGATGTAATCTACGGCCTTTTTCAGGTGTATCATACTGCCGAACTCGGGATCCTTTATTCAATTCATGGGAGTATAATAATCTTTTTCGTTCATCCATGGCTGGGTCGTAGTCATAAGTAATTCACAATTTTATGTTACTATTGCTTGCACTGGCAATGAAACCTTAAACTGAATTTTACTAAGTATATTATCAACTACGTCACAGACCGGCACGTAGACTTCCACCACTAAAGTAATACACATCAAATGGAAATATTAACATCTACTAAATATCAATATATTATTTTTCTCGTCCTTTTTTCCCCATAGTATATGAAAATTATCAAAACTCAAGAATGATAAAATAGAACATTGTCACACCTATAATCTAAAACAAAATCCATCCACATCCTTAATTCAGATATTATGCAACATATATAATAACGCTTGATCAATCCTATGATCTTATATTCCGTCGAGCCTTGCACAGATTCTTCAAGTCCTCTCAGCTAAGCTTTCACACTGTGTCTGTTATATCTTGGTAGAGTTCCATTATTCTTTATGTAAATTTGGAATGCCGATAACATTCTCTCATGAAATGCTTTTATTTCGGAATTTTTAATTATCCTAGACTAGTTGCTACTAAAGCTTGATGGCTAAGTAAACCTTACTATTTCATTATAATTCAAAGAAGAACATGAATTCACACCTCTCGCGAAATTATTTGTGAAAGCTGTGTAGTAACTTGGCACGTCAACTTCATAATCCGTATATTTAAAAGTATACAAGATACGGCACTTATATATCACCCATTTGAAAAGTGGACAAATGTAAAAGGAACACATGAAGAAATAGTTGTTTAAATAAAAAGTTTCAGCTTTTGATAATTTCATTTGAAATGCATATTATAAGTTGTAAATACAAATAATACACAATTGCAATTATTCGATACAGAGTTAGAGAAACTTTGCTATACATTTGTGGATACGGTGTTGCTTAATACTGCTATAGACGTTTACTTTGTATACTGCTCAAATAAGATAAAAGAGTTGCTATTTCAATTAAAAATGTGCTTTTATTTCGAAACGTTTTAACAGATAAGCAACATTGAACAACAGTTTAAAACATATGCGTGAGGAAAATGCCTGACAAAAACACGAATAATAAAAGCATTATTATTAATGATTGCTGAATTTATCAGTAATTTCCTTCATTCTTGACAGACTATGGATAATCGCTGTAAGAGGACTGATGTTATTTGTTGTTGTTCATGTTTGTGAGATAGCATATTGGAGACATAAACAGGTATATATAAAGAGAGAGACAGTTCTGTATGAACGGGAGTGTTTCTATAAATATTGATACATATATTTCTTACCTATTTTTGAGATGATGATTTTCACAAAGTTCTTATAATATAAATGGACAATACCTTTTCTGTTGAATAACAACACGGAGACGCAGATACAGAAACACATGTTGACGTCCTATATTTCAACTTCGACCGGTCGGACATAATTTTATCTCAGGGATTCAAAGTTGTTACATGGTTATTTCTAAAACCCTCTCACTTCTAGAGGGTGACTTGATTCTAACGGAGAATCGGTCTGAGCCTTTCTGCTTCTCTCCGACTCTTCTCCCCTTCTCTCATACTGCATCTAAAAA
Organism: Euprymna scolopes; assembly: GCF_053919585.1. Lineage (NCBI taxonomy): Eukaryota > Metazoa > Mollusca > Cephalopoda > Sepiida > Sepiolidae > Euprymna > Euprymna scolopes. Next base: position 151,332,357 of record NC_136492.1, read on the forward strand.
CTCTACCTATATTGAGAGCTCGTAACGTCACCGCATGATTAAACATGTGCTCATGAAGCACGTTGGTTGACATGCGTCACGTTGCCAAACTTGACATGATCCCGAGTTCAGTAACCTATTTTTCAAATAACCTCTTTACAAAATATGTTTACAATTTCAATTGACGATTAAATTCCTTATTTTAATTTTCACAGAAACAAATTTCATTATTACATTCCTTTTCCATATACAGATATGTAAGCTAAACAATTGCAATTCCACATTCTTTATTTCAATAACATTATGTATTTATTTTAACTTATGATTGGAATTTCCAATTCCAAATCTAGCTTCGTAAGTTCGAATCTTTGAGTATTCTAATTCATATTTACATTTACCTAATTCCCTATTTTTTACTTACATGAAAAGGGGACATCCCTTTATCATGTAACATATATATATATATATATATATATATATATATATATATATATATATATATCTTCTATAATATAAAGCGGAACGTCTGTGTGTCTGTCTAGTCGCGAATAGGCTCCTATATGATTGACTATTATAGAAAACTTATGACATATAATGATAGATGATGTATCGAAACACAGGAATGGGTATGTTTGATCTGACATAATGATGATTTATTAAAATTTTGGGGTCTGCGTACGCGCCTGGTCCACAAAGTATTGACATAAAAAATTAAAAAAACGTTTACAAGTGTTTTTGATATAGATGTACATAATAATAATTTCATAAGTATGTTTTAAGTTAAATAGGGATGCTATAATAAAATTGTGGGGTATGCGTTTGCGCCTGGCCTCTATAGAATGGAAATAGGCACACACTTTAATAAAGACTCATCATATATATCTGCGTAATATACTTTGATAATTATGTTTCAATTTGAAGAAATATAGTATAAAATTATGGGGTGTTCGTTCGCACCTGACCTCCATAGAATGGAAATATGTCAGAAAGTTTAACAAGGCTTCTTAATATAGATTCACAGAATATTGTGATATGTGTTGCAGTGTGAACAGGCATGGTATAATAAAATATGGTGGTTATCTATTTTATTTTTACTTTCATCATATTTTGCTTTGGGATTGATACCCCCAAATTCGAAGCTATCTCTTTACAATCCTTCCTTTTCATAACATCATACTTTTATGAATCAGAGTCCATTTTCTGGGGGATGTTTTTGAACCCAGTCAACGACGGGTACTTTTGCTAGTCTATAATATAAAGCTCAACGTCTGTGAGTGTGGCTGGTCACGAATAGGCTTCTATATGATTGACTATTATAGAAAACTGATCACATATAATGATAGATGTATCGAAACATAGGAATGGGTATGTTTTATCTGGCATAATGATGCTTCATTAAAGTTGCGGGGTCTGTGTATGCGCCTGGTCCACAAATTATGGATATAAAAAATTTAAAAAAAAAACCTTTACAAGTGTTTTTGATAAAGATGTACATAATAATACTTTGATAAGTATGTTGTAACTTAAATAGGGATGGTATAATAAAATTGTGGGGTCTGCGTTCTCGCCTGGCTACCATAGAATGAAAATAGGCACAAACTTTAGTAAAGAATTTTCATGTCTATTTGCGTAAGCATACTTTGATAATTAGGTTTCAGTTTGAAGAAATATAGTATAATAAAATTATGGGGTGCACGTTCGCGCCTGACCTCCATAGAATAGAAATATGCCACAAAGTTTAACAAGGTTTTTAAATATAGATCCACAGAATATTGTGATAAGTATTTCAGTGTGAATAGGTATGGTATAATAAATTAACGGGGTTTATCTATTTTATTTTTCCTTTCATCATATTTTGCTTTGGTCTTTTTACTCCCAAATTCGAAGCTATCCCTTTAAACCCCTTCCTTTTCTTAACCTATCATACTTTCATAAATCAGAGTCCATTTTTTGTAGGCTGTTTTCGAACCCAGTCAGTGACGGGTACTTTTGCTAGTATATATATATATATATATATATATATATATATATATATATATATATATATATATATATAAAGTAATGTGATTTATAATTTAAAAATTTTAAAAACATTTAAAAATTTAAAGTAATGTGATTTATATTGAATTAGCTCTAGGACATTTAACTATCGAGCTTATTATATATCTAAATTACAACGAGCACTTTCTATTTCCTGTATTTTAATTAAACTAGTAATTTCACTGTTACATTAAAATACACTTAGCACTTTAGACTATTGTTCTAATCTCCTTTAAATTATATATATATATATATATATATATATCACCAATACATAGGTAGTATTAGTTATCACAAATACATAGATAGTATAATATGAGTAATATTTCTACTAAATCCTGTACACGTGACATGTTTAAATTCATATATTTTGACGTATCTGTTAATAGTTCCTCTTGCGTGGTAAAAATATTAGTCCTTTAGATTTGATTTTAGTCATACGGATTATATAACAGTTTAAGCTCGTTTTAGTTTACTACTAATTAAAACACTTGTTGATGATGTGTATACATATTACGATATAATTTAGCTGTGAAAAGGAAAGAATGCTTAAAAAGAGCCCCATTTCTTAATTATTAACAAAAACATTTAACCTACACTCGAAAATGTGACACGTAGATTTTATCAGGTTGAAAAGAAAGTTCTTGCGGGTTTTAACCTTAACATTCAGATGAACATATCAGCTTAAACAAAAATTATTAACTTACATATTCACCATCAGAATCAACACACATGCCAGTAACAAACGTCTTGCATTCTGGTGGCGATAAAGCCACTGATGGCGTTCTTGATATCGCTTAAGGTTTTAGAAACATTTCTCATACATAATGTTGTCCAGATGCTCGAAAAAGATGTAAGTGAAAATTCTGGGGAGTATAGTGGATGAGGTAGAGTTCCGTGTCTCAATCCGTTCATCTTTAGCAGGGTCGGTTAAGCAACGTGCAGTAACGCATTGTTGTGGAGGAGAATAGGGCATTTTCTGTTAACTAATGCTGGGTGTTGTTCCGGAAATTTCAAATATTTTTTTCCATTTGTTACAGTCGTGAAATACGCATACCAAACTTTTTTCAGCGTGGCACTAGACAAGACACTCATACAAAACCGCCGTCGAGAAGCTCGGCAAGAAGCTCTCGGTGCGCAACAGACTGCTCGCGACTCTAGCTCATGGGGAGCCGAGGCATAAACTTAATACGTGTCAGCTCTAGTGGTGTGATACTCGACCGGAGAATACTGGGCAGCAGCATGGACTCTTTCTGGTCATGCTGCAAAAATCGACGTCGAGCTCAACAAGACACGCAACACGATTACCGGACACCTCAAATCAGTTAACCTGCCATCTAATTATAGCATCTAGAATTGGTTCGTTGTAGATCCGCCGAGAGGCGATGGCGAAGAGAGTGCATAATTAAGCAACGACAATCGTTATCCCTTATTTTGCCGACTATCATCTTGCAACATCTATGCCGCTATCATAGACCTCATACGAACAACACCAGCGTCTTTCCATCTACATTAGTGGAAGGAACCAGGCACCGACAAGAACAAACCAAACGAGACCTCCTAGCAGGCTCTGAACTCAACTGGGCCTGGGCAACGATTGCAAAAATCAAACAAATGGAGCTATGTACAGATGTCTCGGTGTCTCTATGGCGCCGACGTGCAACTTATAGCATATCCTCACAGACTGTCTCCTTAGCGAGGCATGCTTGGATGTGGTTCCGAGAGATGCCTAGGACACTATGATAAATGAGCGTCAGATAGAATTAAATGATAGGATGATGATTCTGTGTACTTTAATCTAAATTAAAATAAGATTTCTTAACATAAGTTTTAGTCCCATTATGTCTTGATTTTTTTTTATTTTGGGGGACGGACATAAAAGTGGTATATTATTGTTGTTTTCTAGGGAATAAATTAACCTGTCTTTTGACCTGTATTATTAGAGGCATATATATAAGTTGCGTCACATACTGCTTTAGAATTATAACTGAAACATGATTAACCAAAGTTGCTCGTATGACATGTGGTTGGGTTTGAGAAACAATATCTCTGCCAAGTCCTTTCTCCATTCATCATTCAATTAATCACGCCCAACTCACGAATAATATAGTGCTCATCGTTAAGCATCTAGATAAAGTGGATGCAGGTTAAAATATACGTTCTCGTTTTTTTTAAACATCTTTAAGATTGAGTATTGCCCTCGATGTATTCGTAATCCGAAATGCTTTAAAAATACCGTCTTTCACATAACTCATAAAATTACCTTGTGAGAAGTATATAAAATTGTCAGTGGATTCATAAAAATAGGACAGGATCGAAAATCTCATCAAGAAAATATTTGGAGACAATAATGGATATTTAGAGCATTCAGGCACTCAATATCTATGATTTGGAGGGAAAAACACTATTTCAAATAAAGATGTGTTCAAACAAATGATTTCACATATAAGTTCGAGATATTTTGTTTCTTTTTAATAAATTTTCACCCCAGCAAGGCACAGTGCCACTTTAAAATAGGGGGTTACTATAAGGGACATAAGTTGCAAGGAAATTATGAAGGGAGATCAAATAAAACGCTATTTCAAACTTTAGCTTTAAACATACGTAAAGAACGATTTTAAACTAATGCCTTCGATAACAACGACAGCGCGATTTCTAGCTGAAACGTGACTGACTAAATTGAATATTATTTCAAGATTTGGATTTGCAGAGTAATGGATATTATTTTATACAGGGTGTTCACAAAGTCTGGCTACATTAAGTAGCCAGACTTTGTGGACACCCTGTAGATTATGCAGCCATACTTCGTGGGCACCATATAGATTATGTAGCCAGACTTTGTGGACACCCTTTAGATTATGTATCCAGACTTTGTGGCCACCCTGTAGATTATGCAGCCAGACTTTGTGGGCACCATGCAGATTATGTAGCCAGAATTTATTGACACCCTGTATTAATGCATTCAAAAGTAATGTAAAAGCTATCTTATTTTATTTTACCCTTATTCACCCCAAACAATGGATAATGCTATTTAGAGGCAAGACGTCACTATTCAGAACCAGGTCTGCAAGGTTCTATGCAGGGAATTGAGCAGCGAGATATCTGTTCGCATTACGTTTGAGCTGAACGTTGTACAGAAACGAGGAAGAAAATTACATTCTTTAGGAAAAAATAAAAGAGAAAATAAACTATTAGAATAGAAGGTATTCCTACATCTAAGGATATACTATTAAAGAAATGGGATGTTTCTGCTTGTTGGTTTAATCGAGATACGTACGTCCAGGGGCACGTGCTATAACACAGTCAGTGCACAATTCATTTAAGTACTTGTAAAATAGGAACAGCGCTTCATTATAACAGCGATAGGACACAGGTTGAAGTTGGTTGATAGTGTGTGGCCTGAAACTATCTTAGAGAGAGAGAGAGAGAGAGAGAGAGAGAAAGAGAGAGAGAGAGCGTAGTAATAGATATCCAGTGGAAAGAATATATCATTTATAAATGAATACTTGCTTTATATAGATATAGAGTACTTACAGAACTAGACACGGCAGAGCATGCCTATTTCCCTTCAAATTAAAGCGTGACTAACGAGAGAAAATGCTATTTCAGTATGAAGGTTTACAGTAAACGAAACCTGATTTATACGAATTTAATACCAAGCAACAACAACTCTATTTCTAACATAACCTTCACAAAGCAAATAAAAGTTTAATCTTAAAAATTAATGAAACGCTGTTTAAACATAAACGTAACAAACCAAAGATCATTCTGTTGCAAGTGTAAGCTCGATAGGCCGAGGAAGATCCTTTGATAAAATTAGAAAATATAATAAATAACACTGATGATGGAGTTTATTCCGTCTGTGTTTGTTTACAATATCACTTCAGCTTATATTTGAACTTGATGGGTAATGCCTTAGAAACTCACTCCATTATTTATTTTCAAAATATGCAAATAAAACACACTCGAGATCGAACACGGGATCATTCGATCTGCAGTCGAATGCTCTACCGATGAACTATGTTTCCAAATATAAACGAATCAGTATTATATATAAAGAAATTATTTGTTGATATTTTATTATCTCCCTTATAGGTGCAAAATAAAATATTACACGGTAAAATTATCTTTTTATCTGTAAGAAAAAAATACTATTTTTAGGGTCAAATTCTTTCGATTATCGATACTTATCGGATGAATTCTTGTGCAAAACATATCTAAGAATATCGTCGAACATATATATTACCTTTATGTGAAATTTGCAAAAGATAGGCTCAGCCGTTTCGGACCCTATAAGGGAATAACTCACATACACAAACAAGAAGTGACTTTTATATAATAATGGAAAGATAGAAATCGAGATAAGTGATACCAGAATAAACTTTATAAGCAACTGAAGCCGTCTTATATAGCCATAGACATGTTTTGGAAAGATGACATATGTTGAAACACAAATCGAATATCATCCCACCTCTATCACAAAATGGAGGAGTGTGCCGTTAATCCACCAATCCGGAAATCGATAAATAGGTTATCACAGGAGGCAGGTAGACTTCGGTAAGACAAGCGTTATGGCTCAATCCATCGGCGTTAATAATCCAAATGGTCGGTGTGATGTTAAATGATAAATCGCCACGGGAATTAATAGATCAATTCCGCAGAAGAACAACGCAGAAATCCTGATGAATATTGCGCTGCACATACTCAAGGGATACGGAAAGCACTTATCTAAAATTATATCTCTTGGGAAACAAAGTACAAATGATTAATATGGTACATTAAAAATAATATTGTTATCTTTCTTTAAATTGAAAACCATGTGTTTATGAATATTTATTTATTTATGCCAATATAAATTATATATATATATATATATATATATGTATATGTATGTATACATATATTTACATATGTACACATACATACATTTACATATACACACATGCATACATACACATATATATTTATATATATATATATATATATATATATATATACTAGCGTGGGTGCTCGGCGTTGCCCGTGTGTTTGGAGGTGTGTGTTGAGCAAAAAAAAGTGGTAGTAGGATGGCAGGCTCGAACCCGTGTCGCGAAGGAGGAAAAGGGAAAAAACGTGATGTCTTTGCTATTACGACCACCGCAAACCGGAAGTTTAAATTAAGGCTACACAATCGAAAAGAGAGGGGTGACTTTCGAAAATATTGGCGAAAAAAGCGACCCCTCCCTGTAGAAAAGAAGCCAGTTGAGGAGAAAAGAAATTGTTTTTAGCCAATTTTTCGGCATTTGTCGTCAGAAGGGTCGAGCTTACAAACGATATAGATCTTGTGAAAATCCGTCGCCTCTTTCGAAAGTTTTAGGCAAACATGCAAACATACATACATACATTTATATATTGGTAGCTCAAATTTTCGACCCAAACCGATTAAAAAAGCTTGCCCTATCTTTGAACACCCTAATTTCCAAGGTTTAGACCAGAAATTGTCTGAGTAATTTGATAGAAACCGAATTTTTAAAACGTTGACCCCTATTATAACCCCTTAACATTTATTGCTTTTGGCTCAAATCAATTATTAACTAAAGTCCATGTCCAAGGAACCTATATCTAAAATTTCAATTGTTTATACCAAAAATTGTTATAGGAGTTTGTTAGAGTTCTCAAAGATCAAATCGTTGAGCTTTGGCCCTTAACAGTCAAATTTCTGTCCGAAAATGAATTACGAAGATTTTTCCAAATCTCAGTACCCTGTATATCAAATTTCAAGTTTGGAGACTGAACATTGACAGAGTTACTGTGTAGGGCAATGTACACACGGACAGACAAACAGACACTTTCACTTTTACAGATATACTAGCATTTCAGCCCGGCGTTGCACGGGGGTTTGGATGTGTCTGTTGAACAAAAAAAATCAAATAAAAAGAAGTGATAGTAGGAAGGCAGGCTCGAACCCTTATCGCGAAGGAGTAAAAGAACGGCAAAAACCTGACGTTTTTGCTGTTACGACCACCGCTAAACCGGAAGTGACTTATGTTTAAATTAAGGCTAGACAATCGAAAGAAGAGGATGACTTTCAAAAATATCGGTGAAAAAATCGTCCCCCCTGTGTAGAAAAATGCCCAATTGAAGGTGGATATATTAATGTTTTTTATCCAATTTTTCGATATTTGTCGTCTGAAAGGTCTTAGTAAAATCCGTCGCCTCTGTCGAAAGTTTTTAGCAGACATGCAAACATACATACACACATTTATATATTGGTAGCTCAAATTTTCGACCGAAACCGATTAACAAGCTTGCTCTATCTCTGAATACCGTTTATGTAAAATTTCGAACAGAAATTGTCTGAGTAATTTGGTAGAGACTGCAGCGGTCAATTCTTTTAAAAATTTGACCTCTATTATGATCCCTTAACATTTATTGTTTTGAGCTCAAATCAAGTTATTAAGTTAGATCCATATCCAAGAAACCTATATTTAAAATTTTAAGTGTTTAGACCAAAAATTGTCGGAGGAGTTAGAGTTCTCAAAGGTCATATCGTTGAACCTTGACCCCTTAACAGCTAAATTTTCCCACATCTCAGTATATCAAATTTCGAGTCTGTAGACTGAAAATTGAGTGAGGTATTGTGTAAGGAAATGTACACAGATGGACAGACACACAGACGGACAGAAAAACACAGAAATACACTTTCACTTTTATGGATATACTAGCATGAGTGCCCGACGTTGCCTGGGTGTTTGGAGGTGTATGCTGAGCAAAAAAAAAAGATCAATTCTTTTAAACTTTGACCCATGTTATTACCCCTTAAAATGTATTGTTGTGGGCTCAAATCAAGTTATTAAGTAAGATCCATGTCCAAGAAACCTATATCTAAAATTTCAAGTGTTTAGACCGAAAACTGTGGGAGGAGTTTGATAGAGCTCTCAAAAGTCAAATCGTGGAACTTTTGCCCCTTAGTCGCCAAGTTTCTGGCCGAAAACCGATCACATCGATTTTTCCAACTCTCAGTACCCTGTATATAAAATTTCGAGTATGTAGACTGAAAATTGGCAGAGTTATTGCGTACGGAAATGTACACACACAGACACACAGATACACAGACAGACAGATACACTTTCACTTTTATATATATATATATGTATATATATATATATATATATATATAAATTTAAAGGAGATTAGAATAATAGTCTAAAGAGCTAAGTGTATTTTAATGTAACAGTGAAATTACTAGTTTAATTAAAATACAGGAAATGCTCGTTGTAATTAAGATATATAATAAGCTCGATAGTTAAATGTCCTAGAGCTAATTCAATATTAAGTAATGTGATTTACAATTTAAAAATTAAAAAAAAAATTTTTTTAATTTAAAAATCAAATTTTAATTAAATTAAAAATCAGTTTCATAAGAAGGAACAACAACAAAGTCAAACGATCGTACAGATAATTGACTTTGTTGTTGTTCCTTCTTATGAAACTGATTTTTAATTTAATTTAAATTTGATTTTTAAATCAAAATTTTTTTTTTTAATTTTTAAATTGTAAATCACATTACTTAATATATATATATATATATATATATATATATATATATATATAAGAAGTTGTTTTACTAACATTTACGATGCAATAGAAATGTATATCAAATCGATTAATTTATATGCAATTGATTGATCAATTAATATCATGTTGATACAGTCCATATAAAAATCTAAAAGTCCAAACGTGTGCAGTGTCATCTAGACAGCTTAATGAGCAAGATAAATCCTTATGATAAAAATAGAGCTAGTAAAATACGGTAGGAATGTATAAGCAATGTATGGATAGATAAATTCAAAAAATTACACATAAGTATTTTTTCAAATAAGTAGCTAAAACAGTATTTTTTCAAATATTTTACGAGTAGGAAGACATTGTTGTAACTATATATATGTATATATATATATATATATATATATATATATATATATATATGTGTGTGTGTGTGTGTGTGTGTGTGTGTGTGTGTGTGTGTAATGTAATTTAATGTAATGGCGAGCAATCTACGAAAGATTAATGCAAGCAACAGTAAACGTAGACACTAGTTTTGTCTTCCCTGCGCCAGCCTCTCGAACCAAAGGTTCTCAAGTCCTTCGCCACCCTTACTCAAGGCACGCCTCCATGCTGGTTTATCTTTGGCTAGCTCTGTTGCATATTGGTTATATTAAAAGGGATCTGTTAGAAGTACATTTATTTGTGTGTGTCTTTGCGTATTATGCCTAAAGGTCCTTATATATATATATATACTAGCAGGGGTGCCCGGCGTTGCTCGGGTGTTTGGAGGTGTATGCTGTGCAAAAAAAGCAAAAAAAAACAAAAAAATGGTTAATTTTTTAAAACTTTGACCCCTATAATGACCCCTTAAAATTTATTGTTTCGGGTTCAAATCACTTTATTAAGTTAGATCCATGTTCAAGGAACCTATATCTAAAATTTCAAGTGTCTAGACCCAAAATTGTCGGAGGAGTTTGGTAGAGTTCTTAAAGGTCAAATCGTTGAAATTTGACCCCTTAACAGCCAAATTTCTGGCTGATACCCGTCACATCGATTTTCCCAAATCTCAGTACCCGGTATTTTAAATTTCGAGTCTATAGACTAAAAATTGACAGAGTTATTGCGTAGGGAAATGTACACAGACAGACAGACACACAGACATACAGACACGTTCACTTTTATAGATATATATAGATATAGATATATACGTGTGTGGGTGTGTTCTTATCAATATTCTTTTTCTGTGGGTGTGTGTGATTCTTTTAATGTCTTTTTGCCTTGCTTAGGGATGTTTCCGATGACGTGTATGCCAACAAATGCAATGCGAACATACCTGAATTTGCCTTGGCCAGCGATGATATTCTCTCCTCCGCTGGTTCTCCATCTTGCTGCGAGTCGGGTCACTGCAGACAGATTCATTGATGAACAAACAAGATGGACTTGAAATTTCAATCTTTATTCAAGGCAAATTCTACATCTCGGATCCTGGTTGTTTTCGGGAGGCACCCAAATTCCCGTCCGCTTAATCTGCCACCTAGACCCTCTCTCAACCGTCTCGTCATCACCGGAAGTTACCCAGAATTCAGCGTCACCTTCCAATTTCCGGTACACTCCATCTGGGCCACTCAAGGTGACTGAGTTTGACAGCTGTCAAAACTAACCCTGCTAAACAATTTAATGAGAAAAAAAACATTCTTATTTTCTTTATTTCTAAGCTAATGAGAAAATAAACATTCTTATTTTCTTTATTTCTAAAAACTACCTAGATAGCATTTAAGCTGGGACTCCCAATACAACAGCTCCTCCCACGCATTCACATCGATGCCAAGAGCGATCAAATCCCGTTTGGCCACGTCTTTAATGCGCAGCACAGGGCAACCGCAGGTTCTTGATCCATTTGCCAGTTCGCTGTAGAGGATATCATTAGGGAGACGGCCATCGGGCATTCTGCGCAGGTGTCCAAGCCAGCGCGATCGTCGTATCTTGAGTGTTAGCACCTCTTCGTTGGTTATTCTATCCCACCAATTGATGCCCATGATATGTCGCAACCATCGGAGATGGTAGAAGTTCAGTCTTTTCTCGTGACTAGCATACATGGTCCAAGTCTCTGCTCCATACAGTAGGGTACTCAGAACACAGCATTCGTAGATGCGGCATTTTATGCAAGAAGTGAGGTATTTATTGAACCATGCTCTTTCACGTAGTCGGTTAAAAGTAGACGCTGCTCTACCTATGCCCGTTTGTAGCTCCTGTTCAATCGATACTCCCTTGTTGATGTTGGATCCAAGATACGCAAAGTTCTCGACAGTCTCTAGTTCGTGGCCATTGATGGTAATTGGTGATGCGTCACCCTGGTGCATCACAGCTGTCTTTTCCACACTGATTACCAGCGCTCAATTTGTCAAGCAGCCGCTGGAGTCCACTTTCGGAGTGCGAGACCAATGCAGCATCGTCTGCAAACAGCAGCTCAAGTATTAGGACTTTTCGAATCTTGGTTTTGGCGCGTAGGCGAACCAAGTTAAAAAAATTTTCCATCAGAGCGAGTATGAAGGAATACACAGAAGCGTAGTGCAGAAGAACTGAAAAGAAGATGCCAAACAATGTTAAAGCCAATACACAACCTTGCTTGACTCCACTGCACACGGGGAAGTTGTCAGACACGTCACCATCGAAGAAGACTGCGACTGCCATGTTATTATGGAACGATCTTATCAAACTAAGAAGAGTTGGTGCACAGCCCAACTTTTGTAGGATGGCAAACAGACAATCTCTACTGACCATGTTAAAAGCTTTTGTGAGATCCACAACTGCGATATGGAGAGGTCTACGTTGTTCTCTGCATTTTTCCTGGATTTTACGCACTGAAAATATCATATCCGTGGTTGCGATTCTAGATAAACGTGAGTTGCAATCTGCTGGAGCCTTGGAAGGAACACTCAGGCAAAGAGTTTGCCGGTGACACTGAGTAAATATATACCACGGTAGTTATTGCAATCTCCTTTATCTCCTTTCTTGAATAAAGGGCGGATGAGCTTCTTATGAGCCAACGGCCATCTCCTGCAGCCAGATTCGGTACCAACGTATCGACCTTGTCTTTCCTTGGATTCTACCGGCTCTGGTCAAGTTCCATTCGTGCCGCTTGGGCAACGCACGAGTTTCCTCGCCCAGGCTCTTGTAACGGTGGAAGATAGTTATGAGTTAAAGGTCTGGTCAAATTGACGTCGTGACCAGGCGCTTCGGATCCTCCGCAACGGTGGGAGGGGCTATTTAGCCCAAGTGGGTGGCTACTGCCCGCCTTAAACCAGGCAGCCCCTGGTCAGTAAGGTGCTACCCCGTCACGTCCGCCGCTTCGATAGGGTGGTCAGGCAATTACGGACGTAAATCTTTCACCTGTTACAAATCACAATTCAAAAACTACTCTCCGACTCGGAAGTTGGAACATTCGTACACTGGACCTGGGTTTCACGCATGACCCGGATCTTAACCTTCGTACACAAGGTCTACCTCGTAAGACCACATTACTTGACCGTGAAATTGCCAAGCTGTCTGTCGACATTGTCACTCTACAGAAGACCAGATTAGCTGGAACTGGCTCCATCTCTGAAAAAAACTACACTTTCTTCTGGACTGGCAAAGCAGAAGAGGAACATCGCATCCATGGAGTAGGTTTTGCTGTGACAAACAAATTACTCAGAGAACATGTAGTCGACACTCCGATCAGCATTTCAATTATGAGAATTATGACACTAAAGATCAACTACACGATACACAAGTACACCTCATCAGCGTCTATGCGCCAATACTGCCTAGCGAAGATCATGTGAAGGATGAATTCTACGACTGTCTCAACGAAATACTTAGCAGGATCCCAGCCATATATATATATATATATATATATATATATATATATATATATATATATATATATATGTGTGTGTGTGTGTGTGTGTGTGTGTGTGTGTGTGTGTGTGTGTGTATGTGTGTGTTATTTAAGAAGGAAAACCGATAATTAATAAAATAGTAATCAACGTTTCGTCACTATTTCAGGGGCCATTATCAGGGTTTCGTAGAAAAATGTAGAAGAAAAACGAGTACAGACCACATGCGAGTGAAAAAGGAAAAAAATCCTAAAGACCTTCCCATTCATGTGCATGCGGAAAGGTTTGATTATTCTATGGTTATATATACACATTAAAACGTTTATTCAATGTACATGCCCATTTATTTTTTAAATCTTATTTATTTTGTTTAAATTATATGAGGAGAGACGGTTAAGGACATATAGACTGATTACATAGGATCTGTACTCATATTTTGCTTTCTTATAATTATATTTCCTATAATAGGGGCTAAATTGTAGAAACCTTTTCTTTGCGTGGTGATGCTAGTATTTGAAATAAGTGCTGATTCTAGAAGTCTTCGTTTAGCTCTATCTACAACGAATTTGATAATTTTGCATGATCAAAGTTAAACGATTGATCATGTTCAGCACAATGGCAAAAAAGTGCATTTAAGGAGTTTCCATTCTTTTATGTTCACTAATCTTATTTCTAACTTACGTTGTGTTTCACCTATATATTTGATGGCAGTCATTACAAGGAATAGAGTATATGCCAGCGTTTAATGTGAGGGGGCTACTATCGGGGACACATGTTGCAGGGATACTATGTAGGGCGTTGAGCAGCAAGATATCTGTTCACATTACACTTGACGTCTGCCAGTGCAGTTGGGAAAGCAGGAATCCAGAAGGGAGTTTCAGAGTCTAGCTGTTCTGGGGAAAAAACTTTTAGAGTAGAATGCTTTCTTACATCTAGGGATTTCTACTGTGTAGGGTGGAATTTTGCTGCCTGTCGGATTTTTGGAGGGAATACAATGGCTTATAGTCCGTCGGAGTATCCACCATTAAAATAATTGCTGAAAAGGCAGAGGGATGCAACATTTCATCAATGGGACAGAGGCCGAAGCTTAGATGACAGTTCAGGGCCTATCAGGTTGGCGACTCTCTTTTTTACCCTGTCCAAGAGCAAGAGACTAGTAGCAGATGCACCAGCCAAAATGTGACACACTACTCCATACATGGAAAAATGGTGGGCTTGTACAGGTACAGAATAATCTCAGGCGTAAGAAGCTTTCTAGCACAGTAGATAGAGCCCATCTTCATCGCAGTGGCGCTAGCAATGCTCTCAATGTATCTGTTCCTACCCGTTCCCTCTGAAGCAGTATTATTATTATTATTACTATTATTATTATTATTATTATTATTATTATTATTAAAATGACATATAAAGAGATACATACACTAAGAATGATATGTATTTGCAGACGTGTTGCATGTACGTATTCTTTTAAAACAAAGTAACACTTCCAAATATTAACATATGTATATTAATAAATATCAGAATGGTCGAATCAACATACAATTATAGTGTTTGAAAGAAAGCAATATTTAATAAAGACTGTCTAAATTTCAGTTAAGGTTATTCTTCATTTAATAGTCAGTATTTCACCTTACTGGCATAAGGCTAATACTCTTGCTCATTTTTAGTTTAGACATTTTCATGATGATTTTGGCCTTGTTATTTGAAATTTTCATCCAGAAATTTATTAGTCTTTTGATTTTGAATTATTACCCTAAATATTGTTTCGTTGGTTCTTTTTGGAAGTGACCGGTTTAAGGATCCGGAGTAGATAAAATTCATGCTGTTGTTCTCAAACTATGTGCTCTTATAATTATTATTATCATTATTATTATTATTATTATTATTATTATTATTGATTAATCGATTGATTGATTGATTGATTGATTGATTGATTGAAGTTCGTCAATATTGTGAATAGCGTCTCTACGTTTTCCTTGACGGTATTCCACGAGTTGCTATTGTAGGCAACACACTGTTCTCTTTCGAAATGGAATTTCAGAGAATATTATTGAGAGAATTAACATCTATACTTATAATACCATTCATTTGTCTGTAATTGGCGCTTGCCAATCTTTGTCAAACCATTTAAAATATTCAGCCAAATTTAGTTACAGATTTTGATGAGAAATGGCTTTTATTTTTTAAATTTTAAAACTAAGCTCCTGTCTTTCAAAAGTAGACATGTCCTGATTTCCTTCTGACATTCCCACGCTAGAATATTGTTCCAGTTGGAAATCGACTGTAAAATTTCTTGATCCTTCTTTCTAATCAAATATATCTTAATTTAATATATTACATCCATTGATTTTTATGCTCATAGAGATTTCTATTGTGTAAATACTATCTGATTCCTTGGACGTTTTTCCATACCTACAAATTTAGAATTAGATCATGTATAGAGTACTGGTGAATATCTGTCCCATGTTTAGGTTCTTAATGAAGTGCAGAAACGTATATGTAATTTGATTGGACGCCGCTATTTCATTTTCTCTGAAACCGCTATCCTAAAGATATGATGATGCTAGTTTCAGTATTCTTTGATAAATACTATTATGACTTTTGTTCTTCAGAATTATCTTAAATATTCTCTGCGTTTTATTTCAGCTTGCTTGAAATGTATCTAATGTCGTCATCAATTAGATGTGTTGATACCATATTGTCCTGGAGCTTCCTATTTCAATAGTTCTTTTCCAAGAATTATAAGCTTTTTGAACTCCATTCTTGTTGAGTGTTTTCCCTATAATTATAACATTAGTCTTTGCAAAACGAAAATAAATAGGTATTTGTATTTGCGACAATCAACATTTGTTCCTGTTAGCTCTTTATATCAAGTAACTTTACTCTTTGACTAACGCGATTTCCATCCAAATTTAATGTGTTAAGATTATTTGCTGAACAGAACGTACTCATAAAATGTGATTTAAAATTTGTACAAACTTGTTTGTAGAGTTCCGTGTAGACGAAAAGAATAAGAAAGAAAGAAAAATAAATGACCACCTTTTTAATATGTTTGTAATATGACACATCACATGCAAATGAGGAGCTTCTGGTTGTATATAAAAAACCTGATATTTCAGAGATTGGGGTGATTTTGGATTTGTATGTCAGAGTAACAAGTGTTTTCAGCAGTACATCGTGTTCTAGAGTTGAGTGTTAATAGAAAAGTGTTAAGACCTAGAGTTGAGTTTATTATAGCAGAGTGTCGAGATTTAGAGTAACGAGGTTTTGGTCACAGTGTGTCGCATTTAACATTTTCAACCGCATAAAACTATATAAAGCATATAATTATATAGGTAAAAGTTTTAAGAATAAAAATCATTACTGTCACATTTCGTATAACCAAGTAAAGCGCAATTTTATATGCTATTTAACCATAATGATTACCTTGAGGATGACTTGTAGACACTCATGTAAAATGTGTCGTCGTAATATTTTAATTTCTAATTTTATTTGCACTTAAAATTGTTTTTTACTTTTACATTACTAATTTCTTTTCGATCTAATATTTCGTCACGAATTAATCCTAATAAATTGTCATTAACATAATGGCGAGTGCATTGTGGCATATGATTGCTATTCGAATTTACAGAAACCGTTAGTCAATGCTACGCTTTCTTGCCAAGCCCACAGCAATTGAACTTAGGCACAGCGAGTCTAAATTACTTATTTGGGCTCCACATGAGATCAATTAAACTGATGCAAATATTTTCCTAAATCTCATTAACGTTGATGCACGGCAAATATAATTATGAGAAAATGAGTTTTGTTTAATGAGAAATGAAAATATGCAACATTGCGTGTGATCATTGTGCAATTTATACAAAAACACAATGAGTGGCTAGACGAAATTCACATTTACACTATTAGTTGATTGACTGTTTGACGGGAAAGAATGCATATTTGAATTAAAACAAAATAAAGATCAGTAAAAACTGTTATATACTAAAGTCTCTTTGTGATACGAATACTATGTTTTTGTATACAGTAAAATGATAGTTATATAAAGCTAACATAAACTGCTTGATAGGCAACTAATAATTTCATTGAAACACATTTATCCACATAGTCAAACATAACACACATATCATACGCACACATACACACACGTATATATATATATATATATATATATATATATATATACATACATATATATATATTTAAATAAGGGTGTAGTCACCAACAATGTGTATTTTTTAACATTATTTTATTATTCCGTGTATTGGTTTTTCATTGAGAATTATGTTTAGATCATTGTAATAATGTTTTTAAATCATCGAAATCGTTTTTACGCGTTTCAGACGTTCTGTGAAGCGTCCTCGTCAGAAATTATTTTCAAATGTGTTGGAGATGTAAAAATAGCATTTTCGTAGTTCATTTGACGTGTTTCCAAGGGGAGAAAACGTGTAAGTGTCTACTATTCATAGGAATGTTCAATTTTTATTACTCTTTTATTGGGCTGTGGCAGGCCGCCAACCTCGGCTGTGGTCACTCTTGTGTTGTGTTTCTCTCTCTCACTCTCTCTACTTACTTGTGTTTTTTTCTTTTTTTCTTTTCCTTTAGGGTAGGGTGTGTGTGTGTTTTCTTTTATTGGTTTGAGAATGTGTGTACTGTTTTATAGTATTATGAGGTTATTTGCTTCCCTAGGAAGGTGAATGTGATCCAAGGTCGTTACTAATGTGTGTGTGTGAGGAGGTGGGAGGGGAGAACCAGCTCTACTGAAATAAGGGTAGGGGTGCTTTCATTCTATTTTGATATTTATTTTTTGGATTCTTGGATTTTAGTATTGTGATTTTTCGTTTCAGTCTTTTCGGGTATTCTTTATATTATGTGTGTTTTGATAGAGGGGTGTATTTAGAAAAATGACGGGAACTATTTTTCTCTATTAGAGTAGATAAAGTTAGGACTTAATTTAAGTAATATACTTGATATATACTATTACTGCAAGCTTGCCTGTATTGAAAATGCTTGCGTCCTGGCTAGCCAATCAAACCATCTAATATAGTTAGTCTTATTTTCAATTATATGCAAAATATAATACAGTGCCATTAGCAAAGAAAAAGTTACCTATGAAAACGAACCTCCTAAATTAAAACCTTGAATAATTATCTAAACTCGAATGTAAATTAATATTAAGCCGACTTTACAAATTGATAAAAGTTAATTATTGGATTTTAATTAATTATAAGGTGAAGCTCCAATGATTCAAACTCGATAGATAATGACAAACTTCTACCCATTAATATGGGAGGGGAGATTATCATCAAGTGTCCTGAATTGATAACTTAGCACCGGACTTACTACTTTGATAAAAATAAGTAACTTGTACCCATTCCCCTCCTCCCCCTTTTTTAAATGGAGAGTAGATAATACAGTGGATGTATTATCGGCAGCTCCAGTAACTCACGCATCTCCTTTTTTGTCCGTCAGTCCTCATTCAATGAGTGATTTTTCTGACAAAGGGTGAAGAAAACGCTGCTTAAAGGTCGGTAGTACTTCGTGAACAGTAGTCTGAGATGTCGGAAATTTTTGTCTCTATGTCTGTCCTTGTGGCCATGTCCTTTCTGTCTCTATGTCTGTCCATGTGGCCAATTCCTAATGAATCGCCCCTTAAGTAAACACTTCATCAAATCTCCACGTAATGTACTTGCAATAACGCTTATCCCTGAGTGGCTTCCAGGCCTTGATAAGTGGTGATCACTGTGTAAAACCAAAAAACAAAAAAAAATGTCACTAGTAAGGGTGCTGGAGGTAAACGTTTTGTTTGGGCTGACGTTATCAGCCTGATAGTCAGGGACCCGAACCTTGGATTAACCACAAAGGAGGCTGTCCTATCAACAGGCGCAAAGTACTGGCACTGCGGTATTGCCATTTGGTGAGTGGATCTGGACCATGCAGTAGTCTCTGGTGGGGCCTCTTGATGCCATACTAGTGGGTAATTGTTACGGCTTTACCTTTTCGTGTGCTACAATAAAAAAAATTCCTGTCTTTTTCTCTCTTACTTTCCCTCTCTGTACTGCTCTAAACAGGTATGCCGACCTGTTCTAAAAATCCCAAAACCTCAACATGAAATATCTCCAGATAAAAACTTGAATAAACCTAAAACTCCATCTTCCAACGTAGACCTCTACTATCAGGTCTCCTTCTCCAACATCAGGGGTCTACGTTCCAAACTTCCAGAGGTTGAAACCCAATTACAGGAGACGAAACCGGACATATTATTTCTAAGCGAAACTGGAATAAGGCCGACCACTTCCCTAGATGAGTTCATAATTAACGGATACTCTAACTTAACAGCTAAATCTGACACCAAGATCGCCATGGGCATGGAATATGTGCCTACATTAAAGATGGCTTCCCGTGTGGCAGGGATATCTCTAGAGAAGATCCTAATGTACCCTATATGTGCTTCAGGGTTGCACTTGCTAACACCACTTCATTTATATTTGCCGTCTATCGGTCCCACAACAGCGGAGTTACTATCTTTAAGAGCATATCTGAGAAAATAGACAACATCCTGTCTGCACATCCCTCGGCACATCTACATCTGTGGTGACTTCAAAGTCCATAACGTGGAATGGCTGACCCATTCAAATAAGACGGACGATGAGGGGAAGTTTTGTCATGATTTTGCCATTGCTTATGACCTCACTCAGTGTGCCCGATAAACCCGGTCAATATGCAAGCCTCCTAGACCTTTTTCTCTCAACTTCCCCTGAGCTATGTTCACCAGTTTTGGCAAATAAGAAATAGGATCCTGAACAGATCCTTCTATAACACAGAACAAGCTAGGGAACATACAAATATCCGTGCATGAGGTCGCCAAGATAATCGAGAACCTTGATTCCAGTAAAGCAACTGGCCCTGATGGCATCCCAATTATAGTGTTAAAAAAGCTTCAACCAGAACTTGATCCCATACTTACGAAACTGTTTAAGCGCTGCCTTAAGAAGAAGTGCTTTCCGACTCCCTGGAAGACCTCATCACTTTGCTCTGTATTTAAGAATTCAGATGATAAGTCATCTCCCTCTCAGTACAGACCAATAAGTCTCCTGTGTGTTATGAGTAAGTTGATGGAATCCATATTAAATAGAGAAATTATCAACCACCTCAGCAGAAACAACCTTCTTAGCGACACACAATATGGTTTCCGCTCTTCAAGATCTATCACAGATGTGCTGACGGTTATATCTCAGATGATTAGTGAATCTCTTGACAAAGGCTTCCTTTCTAGGGTAATTGCTCTTGACATATCAAAGGTGTTCGACAAGGTATGGCATAAGGGTCTACTTCACAAGATTTCCAGCTACGGTATCACTGAAAATGTTTCCTCAATCATTAAATCATTTCTCTCCGATAGGCTCATTCGTTGACATCTATGCTGATGACACGACCATCTACGGCAACACATCAAAGGCTGTCAATGGCAAAGTTCTCTCCGATTTTCTCTCCTCTGATCTCGAGCGCGTGGTTCAGTGGGGGAAGACGTGGCTGGTTACCTTTAATGCATCCAAAAATAAACTCCTATCTGTACATCATCAACGTTCTGATCCCCATCTGGCATCAATTGAAATGGATGTCTCTCGTCTGGGTGAGGCCCCGTGTTTTGACAAGCTTCTGGGTTTGACCTTTACTCCTGATCTAAAATGGAACACGTACATCAAGTCTGTTGCCAAGGTCGCTGAAAAGATGTTGGGATCCTTCTACCGCTCTAGAAGATATCTCACTACTGATGCAATTCTCTATCTATATAAAAGCCAAGTACGTCCAAGGATGGAATACTGTTGCCATATAAGGGCAGGAGCTGCTAAAAACAGCCTATCCTGCCTTGACAGGGTACAAAATAGACTTCGTGGTTTAGTGGGGATGCCCTTTTCTCTTCCTGCAACCTCTCTTCCACAGAAGAAACGTTGCGAGCCTATATTTGCTTTATCGTTATTTCCATGGCAGGTGCTCGTCTGAACTCCAATCTCTGGTCCCCCCTCGCCAATCTTTCCCGAAAAACACACGTCTAGCTGAATCCACTGTGAAAAATTTCCCCCACTCTTTATCTGTGCCTAAATCAAAACGGTGATTCCACGAACAAAGCTTCTTTCTGAGAACTGCACGACTGTGGAACTCTGTTTCGTCTGCCTGCTTCCCACTTGACTACGACTTAGATGTCTTCAAGTCCAATGTTAACAAATTCCTAATGAACCGCGCCCTTAAATAAACACTTCATCATATCTCCACACTAACGTAATGTACTTGCAATAACCCTTATCCCTGAGTGGCTTCCGGGCCTTGACAAGTGGTGACCACTGTATAAAAAAATATGTATAGGGGATTTCTTAATGTTTCTATTTATTTGTCTCCCCATGTGGGTATGACCCAGGATCGGTTCCTAGTGTGGGGAAGATCTTAATCACCAGAGGGTAGGGGCCAATTAGAGGTGTATAGGTGTTGGAGGGGGATGATAGATGATAGATGTGATGATAGTTGTCAGTCATGAGCTATTTCTCCTCCATTGACTGAGGTGGGAGCGAATGTTGGAACTGATATCATACTATGGTTCTAGGTGTTTCCTAGTGTTGTTGGTTTCGAGGTTAAGTAGGGTTGGTATGGTTCAGTGTGTTGTATTAGAGATAGGGGTGTTATGTCTGTGTGTGGTTATATACGCGCGTGCGCGTGTGTGTTTTAATGTATCGGTTCTGATTTATATGTGGGGGTGTATATGTATATGGATGTGCATGCGAGTGTGCCTTGCATTTCATGTTTTTGTGTGTTGATATTAGGCTCTGTTCAGTGCAGGAGTTAATTATGTGATGAATTTTTTTTTACTTGTGTAAGTAAATAAAAATAATTGTCTGTTTGGAAGATTGGCATTATCTTAAAGCTGTTTCCACTGCATGTGTGGACGTGTTTTGAAACATAGAGGTGTCTGTTTTCTGCAATTTTGATGTTACTCTTATGCAAGACCACTCTATTGCTGAAATTTTTGGTGGCGTCTATGTAGGATTTGTTGCATGCTGTGCATCTTAGTGCATACACTACATGTGTATATATATATATATATATATATATATATATATATATATATTTAAACAAATATTATTGAATAGCACGGAATTATTCTGTTTTACATTTTTCCTTTTTATCTTCTCCAATCTCCGAATAGTCCTTTTTGTGTTCTTCTCGAAATTGTTTATGTGGGATCCATAATCGCGAGCGCTTTCGACAGAAAGCGTTCTATCATCCTCAGGCATATTGTAGAAATAAATGTATAGATTGTTTTTTTAATTTACTTATATATATACATTTTTATCCTAGTCACGTGGTAATTTGTTACAAGTTAGGTGGGCGGACTTTTTTTTACATATATTAAACACATTTATATATACAAACACATATATACATTTTCAAACATTTATCCCAAACATTTCAAGACGTTCCGACTGTACTCATAATTAATATTATTTATTTGAGGCTTCTTTGTTTTAATGTACAATGCTTCGAGTATTCTTAGCCTATTTACATTTCTCTCACTCTGCAATACTCTTGTATTTTCTACCATAATTCTTCGAAATTCCGAATGTTAGCAGCCATGCCCCTTCAAATGTTGTGATATGGAGCTAGAGTCAGAGAGGTGGAGAGTCAATCTTCGCGACAATGTGTTAGTTGTTGAACTAACGTAGCTACTAATATTGGAGATACACTCCCCTATTGGGCAGCTAAATTTGTAAACTACATTGGTCCCTTCCAACAGGTCATTTGTTTGCGGAATGTTTTTCATTACAAGGCTTGTTGTCTGTATTTTTTTATAATATATAATACATATTATTTTTTTTATTTTTTTGGGGAGACACATATCTCAGCACTTTCTCATTTAGACAAATATTATTGAATAGCACGGAATTATTCTGTTTTACAATTTTCCTTTTTATCTTCTCTAATCACCGAATAGTCCTTTTTGTGTTCTCCTCGAAATTGTATATGTTGGATCCATAGAGTCAGAGTGGTGGAGAGTCAATCTTCGCGACAATGTGTTTGTTGTTGAACCAACGTAGCTACTAATATTGGAGATACACTCTCCTATTTGGCAGCTAAATTTGTAAACTACATTGGTTCTTTCCACAAACTAAAAAATCGATGAGACTATTCTTAAAAATATAATCCGTAGATATCTCCAATATTAGTAGCTACGTTGGTTCAACAACAAACACATTGTCGCGAAGATTGACTCTCCACCACTCTGACTCTATGGATCCAACATATACAATTTCGAGGAGAACACAAAAAGGACTATTCGGTGATTGGAGAAGATAAAAAGGAAAATTGTAAAACAGAATAATTCCGTGCTATTCAATAATATTTGTCTAAATGAGAAAATGCTGCCTAAATATACACAATATATATATATATATATATATATATATATATATATATATATATATAATAAAATACTTTTGTTTGAACGCTATTACAATGTAGTTTTGTGTGAGAAAATTGTTATCGCGACCCAATAAAATGAATGGATAAATATTAAAGGGATTTTAATAATGTCTAATTATAATATATTTATTTACCAAAATAATTTGTCGGACAAGAGGGTGGGCGTTATGCATTTCCCAAATTTCTGGGATAAATCCATTTGTCAAAGGACTACAAAAAAGAAACATAAATGTGTAAAACTGCGGGGACGGAACTTTCATGTTTATGCTGGTGTACGAAACTCAGTACTAGATATTAGTTCTGCAACCGGACTTGTCCGCATATCTGTTAATATAATTACTGAAATATTGATTGTGATTAGTGTTAAGTAATGTTTGAAATACTTATAATTTTTGTAACCATTAATATTATTTCGAGTTTTACTGGGAATTGTTTACGTACGAGAGTTTATCTGTGTTATCTGTGTTGTCGTTTACCTGTGTTGTTGTGAGCCTATGTGGTATTTACATCAGACTTGTTTCATAATAGTTTCAAAAGAAATCAGCTGCATAAGTGAATTGACTGTCGTACAGACAGTTGGTTTTTTTTTACATGGAGTTCACCACTTATCAAGGCCCAATGGCCAGTAAGGGATAAGGGTTATTGTGTGTACAGTAAATAAAGGGATAGTGTAGCAATAGTATTGGAGAATTGGTAAGGTGTCATTACTTAGGGGGGCGGTTCATCAGGAATTTGTTTGTGTTGGACTTGAAGACATCCAGGTTGAAGTCGGGAGGGAAACAGGCAAGCGGAACAGAGTTCCACAGGCGTGCAGTTCTAAGAAAGAAGCTTTGTTCATGGCATCTACGTTTTGATTTAGGCACAGATAGGGAGTGGGGAAAATTATTGACGGTGGTTTCAGCTGGCTTGAGGAAGTTGCTTGTCTAAGCGCACTGATGAGCTGTGAAAGAGCGAAATAGTACTGTACATGGATGACTATAATACTTCTTATCTTTAGTTGAGCATATTGAGAAGTGATACACGAATTACCATTAGCATATAAGCGACGCTCTTTGTGTAAACAAATCGAGCGGAGGTATTTCGGACGATGAAAAAACATCGTTAAACTCACTACTCGCTGGTTTGACATGAAGTTCCGTTTGAAGCACACCTGTATACTAATCATTTTCATTATGAGAATCGACAAAAATAAAAAGAAGGATAAAAACATGCAATGTAATCACCCCCCAAAAGAAGAAGTACGTGATATCCTCTCCACCAGATATTTCGGCAGAAGGGCTCGAAAGAGAATAAACTATTCTCCTGATATTGAGCACGGGAAAGAACTTCCCCACCCTACCCAAAAAAATAATTAAAAATAAATCATTATAACTTTGTTTCAGTAAAAATAGCTGCAAATGCCCGTGCGATTGAAAAAAAAAATCAAATTAAATTTTTTGTCATTTTATATTTATAATGTAACCCCCTCCCAAAAAAACAAAAAAAAATTGAATTTGTCATATTTTAGGGTTCGTTTTGTTTATAAAATTGTTAGGTGAAAGTACAGCATGATCTCATATAAAATAATTAAATTTATCTTTATTTTATGTTTCAAATATAATTTCCGCCTCCACCACCAAGACAAAAATGTATTTGTCATATTTCCATCCCTTCGATTGCCAAACTTGAAAAAAATGCAAGAGATGATATGTCTCGTTGAATGCTTTGTGGCCAAAAAGCAGGCGTTCATTTTACGTTGAATTTATATAGAAAAATGATCCCCTACGCTAAAATGTTAATTTTCTTTTTTTGTGAAATTTCTTCTTTGATATTATATATAAAGACTGTTTAACGTATTAGGCCCCCAAAAAGTTGATCTTAATTCTTTAAGGATTAAACGACACTAGGTCACGTCGTAAAATGTGACCATTTTTAATTTAAGATATTAAATACATTATAAAGAAAATCTGTTTCGCAGACAATTAAACACTCTTGCTAGTATAATTATTATAATAAATCCTGGGCAACACCGATTAAATTTTATAAACAAACAGAAAAGAGCAGATAATGTATGGGATGATGGATTTTGCTCACATGTAAAATTGTCCCTGCGTCTGATTAACTCTGCTTTCGTGGGGATGAAAGTAAATGTGGACATTAGTTTTAATTATTTGTCTCTAATCCTATACTCCCTTCCCCCGGGCGTTGAAAGTAAAGAAAAATGATGCATTCTGGAGAAGTTTAAAAAAAATAACTTATGAATTATATCGGCTTAGTAATAGTTTACATGACCAAAGAAAACTACTAAATACAGTGTAAGAAACAATCTATATAATTATAAAACTCAAATGATCTTGTAACGGGTGTTGTAATCCAATATCCGGGTTACGACTTCCAGTTGCGCATGCGTACATAAACATAAACCCATAACAGCGTAAACAAATAAACAAAAAATCGCTGGATCAGTTTAGTTCGAACAAACGGACGTCCTTAGAAAAGCGAATATCTTAAATTTATTGAATAAAAAATTTCAAGATATGGGAAGCAAACGCAAAACGTGAGTACAAATAATACGTATAATCATCGACCTGTTTCATATATGCGATATATATAATACTAAATAATCAACGCGACAATAAAACGTACTCTTTTACTATGTACGTTTTCAGTGTCCCAATTTTTTTCGCTTTTAATTATCCTAATAAACAATTGTTAATACTTTCTGCTTTTTTTCACATCTTTCATTTCCGTATTACGTTTAAGTTATTATAACGCAATTCTCTTACAAATAGATCTACTTTAACCTGTTGATAACCATTAGAGCATTTTACAATGGCGATTTACGCGACAATAAAACGTATTGTTTTACTGTGTACGTTTTCAGCGGCCCAACTGTTATTTTTTCGCGTTTAAATTAAAAGATATATAAAAAAATTAATTTAACTTCAAGTATTATAGTATCTGTTCAGTGCAAATTTACCTATAATTATGGTAAACCACTTATAATTCAATGGCTGTAAGTTTTTACTTCAAAAATAAACAATTATAAACAGACCGACTCAGAAATTTATCTATATTATTTTTTCATTTTAATATGCTTTCATATAAATGTTTCTGTTATGTCACAAAAAACTACTTCCTTTACATCACAAGTGTCACGCTCATACATTAATTCCATAACTAATATAACATACTGACCAAACGGATCACGGGTAGCCTAGTAACTAATAAAAATGGTTACTTAAAAAATAAGAAAAATTTCCTCCGAATTAAAAATAGAAATAGTAAAGAATTTAACTATCAGTTATTCCCCTTTGGTTTTCTGGCTTGAAAATTAAACGGTGTCAGATTTCAGATAAAATAAGTTAAATCAAATATAAATTGAAGTGAAAATAAACTAAATAATTAAATTTTAAATTATATTTTTAAAGAATACAGTTGAGACGAGGATATGTCGGATAAGTAATATCATCGAGCTAATTATTTAAATAGATTTAATTTAATGTGATAATGTGACTGTAACTTAATCACTGTAGATGTAGTTTGAAAAATGCTATATATAGGAATTACGCGTAAATTATGATGTCTCCTTTGACGGAAGTATCCTATCATAAAAAAACGATATACTGAAGATGACGGTTTCCGTCGAAATATATTTATGGTTTTTAACATAAATTTCTAACTAAATGAATATCTGTTTATTTTGTAACAATGCGTTCGATTTGGCTTACGACGTATATAACACGTAGCTTTTTTAATTCAAACTAAACCGGTGCTTCTACGGAACAAAATCATAACGTGAATCTCGCGTGACCAAACGCACCGCTCAGAGACTTAAAAAAAACTACTGTAGAAACAACAAACAGCTAATTCTTTGCTCCAACAGCAACATGGAAATAAACAAAACAAAAAAAAAACGATAAACTGAAGATGACGTTTTCCGTCGAAATATAGTGCTTGACTTTAACATAAATTTTTAATAAAATAAACATCTGTTTATTTTGTAACAATGCGTTGGATATTGCTTCAAATGTATATAATACGTGTCTTATTTAATATATATACGAGAGGCGTGCCCCTGACTCACTTCCAGGTGTCTGATTTAGCTGAAATTTTGCATGTGCAATGATTCATATCTCAACGGGTTATGTGGCACATTACAGCACTGAACTAATTGTGGTTTCTGTTTTACTGGTGTTTGAACTAAGTCAGGTGTGAAATGGGGCCTGTTGAATGTCGAGCAGTGATCCGGTTTTTGTATTTGAAAGGACGCACACGGCAGGAGACTTTTGATGAAATAAAAGAAACTTATGGTGATAATGCCCCATCATACGCTAGCATCATGAATTACAACCATGCCTGGAAGTCTGTTGAAACAGCTCCCAGACCTTTTTTTTTTACAAAGTGATTACCACTTATCAAGGAGCGGAAGCCACTCAGGGATAAGGGTTATTGCAAGTACATTACGTTAGTGTAGAGATTTGATGAAGTGTTAACTTAAGGAGGCGGTTCATTAGGAATTTTTTAACGTTGGACTTGAAGACATCCAACTTGTAGCAGGCAGCCGGAACAGAGTTCCACAGGCTGCAGTTCTAAGAAAGAAGCTTTGTTCATAGAATCCACGTTTTGATTTAGGCACAGGTAAAGAGAGGTTGCAGGGTAGAAAAAAGGGCATCCCCCACTAAGCCACGAAGTCTATTTTGTACCCTGTCAAGGCAGGATAGGCTGTTTTTTAGCAGCTCCTGCCCTTATATGGCAACAGTATTCCATCCTTGGACGTACTTGGCTTTTTATATAGATAGAGAATTGCATCAGTAGGGAGATATCTTCTAGAGCGGTAGAAGGATCCCACCATCTTTCCAGCGACCTTGGCAACAGACTTGATGTACGTGTTCCATTTCAGATCAGGAGTAAAGGTCAAACCCAGAAGCTTGTCAAAACACGGGGCCTCACCCAGACGAGAGACATCCATTTCAATTGATGCCAGATGGGGATCAGAACGCTGATGATGTACAGATAGGAGTTTATTTTTGGATGCATTAAAGGTAACCAGCCACGTCTTCCCCCACTGAACCACGCGCCTGAGATCAGAGGAGAGAGAATCAGAGAGAACTTTGCCATTGACAGCCTTTTATGTGTTGCCGTAGATGGTCGTGTCATCAGCATAGATGTCAACGAATGATTTAAGTATGTGTTTAGGGAGGTCATTGATGTAGACCAGTAAGAGAGTAGGGCCCAGGGTTGACCCTTGAGGGACTCAGCATTTATATTGCAGGCCCCCGATTTTGTCCATCGACCACTACTCTTATGAGCCTATCGGAGAGAAATGATTTAATGATTGAGAAAACATTTCCAGTTATACCGTAGCTGGAAATCTTGTGAAGTAGACCCTTATGCCATACCTTGTCGAAGGCCTTTGATATGTCAAGAGCAATTGCCCTAGAAAGGAAGCTTTTGTCAAGAGATTCACTAATCTTGTGAGATATAACCGTCAGTACATCTGCGGTAGATCTTGAAGAGCGGAAACCATATTGCGTGTCACTAAGAAGGTTGTTTCTGCTAAGGTGGTTGACTATTTCTCTATTTAATATGGATTCCATCAACTTACTCATAACACACAGGAGACTTATTGGTCTGTACTGAGAGGAAGATGACTTATCACCTGAATTCTTAAATACAGGACAAACTGATGAGGTCTTCCAGGGAGTCGGAAGCACTTCTCCTTAAGGCAGCGCTTAACAGTTTCATAAGTATGGGAGCAAGTTCTGGTTGAAGCTTTTTTAACACTATAATTGGGATGCCATCAGGGCCAGTTGCTTTACTGGAATCAAGGTTCTTGATCAGTTTGGCGACCTCATGCACGGATATTTGTATGTTCCCTAGCTTGTTCTGTGTTATAGGAGGAAATATGGGGAGTTGATGGCCTTCGTCGTATAGGGTAGACTTAGCTGCAAAGTTCTTTGCAAATAGTTTGGCCTTGTCTGACGCTGACGAGATGACCTCTTGTCCGTTGATAATGGTTGGGATAGAACGCCCCCTTTTGCCATTGATGAGACATCTGTCCGTCAAGATGAGGCTGCCATTTTGGAAGATAAGCGCATTACTATTCGCCAAATAGCCTAAGATGTCAAGATTAGTACAGGGTCTGTGGAAATTATCATCATGACCATTTGCATATGCATAAGCTGTCTGCCAGGTTGATTTCCAGGTTGCTTACACCATTCCAGAAGCGAGATAGCGTCGAGTGCTCGAGGATTAATTTGGAGATGTGCCAAGAAGATGAGTAAAAGTTTTTCAAAAGACTGATTACACAGGATGAAATCTGGGTCCATCACTATGATCCAGAGACCAAAGCCCAGTCAATGCAGTGGAAGCACTTGGATTCACCACCTCCAAAGAAGGCAAGGGTACAGCCCTCCGCTGGCAAGGTCATGGTCACAGTCTTCTGGGACCAGGACGGAGTAGTGATGGCAGATTTCCTTGCAAAGGGTACCACGATTACAGGAGCCTATTATGCTTCACTTTTGAGGAAATTAAGTGAAGCTATCAAAATCAAGAGGCGGGGCAAGATCAGCAAAGGTACCCTCCTCCTGCAGGACAACGCTCCGGTCCACAACTCGCATGTCGTCAGATCAGAAGCATGGACGTGTGGTTATGAAATCCTTCTCCATCCTGCCTACTCTCCTGACCTTGCGCCTTCTGACTTTCACCTCTTCCCAGCCATGAAGTTTTTTTTTTTGAAAGGAAAGCGTTACCCAGATGATGAAGCCTTGATTTCTGAAGTCATGTCGTGATTGGAGGACCAACCTGGGGTGTTCTACAAAAACAGTCTCCAGAGCTGCATGAAACGACGAGAGAACTGCATAACTCTGGATGGTTCTTATGTAGACAAAGCCTAATAACTGTGTTTCGTTGCTCTACTGCTATGGGAAGTGGGTCAGGGGCATTACTTATTGCACCTCCCTCGTATACCACTCGTATATATATATATATATATATATATATATATATATATTTATATATATATATATATATATATATACATTTTATTTTTTATTACCGTATTTACATTATTGTTTCAGCTACCCGGCCGTTTTTTGGCCGTCTATAGCTTCCTCAGACTTTTACAGAAATGTTTGTTATGATGGGATGAAAGAATGTATGATGTCAGGGGAGGGGCGCGAGAAGAGCGGAAAAAAGAGGAAGGGAACAAGGGGGAAATGTGGAGGGGTGCTTGGTATGTCGGTAATGTTTTAGTTTTGGAGTTTAAGGACCTTAGGTGGTTGCGGGGGGATGGTCTGGAAAGTTAATTTTTGGTGTGGCTGAGGGCATAGGGGACATGGAGGGGGAGGGGTATATGTGGGGGTAGGAGGAGGGGGGCTTACTTTAAAATTCGAGTCTTAATGTTTAAGTTTTTAGCGTCTCGTTGGTGAGATGATTTCTTGATAAGTATGTCTTGACCTGGTGGGTTGTCGCTTAGGTTCGGAGGAGAAGGGGGGGCTATGATTCGGTTTATTTATTTGGTTTTTATTTGTTGTTAAGTGCTTGGAGAGGGTTAGCTAGCGGCCGTGCGCGCGAGCACACACATGCGTACCTATGCATCTATATACTTAAAGAAACGTTCACCTGCACACATACATTTCTGCCCTGGTGTGCAAATACATGCCCATTTGCGCGCATGCATGCATGCATACACACCCGCGCCGCTCCCGCTGACGTCAAATCTTCCTTAAGGTGCTAAATTGAGTACGTGTGCGTAAGCATGGATGCGCTCATACACAGACACACACACACACACACATCGGCACCCATACCCCCAAGGTGGTGTATACACGGGCATACATGCGCATATTGATTCAGACATACTTGCACCCCCACGAATACATGCGAGCACATGCGCACATACAGATACTAATACTCGTGAACACATACATCGACATATACACAGCTGCATGCTCCCACACACGTATGTGGATAGTAGGCAGCGTGCACATATACTCTCACATCAACACACGTATACATAGGTACGTGCACATATACATCGATACATATGTACACACGGGCAGACACATGGATGCACATGTTTGTGTATACACACACATACACACCCAGATATACAGACAGTTATTGGTATATATATATATATATATTCGTCTACATAGATGTAAATCTAAGTTCATTTGTGGGTATATAGGCGCAATACTTTCGTTTGATGTAGACATGATTATACATAGATATGAGCATAAACTCATTCCCAAGCTCATATACATAATATTTTCATTTTCATTAGTGGGGTTTTTATGGTTAGATGTGGGTGCACACGGGAGCGCCGGCGTACACCTCCGCATATATATATATATATATATATATATATATATATATATATATATATATATATATATATACATACTCGCAGATGCACGTCCCCACATGTATGCGTGTACACAGATATACATGCATACACACATACACATATGTACACATATATGCTCTCCTTATATATATCTGTAAAGATACACACCCACACTAACTTGCGCACCGATATCTGCGCACGCATATACATACAGATATATAGCGTGACATGCCATAAATGTGGGCACAGGTTTCATCCACATATACATATATACGCATTAATAAACGCCCACGTACCCGGGATAGTGGTCCTAGGTAGCAATGCTTATAAATATTGGGAAGGAGTTTGAGGTAGTTTATATGAGGATTGACTGCTTTAGTTATTGTTCTAATTTGGGGCATTTGTTTTTATTAGGGTATTATCGATCAGTTTAGGCGGAAGGCTATATTGAAGTGTCATACTCTAAGGTATGCGTCTATGCACATAAGGCATCGGTCAGTTGTATATATCCATGCGTACTTACCTGTGCAGGTGTAAATCCACATAGTTACATGTAAACAATTTATGTGTTAAGTCGTGGAGGTTGCATGTAGTGTGTGTT
Source organism: Euprymna scolopes (assembly GCF_053919585.1). Taxonomy (NCBI): domain Eukaryota; kingdom Metazoa; phylum Mollusca; class Cephalopoda; order Sepiida; family Sepiolidae; genus Euprymna; species Euprymna scolopes. The sequence goes on from NC_136492.1 coordinate 151,365,187, forward strand.
GAGGTTGGGCAGGAGGTTGGCTAGGGGAGGGGAATTGATGCCGATTATTGGGTGGTTATGTGGGATAAGGTTATGTGGTGTTTAGAGTTGCTGGTGATTGGGGGTATGTGTTATTTTGTTGGATTTAGGATTATTCTTAGGGGGAGGAGGTAAGGTGGTGTGGTGTGTGGGGGAATTGGTTAAGGGGGTTGGTTGAGTATATGTCATAATAGTTGTGGTGGGGGGTTGTATTAGATGTATAATTTAGGGGATTTAAGGTGGTGTTGTCTAAGGGATAATTTAGAAAGGTGTATAGTTGCTAACGAGGTTGGATTTGCAATGCCTACAGTTTATGGTGGTTTCCTGTTTTTTGTTTAGTAATTTGTCTCTGTCTTAAAAATTGGAGATAAGGGGTTTCTCGTTTAGGCAGAGGAGACATGGGGAGTTTAGGGATTTACATATGCTAGATTTTCTAAGGATTTCCCATTTAATGGTTGGTGTAAGGTTATTTTGGATTAGATATAGATAGTGGGTAGTTAGTTAGGTTTTGTAAGGGTTGTTAGGGTTTGTGAAAGAGCATTTATGTACTCTGAATCTATCCTTAAATGAGGTGCCGGCCAGGCCGATATAATATTTTTGTCGTTTGGGTTTTCTTTAGGTGCGATTTTGGCTTTATATACTACTTCTGTTTGTAGTCATTGTTGATTAAGTGGGCATTCCGATTTGTTAGTGCAGTTGCACGTGTTCTTGTTGGTGTTGTGTGTATTTTTATCTTTGTTAAGTATTTTACTGTTACGTTTCTTGATTACTTGTTCTAGGTTGTCCGTGCACCTGTAGCTGAGTTTAATTATGTTTTTGTTGAAGATTTTGTGTAGTACGTGGCTGGGCGGAAAATGGTTGTTGGAAGAATTTAGTGCCAAGCTTTGTTTTGACCATTCTATAGAAGGGTGGGTTGGACCAAATTATTTTCCTAGTTCTATTTCTCTTGTTTGAGGTATTGGGTGGATTAGGTTTAATGTAATTGAAGGTGGTGTTTGGTTGACCACTTTCCTTAAATGCATTTTCGTAGAATGGTTTGTGTTTGTTAAAGATTTCGAGTTTGGAGGAGTTGGTGCTAAGTCTTTTTTCGATAGATGTGGGGATGTGTTTAATTATATGTTTTGGGTGGTTTGATAGTGGGTGTATATAGAGTGGGTAAGTATTGTCTTTGGTTTAGGGTTCGTGTGTGTTGCTTGAGAAATTGAGAGTTACATCGAGAGTGTTGACGGTTTTCATGTTGGATTAAATGTCTAGTTTTAGGCATATTCTGTTCATTTCTTTAGTTACGGTTTTCTTTATTTTTTTAACATTTGGGGCCATTTGAGTTTTCAACTATTATGAGGCCATCGTCTCCATATAGTCCTATGTTTTTGTTATTTATAGTGTTAGTTCGGTTGTATAGAATGAAGAGACCGACAAGATCAGTTGCTTCTGCTGAGTTTGACGCTCCTATTGAGAGGTCGAATGATCCGGATTGGTTCTTCTTAGTCCATTGGGTGCCTTGGCGAATTAGGACTGTTTTTTCTGGACTTTTTTGTAAAGCATATCTTACCCGTGATACTGATTTTATTACCAAAGTTTAAATCAACGTTTGCCATCCAGACATACTTTTCTGAGGTTATATATGGCTTTTAGTAAAATAATATCAATTCAAGATTTAAGTCCTTACTATTTAGCTAATAATAATAAATATCATATTAATGAGTATTCTATTATTAAATATATTATTTAGCTCCATGTACGTTTTACTCCAGTGAAAGAGGAGGTTCACCATGGTTTTAAAATTTAACAATAAAGCAAGAATATTATTTAATAAGCTATGATTCTTCAAGATCGCTGATCTAAAAACAGTATCTACTAATCTCCATTCTTTATTACTAATATTGTTTTGCTAGTGTTGAATTTATATAGCTAATCTTTGTTAAACTATTCTATTGATCTAAAAACAGTATCGACTATTTTACCATCTATAGAACTAATATCGTGTCCCTCATTTTGAAACAACATTACTAATCTTTGTTAAGCCTTTATATATATATATATATATATATATATATATATATATATATATATATATATATATATATAAATATATATGCATATACATATAAATATATATGCATATATATATATATAGTTTGGGGAATGGCGATTTAATATAACTGTCATATTATTTAATTTTCATATACTGTTACTGAATTAATTCTCAATGACGTGATGGTAGTTATATCCTGAATTTATAGTTGTGTTGTTATCTATTAAAGTAATAACATACACTGCTGATCCAAAATTTAAGACCACTTAAAAATATTTTAAACTCTTCCAACTTAAGGTTACACATACTACAATCTAAAATGTTATGGAAAAAAAAGGTACATTACAAGGATTTATTTTTTAAATGTACATTTTTATTACGTTTTTTACACGTGATCAAAATTATAAAAACAGAGACAAAAATGTTATTAAATTGTACAAAAAGTGTATGAAAAGTGCATGTCATCATTCAACAATCAAACTTAACAAAGAGTTCTACCTCCACTGCTTTTACTGACTTCAAAAATTCTTTGGGGAATGCTGGAAATAAAGGTACTATTAAGGTACGGAGGATCCCGCTCCAGTTTCTGAAGATGGCTTCATGAAGTTCATATTTTGTTGAATATTGTTTGCCATTTCGATAAACCTCTCTTGTCATCCATCCCCAAACATTTTTAGTTGGGTTCAAGTCGCGTGAGCATGCAGGATGTCCCTAATGATGGACTCCATTTTCTTGTAGAAAGCTCCGTCTTGCAGTGTGGATTGCAGCATTATCCTGTTGAAATAACCATCCATCCCGATACAAACGATGACCCTCCATCATCAAAGATGTTTTTTGTAGCATGCTAACTTAACCAACTGCTGTCTGACGACCCTGCGCCACCTGGAGCTCAATCGTACCTCTGTAAGAAAAGGCATCCCATACCATTACATACCCTCCACCGCTATGACGTCTGGAAATATTTAATGAGAGATGTTTTTGTTATGCTAATATCGCTGGAAGGCATCAGAACCATTTAAATTGAATTTTTCTCATCAGAAAACAGGACTTTCTTCCACTTCTCAACGTCCCATGTTTGGTATTCACGACCAAATCTTTAGCGGTGCACTTTGTGACGTGGGAGCAATCGATGAATTTGTTTACGCTTTTTATTTGCCATGCCTTTTTTTTGTAAGTGTCGTCTGATGGTTATTGGACTGTCCTCAGTGACCTCAATACCTAATAAACATTTTGGAATGTATCTTTTTTCTTCCATAAACTTTTAGATGGTTGTATTATTAACCTTAAGTCGTAAGAGTTACAAAATCTATCCTAAAAAAGATTCCTTTTTAAAGATTTTTAAGTGGTTTTAAAATTTTGATCAGAAGTGCATTAAATGATTCCAATTGATTAGTTTATATACAAATATCCTAATATTTCATTTAGTAGTCCAGTACGAGTGTAAAATATACATTCGTTAGTTGGCTGGTAGATATGCATCGATAACCTGGCGGTTTTACCCATACATAATAAAAAGTTTGGAATGTACTTTTTGTTTCCATAACTTTTAGATGGTTGTATTATTAACCTGAAGTCGAAAGAGTTTAAAATCTATCCTATCTATCGGTATTGGGTTTGTGCAGAGGCTGGTAATGTGGATACTGGGTCGATGTTCTTCCCCCTAACTTCATATCTATAGATTCCGCTGGCAGGTGCAGTACATGATGATGTATCGTCCTTGGGTGTGACATTGTACCAATACACTGCTTCCTGAACAGTGCACCTCGTTCTGGCTGCAATCCGCTTAATACTGCAGTGACATCATTCTGTAATGTCATTGCCTGCTGGCACATATGTACACCGAAACTCAGGCAATAGGCCTCCCTAACTAGCGGAAAACTCCTTGAATTCCTTACTGTTAAATGCAGTGTCGTTGTCAGTAAGCAGTTCCTGCGGTGGGCTACGCTCCAAAAATATCGACTCAAGATGCTGAATGATGTGTCTGGAGTCTTGCTGTGATAACATCCGCCAAATGGTAAAACGCGCTGGACCGCAATCGGTTAGCGCCAGGAAATGTTAGCCGTTAAAGAGTGTTATATCCCTTCCCAGCCTTTGCCAATTAGCTTGTACCGCCAAATTTTCTGGCGTCCAATTAATTGGGGACGGATCAATCGTCCGACATTCCTCACATTCTCCGATAGCTGACCTCACATCAGCTTTGGTAATTGTTGGGCAAACCCGCCGAACGAAATATGCTGTACTTCGGATGCCTGGATGCCAACTGCGTTTATGCAGTTCCATGATCTGACTAGTAGTCATTGCGTTACTCTTTGCAGCACAGATCAGAGGTACAGGCTCCGTCGCGGATTTCATTTTATCGAGCCATCTTTGTGGAACACGTGTCATGGGGTCTGCCAAGTTCTGACTCGACGGGACCAGAGAAACGTCTATTGAAAGTCCTTACTCTTCTACCACTGATTTTATTGTGTCCAATCATCGTCGGAGTAAAATTTCGCTGGTAGCCTTTGGGCGTACTCTAGTTTTTCCAGTGAGCGTGTCCACTAAGCAGTGATACACACTTTCTGAGTCCGTTTTTAAGTGTATAAATTTGCACTTTCAATGTAACGCAAGGTTGATGCCCTTCAACGCCGAATCCAGTTCAGCCAAGTTAATATGCTGCATTTCGCTCGTGGATCTCAGCAAACATGCATCTTCAAAGACAATAGTGCCATGTTCCAGGAGAACGACGGTCGCCAGGGAACTTGCGTCCACCCATACATTGACGTATTGTCCGTTTACACACCACAGATCGCTCTGCTTCACCCTGGCTATTGTTTCCTGGAGCATTTGTTGAAGTGGAACATCATCTGTGGTGTCGTCCCATCCTTGGTTACGGTGTTGGCCCGTCGCATTATGATTCCTATTGTTGCTCGTAACCATCCACACACTGGCAGATGCCCGGTCAGTTTCCAGCACAGGAAAAAATGGCTCGACGTGTCAAAATCTTTGGAACATCTGGAATCATACTACCACGCTTCCACCGCAGAGTGGCATGCTTCCTCCAGACCTCCAATCATAGCACTCGTGTGCCATCCTCAAGCCGCTCTGGTTCCTTGCTTTCCAATCCAAACCGAAGAAGATTCTGCTTCACTCGTTTCGCGGACGCCACGCTGTTGTTGATGTATAAATCATCTATATATGCCCATGTTGCTTCTTGAACAGTTGCATCTTCGGGCAAAACAGCCTCGACAATTGCCTGGATGGATGGGGCAACGTAAAGCCCAAATACTATCCTAGTCAGGTAGTATCTCTCCCCCTTCACAACTACGGTTTGAAACGGCCATAAAGAACGGTGCACATGTACCTGGAAGTAGGTCTTTCTCAAGCCCAACACGTCGGACCCCTTCCTCCGCCAGTCCCTCAGCTTTTGTGAACACACATCCACATGTGCCGTCTATGCGTCCACATGGTCGTTTAGTTTGATGTAATCCATAACAGACCGCACCTTTACCTAATTTGATCACGATGCTCCCACATAAAACCACACTGGCATAGCCTTCAAACACAACTCCTTTCACAAGAAGCACAATATATCTCGAAATTTACAACATCGACTTAACTCGACTTCACAATTTTACGCTTTAAAAATTAAAACCCTTATTTCCTTTTTGATACTCTTATTCATGAAATTTGAGTCCCGACAAAGTATAGAATTTAACCGCACCATAACTAGATTTGTATAGAACATTAGACATTTTTATATAGTTTATAATTTATGTATACGCTATTATTAAACAAATTTGGAATACATTAGTGTCTGTTTCATAACATTTTTGCTAAATACTGCAATATTAAATAATATAAAAATAAGATTAGTTCTGTGATTGAGTTACGATTGAAGGAAAAGTATACTTTGCTTGTTCTAATTAGTCCTGGTCTATATTTAGTTAAAGAAATGAACAATGTTTCCGTAGCTGCGTACATATTTTGATTACTTTGAAGATTCATATTAATACTGTCGCTATCTAATGTTTTTCATATATGTGAGTATTTAGAAATACAATAATTGTTTTTTTAATGTAGTCGTCTACTGTCTATGTATAGTCCGACAAAGAATGCAAGTACTCAATCATTCGTAATACTTTTACCTATCATAATGAGTGGGTCATTGTTTATACTGAAGATTGGATACAGACAATTTATGATCTAAATTATTTTATTCATTCCAGAAAAATAATTACAGTGTTTAGTTTGTTACTATATCATCAATTACAACACGTTAGTGCCCGCATAAATAATTAAATTGAACATGTTTGTCTTATTTATAGAAGTGTGTATGAAAATATATCTACTGCGATGATTAAAGTATATATATATATGTGTGTGTGTATATATGTATATGTATATATATGTATATATATATACATACACATATATGTATATATACTTTTTTTGTCAAATTCATTGAATTGTACCCATCACCTTCATCCTGATGATTGAGGATATATGACTTTTGGAACGCTTCTTCATGTGTATTTTACATATATGTGTATGTGTACGTGTGTGTATGCATATGTAAGTGCATGCTTATATGTGTGCCTCTATGTGTGTATGTTTGCATATGTGTGTACATGTACGGTTGCGTGTATCTGTGTGTATGCATGTATGTGTGCATGCATGTGTTTATTTCCATGTGCATGTGGGGTAGAAAGGGCTCCCGTAAGCCGTGGTAAAGGGAACCCCTCTAGAAGAAGCAAATCTCTGATTTAAAAACTATAAAGCGGGACCAGTAGCCGCATAAAGCTGATCTGCAGTTTTACTTGTTACTGGCTATCTTGCTCTTGCTTGTTGCTGGATCTCAACATTTTGAACTAGGAGAGAGATTTAGCTGTCATACAAAGCTAAATCTCTGTAACATCATGTTTGTATAGATACTTCCTCAGGTATTTGTCTATTAAAAATAGTTCCAATCAATGGAAAAGTTGTGACGCGTGTAGGCTTGAAATGCTGGAAGCATGTAATAATTTATCTGCCATGATTATATGTATCAGTGTTTGTATGTACGTATATGTATACGTATGTTTATATATGTACATGTGTATGCATATGTATATATATATGTGTATATGTATGTATACATGTATATATGTTTATGTGTGTTGTATGTATATATGCATATATATTTTTGTGTGTGTATGTATATTTATGTGTATATATGCATATGTGTATGTTTGTGTATAAATGCATAGATATGTATGTATATGTATGTGTAGTTAAACGTATGTGTTTGTATGTGTGCATATATGTGTACGTATTTGTATGTGTATATGTATGTATATGTGTTTATATTTGTATATGTGTGTGTATGTATCTGTAAGTATTTGTGTATGTATGCATGTGTGTATGTATATGTATTATGTATTCTGTATGTATGTATATTTCTGTGTATGTTTATGGATACATGTGTGTGCATGCGTGTACGTATATATATATATATGTATGTATAGCAATGACCGTCTTCAGTGTCACGTCTGCTTGAGTGTGTAAATTCGCCGGTGCCACTAAAAAAACCGTCATGTTAGGGCTCATGGACTATAAGTGTCTGAGGGAGTGGCACTCGTCTGACAAGACGGTGCAATCAGCATGTATCATTATAAAACTTAAATGACATTGTAACGAGTGATGTAACCCACTTTCCGGTTTATGACATCCGGTTGCACATGCGCGCATAAACATTAACCCACAACAACGTAAACAAATTAACACAAATCGCTTCTTTTGCAGATTTTGACCTGCGCACTGAAATATTTACGTTATTATTTCGAAATTATTATTTAACATGGGAAGAGTGGGCGTGTTTTGCAACTATTCTTTATTACAACTACAATGTCGCTATTTTCTTACAACTAAACAACTTTAACTCGTTGACAAACATAAGAACAATTGTAGTAAAGCCAAGACTACTACTACTAGTCTCCATCCATCCTTTTCCTCCCCTCCTTCTTTTTTATTTTTTGTTTACATTTCTAGATACAAAATAGTTGTTTGAGAACGGTGAATTTGTTGACACATTTACTAATCTGTTTCAATATTAGTTTTATTTTATTTATTTAGGTTTTATTTTTTTTGCTTCAAGTTTTATTAATTATTTTTTTTTAGATTTTAAGTTTCTATAACTTGGTTGAAGGATTCCAATATGGGTTTTTTATTCTTATATTTCTCATCGGTAGGTTAATGTGCATTTTTGCTGCTAAATGACTGTCGTCGGTGTTCGAGTCGTAGGAAAATCATGTTTAATTTTCGATTTTTGAGCGATTATTCGGAAAAATAGGTGACTTTACACGGAGGGGGAGGATTTTCTTTTTTATGTTTAAGTGATCCATCGGTGATTTTTCATTTTAATATACTTTCATAGAAATGTTTCTGTTATGTCAAAAAAAAAACCCTATTTTCTTTACGTCACAAGTGTCACGCTCATACATGAATTCTATAGCTAACATAACATACTGACCCAACGGGTCACGGGTAGTCTAGTATATATATATATATATATATATATATATATATATATATATATATATATATATATATATATATATATATATGCAGAATCGGCCAAAAGATAAGGAACGGCCGATCATTATTTTTTTAATGAATTCTAACTTTTTCTATGAAGAAGGAAAAAAAAATTGTGAAATTTCCAATGTTTAATAATGGTTGTTAAATGAATAATAAGTTTTTTTTTAATTTTTTATTTTGAATGCATATTAGTTTTTTTACATATTAATAAATTTGATTAAATTACAGGCGTTCAAAAGTTAAGGAACGGGGGTAAATTATTAATGCAAAAATAAAGAAGTATTTAGTGAAAAGCCCCTTGTTTTCAATCACACTATGGCATCTTTTACTGCAAGACATAAAAAATCGTCCACATGTTATAAGTGAGGTATTATTCCAGTATTTTTTATGCATTTCCATGAAACATCAAGATTATTTTTTGCATTTTTTTATGTGATCTTATCACCAATCATTTTCCAAACATTTTCAGTTCGATTCAGCTCGGGACTCTGAGCTGGCCCATCCATAACGCAAATATTGGGTCTTTTTAGCTCTTCTAAAAACAATTTTGGCTTTATGGCACGGTGCTTTGTCTTGCATAAGGATATCAGAATCAGAAGGATTAGGAACCAGATGTTCTCTAATCAATTCTCTGTACATTTGGGCATAAACTTTTCCAAGACTCCTGACAAGGGGTCAGTTCCTTTTGAGGATATCACGCTCCATACCATTATACTGCCCTCTCCAAATTTTACTGCACTTTTAACGCACTTAGGGGGCAGTCTTTCTCCCTTTTTCCTTCTGACACGTGGTCTTTTGTCTGATCCGAAAAGATCGAATTTAGATTCATCACTATAATAAACCTTTTCCCATTTGCTTTCTTTAAATAAATGTTTTTCGCCGAATAAAAATCTGGCCTTCCCATTTTAATAGAAATTAAAGGCTTTGAGCATGGACTTCTTGTAAATAATCTAACTTCGTTGGTTCTTCGTGAGATCGTTTGTCGGAAATTTTTTGTCCAATTTCGGATGTAAAATCCCGCAGTTTTAAAGCGATCAGAACGAGATGATCGAGTGCTTTTTCTATCCTATCTCTTAGTTGTTATTCGGGGTCGACCCGATTTTTCTTTTAAGTCAACGGTACACCTTTTTTTCTATTTTCAATAACCCGAAAACCAATGCTATAAGACCTTTTCAATATTTTAGCAATCTCCCCTATGAACTTTTTTCGTCATAATGGTTAAAATAAGCTGTTTTTCTTGTATAGGTAGCTTTTTTACAAATATTCAGAGTCGATATTTTGTTAAGTTGTTATCAAAATTGCTAAAGTTTGTATAAATTTTCCGCGTTCCTTAACTTTTGAACGCCTGTAATTTAAGTAAGTTTATTTATATGTAAAAAAAAATAATATGTATTCAAAATCCAAAATCAAAAAATTATTTTTTATTTAACTAACATTATTAAACATTGGAAAATTCACTAAAAAATAATGGATCGTTCCTTAACTTTGGACGCTACTGTATATATATATATATAATGGATCGTTCCTTAACTTTGGACGCTACTATATATATATATATATATATATATATATATATATATATATATATATATACATATATATAAAATATATTTGTAGTCATCGACTTACAGTTCTGTTTCGTTGTATCACAACTCATCAGTGCCGCTAGACTAGCACCTATCCCAAGCCGAGGATCGAACCTAGAACCGTCGTGATGACAGTCGGCAGTTCTACCTCTCGGCCACGGAAACGATGCCTGCAACTAATCTGTCCGAATGTCTATGTAAATAAACATCCGTCCGCCACTCGTAGAGTGATTAAACGTTTGTTCGTAAACAAACCTCGAGCTTCGCATTTTTTCAGCCAAATTAAGTAGCGAGTGAGATTATTTACGACACCCAAAGAGGGGGTCTTTATAAAATATATTTGTAGTCATCGACATACAGTCCTGTTTCGTTGTATCACAACTCATCAGTGCCGCTAGACTAGCACCTATCCCAAGCCGAGGATCGAACCTAGAGTCTTTGAAATTTCAACAAAATTTTGCACTATATATATATATATATATATATACATATATATATATACATATATATGTATATATATATGTATATACATATACATATATATACATATATATATATATATATATATATATATATATATATATAGTGCAAAATTTTGTTGAAAATTCAAAGACTCACGTTTTCCTTTTTATAACCTTCGTTTATTTCCTGGATTTTTTCCATTGCAGCTGTTTCATTAATGAGTTGACAATTTTACGATTTATATTTCCGTAAAAATATCCTGACCCCACCAACTTCTTCTGATGTTTATCCATTAGATTTTTACAACAAATGGTATATTTTTAACATGCTGGACATTGTATTCGGGTAAAAAGATTTCCACAGCCATGCTTCCTGCAGCTTTATATATATATATATATATATATATATATATATATATATATATATATATATATATATATTAAAGTGACAAATGTTCGAGACATAATATCCATTTACTCCCAAGATTGTGTGCGTCAGATATGTTTGTTTACACTGAGCACGGCTATCCAAAAAGTCCAATTATAATGAACGAATAGAACTATTAACATCATGGCATGTAGCGTTGTGGTAATTTTGTTCTGTTATATAAACATATTACCCGGTGTAGAATGGCGGCATGTTAGTAGATATTTCGTATGAAGAAAATATGGTGACTTCCCTATATTTAAAATACGCTTGTGCGAAGAAAACATTTTAAACATAATGTAATTTTCTTTATGATAAAGAAAAATGCCAGAACATGTGCAAAATTGATTTATGTTTAGTGAAAATATGTGAATAGCAATTAATATAATGACAGAAGGAAGAGGAAATTTTGACTAAAGTTAACACATTACATGGTCTAACATCACAATGCATATGAGAAGTTTTATTACCGCACAAGCCGAATGGCCCTACATATAAAATCAACATTGTGTATTTTTGATATGACAGGGGAGCGTCCGAAATGAATGTTTCTGTTTCAATCACAGTTGCATCATGGCAATGGATTTTTTAAAACTAAAATTAAAGAAATTGTCAATGCACAAGAATGCATATAAAATCAACAGTAGATATTTGATATCTGAAGAGCGTCTTCAGAATTAATATTCTTGTTTAAGGCATGTTTGAAGTATGATATTGATTTTTTTTACTCGCGTTCACTTCTAACAAGGCATAACACAACTTGGACGTAAAGGGCTACTATTTGAAACTATGCCTAAAAATTAAAATTAACAAGATGTTAGCATACGTTACATTTGGACTTCTGCATATAAGTGCAGCCAGGGAAGCAAGTAGCTGGAAGGGAATTCCAATGTCTAGCTGTTAGAGGGAAGAAACTATTAGAATAGTAAATTTTCTGGCATTTAGGGATCTCAACAATGAAGGAGTGAGATTTTATTGCTACGCGGATTTGTCCGGGATACGTATGTCAACGTAGGCATAAGTGCAACGAGCGCATTTCATTAAAATATTTGGAAACCGGCAGAGAGATGCAACATTCCAGCGACGGGGTTAAAGCTTGGTTGAAAATTGGGACCTATTTGGTCGAAAACTCTTTTTTAGACCCTATCCAACAGGGAGAGGCAAGTGGTGGATGCACCATCCCACATATGACAACTTTACTTTATGCATGGGCGAATGTTTGCCTTGTAGATTATGAAGATACTCTTAAGTGTGATTAGTCTTCTAGCTCAATAAAATAAACTCACCTTCTTAACAGCAATGTCCTCAATATATTTATTCCAGTTCATGTCCGCAACTGTTAGGTCGAGAAGTTTGAAGGATAGATTCTCGGGTAGGGTGTTATTTGTGATGGATATAGGCGGTTGGAGAGACGTTTTGTAATTGTTAAAGGAGTGCAACTTAGTCGTATTAGCATTAAATGTTACCATCTCTTTGCGGCCCAATTCCACTACGGCATGGAGGTCATTTTCTCACGATTCTGCCATTGTCGTAGATTTATGTACATCCATCCTTTCTTTATGCATGCTATAGAGCGTTATATTATCAGCAAATATTCCCGCCTCGGACACAATATTATTAGGGAGTTCGTTTATGAATATCAAGATAAATAGTGGTCCAAAACTCAACCCTTGAGGCAATCCTACATTGATGCTATGCTACGTGGATGTACATCCATCAATGACGAACCTGGATTGTTATATTGTCTAAGAGGGATACATTTATAGTTACCACACGTCTAGTTATACCGTACGATTTAATTTTCATTAGCAGCTCTTCATGCTAGGCTTTGACAAAAGCCTTGGATATATCAAGGGCTTCAGCCCTGGATTCGCCCGCTTTATCCAGTGCATGGTAAATACGTTCAGAGATTACTGTTAAAATATCTGCTGTAGAACGGCATTGCCCAAATCCATACTGTTTGTCAAATGGAAAATTTGCTTTTGCTAGATGGTGAAATAGTGCTTGATTAATCAATGGTCTCAATAATTTTAGAGAAGAGGGGAGGAGACTAATAGTGCGATAATTGAGAGGGTCAGTTCTTTCACCTGAACTCCTGTACACTGGTAGAACACAGATAATCTTCCAGCTATAAAAGCTTTAATTATAACTGATAATAAGCGTGCCTATGTACTTCTTTCACTTATCTATTCACCTCTTTCTTTCTTTCGTCTACGGTTTGCTGGTCACTGCCGAAGAAGCAAGCAAGAGCTACTGAGAAAGGTATTGCTGTGGACTCCAGACGCAAGAGCATAGGACGGCCTAGATCCATGTACATCCAGCAAACTGTGCATGATTCTAATAGTGATACTAAAGAATGCAGGCCCCTGAAGAAAAACAGAGAAGTCTGGATAAAGAGAGTCATATTGGTTCGAGTAAAGAGTCCGACCAGATAGATAAAAAATTATAATAATACTTCTATTCACATTAAATAAGAAACACATACAATAACCTACAGATCAGTAAGCTAAATAAAATAAATCTATACATCTATAAAAGTGAATGCGTCTGTGTGTGTGTCTGCGTACATTTCCCTACGCAATAACGCTGTCAATTTTTAATCTACAGGCTCGAAATTTGATATACAGGGTACTGAGATTTGGGAAAATCGATGTGATCAGTTTTGTCCAGAAATTTGGCGATTAAGGGGTCAAAGTTCAACGATTTGACTTTTGAGAACTCTACCAAACTCCTCCAACAATTTTGGGTCTACGCACTTGAAATTTTAGATATAGGATCCTTGGACATGGATCTAACTTAATAACTTGATTTGAGCCAAAAACAATGAATTTTAAAGGGTCATAATAGATATGAAAGTAAAAAAAATTGACCTCTGCGGTCTCTTTCAAATTACTCAGACAATTTCTGGTCTAAATATTTGAAATTTTACATAAAGGGTATTCATTGATAGGGCAAGCTTTTTCATCAGTTTGGGACGAAAATTTTTAGCTACCAATATATAAATCTATGTATGTATGTATGTATGTTTGCATGTCTGCCTTAAACTTTCAATAAAGGCGACGGATTTCACCAAGATCTATATCGTTTTAAAGTTCGACCTTTCATACGACAAATATCGAAAAATCGGCTAAAAACATTAATATCTTCCCCTTCAACTAGGCACTTTTCTACAGGGGGAGTCACTTTTTTCGCCGATATTTTTTTAAAGTTATCCTCTCCTTTAGATTGTCTAGCCTTAATTTGAAAAAAATGTCACTTCCAGTGTAGCGGTGGTCGTAACAGCATAAACGTTAGGATTTACCCCGTTCGTTTCCTCCTTTGCGGTACGGGTTCGAGCCTGCCTTCCTACTACCACTTTTTTTGCTCAACATACACATCCAAACAGTCGGGCAACGCCGGGCTGAAATGCTAGTAAATAAATAGAACAAAAAAAAAACGAACGGACCATATTAAAATAGGCAATACGGATAGATAAAAATAATACGTTTTATTACATACTTAAAATGTAGATTTCGTTACCCCCTATCTCACACAATATCATTATTTTGATATATAAAATGATATTTGTTTAATTTGCGACAGAGATATCTTAAAGGTACAACAATTTTTGAAACATTAATCGATAAAGAAAGAATTACAATGAATGATTGTTTAGATAACTAAACACTAGATGTTTATATAAAATCACTTGATAACATGAATTATATATGTATTTTAGCTTGATGTTTCGTTCAGGAAATGAAACGCGAAAAATATTTGTAAGGATGTGGTGTTTGATAAACTTTTCTGTTAAACCTGTTCTATAGCTTCAGGTGTCTGGAATGAGTGAGTCAGTATAGGAAATTTTGTTTCGATTAATTGAACGAATATATTTCTTCCATTAATTTAAAAATGTCTCTCTCTCATTAATTCATGAAAAATAAATGAAATCCGGAACAAAATTTATGCTATTTATTCATTCATTTACGGACTATCTTCATAGTCTTGTTTTTTTCAGCAACGTTTCGGCTTACAATTCCTCTGGCTTTCTTTTATCCCATCCCGGTTAACCAGAAGAATAATTGGCTGAAACGTGGTGAAACAATAACCATAATGATGAAGATAACAGTCTGCAAATAGATCAATCAATAAATATACAAATTACTTTTCTCAAGAGATCCAATAAAAAAAGGACTATATAAAATATATATTTCATAGACTAAATTTCTAAAGTAAATAAAGTATTTCGTTGTTTCATAATATGTTTCACAGTAGCTATATTGTTAGTCAAATTATTGTAAAAAATAATGCTTTAACGTTTGTTCACGAAGGTGTAATATTTAGTTAACTTATACAGGTTACATCCCTTTTAATATAAATTATAGATAATGCAATATACTGGTGACGACTATGACATTTATTCAGAGGAATTCTACCGCTGCACTTATTCCTTGTACTTCGAACCGCAAATAGGTATTCATATCCATCAACAAATTGCATATATTTAAAGCACATGTCGATTCAATGGTAAACAAAAATGTTTATACTACTATCTGGAAAAAACTAAATGATTCAGGATAAGATTAAACCGATGAAATTAAATATAAACTCAGTTCTTTTCACAATCATATCAAGATTTTATGATTTTCATTTCTTTTATGCATTGGCTTAATGTATGATACTGAATATGTATAATATAATTCAAAGAAAGATTTTACTGTTTGAAATAGTACTGATAGCTTTTATATATATATCACATAAGGTTCAATTGTATACTTCTCATGATACCTGTAGATATATTTTATTGAATATTCTATAAGCAGAAAGCGCACATGATCACTTGAGGCAAATCCTCCCATGTGATTTCAATGAAGTTTTCTGAAGAGAACCTATCTATTTTATTCAATACTTTTATGTATACTTCCTTAAGATCTCAGTTGGTAAAGGTTTTCTTTTTATTCTATAACATCCTTTTAACTCTTTAATACATTATTCGCAGGTGGTACGGTATTTTTACCTTAAACAAATTGAACAATGAATATAGAAACATAAAACCTAAACTGTTTTAATACTTCTGATGTGTTTTTTTATGTTTGTGGTGAATATATTTTTATGTTTGTGGTGAATATATTTTTATGTTTGTGGTGAATATATTTTGATGGAAAACAGAATAAAAAAATGACGACAATAAGTTTTTTCTTTTTTTTTTTACATAATTTAACTACATTTAAATCAGAACAAATAATTAACATCTCACATTTTATACAATATTTGCAAAAAATGGTTACGACAATGGAATATATTATTGTGTGCTCTACTTTATAGTAACATTTTTATAGCGATAGTTGCTTGTGACAATTTTAAAGGCGTAAACCATAAGAATAAAACACATTTGTATTCAGGTCTAGCATCTACTAAAAGGTCAATATTACATGAGAATGATTTATCAGCACCTGTGTTTTCAATATGCTTAGCCTCTATCAAAGGAAATACAATTTACGAATTTGTCAACGCTACAGATATGAGATCGTAATTCAATCAGGAAGAAGTAAGTGGTTTTTATATTATTCTTGAAAGTTCAAAAAAAATCTGCATATGTACTGATATTAAATCAAGAAATTTACTATATAAAAGGCTATATGTCTGTCTTTCTGTCTGTCTGTCCGGCTGCCTGTCTCCATATTTTAAAACTTCACCTTTTCCGAAATAAAAAGCAATTCTAGTTGATGACAATTATTTTTACTTTGGAAATCACGACTCTATAATAATTTATATCAAATCTAGACAAATTAAAATATCATATTAAGCGTATTTTACGACCCGGCAAAGCCGGACGCAACTTCTCTAGTCTAATATATTAAAGCAACTCGTGTCGTTCTGTCTCCATATATTCAAACTCTATCTAAAAGTCACAGAGCGACGCTAGGGGCTTCAACTGATTGGATTATTTATAGACGTTTTTATGGGTCATTAGCCGATTAAAAAAGTTTTAAGGGGTCAAATACTGATAAAAAAACCGTTATACATATTTACATTCATCTTAGTTTATTTTTAATCACTTCACATGCATGTAACGTTGGCACAGTGTTAATGTCACCAACTTTGAATGCTATAGTTTTGCTTTGGTTTTAATTCGAGCTGATGACACCCAAATATTTTTATGATTTGGAAATAACAGCTCTATAATAATACTATCAAGGGGAACCCGGCTTTGCCTGGTAGGAAAATACGCTGAAATACGATATTTTAATTTGTCTAGATTTTGTATATATTATTATAGAGTTGTGATTTCAAAAATAAAAAAAAATGTTAGATTAATACAGTGATAACATCACCAGCCTTGAATGCTCGTTTTGCTTTCGGTTTCAATTCTAACTAATGTCACCCAAATGTTTTTATACTTTTTAAACCATTACTCTATAATAATATATACGAAATCTGGAAAAATTAAAATATGTTATTTAAGTGTATTTTAAAATCAAAGAAAGCCAGCCCCCACCTCGATTGTATTATCTAAAATATAGCAAATGAGAGTAAGTTTATTGTAATGATCCTTATGGAAATCAGTATTTCCGAAAAGAGTGTTAAAATGGTGTTCTATCAAGGCAGCTCAATAAACGGTAAACATGTAAAATTTTACATAACAGCAACAAATATGAGTGCCTTCTTAATTTTAACAAAGGCAAATGGAGTTGTTACGACGGAGGTTATTCTTAAATCTGACCATTTCTTGGTGGTATGTAATCGTGTCGCTACTTATTGTCTCTGCTCAATGTTGTAGGCAGTGTGCGATTCCATGTTTGATACTGTATGGGTGATGGGAGTTGAAGTTAAGGTATTGTCCGGTGAAGGTAGGCTTGCGATATACGGATGTCTTAAACCCATGCTCTGTGCGTGATATGAGTATATCAAGGAAGGCCAGTTGGTTATCTTTTTTCTTTCTCCATTGTGAACTGTATCGATGGTCTTATTGAGTTCACATGATCTAGGAGAGCCTACCTTCACCGGACAATACCTTAACTTCAGCTGGCATCACCCATATAGTATCAAACATGGAATCGCACGCTGCCTACAACATCGGGCAGAGACAATAAGTAGCGACACCATTACATACCACCAATAAATGATCAGGTTGAAGAATACCCTCCGTCGTAACAACTACCCCGATAGCATACTATCCACCAGAAGGCGAATGAAGCATACGAAAATGTTAAAAAAAGTTCTAATAAACCGCATCATTAAAAGCAACAGGTAGTAATTTCTGTGGATGATAAAATGGCGAATTTTCAACCTGTTTAACAGTCGGCTTATGCAAAATATGTAGCAAGGATTTTGTTATTCGTATCATGAATATATAAATAAGTAAATAGTGTTATTTAAATAGGATGTTCATTTTCAACGGTTATTTCTTTTATAAAGCCGTTTGATACTTTATATATATATATATATATATATATATATATATATATATATATACAATCTTCTTCTTCACTTATTTTTTCTCTCTTCTTCTTCATCCATTTTTCTTAATTAGGTCTTGCCTTGGCAGCCGAGTATACCGCATAACTTATCTTTCTTTTAATAATATTATTGGAATTATTTCCCTTTTCCTGGTACCTATTTGTGAATTTTTCCATGGTTTTCTGCCTTTTGGATCATCTTCCAATTACGCGATTCCCTTTAATTTTACTTGTGCGAATGGAAATTTAACTGACTTTCTTGGATTTTCATTTTTTAATTTTATCGTCATTGGATACTTTACTTTTCACAAGACTGTCCATTCACGTGAAATCAACTTTTTCTTAACCCTATTCCCTCTGCTTCATATTTTGTTATCAAGTAAGATCATTGACTTACTTGCAGTTTTATACAATACTTTTGTGAGCAAAATCTGATCCCGCATTTTGCTAAATCCTACCCTCTGATGAGAAGGAAATTATTTATTCGAAAGTCCGCGGATTAAGGATTATCCACTTATTTAATGTTTCCTTTTACAATTAAATATGTTTTAACACTTTTTCAAAGTGTTTTTTTAACATGTTTGATTAACTATTTGGACTTTATATATATATATATATATATATATATATATATATATATATATATATATATATATACTAGCAGTTCAGCCCGGCTTTGACCGGGTTCTATGTACTCTTAATACATTTGTATGCATATATATATATATATATATATATATATATATATATATATTAAGAAGTAATTTCTAGCGTTTGGACCAGAAATTTACGGAGGAGTTTGGTAGAGTTCTCAAAGGTCAAATCGTTGAACTCTGAATCCTTAATAGCCGAATTTCTGGCCGAGAACCGATTACAAAAAAATTCCCAAATCTCACTAAACTGTATATCAAATCTCGAGTCTGTAGACTGAAAATTGACAGAGTTATTGTGTAGGGATATGTACACAAACAGACAGACAGATACTTTCACTTTTATGGATATATACTAGCATGGGTCCCCGGCGTTGCCCGGGTGTTGTGAGGTGTGTGTTGAGCAAAATAGCATGCAAACATACGTACATACATGTATATAATGGTAGCTCAAGTTATCGACTCAAACCGATTAAAAAGCTTGCCCTATCTCTGAATACCCTTTATGTAAAATTTCAAATGTTTAGACTAGAAATTGTCTGAATAATTTACTAGAGACCGCAGAGGTCAATTTTTTTTTAATTTGCTCCCTCGTATGAACTCTTAACATTTATTGTTTTGGACTCAAATATAGTTATTTTGTTAGATCCATATCCAAGGAACCTATATCTAAAATTTCAAGTGTTTAAACTTAAAATTAGCGGAGGATATTGGTAGAGGTCTCAAAGGTCAAATAGTTGAACTTGGACGACTTAACAGCCAAATTTCTGGCCAAAAACGGATTACAAATATTTTACCAAAGCTCAATATCCTGTATATCAAATTTCGAGTCTGTTGATTGAAAATTGATAGAATTATTGCGTAGGGAAATTTACCCAGACAGATACACACGCAGGCAGATACACTTTCACTTTTATAGATATACTCGTATTAGTCTTAATTTCCCGTCATATCAATTATTTAAAAAAAAAAACTATAATATAAAGCTCACCTGTCTGTTTAAATGTACGTATGCATTATGTATGTTTGTACATCTGCCTAAAACTTTCTACACAGGCGATGAATTCTCACGAGATCTGTATCATTTAGAAGCTCGACCCTTCTGACAAAAATTATCGAAAAGATGGCCAAAAACATAAATTCTTTCACCCTCAATTGGGCACTTTTCTAAAGGGAAGGTCGGTTTTTCGCTGGCATTTTTTGCAAGTCATTAAACCCTCGGCGTCGCATAAAAGACGTTATTTTGACACCACCCCCCGTCTTCTTCTTTTTTTTTGCTCAACCAACACCCTTACACACACCTCCACTTTATTTTCCGCCTTCGCCTCAAGAGTTCTAGCCTGCCTACTAAATTTATATTTTATTTTATTTTTTTTTTACTGCTCAACACACACACCTCCAAACACCCGGGCAACGATGGGCACCTAGACTAGTTAACAATAAACGAAGAACAATTTTAAGACAAAATCTATTTACTTAAAGGCCAAACTTTCATTAAAATCGTCTATATGTTAATATATTTGAGATGTGAATTAATAGTCTCTGTCACTTGTGTGACTTTAACAACTCTTATCATCTCATACTTTATTCTCACAGCGTGTCGGACAATATAACATCTTATCTTCTTTCAATGTGGCCTCTTTAATTCAAGGATTTTCTTTTTGGCCTTTTTAATTAGTACATATTCTCCAAGAGAATTTATTTATTTTATTAAACATGGTAATTTGCATTTTATCAGGCTCACTGGTTAGAGATTTTACGTCATTATATTATTTTCTGATCATCGAATCTACTAAGTATCGGATCTTTGATATCATAAGAAATATTAAATATAACTAATTATCAATAGCAATTTTCATCTACTTCTTACTACCAAATAGTCTAAGAGAAAACCAATAAATTTAGCTGTTTCAATTAGCTGCAAAATTGAATCTAAAGTTTGAATTTAATTTGGTGTGTCTTATTTCTGGACGGCTTTAGTAGTCATATCATGTTCGCAACTTATGTTTGGGATGAGAAATGTTATATCAATAACAGAAATTACAATGTCTAAAAGTGGGATATGGCGGAAGTAAACATAAAACTATTATCATTTATTAGCATTAATTCGCATCAAATAGATGTAAAAATAATACATACTATCACAATTTTAATATTAAGATAAGGACGACTACTCAACAATATTTTCTTCTCGAGACATCTCAGTATAGGAAATAACCAGGCGTCATGTCGGTAGCAATAAAACATTATTAAATTAATTTAGATAACACACTGCTGAAATCCATCTTATTATTCATTTAGATGGATTTTAGAATGATCGCGCCCGCACGCACGCACACGCACGCAACTATGTACATTTCTCTCTGTGTCTCTTGATATATATATATATATATATATATATATATATATATATATATATATATAGAGAGAGAGAGAGAGAGAGAGAGAGGGAGAGGGGGGGAGAGAAGGGGCGGGGGATAGCAAAAGTATTTGGTACATTGTTCTTTTTCGTATTTTACATAAAAAAGTTAATTCAAATTAAATTTACACCAAATCTTTGAACAGATAATGTCTATCTAAAAATAAAAGGGAAACGAAGATATACTTAGTTAACAAATATTTATTAACGAAAAATCAAATTACCAACATGCAAAAGTATTTTAAACATTTACTAACATGTAGTAGTATATCCTCTGTTATACTTTACAGCCGCCAAACGTTTTCCATAACGTCCTACTAGTTTCTTACAAGCGGTAGCTAGTAGGGTCAGCCATTCGTTTTCGCCAACTGTTTTTAATTTCTTTGATATTCGTGGGCTCTCTTGCATACACCCTTCAAAGTTTTCCACAGAGTTTCCATGGGATTTAGGTCGGGTGACTGGCTAGGCCACTGTAGAACACTAATCCCATTATCCTTAAACCATTTCATAGTTATCTTAGCCTTGTGACTAGAATCATTGTTTTGCTGGAATATAAAGTCACGGCCCAATACTTAATTTGAAGAATCCCTGTACAGATGTGTTGACAAAATTTCTATTTTTCTGCATTCATTTCCCTTCTATAATTTCCATTGCTCCAACTCCGTATAGCTGAAAAGCAGCCGTAAATCATCACACCTTCACCTACAAATTTTACAGTGGGAATGGTATTAGATAATTTAAATTCTAAGCCCTTTTTCCAGCATACACAGGTGCACATGTTTCTTACGAAAAGCTCAATTTTTGTCTTACCAAATAACTTTTGTTCCAGAAGTCATCCGATTCACATTGATATTTATAAACAAATTTCCAACGAGCTTTTTCATGTCTCGGACTCAACAATAGAGTATTTCTGGTGACCTTAAATACTGGCCTTTAGGATTCAATGATCTCTTTATTGTGTCCTTGCTTACTTCTAAAATCTGCTTCTTGCAAAATTCGTCTGAATTTCTGAACGAGTAAGAAATGGTCCTTTGTTCACTTTACGAGGAATGTAGCGATCAGTAACATTATTTAATTTACATGCCTGGCATTTCTTAGACGATTTTTAGTATTACCACCCTTTGTTTTCCACTTTCTCACCCCTTTCTATCTTTATGCTCTGCTATGATCTATTGACGAATATCATGAGTCAATTCCTTTGTGTTAACCATTTTAAAATAGTAATGAAGGAGACAACCTGCGCAGTGTCTGAGAGCTGTTATCAACTGACCTGGAAAGCGTAGAACCTTGAGATGCTTTCTGCTTGGTTGAAATATTGTAACAGTATTAAATAACTAATTAAGAATGAAATTTCTGATTGGTCGAAATATTGTAGCAAAATGAAATGACTGCTTCAGAATGAAATATGACTGTGTGTTAAATACTTTTGAATATGGGTAATTTAATTTTTATAAATAAATATTAGTCAATTAAGTATATTTTCATTTCCGTTTTATTTTAAGATAAATAATATCTGTCCAAAGATTCTGTGTTAATTTCATTAAAATTAATCTGATATTTCTTGAGAAATATGAAAATAAAACAATGTAGCAAATTCCTTTGCTACTCACATACAAATATTTAGATATATAGATGTGGTAAGAAAGAAAGGAGGAGAGAAGTCTCTATTAGAAATAATTTTCATCACTATTGTAAAAATATAAATAAATTAATAACGTCATTTCCAAGTTTCTCTTTACCAAAACACATTTGTTAATTTGAACAAACATTTTCTCAAATGAACGAAAATACTAATTTGATAAATTGCTTTCATTAAACTAGTAGACTTTTCTAACGGTTTGCTTTTAGCAGTATTTTATGGAAATAGCAAGGAACTTCATTTTGACAAAACTATGTTGGAGTAGTTCGTTGTAACTTGAGAAAATAGTATTTGGATTTTGTCAGGAATGATAGAACACGTCTGCTTACATATAATTTTAGTAAACAAAATGAAAATGATGAGTAATCACTTAACAAGTCATGTATGGCGATGATATCATGGTATCTTACTTTTTGTGAATATCCTTTAATAAAATGCAGTAGTTAATATCTCTTATGCTCGTAAAAAATTTTAAAAAATCTACGTTTATTATGAACAGATTACACGCTAATCCACTCAATTCGGGGATAACTCTTACAACTAACATATAACTGGTTTCCTTCAATAATTACAAGAAACCTTTTCTGCCACCAATAGCAATGGGCAGTGTCTCTTTATCAGAGAGTACATCTTTCAAACTGCTTGGCCTAACGTTCACAGGAAACGTGAGTTGGAACAATTACATTGAAAGCATTTCCAGGGCCAAGGATGGAATACTGCTGCCATATCTGGACAGGAGCTGCTAAAAACAACCTATCCTGCCTTGACAGAGTACAAAATAGACTTCGTGGCTTAGTGGGGGATGCCCTTTTCTCTACCCTGCAACCTCTCTTCCACAGAAGAGACGTTGCGAGCCTATCCTTGTTTTATCGGTATTTCCATGGCAGGTGGTCGTCTGAACTCCAATCTCTGGTCGCCCCTCTGCAATCTTTCACGAAAAACACCCGTCCAGCTGAATCCAATGTGAAAAATTTCCCCCGCTCTTTATCTGTGCCTAAATCAAAACGTGGATTCCATGAACAAAGCTTCTTTCTTAGAACTGCACGCCTGTGGAACTCTGTTCCGTCTGCCTGCTTCCCATCTGACTACAACTTTGATGTCTTCAAGTCCAACGTTAACAAATTCCTAATGAACCGCCCCCTTAAGTAAACACTTCATCAAATCTCCAAAAAAACGTACTGTATTTGCAATAACCCTTATCCCTGAGTGGCTTCCGGGCCTTGATAAATGGTGACCATCGTGTAAAAAAAAGGCCGCTGCGAAGAAGGTAGGCTCTCTCTACCGTGCTAGAAAACTACTAACACCCGAAAGTATCCCGTACCTCTATAAGGCCACCATTCGCCCATGTATGGAGTATTGCTGTCACGTTTGGGTTGGTGCATCTGCTACTAGTCTCTCGCTCCTAGACAAGGTTCAAAAGAGAGTCGCAAATCTGATAGGCCCTGAACTGGTATCTAAGCTTCAGCCTCTGTCCCATCGACGAAATGTTGCATCCCTCTGCCTGTTCTACAAGTATTATAATGGTTAATGCTCTCGCGAACTGCAGACACTTGTGCCCCCACGACGTAGACACCCTCGACAAACCCGACAGGCAGATAAACCCCACCCTCCACACTGTAGAGATCCCTAGATGTAAAAGATTTTTCTACTCTTATATTTTCTTCCCCAGAACCGCTAGACTCTGGAATTCCATTCCATGTCCCTGCTTCCCCAACTGTACTAACACGCAGAAGTTCAAGTGTAACGTGAACCGACATCTTGCGGCCAAAATGCCATCATAGTACCCCAGTGCTTGTTGCCCCTGATAGTAGCCCACTAGACCAAAGTGGTAATGTGCCTTGTTTGGGGTGAAAATATAAAAAAAGAGAAAATAAATTGTAAAAAGTTAGCGTTTTCATTTATAAAAAAAAGCAACTGGTTGAACCAGTTGCTATTATTGAACACTTTAGAATATATCGCCTCATACTATTTCATGTGGGGGCAAATTTGCTTCGGAATTACATCATCAACGCTCTGATATCCATCTGGCATCAATTGAAATGGATAGCTCTCGTCTTGGTGAGGCTCCATGCTTTGACAAGCTTCTGAGTTGTACTGTTACTCCTGATCTGAAATGGAACACGTACATCAAGTCTGTTGCCCAGGTCACTGGGAAAATGGTGGGATCCTTCTACCGCTCCAGAAGCTATCTCACTACTGATGCAATTCTCTATCTGTATAAAAGCCAAGTACGTCCAAGGATGGAGTACTGCTGCCACATCTGGGTTGAAGCTGCCCAAAACAGCCTATCCTGCCTTGACAGAGTACAAAATAAACTTCGTGGCTTAGTGGAGGATGCCCTTTTCTCTTTCCTGCAACCTCTCTCCCACAGAAGAGATGTTGCGAGCCTATCTTTGTTTTATCGTTATTACCATGGCAAGTGCTCGTCCGAGCTCCAATCTCTCGTCCCCCCTCGCCAATTTTTCACGATAAACACCTGTCTAGCTGAAACCGTTGTCAGTGATGTCCCCCACTCTTTTCTGTGCCTAAATCAAAACGTAGATTTCATGAACAAAGCTTCTTTCTTAGAAGTGCAACAGTGTGGAACTCTCCTCCGTTTGCTGGTTTCCCACCTTACTACAACTTGGATGTCTTCAAGTGCAACATAAACAAATTTCTGACGAACCCCCCCTTAAGTAAGACACTTTATCAAGTCTCCAATACTAACGATTACTACGATACTATACCATTGATTACTGTACACGCAATAACCCTTATCCCCGAGTGGCTTCCGGGCCTTGATAAGTGTTGACCCCCACGTAAAAAAAAAATTGCATAGCGAACATACTTCTACAACTCATGTAATATTATAACCTGTCATTTTGTTTATAATCTTCACAGTTTTCATGTCCGAAAAATTCAGTAATGTTTCCAACGCGAGATAATTCTGAATTCGGAAAATTATGAATGTCATTTTAATGAATTTTTAAATATAATTTTAATTACATTTTAATTTTGTAATATAAATTATTGAACAAGTAAAATGAATGATAATGTTTTTAAAATACACAGTCAATCACTGAGAAGTTTTAATTCTGGGTAAATAGAAAATTGTGCCAGCTGTGTTTTCGCCAGAAATGTAGTTTTTGCTTTGATAATGTACACGCTAGATACTCGAACTGTAATATCTATAAAGAGAAAGTCATACTATTGACTCGTGTTTTATGCTGACATCAACATTGTTGATGCAAGGCAGATAAACAAGACGCCTCAGATGAAATTGTTACACGTTATATGACGGTCTTTTCCGTTTGAAAGTATTTCATCAATAATTAAGTAAGTATTCGGTATTTGAAATAACTAACGATTACCATGTTCATATTAATTTGAAGACGGAAGACGAAATTTCTTGAATGTCAAACTAGTTCGCTATTGATGCCTACAAGTTAAACACCCTTTTTTCAGAAATATATAGAAATGTATGTCTCACAATGTCAAATTTCAAAATGTACGATTCCCATACATACGTGTAAACACATGTTTTTAAATCTCTATATACGCAATTAAAAAACATACTTCTATAATGTTCGAAGTATTTAACAGTTTGCCTAGTTGTGATTATGTTTTTCAATCCTGAAAAAAACATGGCAACCGATCATAAAAATGGCAACCGAATATATTCACTATATAGTTAATAAAATTAGACAAAAAAAAAAGATAAAGCAATAATTGCATAAATAAAATGAGTCTTTTTTTTAAATATATTTAAACTTCTCTTTATATCTTACTGTTTATCATTAAATAATCCATTAATTTATGTGTATTTTGTTTTTAATAAAACTGCTTTATTTAATTTTGAAACACTTTCGAAGCGTTGTCAATATGATTACATTGTGTTAAATATTCTATAAGAAATTTACAGAATAATGTTATACTTTTACGACATATTTAAGTATTATTATAAAGTTTAAAGTGGACAGACATAAGTGGCGGCATAAAATGATATTTGCAAAATTGTACAAGTACATGAATGGAAATAACATTGCCATAAAGATTCCAGAGTTGGAAATAAAGACTGCAGATAACATAAGTTTAAACATTATAATAATAACTGTGGTCCGCAAACATCAACATAATACACGTATCTTATCTAAATTGTTAAGCAAATAAAATCGATTTGTTTTAGTTATAACCAGCTATATTGCCTTTCCATGGTTTGAAATAGGAGATAAGCACCTTAGCAACACACCTAAAATTTAACCAAATTATTATTGTAGCTTTTCATCTTATGATAAAATATGTCACAATGTTATTGTTAATTGGAGGGGGGATATTACGTTTTAACCAAAACTTAATGTTAGTAGTATATATATTAATACCTCTCATATGACTAAATTTCTATCAAACGTGGAAAGAATTTTCTATATAATTTTACTTATTTTCCCTTTATGTATTCTATCTTTTTATAAACATTTTTCGAATTATCGTTTGTATTTATGACTTCCCCAACTTCTCACATTTATCATATTTATCCACATTTTGCTTTTCATTTTAACTGCGCCCATTTTACATGATTACCTGATTACTATTTCTGGAAATTAAATATCAATAAATGTTTTGCATTTTACCCCAAATAACATTATAGGAAAGTTTACTTTCAAATACAAAATCGTATTTTGTAATCAGAAATTAAACTCAATTTCTATTTTCCCATGACATTAATGCCTCAGCTATGAAAAAATGTTTGCTGTATAGCTAAAACTTAGAACATGAACAAATAGCTATTAAGCTACGCATGCATAGTCATAATGCCAATGCTTGAAATTCACCTGGCAAATTTAATTTTTTATAATTTTCACACTTTGTATCGACTTTCCTGGGTAAAACCTTAATATAAAGTTTCGCATGGGTTCGAATACCTTATATATTAAGTTTCATGTATGTACACCAACAACTGACGGATGAGTTTGGTAGGCAAATTACTTTAAACATATATAATCTATACATAAATATATATAGAAAGATGTTTGTATTTGCTATAAGCTTTGTATGCAAATATTACGCAAGCATACACCATGAAGAATATCCACATGAATATAATTACCCGTAATAGTTAAAAAAAAAAGATGATCATCACATCAGAAAATCGAAAATACTAATAGGGAATTAATTAAAATTAATGTTTAAAATAATATGCCAATTAATTAGATATTTTGAAGATAAATTCAATCCCACGACTCATATATTAAAAAGTTGTATTTTTTTAAATAATTAGAACAGGGGGTTTTATTGTGGAAAAATAGCTTAATGGTAGAACATTTTACATTTTACCAGATGGAATGATCCCCTGTTGAAGCGCGTGTATGCTTCACCATTTTATTTTTATTTTTTCTTAATAATGGGTTTAATCTATACACCTATGAATTTAAGTATTTTGTGTATTGATGTTTATATTATGAACATTTATATTATAAACATTTGTATTATAAACATCAATCCACAAAATACTTAAATTCATAGGTGAATAGATTAAGCTCATTATTAAGAAAAAATTAACATAAAATAGTGAAGCACACATGCGCTTCAACTGGGGATCATTCCATCTGGTCAAATGTTCTACCATTAAGCTATTTTTCTAGATTATAAAGAATATGTTTTTGTTTTTTGGGTTTTTTTTTTAATGATTTGTTGAAATTATTTTCTCTCCCTTGGCTGGTGTAACGTAAAATATTTCCATGTAAAAATTATTTTCTTAATCAAAAAGAGAAGAAAAGGAATTTTTGGATTTTATTTTTTCAATTTTTTTTATATTTATCGGAGGAATGTCTGTATAAAACATATCTAAGAACACTGGCAGACATATAAATTACTTTCATGTGAAACCAGCAAAAGATAAGCCGTTTCGAACCGATATGAAAGGAACTCGCACACAGAACGTGACTTTTATCTCATAGTAGATAGATAGATATATAGATAGATACATAGATAGATAGATATACATACATACATATATACATGCATATATATATATATATATATATATATATATATATATATATATATATATATTTATTTATTTATTTACCAGTGGTGAAAAAACCGGAATAGAGTGCTCAATGTGTAGCCAGAGCAGTATATAAGACATTTATTACTGTGAGTCCAGAATGAGTTTACATATTGTTTCAACTAGAGGAAGATCCCCAAAGAGATTCTGGACTCACAGTAATAAATTTCTTATATATATATATATATATATATATATATATATATATATATATATATATATATATAAAGGTGAGGGATTAATAATTGTGCAATTACCAAGTGTTTATAGGGGGAACATAACAAAATCCAATGTTTCCATGTTCGATCGTTTCGGAAACGACATCATTTTATTTATAATATTTACAAATAATAGCTCGAGAAATAATTAAAATATTTCTAGATATTGTTACTAGAAATACATTAAATTTATGTTTACAAGCTTATCGAAGTTTATCCAGTTGTTGGATCTTTGTGTGATAGTCTTTCCACGTTGCTTAAAAAAAGGTAAGACGGTCTCTCGGTATTAAGTTACTCATATGTAAATATATTTTTCTAAATCTAAAAGCTATCGTTGGTATTTGTAACCATTGTTTTAAAATCTAAAATGGTGAGTATTTTTTGATTAATGATTTCTAGTGTCATAGATGCTATTGCGAGGAAATATAGCTTATTGATGTCTATTTTATCAAGTGTTTTATATGTTTCCACTGGTATACAGTTTGGTACAACAGCCTTTGTTCATTTCTCTGATGGTACTTTCAATTCTGCCTCTAAGATCCGGAGTCTTTTCATCAGTTTTGTAGTCTCGAACTGATGTCCTCTGTTGTCATGAAACGGGTCTTAAATCTATTCTACTCATATTCTCAGTATGTCTGTTCTTGAATTAAAAGATATATTTAATTTCAGTAAAATTTCCGATGAGTAGTTATTCTATAACTTTTCCAGTTCAAAATAGGAATAGTTCATATCAAAATGGGAATAGTTCAGTTCAAAGTAAGGAATTTAAAATTTAAAAAAAAATCATTTATAAATATTTTTGGTGCTACAAGGTATTGATTTATTAAATTATTTTAGCCTAATGTTTAGGTCAACTGACAACCGCGATAACAGAAGTGCGAAACACGTATCTTGCAGGTATATGAGACGGATGGAAATTGGAAAGCCCTAGCAGAAAATCTTTCTATTCCGAAAATCACCGTTATCGCTATATTAGTAAGGGAAATCAACCTTATACAAGAGGAGGGCCTAGAAATTGTAAGTTCATACAGGTGCATTTGGATTTTATTCAATAACTAGTGGATGAAAATCCTAGGATCACATCAATGTGATCTGTGAAATGATTTAAGCCCAGTTTGGGTTTGAATTGCCCAGATCTACAGTAGCGAAGCATTTAGTTATGATGACTTATACGTTAAAAGCTGAACGATGTGTGTCCGAGAGGGCAAATTCAATTGAGAATAAAAATAAGCATATTCAATTTTTTTCAAAATTATTGAATTACCAACCAACTGGAAACCCCATTTTATTCATCGATGAAACGAAATTTAATGTTCATATTTCCAGGAGAGATGGGCGTTCTCTAAAGACGTAGGCGATGTAACGTAGTTTCAGCCGCTACTCAGGGTGGCAATATTCACCTTATTGAATGTATTTGTTCCCATGACCTCGTGTACCATGAAATTCATAGGGGATCATTTTGAAAGGAAAGCGCACAGGCTTGGGTGCGAGAATGTTTGAGACCTGCAAAGAGACAATATGGGGGCCCAGTTGTGATGGCTGTTGACAATGCTCGATGTAATTCAAATACTGAATAAGTTTGTAGTGAAGAAGAATTTCTAGGGTGTGGTGCTTAGGTTGGGACCATACAGTCCAATGTTTAATCCAATATAACAAGTATGGTTTTTAATCAAACTTACGTCAAGCAGGAATTGGCTGCTAAAATTGTGAGTATTCTTGTAAAGGAGAGGAGAGATGGCTTGTCAATTACTGAACAAAGGGCAAGAGTTTTGACTTCATTAATTGAGGAAGAATTGGGAAGGATTACACCAGAAGTATGCAATCCTTTCATAGCTGAAATTCAATCTAAAATTCCTGCAGCTGTCGCATTAGAAGATTCTAATAAATGACGTGATGATTTTTTTATATTATAAAATGTAAACAATTTTATTGCTAAAATAATTCATAAAATATTTTTTATATTTATACTTATAATAATTTTTCGATTTTGAACTGAACTATTTCCATGTTGAACTGAACTATTTCTATTTTGAACGGAACTATTCTCATTTTGAACTGAACTATTCCATTTCGAACTGAACTATTCCCATTTTGAACACCACTATTCCCATTTTGAACAACACTATTCCCATTTTGAACTGAACTATTTCCAGATTGATAGTGATTAGCTGCCACCTGTCTATCATCTCAAGCTATTACCAAGCGATGTGTTCTGGTTCAGATCTCTATTTATGCTGTATCTCGAATAATGAGTTTGATGTACTGTCATAGCTTTCTTTGCATTTTTACAGACAATAGATTGCAGTTACTTTCTGTCCGAGCAGTTCCTATACCGGGCGATTGCCTTGACGATTGTACCCAGAGGTATATGTTGCTCAACAAAACGGAATACGAAACTATGCACAGAATTATTTCTGTTTGCTTTTGTAATTCATCAGTTCCTAGTTTTACATAACCTTACATTACCCTGATCGAGGAGGGGGCGGCTAAAGTGGGTTCTCGATCATGCCCAAAGCTCTGCTACAGACTAGCGGAGGAAAGGAGGTGTCTTACTTTTCCTTTGACAGTAGTGCTGTCCCACTTACATATTTTTTAAATTGAACTAAAAATAATTAAATAAAGAGAGTAAATTTAATGGCAATAGAAATGGAATAATACACATTGTGTATGTGTGTGTGTGTGTGTGTGTGTGTGTGTGTGTGTGTGTGTGTGTGTGGAGAGTAACAAATAGGCTATAGCAATGTAGAGAACCGAGTGTTTAAGTGATGTGAGATTTTTTTTTTTTTTACATGGAGTTCACCACTTATCAAGGCCCAATGGTCACTCAGGGATAATGGTTATTGTGTGTACAGTAATCAAAGGGATAGTGTAGCAATAGTATTGGAGAATTGGTAAGGTGTCATTACTTAGTGGGGGGGCGGTTCATCAGGAATTTGTTTGTGTTGGACTTGAAGACATCCAGGTTGAAGTCGGGAGGGAAACAGGCAAGCGGAACAGAGTTCCACAGGCGTGCAGTTCTAAGAAAGAAGCTTTGTACATGGTATCTACGTTTTGATTTAGGCAGTGGGGAAAATTATTGACGGTGGTTTCAGCTAGTCGGGTGTTTTTTTAGAAAGATTGGCGAGAGGGGACCAGAGAATGCAGTTCAGACGAGCACCTGTCATGGAAATAACGATAGAACAATGACAGGCTCGCTACGTCTCTTCTGTGGGAAAGAGGTTGCAGGGTAGAGAAAAGGGCATCCCCACCAAGCCACGGAGTCTATTTTGTACTCCGTCAAGTCAGGATAGGCTTTTTTTTGCAGCCCCCGCCCAGATGTGGCAGCAGTACTCCATCTTTGGACGTACTTGGCTCTTATATAGATAGAGAATTGCATAATTAGTGAGATATCTTCTGGAGCGATAGAAGGATCCCACCATTTTCCCAGCGACCTTGGCCACAGTTGTGATGTATGTGTTCCATTAAAGATCAGGTGTAAAGGTCAAATCCAGGAGCTTATCAAATCCTAGGGCCTCCCTTAGACGAGAGTCATCGATTTCAATTGATGCCAGATGGGGATCAGAGCGTTGATGATGTAGAGATAGGAGCTTGGTCTTAGATGCATTAAAGGTAACCAGCCACCTCTTTCCCCACTGTACCACGCGCTCAAGATCAGAGGGGAGAAAATCAGAGAGAACATCATCATTTACGGCCTTTGATGTGTTGCCATAGATGGTCGTGTCATCAGTATAGATGTCAACAAAAGACTTTAGTATGTGTTTTGGGAGATCATTGATGTAGATCAGGAAGAGAGTTGGGCCTACGATGGACCCCTAAGGGACTCCAGCATTAATACTGTTGGCCTCTGATTTCTGCCCATCAACCACTACTCTTATGAGCCTATCTGAGAGAAATGACTTAATGATAGAGAAAACATTTCCAGTTATACCGTAGCTGGAAATCTTGTGTAGTAGGCCTGTATGCCAAACCTTTGATATGTCGAGAGCAATTGCCCTAGAAATTAAGCCTTTGTCGAGAGATTCGCTAATCCTATGAGATATAACCGTTAGCAAATCTGCGGTAGATCTAGCAGAGCGGAAATCATATTGCGTGTCGCAAGAAGGTTATTTCTGCTGAGGTGGTTGACTACTTCTCTATTTATTGTGGATTCCAGCAACTTACTCATGACACACAGGAGACTTATTGGTCTGTACTGAGAGGGGGATGACTTATCACCTGAATTCTTAAATACAGAGCTTTATTTATCTTTGAAAGAGATCAAGGATTGTCGTTAACAAGGGAAATATTGTAAAATAGGAAAACGAAATAGGATTATTTGAATTGTAATGTAGAAATAGGACTTAATTAAAATCATCCGATATTCTAACCATTATGTTATTTGTTTATACTAATTCATAATGTTTCCTTACCTATAATAATCACTATGACTATCGTCATTTCTACTCTCATGTTTTTTTTTTATTTTTAAGTTATTATTTGGTTTTATGTTGGCGGATGGGAAATAAGTCTATATTTTTATTTTGCTCTGAAGTAACAATGGTGGTGGCGCTCGTGAAATCCCTCATGTGCAGTCATGGAAACAGAGTTTAATATATGTATTTTGTTCTCATATTTGAATTTTATTTACGTGTTGCTATTAAATTTGCTGATTTATATATATATATATATATATATATATATATAAAATATATATATATATATATAAAATATATATGTAGTCATCGACATACAGTCCTGTTTCGTTGTATCACAACTCATCAG
Organism: Euprymna scolopes; assembly: GCF_053919585.1. NCBI lineage: Eukaryota > Metazoa > Mollusca > Cephalopoda > Sepiida > Sepiolidae > Euprymna > Euprymna scolopes. The sequence continues at coordinate 151,399,441 of NC_136492.1, forward strand.
TGCCGCTAGACTAGCACCTATCCCAAGCCGAGGATCGAACCTAGAACCGTCGTGATGACAGTCGGCAGTTCTACGCCTTAACTATGGAAGCGGTGCCCGCAACTAATCTGTCCGAATGTCTATTTAAATAAACATCCGTCCGCCACTCATAAAGTGCTCAAACGTTTGTTTGTAAACAAACCGCGAGCTTCGCATTTTTTTTCAGCCAAATTAAGTAGCAAGTGAGATTATTTACGACAGTGCTCAACCCAAAGAGGGGGGCTTTTTTATAAAAAATATTTGTATATATATATATATATATATATATATATATATATATATATATATATATATATATATATATATAACTGATGAGAATGGTCAAGTATTTGATTCTGCGTTAGGTTCCTTCATTTTAACCTCTCTTCTCTGCCTCGCTTCCGATATGAGCGTAAGCTAACTCTCCTCATCTGACTATTCTGAAGTTAACTTAGAACTCTTCTCTGTAAGACAACTGATTTTGAATCCTAACTTTACTAGATATATTGGTTCTATCGTTTTTCGCGATGTCAGAATTTGCTCAAACATGGGAATCCTTTTTTTTCACGTGGATTTTGCATATAATAGTTTTAAAAAAAATGTTTATTATATTTTCACCACAAACAAGGCATATTGCCACTGTGGTGTAGGGGGCTACTATCAGGGGCAGCAGCTACTGAGGCACTATGTTGGGATTTTGGCAGCCAGATGTCGGTTCACGTTACACTTGAACTTCTGCATGTCAGTACAGTTGGGGAAGCAGGAACCTGGAATGAAATTCCAGAGTCAAGCAGTTCTGGGGAAGAAACTACTGGACTAGAAATATCTTCTACATCTAGGGATCTCTACTGTGTAGGGTGTGATTTATCTGCCTGTCGGGTTTGTCGAGGGTGTCTATGTCGTGGGGGCACAAGTGTCTGCAGTTCGTCAGAGCAATCACCATTAAAATACTTGTAGAACAGGCAGAGGGATGCAACATTTCGTCGATGGGGCGATGCCAGTTCAGGGGCTATCAGATTTGTGACAGAGAAGGTTTCTTGTAATTATTGAAGGAAACAAGTTTTGTCTTGGCAGCATTGAATGTGACCATCCATTTTTGTCCCCATTCCACTACAGATTGGAGGTCATCCTCTAGTGTTTTTGCCATTTCTTTAGTAATGTGTTCATTTGTTTTCCTGTCATGCCTGTTATAGAGTGTGGTGTCATCAGCATATATACCCATCTCAGAGGCAGTTTTTTCGGAGAGGTCATTAATAAATATTAGGAACAATAGAGGTCCAAGGATAGACCCCTACGGCACTCACGTATTTATATCACACTGTTTAGATGTACCACCGTCGAGGACAACCTGGATTTTTCTCTTATCTAAGAAGGATTTAATTATGTTAAATATTCTACCAGTGATACCGTATGATTTAATTTTCCTGAGGAGACCCTGATGCCATACCCTGTCAAAAGCCTTAGATATATCTAGAGCTACCGCTCTGCCATCCACCGCTTTGTCCAGTGAATGGTATATACGTTCAGAGATTACAGTGAGGATATGTTTCCAACGCATTTTTGGCAACACAAAGACATTTCTTAATTTACCTTTTTCTGTTTCTACCTCTCTAGCCTAACTAGTTGTATAGTTATTTATATAGTTAGTGATATAATAGACAATTCTCTACATTCCTAAAATCGCATCGAAATAGCAAAATCTATTCTTTTTTAACTTTTGATTACTGTTTGATTCTAGTATTTTTCTTCAATAAATATTATTTTCAATCCGATTTACTTCGTATCTCTAATTACCGGGAGCTGTATCCTTCAATGTGTAACATAGTCTCTCACAAAGAATTGCTTTTTAGACTGCAGTGGAGTTTCAGTCATTGGAAATAGGTAGTTTCAAGAAGCATGTGTTAGAGAGAATATGTTATCTGCGTTGTTCTTTATTGTTTAGGCTGGATATGGCGTATGTAAGCCTTAAAGAGAAGCGAGTATGATTTGAATCTTTTCTAAAGCAAAGAAGTTGCCAAACACTCAGCAAAAATATTCTACTTAGATATTCGACAGAAACAACCTCCTTAGTGACATGCAGTATGGTTTCCGCTCTGCAAGATCTACAGCAGACGTGCTAATGGTTATATCTCATAGGATTAGTGAAACTCTTGACAAAGGCTTCCTTTCCAGGGCAATTGCTCTTAACATATCGAAGGCCTTCAATAAGATATGGCATAAGGGCCTTCTTCACAAGATTTCCAGCTATGGTATAACTGGAAATGTTTTCTCAATCATTAAATTATTTCTCTTCAATAGGCTCATAAGATTATGGTTGATGGGCAGAAATCAGAGGCCCACAGTATTAATGCTGGAGTCCCTCAGGGGTCCATCCTGGGCCCAACTCTATTCTGATCTACATCAATGATCTCCCAAAGCACATACTTAAATCATTCGTTGACATCTATGCTGATGACACGACCATCTATGGCAACACATCAAAGGCCGTAAATGATAAAGTTCTCTCTACTTCTCTCTCCTCTGATTTTGAGCATGTTGTACAGTGTGGGAAGAGGTGGCTGGTCACTTTTAATGCATCCAAAACCGAGCTTCTATCTTTACATCATCAACGCTCTGATCCCCATCTGGCATCAATTGAAATGGATGGCTCTCGTCTTGGGGAGGCTCCATGTTTTGACAAGCTTCTGGGTTTGACCTTTACACCTGATCTGAAATGGAACACGTACATCAGGTTTGTTAACAAGGATGCTGGGAAGATGGTGGGATCCTTCTACCGCTCCAAAAGATATATCACTACTGATGCAATTCTCCATCTGTATAAAAGCCAAATACGTCCAAGGATGGAGTACTGCTGTCACATCTGGGCTGAAGCTGCTAAAAACAGCCTATCCTGTCTTGACAGAGTACAAAATAGACTTCGTGGTATAGTGGGGGATGTCCTTTTCTCTTCCCTGCAGCCTCTCTCACAAAGAAGAGAATGTTGCGAGCCTGTCTTTGTTTTATCGTTATTTCCATGGCAAGTGCTCGTCTGAGCTCCAATCTCTCGCCCCCCCCTCGCCAATCTTTCACGAGAAACACCTGTCTGGCTTAAACTACTGTCAATAATTTTCCCCACTCTTTATCTGTGCCTATATTCAAACGTAGATTCCATCAGCAGAGCTTCTTTCTTAGAAGTGCATGACTGTGGAACTCTCTTCAGTTTGCCGGTTTCCTACCTGACTACAACTTGGATGTCTTCAAGTCCAACATAAACAAGTTCCTAACTCTATCAACTCTGCAATACTAATGATTACTACAATACTATATCATTGATTACTGTACACGCAATAACCCTTATCCCTGAGTGGCCTCTGGGCCTAGATAAATGGTCACCCCATGTAAAAGAAATTCACTTTACAAGATCAACTACTGATGTAATAGCTAATAATAGATACAATCAATGAATCACTTGAAATCGACTATAATTTTAGAACAGCAAGATACAAGTATTGCTTCACAAACGCATATCTGAAATATTTGATATTGCTTTAACAGCCATTCATTTTGTCTTACATACATTTATAAAAGTAGTTGTTGATGATTGAACTCTTGAACATCAGTGCTAAACGTCGACATCCCTCGATAATGTAATCTAATCTGTGCCCTAACAGTAATTAATGGATCTCCAAACCACATTCCAGAATAATTATTTGACATTTAACTCCCTATTGCTGCCCCTCAACCGGGATTCATATTCAAGACAAAATAATTTTCTCCATACTAATTTTGAACTCTTGTTTTAATTGAATTGTTATTTCTACTACCTCTAAAACCAAACTTCTATCATTTCTCTATCAATGCTCGGAGTTTCTTCTGAACTTATCGAAATGAATTTCTCTATCCTTCAAAAATGTATTTTTCGTGTGATGGATCTATATCTATCTAAATCGTTTACAACTAACCCTTTTCCACACATTGTGGCGATGCTAATTAAAGAAATCTGTATTGATAGAGTAAAATCTATTTTACAATCTCTTCATATTTTACACACTTGTTTCAAATAAGAGAAATTGGTAGTATTTTTCTATTCTATCTTTACATGGAAAATGCCCGACTGAGCTCAAATATAGGTTGTCTCTTTTTACGACATCCACCAGAATAAATCGGTTTACTTATATAACTGAAACAATTTGTCTTTTCCTCTTTCATGTGTGCAACATGGCGATTAATTTCTATGAACATTGCTGTTTTCATAGAACTTTTTATTCGTAATAATCATTGCACTTGTGCAACGTTTGAATACGACGTACCTTACTGGCCGCTCAGCTTTGCTTGGAACATGACGTCAACTGCCAGTATTCGCCGAGCCTTACCGATTATCAAATCGTAAGAATGTTACTCAAGGAAAATACCGAAGAAAACATTTAAATATAATAAAATCACCAGAAAAAAGTATAAGGAATAAAAAAAAGAAACAACGATCTAACATAACGATATATATATATATATATAATTTTTGTTTTATTCTAGTTACAGCCTTTTGAAGTTACACAAAAAAAAAACAGTTGTATTTTTAAACCATTTTCTAATGAAACAAAATTAAACAAAACTAATAACAGAACATTTTTTTTGTTTTTTATATTTTTAACAAAGTTTTTAAAAAAGCACTTTTATATGTTTTTCTTGTATTATTTTTTGCATTTTCTTTTTATAACTAATTGAAAAACGTTTTGTTATTATTTTTTTTTCTTTTATGAACAATTTATTCCTGTTATCTATGTAGGATTGGGCAACTGATTTTTTAAAACTAAATTAAATTAAGAAAGGCGGGATATGGGTAATGTAGACTTATCTACTGTCATGAGGCGATGTCAAAGTGGGGTGAAAAGAGACAAAGGATGTGAAAGAAACTTTCAAGACAAGCCGACCATGTAGCTTTCCGATATGTGGTTTAAGATAATTATCGACAACTCACGACTTGTCCCGTTGATTTTCTTTTCGCTAATATTTTCACCATAAACGTCTGCGTCTTTGCCACGCATTAATCGACGTCTTATGTCTGATTACGTCTCATCCCAAGCTTATGTTCCGAGTAAAGCCAAGCAAACGGTTAACGACATCAGGCTCAAATTCTACACAAATTAATGAAATTATTCCTACGAGATTAATTCCTTACAAATTACGATAGTTGTTTGCAAATCCAATATAAATAAACTATTGTCATAAACAGTCTCTCCATCTAAAAAAAATTCATAATTTTACGATTTTCAGTTCTCTTATAATATTCACTATGGTTTAAAAAACAATCCTCATATCTTATTAACTGTTATCCTCGACTGGATTTTGCTATTAATTATCGGTTACACGTTAGTAAAAATGCTTGTTAGAACTGGCATTTTTCATTTTTCAAGGTTTATCTGATTCAATCCAGTCCTTACATTTGCTTACTTTTCGCGTGTCATATATTTGAATTTCGAAAGGATCATAAAACAGAAAGATAGAGTTCATATGTACAGACGCACTTTCATTCGTCAGTTCAGATAATGGTAAAAATCATCCGCTATATCTGTAGATCTGAAAAAAGAAACTTTTATGTATAACACGTGTCAAGTGTGACTCTAAAATATCAGGGTTATTGACCAATTAAACAGTATAGACACTACTGGTGAAACTATATAATTATTTTTATCCTGAAACAAAGTGGTCATTATTCACGCTGTATTTTTGTAATAATTGATTTACGTTTTATCGCTTTAAATAATACAAGCATTATTTTTGCTCGACAGATGAACTGGAAAAATAGTAAGCTGTGTAAGAAATAAAACATATAATCATCGATAATATATATTCGGTTACAGCATTAAATAACTTGGAATCGATGCTGCAGAAGAAATCAAAGTTTTTTGCTATTTTATTTAATCGACCGTAAGTTGGGGAGAACCGTCCTAAGTATTATACAGCGTGGAATCACTTTTTAATGATTGTTCAGTGTCAGACAATCATCTCATATATTAGAGTACAATTTTATGCCAATAACCTATAAATATATATACCTCAGTTCATGTATTATCTAAGATTCTTAAGTTTGTTTTTCTATATAATTAACCTTTATTCCCATATATTTATTATACAAAGTGCCAGAATACAAGCTAAGTTTGTGCATTAATGACACTATGTAATATTATGCGATTTCCGTGCATGTTATTGCTTTGAGTATAACACGCGGTTGTGAAGTGTAATGTTGTTTTTCATGAAATAATTAATTCGTGTCTTTCAATATGAAATAACAGTTACAAATAGTATATATACTTATTTATTTTGCGGACATATATCCTAATCTTCATAATTATTGTTTCACGACTTTTCGGCCAACTATTCCTCTAACCTTCATCAGATTGTTAACCGCGACGGGATATATTCGGGGCTTGTGGCATTGAATCTTTACGGTTCGAAGTGAGCGTTTTTTGAAAATAGCGGTTTCAACCTTACCAAAAGTCGGACTGAGGATTTGTTGGCCGTCGTTTATATAGGCACATATTCCATGGCGACCTTAGGGGTTAGCTTTGGATGTTAAGTTAGAGTATCCTTTAACCACAAACTCATCTAGGGAAGTAGTTGGTTCAATGCCAGTTTCGCTTAGGAATAATATGTCTGGTCTAGTTTCCTGTAATTGGATTTCAATTTCTGGAATGTTAAAACGTAGAACCCTGATGTTGGAGAAAGAAACATGGTAGTAGGGGTCTACGTTCGTAGTTGGAGATCTGGGTTTAATGTGTATTTTTACTGGAAACATTTCATGGTGAAGTTTTGGGAAAGAGGGAAAGTAAGAGAGGAAAAAACAAAGAAATATAAAAGTTAGAAAAGCATTACATCCAAGGCATGAAAATTGTTAAACACAATGTTTTTACTATAGGCTTTAAAAATAAAGGTACAAGCTTCAATTTGAAATTTATTAATCTCCAAAGTGCACTTTTATAAATTTTACAAAGTAAGGTATAAAAATTTAATTTAAATTGAATCAAAAAATTAACTTGGATTTATTTTATGTAATGTACAATCTGTTGCACTTAAAAAAATCATTGAAAATTTTATATCTATATCATTAATTACTATATGAAAGATAATGTTTTTAAATTGCAACAAAATGTACATTACATAAAATAAATCCAAGGTATTTTTTTATTCAATTTTAATTAAATTTTTATACCTTACTTTGTAAAATTTATAAAAGTGCACTTCCAAGATAAATAAATTTCAAATTGAATCTTGTACCTTTATTTTTAAAGCCTATAGTAAACACATTTTGTTTAACAATTTTCATGCCTTGGATGAAATTCTTTTCTAACTTGTATCTCATCTTTTTAAGATTATATTTTAAAACTCTCCTTCTCTCTGTTTCAGTTTTTATTTCTCCTCATACCACAACTCATTTTCTACAGCCCCCATCTTTGTAATACAGGTCTGAAAAATGAGAAAATCTGGATTTTTTTTTAACAAAACCTTTAAAATAAGTTTTTTAGATTAAATTTTTTAAAACATTTTGCGGAATAGAAAATCTTTAAAATTTAATAAGGAACATATTTCATATAGGTTTCATTAACAAATATTCAGTACATAACGAGAAAAATAGAGATGAAAATTTCAAAAGGATTGTATAACTAGTTACGGTCAATGGCAGTCCTTGCCAGCGAAAGTCTTTGTTATTGTTATTCTATTATTACTATTATTTAAAACATTTTGTGTCCTACTCTTTCACGCGAGGACTAATATATGTATATTTTCTAACACATGATGAAGTACATCCGTAAAAATACCCAATAATATACCTAATATGGCATCGAGAAGCTCCAGCAGAAGCTATTGCATTGTTTAGAATCCATTCACCAAATGTACTTTGAACCTTTTGATAGGACAGCCTCCTTAGTGGTTAATCCAAGGTTCGGGTCCCTGATTATCAGGCGGATAACGTCAGCCCAGGTAAGACGTTTACTTCCCGCACCCTTATTAGTGTCATGGCTACAAGGATAAACATAGAAACAGAACATTTTCGACATCTCTGGCAACGGTTGACGAAAAATACTGCCATACCAGAAAACAGCTTTTCTTCTCCAAGTCCACTGAACATGTTTAAGGGATAGTTTGGTGATAGTCTCCCCTTTCACTAACTGAAATAAATGTAAATGTCGAATCTATTCATGCCATATTTAAAATCAACTTGCCTGACATAATGAGTACATTTATGGACATGAAAATCTATTAAATAAAACAATTAAATAAATAAACTGAAATAAATATAATATTTACATTTGCATTTAATGAAATAAACATCACATATCACACCTTAATGACTTATCTCCTAAAAGCTACGGTCTTCAATGCAAACTGTTAAAGATAATCTCAGCTTTAGATACAGTTCGGCGTTTAAAACGTTTAAAATTAACCGTTGAAAACGCAATATTTGTTCAACAGTTGGTCTGGTTACGTTTTAATGAATTGCGAGATACAGGGAAGGGGGTAAGGAAAATTTATCTGTCCAATCTATTTCTGCTATATTTAAAATAAACTTGCTATGTATAATGAGTATATTCATGGATGGGAAAATCTATTAAATAGACAATCAAATAAAATATAAATTAAAAACTGAAATAAATATAAATAATATTAACATTTGCATCTAATAAAACAGATAATACACTGCGAGAAAAATGAGCCAAACAAATTTTATACATTTTATTGCACTAAAAGCTATGTTGAACAAAGAACAATTGAACAAGGAAACTTAAACGGGACTAATAACACAGAACAAGACATTTACTTTAATAAATGCTTAGTATGGAATCGCATTCCCTTTTGATTTCTTTAAAAGATTAATATTTTAGACATGATCTCAATCAAAGTGGAACACTATGAAGAGGAGATAGGATTCTATTCGCTTTGCACAGCTTCCCACAGTTTGTATGGGCATTACCAGGTTGAGAAATAATGTTCTGTGATATTCCTAAATTTTGGATACTTGTTTCTAATATTCGAAGGTATTCCTTTGCATTGATTGATTTCTCACATCTAATAAGTTCCCCAATTTCTGTTGTGGTAAAAGTTCCCCGCACCATTATCTCTCCATTCCTTAGTTTAACTGTCGTTTTCATGTAACTTGGCGAAAATCGTTCTCCAGTTCGTCGAATGCACCTTAGAGGCGCATCACTTACAAGACAAGATCTTGATTCATCTGACCAGAAAACATTCCTGAGCCAGTCTGTATCTTTCTTGCTATAACATGAAAAAAATCTCTTTTTCTATCATTGATGTTCTTTTTTAGATAAAAATGGTTTCTTTGTATACCTTTTAGAAGACAATCCCATTTCTCTCATTCGTCTAGAGATTATATATCTAGAAATAGAATTTCCAACCTCTATTTTGAATTCTTTGCTATGGTCAACATAAGTTTTCTTTCGGTCCTTCTAAACAGTTTATTTAAGCATGTTGTCATCCTTCAAAATGGATGCTCTAGGGTGATCTGATGAAGATTTCCTTTTTACCGAGCGTTCGACATCGAACCCTTGACCAATTCGCTTCACCGGAGAAATGGATGTTTTTAAATTTTCTTTTCTTAAAATATCAAAAATTTGCTTGTAAGTTATTTTGGACTGCCCTTATCCTTCAATTTTTTATATCCTTGTCAAGATGCGATCTTACCATTATAGGATTTATTTTCCGCTTATTATTATATGATATAATAATAATGATCTGCAAATAGAAATTTTCAGTTAATATTAACAAAAATTCATGGTAAAATATTGAAACATCTATTTCTTCCTGCTTACACTCTTGCTCCTTTTTGCCCATGATTGTGCATATCACAATTAAACGACTAATCTGTTAAAAGCTTCCGTCTTCAATGCAAACTATTAAAGATATTCTCAATGTTAAAATTTATTTAATTACCCGTTAAATACGCTATATTTGTTCCACAGTAGGTCTGGTGACGCTTTAAGTAATGCGAGAAGAAGTGTAAGGAGAATTGAATTCTACAATCTATTTATGCTATATTTAAAATACACTTGATAGATATAATGAATACACTTATTGACGAGAAAATCTATTTAATAACGGAATACAATAACAAAATACAAATAAAAACTTAAATAAATAAGAGTAATATTAACATTTGCACCTAATAAAACAGATAATGCATATCACAATTAAACAATTTATCTATTAAAAGCTTTCGTCTTCAATTTAGTGTGCATACATGTTTTGGTGAAATACTTAGCCGAACCAAAGTACAAAAAAAGGAGCGATATGTAAAATGAAGTAATGTTTACATTCAATTTTTTTTTTTTTACATAATCGGGTGTGGTTTCTTCTTTGGGAGAAAGTGGATTTATACCTTGTGAATATACGCTGTAGGGGTTGGAGCGGGGTGTGTTAGAAAGAAGGAAGTTAAGAGAGGAGTAAAGGAAATGGGGAAAGTACGATCTCATCTGATCTAGCTGTAGTAGTGGGGGTATTGGTATTATTTTAACTTGGCGGTTGTTTATTGGCCGGAGTTTTCACTTTGATCTGAAATAATATTATGCCCTCCGTGTTATTTACTTCTGTATCTTTGGTTTTCATGTTTTTTTTCTGGCGGTGACTACACTGTCTATCTATTTTATTGTTAAGTTATATATTTATTTATTTCATTGCTTTTTTATCCGTATATTGCATCTCGTTTTAAAATAATTTAGAGAGAGATAGAAACAGAAAGAGAAGGTGAACTACACTTCATCGTTTTTTCCTCGATCAGTGGAGGAGAAATCTTTCAAGACTGAGGCTATTTTTTTCTATTCAGAATACCCCTTTTTTGAAGCTAGATTTTTCGCACATTAAAAACCAACCGGAACTTGTGCAGAATTTTAACCAGACGTAACTAACTTGCCGCTCAGCTTTGCTCGATACATGACATTCACCGCTGGCTTTCGTAACAATGTTTTTCAAGGAAAATACTGAAGAAAACATGTAAATATAATAACATCAACTGAAAAAATATATGAAAATATAAAAAAAATAAAAAGAAACAACAATTTACCGAAACAATCTCTGTTTTATTCTTGTAACGATTGGTAAAAAAAAAGCTGTTTTTTTTTTGTAAAACAGAACAATTATTTTTCGGCATTTCAAAATGGTTGTCTATTGCCCCCCCCCCAAAAGTTTTTTTTTTAATGTTGTTGTACTTTATTTTATTTTTTCATATTAAATATATAAAAAACACTCTTGGATTAGATAAAAACGCTATCGCAAAATGTCGAGGCAATCGCTTCAGTGGGTTTTTAGATTATCGATTACGAATAAAAATACTTTTTACATTTTTATGTATATAAATACGTGTGTGTATTTTTGTATGTTTGCGTAGATGCTTGTATAAAGCGTAGTGCATTTAGAGTTTATGAACAGACTTAACAAAGATACCGCCTGCTAGAGAGCCACACACACACACACACACACACACACACACACACACATATATATATATATATATATATATATATATATATATATATATATATATATATACTCCATGCTAACACTATCAATCATAAAACCCAAGGGATTTAAAAGAGAAGGTAAATAGGACTCAGTTAAAAGACAGAGTATTATTTTATTAAATTAAGTAAGCAAATTTAAAATAAGTCGCTATATTAAATGTACTGTATATTAAATCTAATGTTTCAGTTTACAAAAAACATCGTCAGGCGACAAAAGACCTCCGATTTTACTCGAAGCAATCTTTTTAAATTTTATTACGAGTAAAGAACTGACCGTATGTAAGAATGAATGTTTATTGTCGCCCAATGATATTTTATTAGACTGAAACAGTAGTTTTATTCTAATGAGTTATGGTACTTTTGTTTACGAAAATTTAATAAAATAATATATATATATATAAATATATATATATATATGTATATATAATTCAGCTTAAAAATGAAATGCAAAATAGTTTTCTTTATAAAGCGAACTTATCACGATAATAGAAGCTCTACCTGGTTAAGAGGAGTGATATCTAAAATCAATGAAAATATTGGGGAATAAACATTTTATTGAACTCTATTTTATAATCAAGTAGTCATTAATGATGAGAAGGAGACAAATATAAAAAAGGACCTCATGGCACTTCGAAGCTAAATGCTTATCATTCAAAGATGAGAAAGCATGCATTATAACAATATATGATATATGGGTATACAAATATAATACTGTCTTGAGAACATTTAAATTAGAAGGGAAAAACTAAAAAAAATACATGGGCTGATTTAATGGGGACTACTAAAGGGGATCGGGATGAGACACGAAGACTGTTGGTAAGGGAGATGTTAGACAGCAAGAAATAGAGATGAAAATATGAAAAATGGAGTAAAAAAGAGATGCATTTAAGAAAATAGGTAGAGAGAAACGCGAAAAAGAAAACTAATAGAAAAGGACAGAAAAAATTAAAGCAAAAAATGTAGCTCAACCACAATTCTTGGAAAAGTACTCCGAGGTGGGAGACAATAGTGCAATATAGGTTGATTCGAAAGTAAACTAAAATACATTGTATTTACAGTAAAGTAATCCTCAATAGAAATTCAGGTGGGACCATAGTAGTTAAATAGAATTCGGTTCAAAATTAAACTGCAACGGAAGCATCCATATTAATGTAATTTTAAATCTAAACCCAGAGACCATTAAATGATTAGGTAGCGCTTCAGGATTGACTTATATTAAAAATCCTCAGATCAATAGTCTCCAGGTTTATTCTAAATATTTTGATTTTATTAAGAGATGTCACGAGGACTAAGCACAATGCACTGTAACTGGGTGTGTCAATTCCTAAATTCACCCCACACGTTAGTAACTGATCCGAGCAATCGATATGTACGATCATATCTAAAATAGCTTTCAACAGCATAGCGTAAAATTAAGAAAGCGAATTAAGAAAGAGAATTTATCAGTAGAAAAAATTGAAAAATTACATTCCAAAAATATAAAATGAAACTGCAAAAGCTACCTTAAAATCGTACTAAAATAAAGAAACCTAATAATTTGAAGATAATATTAAACTCAGAATTAAAAAATATATATATATATGGTCTATGTCAAAAACAATGGTACAGAGAATCTGTGCAGAGAAATTTAATAAAATGTCACTGATCCCAACATAAAGCTGAATGGGAAATAAATGTAATATTTCAAAGAACATTCGTATAAAAAAGTAAGTAAATAAAGTGGGAAGATAAAAAAGGGAAAGTTAGAAATGGAGTGAGAGTTGTAAATAGTTGTATAACGTTTTTACTGTTTGCAATCTATTTGATGGCTTTTACATTAACCATATAAAGTTACATTAAATTATTTGAATGTATCGTGCGTATATATATATATATATATATATATATATATATATATATATATATATATATATATATATATATAGATATGAATTCGGGAGAATATATATATATATATATATATATATATATATATATATATATATATATATATATTCTCCCGAATTCAGCCCAGCCTTGACAGTCGTTTTAAATTCTTCTTTCTTTTTTTCTACGCACATCTTATCTTCCTTTTAATAATATTATTTGAACGCATTCCCTTCTCCTTGCCCCCATTTGTGAATTATTCCACGGATTTCTGCCTTTTAGATTACTTTGGACCATCTTCCCATTACGCGATTCCCTTGGATTTTACTTATGGAAACGGAAACTTAACAATTCTTTTTGGATTTTACCGTTATTGGATATTTTACCCTTCACCAGACTATCCTTTCACGTGAAATCATTTTTTTCTTCACGATATTCCCTCTGCTTCACTACTTGTTACCAAGTAAAATCTATTACTTACTTGTAGTTTCATCAAATACTTTTGCAAGCAAAATCCGATCCCGCATTTTGCTAAATCCTACCCTCTGATAAGACGGAATGTATTTCTCCGAAACTCCGTGCATTAAGGATTCTCCACTTATTTTGTGCTTCTTTTTTAAAATAAAACATGTTTTTTACTGTTTTCTCCTCCCCCTCCTCTTCTAAACCCCCTCTTTTATTCTTTAACATCCTCTCTCCATCTCCCTCTCCCTATATCCATATATCTTCACCCACGCTTACCTGAATCTGCTACCCCCCACACACAATACATATAATGTATTTTAATCATCAAAACTGAAATATTGTCGATAGTCGTCTCCCTCCCCCTTATTATCTCCTATCCCCATTTATTTTCGTATTTCTTCTAAAACACTACTTTCAAATACTAACAATAATTTCTGTAAGGTCTGATGAGGCTGTTGGATCGTAAGCATGGTCCAACATCCGAAACATATGTAACCAAACAGATAAAACGGTAATAAAAAATAAAACACACACACACACACACATATATATATATATATATATATATATATATATATATATATATACTGATGAGCTGTGAAACAGCGAAGCAGTACTGTATTTGAATGATTATATATATATATATATATATATATTTATATATATATATATATGTATATATATCCTTCTTAAGTAAGAGAAAAATCCAAGTTGTCCTCAACGGTCGTACATCTAAACAATATGACATAAATGCGGGAGTACCTCAGGAGTCTATCCTTGGACCTCTATCATTCCTGATATTCATACATGACCTCCCTGATTAAATTGTTTCGGAGATAACAGATATGAGGGAGATAACAGATACCAGGAGAAAACAAGTGAACACATATCCAAGGAAATGGCAGAAACACTAGAGGTTGATCACCAATCTGTAGTGGAATGGGGACAAAAGTGGATGGCCACATTCAATGCTGCTAAGACTAAGCTTGTTTTCTTCAATAATTACAAGAAACCTTCTCTACCACCATTAGCAATGGCCAAGAACACATTGCCTGAAAGTACTTCTTTTAAACTCCTCGGCCTAACGTTTACAGGGAATATGAACTGAAATAGATACATTGAGAGCATTGCCAAGGCTGATGCAAGGAAGGTTGGCTCCCTCTATCGTGCTAGAAAACTACTTACGCCTGACAGTATCCTGTATCTCTATAAGGCCACCATTCGCCCATGTATGAAGTACTGATGTCACATCTGGGCTGATGCATCTGCTGCTTGTCTCTCGCTCCTGAACAGGGTTCAAAAGAGAGTCGCCAACCTGATAGGTCCTGAACTGTCATCTAGGCTTCAGCCTCTGTCCCATCGACGGGACGTTGCATCCCTCTGCCTGTTCTACAAATACCTTAATGATGAATGCTCTGACGAACTGCAAACACTGGTATCTCCTCGACGTAACTACACCCGACAAACCTGACAAGTCTCATCCCTTTACAGTAGAGATCCCTAGGTGCAAGAAAGCTTTATTTCTCAATAGTTTCTTCCCCAGAACTGCATGTCTTTGGAACACCCTTCAGGGGTTCTGCTTTCCCAACTGTACTGAGATGCAGAAGTGCAAGTGTAATGTGAACAAACATATTTCTACTGATCTCCCTTCAAAATGACCCTGCTAATTAAGTTCCTGATAGTAGTCCCCTGCTTCAAAGTGGCACTGTGTCTTGTTTGGGGCTTGTTTGGGGTTAAAATTGAATGATATATATATATATATACTTATATATATATATATATATATATATATATATATATATATATATAATATATATATATATATAATATATATATATATATATATATATATATATATAGATAGATAGATAGATAGATAGATATTGTATCATCAATAAAACTTCTTTAGCATTTTATATTTTTTACCAGCGCCATTCCGCTGCATGATGAAAACATATCTGGTGAATATAGTTCTTTCAGCTTAGGGTAATTTCCTTTAAGTTCACCATTGATAAAGTTATTCTATAAAGTACATTTAACTTTTTTGAATTCATTGCTTGTATGTTACCAGAGTAATTCTTATTATTAAAACAGTTTCACAGTCAATACGGAAATATCCAACCAGCAATGCATAAATGAGGCTGAGGTGTTTTGTCATAGTTAGTTTGGTTAAAATTGTATGTCAATTGACGGTTTAGTAAAACACAATTTATGTTGCATAATGCTAAGTGATGCTCAGAGACCTTGTGAAAATACGGGCTGATGGTATGTATAGAGCCGTTGAGTTGATTAACGTATACGGAAAGATTGAAAATTTAACGTATAGCTGGTTTGGAGAGAGAAAATCATTATTATGACTATCACTTATATTGTGAAACAATTAAAATTGTAAACCATAAACAATTAAAAAATCAATATAGCATACAGCTATAGTATTTACTCCCATTCGTGCTCACAACTTTATCTAGCCTCCATATAGAGACTATAAAAGTGGTTGATCAAATACATTCAATTGAGCCAGAGCTGATCCTGATATATTCCCTCAAATAGTCAGATTATTAAATTAGGAGAAATTAACCGATTATACAAGAGGCTTTAATATTTCAAGGAAAACATCCAAAATTCTGAGATCAAGGCAGAAAAGAAAAGTAGTCCAGAATGATTCAACATATTGGATAAAAATATTTCTATACTGAAGATCATAACGTACTTTGATGTAATAGTAGTAAATTCTCTAAGGACAAACGATTTTTACTGAATAGATCGCGACTTTTTTTTAATTGATTTCTAATATAAAATGTGTGCCTTTACATAACGATATCAGATGTGTGATCAAATTATGTCGAATCTGTAGATAATTTTGAAGAGCACCCTTTAATTTATATAAGATCAGAGCACAACGTATAAAGTTATATGTGAAATCAGCTGTACCTAACACTCTTTTAGAAGTGCAAGGTGCAATGCTCAATAAATAATATTAAGGGCTTTACTAAAAATTACCTAAGGTCTCTACTCGGTTACGACACAGGAAACAACGACAGTTTACCTTCCGACGATTAAATAAAAAATTCCATTTAAAACTCCGTACCGATTCCCGAGTTCGAAATAAAAAAATTCCATTTAAAACTCCGTACCGATTCCCGAGTTCGAAATAAAAATTATCAGATAAGACAAGACGTACTTTAAAAAAACCAGGCAATTGATCGGTCGAAATGTAAAAATAGAATCAAAGATGGGAACAATAGTTCGAATAATCCCAATAATAAACATTCTTAATCCTTATATAAAAATGCAGAAACATAAAAACTGACGTACAATAAGTTTCTGGCAATAATAAAATATGTCCAGATATATGCATAGCATTCAAATTCATAGTAAGACACATGAGTAACCGTGTGCGCCCCGGTTTAAAAAATCCAACAAAGTATACGATTTGAGATAACACATCGAAAACTAGAACGGCTTGATTCAATTTCTTGCTTCTACGAGCAGCATTGAATATATCTAAAAAGTCCACACATTTTACACATTACACGCATGTTTACAGGTTTTATACATCATAACATACGATAGTGATCGTATAATTATGCGTTATACTTTGCCTTCTCAAATGTTTAAAAAGTGAGCAGACCTTTTTGTCAAAAACAAAAAAAGCCTAGAAATGAGCTAAATTCTACATTTTAAAACTCATGAGAAGTAACGAATAACAACGTTGCAAAAGACTAGGACGAGCATTGGTAATTACAATTCCATCGACTTTATGCGTAGAATGGCCGCATCGATTTTTGACTACAAGTAAGGAATATGCACTTGATATTTTCAGTTTTTCTCTGTATTAAGTGAAACTCACAGTTTTTTCCCCAGAAATTAGAACAAGGCAGATGATACTAAGCATTCACCTGGGTTACTTATTCTTAAAATAGATGACCTTCTATAAAACAGTTCAGCGTTATACAAGAAACTATAAAATGTGTGTCAATGGACAGGTTTAACTTGTGACTCTCTGTCGAAGGTCATAATCGACTCCATAAAATTTAGCATTTTTGGCTGCTCATGATTTGCAAATCAATAAATTGTTTTAAAATTAATTATAACGTCAATTAGCCAAACAAAACAGAATGTTTATCTAAAATGATGTTTATAATCAATAAAAAATAAAATTCCTTTCTTAATTCAAGGAAAATACACGTTCCTTAGTTTATTTTTCTGTACTTTATGTGCATAACGCTTTTTACAAATCAGATAAAAAATCTCACAGAAACCAAAACAAACGTTTAACGCATAATAATAGTATCCGATATTTTAAAAATATATTTTTCACAAATGAAAAAGACAACGAAAGAATAAACGTCTGACGATTGTAAGTCTGAGCAAAATCGAATTATTGGTGTGTATTTTTTAATATACATTACTTAATTAATCCGTCGTTTGAATATTAGATGTCGTCTGTGTAGTTTCAATGTAAAAGCGGTACGTTTAATAATTACAGAAAAGGGACTACTCTGTATCTATTAATCATGGAATGTTCGTATGTGTCTTGAAGGCAGAACTATGCTGTAAATAGTGTTATTGATCGAGATTTGATATATGTTTTCATTGAGCGCGAAACTATGATATTGCTTCCTTTTCAATGATAAATGTAGTTTGCTGGACGATTTCAGAGTAATGAACGAGCGTTTAATACTTTATTCAGAGGGCGGTTTAGTGTTGGATAAAGGAATTTGGAGACACACAAAATCCAGGTTAGCAGAAAAAAATAGGCAAGCAAAATACCAGATCGGACTTGAACACATATACTGACCTCTGATGGAAAAAAAAGGACACATTTGTCAATAAAAGCAAGAGGTCCGACATACACAAGAGAGAGAGAGAGAGAGAGAGAGGCGTGGAGATTGTTACGTCGTTGGTGCGTCAACCCCAACTTTTCATTACTCTTGCTCGATACGTCTGACGACCACTTACAAGTAAAACAATAATTAAATAAAACAGTTTTGTTATGAAATCGCCTTCGTGTTTGATTGTCAAAACGGCTGGGAGAAGCTGCATGGGTATATTTATTAGCTGAACACATCTTTGTAGAAATGCAACAAACATTATGATATATACGTGACAGCGATAAACAGAAAAATTTTTACAGAGAGAACCGACTATGTAACACAAGCATTTTGGCGCCGTCAATATGTGTGTATACAAGTCCGACCTGGAATTTTCTTGGTCTTTTTTCTCTCTTCTAACCTGGAATTTGTGTGTGTGTGTGTGTGTGTGTGCACAATCTCCAAATTATTTCATCCAACATCAGTATCTGTGCTTCTCATTACACCTTTTTCGTAGGTACTGCTTTCCTACTTTTGAGTGGTATGTTTCTGTTTTCCACACCCAGATATTACTTGTTACTTTGGATGGATAATCTAATGTGCGTTCATTTAGATATACATTAACAAACTGCATATTAGATTAAGCATATTTTAATAATAAAGGCTCAGGTTTATTTGGAGATACTATGGTCAAATTTGATGGATTGATATTAATGTAACATATAAAAGTTATAAAATTTTAAAAAACAAAGCTAAAAATAAATGCACCCTTTAATTAACAACATCTGACCCCATGTGAAGAAGTGGGATTTTTTTTTTTTACACAGTGATCACCAGTTATCAAGACCCGGAAGTCACTCAGGGATAAGGGTTATTGCAAGTACATTACGTTAGTGTGGAGATTTGATGAAGTGTTTACTTAAGGGGGCGGTTCATTAGGAATTTGTTAACATTGGACTTGAAGACATCCAAGTTGTAGTCCGGAGGGAAGCAGGCAGACGGAACAGAGTTCCACAGGCGTGCAGTTCTAAGAAAGAAGCTTTGTTCATGGAATCCGCGTTTTGATTTAGGCACAGATATGGAGTGGGGGAAAATTTTCACAGTGGATTCAGCTAGACGGGTGTTTTTCGTGAAAGATTGGCGAGGGGGGACCAGGGATTGGAGTTCAGACGAGCACCTGCCATGAAAATAACGATAAAACAAGGATAGGCTCGCTACGTCTCTTCTGTGGAAGAGGGGTTGCAGGGTAGAGAAAAGGGCATCCCCCACTAAACCACGAAGTCTATTTTGTACTCTGTCAAGGCATGATAGGTTGTTTTTGGCAGCTCCTGCCCAGATATGGCAACAGTATTCCATCCTTGGACGTACTTGGCTTTTATATAGATATATTGCATCAGTAGTGAGATATCTTCTGGAGCGGTAGAAGGATCCCACCATCTTCCCAGCGACCTTGGCAACAGACTTGATGTACGTGTTCCATTTCAGATCAGGAGTAAAGGTCAAACCCAGAAGCTTGTCAAAACACGGGGCCTCACCCAGACGAGAGCCATTCATCACAATGGGATTGGATTATTCTCCTCTTAACTAATAGATCGCGTGATGTAAATGTTGTTCCGATCATTTTTGACGGGATAATCAGTTGGTGCTTGACGGGGCTAAACATATTTAAAGGAAGCGACAATTCTATATGCGATTCAATGCAATATTTTCATTTGAAACAAAAACGTCGTTACAAATTTCGATAATTTATATTGCAATGGCAAACAAAACTGCTGGCAATTTAGTTTACCTGCTCTGTTACTAGATTTATCTGATTTATCTCGCACATTTTTCTGTGACGGTTTGTAAACAACCTGGCTTTAACCATTACATATTTCAATGTTATAATCATTATGCACTTAAGCTACATTCTGCAAGTATAGTTATCTGGTAATTAACAGAATGATAAACACTATAATCGTTATTCTATATTCGCGCAAAAAAACATGACATGATTTTGATTCTAGAAAAGTAAAAAAATTAACACCTATGCGTAAGAGTTCCTATGAAATAATTCAAATATATGGTGTCTAGCATATTAGATCAGAATTAATCATGAACACGTATTATCAAACCACTGTAACTTAATTTATTTTTAGGTTTAATTAAAATTAAACATCATTGCTTCAATATGTCAACATTAATATGGGTTGATTCAAATGGAAACATTATACGCAAATGAAGGTCACGTTTTTATGCTTGGGAAATTATAATGAATATGTTAATACAATTTATTAAAACGAATTAATTTAAGAAAATTAAAATGGTAACACATGTGAGGTTGTAAAAAAAAATCTCTATTTACGTATGATTTTCAATGCCAATTTGATTTAATAGCTAATCTGATTCATGTTTCTGAATTTTAAAAATAACGAATGATAATTTGCTTTATTTGAATTATTGGGAATATTCGTTTCACATTAAGTGTTATTTGCACAACGTTACAGTCGATGTAACATCCACCCTAGTTTAGTTAATCTTTTTTAACAGAGAAATTTCAACAGGAATATTTGCGAGATCGACAAGAGAAACCTGAGACTTCAGGCGAATAACACTAACGAGAAGAACTATAGTCAAAATAATCGAATTCTGTGTTTCATATTGAGCTGGGAGTCAACAGCAGAAACATCTATTTATAAACGAATAGCTGAAATGATGATGGTTGAATCGAAAGTTAAGAGATGATGCGTAATGTACGTTGCCAGTCCCATACAAAGACACATAATTTATTCCTATAAAGACAAATGCTTATTCGAGCAAATGGTGAGAAGGCAGAGAATCCTGGAGTATTTGCGATGGGATAAAGAATCACAAAACTTGTAATTAATAAAGGTTCAAAACACAATAACCCTCACGGTGAATACTGAGCAGACCGTCAACAAAGTTAGTACGACAGAGAGACTGAGTAAAGAACCGAATTAAACGAACAGTCAGAGAAAAGAGTGTAAAAAACTTCGAAAATTTATTTTCGAAGATTCGACTTACGTTTAGAGACAAAAGGCAATAAAAAGATTTTAAAACCAAACAAATCCGTACACTTTATTTTCTCCTAAACAAGACTAACTTACGTTTTTTATAATTATGAAATAATTGAATTACAGACACATATTTGTTATTTTTATTACATTTTTGTCTTCGGGTGACTAATGGAAGCGATACGTTTTTCACGTTCAAGATATAACTGCATCATTATCAACGTTGTGTAGTTGCTCTACCAAGCATGGGTGCGAATAGGTTGCAGAATCAGCGAATCCGAATGTTTAAGAACCTCGTGATATCAGGCTATATTTATCTTCAAGTAAGTCTCTGACAACATCGATACTGCACTCTTCCTCCGGACTAGCCCACAAGTTCATGTATTTGGTGATTTCATTGTCAACCACAGTACTTAGCTTGGTTTCTCTACTTACACAGACACAGCTAGTAGCATAACGCACAACTTCTATATATCTCATTCCTTATCACAGACAGTTACGTTTCCGACATGTTTCCCACATCAGCAAGACCGCCATGCTTCACTCCTTGATCTATTTCTGACTACAGTTCCCGATGATTGTGCAACAAATGCCCATAACCCACTCGGGAATTCTGATCACGCTTTGAGAATAGTAGAAATTAATTCTCGTCTCAAAACAAAAGAGCCATTGCTCAAAATGACAAGGTATAATAAGAAGGCTGATTAGGAAACCTTCACGAGACGCATAATGGAGAAATTCTTTTCTCTTCTCGTTGAACATGGTGCAAATAAAACCACTAAATGGTTCAAAACGGTAATTGAAGCACATGTTCCAACACGGAAATCCTATAGCAGACCCCACTCGCCTTAATAGTTCACTTCTACTTTTGCAGCAGCCATTGTACAAAAGCAGGATGCATACGGCAGATTTAACCGCCATAAGTATAGTACAACCAGACAAAAGTATATAAAAGTAATTGTAAGAAAGAAGTAGCGACAACTAAGAGTGAGTATTCCGAAACCACCAGAAAACGCATTAAAACACAGAAATTAGGAAACCGTGATTTCTGGAAAATCTACAACAGTGTAGTAAATAATGGGCAATCAACAATTCCCCCACTATTTAACAACCATGAAGTTGTTTGCACGTCATCCGAGAAGGCTAACATGCTTGCAACTCGATTTGCCTCAAACTCCACATTGGGCTCATCAAACTACGCCCTCCCTGACTTTTCTTTTGTGGACTGACACCACATTAGGTGATCTTAAAATTACCCCTTCTCAGGTTCATCATATCATAAAGAACCTAGACACCTAAAACGCATGTGGACCAGATTTCATCCCGGCTGTGCTATGAAAAAATACTCTGCTTAGGTTGCTACAACCCTCTCTAAACTTTACAACAAATGCATTAACGAATCCTGCTTTCCTGGCTTTTGGAAAACTGCTTCTTTGTAACCAGTTTACAAGAATTCTAGCGAAAAAACTGACACACTAAATTCTCTCCCCATTAGGCTCATCTCGCTTTTCGTCAGAATATATGAGTCCAAAGTATACCAATCTCGAGTCAATCACCTTACAGCTGCTAAACGGAAACAATATGGATTTAGGCAAGCCCGGTCTACATCAGATATCCTAACTGTAATCTCTGAACGTATATACCATGTACTGGACAAAGCAAATATAGTAAAACGGTGGTCTTAGATATATTTAAAGCTTGTGATAAGGTATGGCACGATGGTCTTCTTGGGAAAATCGTATCATACTGTATCACTGGACGAATACATAACATTATTTAATCCTTCTTCAATAAGAGAAGAACCTAAGTTGTCCTCGACAGTCGTATATCTAAACAATATGATATAAATGCAGGTGTACCTTAAGGGGATTATCTTTGGATATTTATGATCTCTAATATCATAAATGATCTCCGTGATAAAATTGTCTCTGAGATGGGTATATTTTCTGATGACACCACTCTCTTTAAAAGTCACGAGGGGGGAAACAAAGGAGCACATATCTAAGGAAGTGGCAGGAAAAAAAACTAGAGAAAAACCTCCAATCTGTAGCGTAATTGGAGACAAAATTGGATTTTCATATTCAATACTGCGAAGACTAAGCTTGTCTCTTTCAAAATTACAAGAAACCTTCTCAACCACCAATATCTATGGCCAAAGCTATATTACCTGAACTACTTCGTTCAAACTTCTAGGCTTAACGTTCGCAGGAACATGATTTCGAGCAGATACATGGAGAGCATTGCCAAGGATGCTACGAAGAAGGTGGCCTCTCTTTACCGTGCTGGAAAGTTACTTACCCCTAAAAGTATTCTTTACCTCTACAAGGCCACCGTTCGCCATGTATGGAGTATTGTAGTTACATTTGGGCTGGTGCACCTGCTACTAGTCTCTAGCTCGTAGATAGCATTCAAAAGAGAGTCGCCAAGCTGATAGATCCTAGACTGTCATCCAAGCTTTAACCACTGTCATATCGACGTAACAATATATCCCGATGCCTGTTTTACACGTTTTGTAATGGTGTATGGTCTGACGAGCTACAAACACTTGCACTCCCTCGACATAAATACCCCGACAAACCCAACAAGCAGCCAAGTCCTACCCCTACACAGTAGAGATCCTTAAATGTAAGAAAGCCTTCTACTGTAATAGTTTCTTCCCTAGAACTGCTAGAATAATGAACCCCCTTGCGGGTCTATGTTTTTCCAACTGTACTAACATGCAGAAGTTCAAGTGTAATGTGAAGAGATATTTTGCTGCCCGTCTCCCTACATAGTATCCCTGCAACTATTGTCCCCAATGTGAGCCCTTACCTCAAAATAGCACTGGGTCTTGTTTATGGTGAAAATGGAATAAAAACAACCAGAATACGATTGTGAGTTGTATCCACGGTAAATAAAGACATGTTTTCTAACACATACATTTATTGGATTACAAATCGACTACACTTAACGCGCTTGCTTAGGATGTTTCTTTATCTAGAAATCCTAATATATGATACTGTCTGTTTGTTTTTCCATTTAATGTTGTATCATATTTTAGTATTTGCAAATTTAATCTAATTTTTATATTAAATGTGTATTTTTATACATGTATAATACAACTTTTTGTCAAACATGCAATATTTTACCCATGTTATTCAACATTTTCTACATGGCTATATCTTGTGTGTTGCTATTGTTCGACGCGTTGTTTCTATTCACCTTTGCCATCAAAGATAAATAGCAACAATAATAAAAAAACAATAATATTGCTTTGGGGTTCACATGTTTATTCATTTCATAAACCTATGAACAGAGAATTCCTAAATTCATGTTTGCTCTAAAATTATCCCACATTTTATTGTGTATTATTACATTTTGGTAGGAGATTCACACGAGCCTTAAAATATCCATAATTCGATTCCTTCAATGTATCGTAAAATAAAAACGTCCTCCGAAGTAATTTATATCGCGTTTCAATTATAGTTCACCTGTATGCCATTTGTCATCCATGTTAATTCGAATAATTATCGAGTTATCTATCATCTACCCGAATAATAAAACTTTAGTATCATGTAACCCAACTGGATGCGTCATGAATAACACTGTCTTCGTAAAAACACACAAGAGGTAAAATAGAACAAAACTGAAATAAAATAAAAATACATCAGAATTGTTGAATGAATAGAACAGAATTTTAATTACATAGGAAAACATTATATACTAATATATGTATATATATATATATATATGTATATATATGTATATATATATAAATTCGTATTTCTGTCTGTTTGTTTGTTTATTTGTTCACAATTGATTAATATATATAAAAGGTCCGTTACTTTAGTATTTCATTTATTGCTATATATAGTATGATTCTTTAAAAAATATACGATTAAGAGGTCACCTCATTTGTTTATTATATTAAGGAAAATTAATAGCTGTATGTTAGTTTAAGTTTCTAGCGAGAGAGTTGTTTTAAGTGTTCTATTGAAGATCGTTATTTTATCAACTCTAAATAATAATTATATTGATAATATATTTGATTAAATTTATTTGGAATTATTACTTCCGACATCGATTTTTTTATGAAACGAGTAGAGTTATTTCCCCTGGTGAGTTTTTTATACGTTCCAAAGTTCGAAAGATAAAAAAAAAAAAAACGTTTTCCAAATAAATTAATTTGATAATCGCAAGACGTTTCTAGCATGAAACAATAATTTCGGGTAAACAGAAAAATGTTTTGCTTTATTTTTAAATATTCGATACTCCTGCATAATTTGACCCGGATTCTCGAGAATTCCCGTCAAACATAGATCGGGCGAGACTGGTAATTATCGCTTTAAGCTGAGCATTATAACAGGTGCTTTAAAACCAAACAAACCGGGAAAATACAAATGTAAATAATCGAAAATAATAAAAACCTACCTTTAAACTACTGAAAATATTTTTTATTTATTTCATATATTTTGTCTTGCATTTATTGCAAAATATTTATCAACAAAATTTGTTTGTTTTTTTCCTTTAAGAATTTGTCCGTAAATTCTTAGATGTAAGTATAAGTGTTATTTTTTTTTCAAGACTTTTCGTTCAGTCAATTTTTTTTGTGTGTGGGGTCCACAGAAATATATATATATATATATATATATATATATATATATATATATATATATATATATATATATATATATATACGTTACGTAAAAATATGTTTACGAAAAGCGTAAATTGTTAGATGAAAGTGCAGGGGAAAATGTAGGGTTTTTTTCAAGAAAACTTAATATTTTTATTTTACTTTTTCTTTACGGCTGTTCATTGCCGGTGGAAGAACTTTCTCGAGATAAGAATATTTTCTTAAGAAGCTTTTCCTTCGGTCGACTGTTGAACGGCCATCGACGGCAAAGAGGGAGGAGATAGGGTAAAGGAAATGTGTAAGTGTGCTCCGATATAATACTGCATTCCCTTCGCATATTTTTAAGGGCAGCCATTTCGGACGCCCATAAATAAATTATTTTTACTATTGTTAGAATCTCACATGGTTGAGACGGTATCACGTACTTCTTTTTTTTGGGGGGGGGGATTACATGTACATGTTTTTATCTCTTTATGTTTGACATTGTTGTGCGTGGGGGTATCGACGTTACCCACGAGGAAAATTAATATCCTTGTCGAGTAGGTGTGTTTAAAACGGAACTTTATGTCGACCCGGTCAAGGCCGGGTGCCCATGCTAGTATATATATGCACATGGATTATAATTTTAAATGTTAGTGTCGTCACTCTAACTCTGAATTGATCCCACGGGGTGTTTTCTCACACCAATTTTTCTTAAATGCTCATAATTCCTAGTTGCCAATTTATCTTTTTTTCTCCGGGTCCTTTCCTGCTGTTCTAATTTATGGGAACATTTTGTGTTCATCACGGATATTAAAAAATAAAACAAAATTGTGTATCTTGCGGGTAATTTTAAATAAATGTGATTTTAATTCAAAAATTTTTTAAAATTGTACTGCGTTTTATCATTTATTTTATTGTATTATTTTATATTAATATCAACAAGCTACAAGTGATTAACACTTTAACACAAACTGTAGATATATCATGAACTAGCCGGATATCTATATTTTACAAAAAAATAATAGAACCAACGGTGGCTTCGTTGCGGGGTTTGAATCTTTCGACCAGAGCGGATTGTCATCTGCACTGTTGATACAGCACTTGTAATTCTCTAATGGTCGTCCATTGTAGTACTTACAACGCTTAACGTTGCTTAACATCGGTGATCTAACGGGAAACGGGCTGCCAGCGTGATGATGCTTTTTATGTGATTACTTAGATACAATAAATTAATGAAATGATTAAATAAACGCTAAACTTAATTTTAGCAGCCGTAAATGAAGATCTGAGGAAACAAATGTTTTACAGTATAATAGCAAAAGCGATATCAATAATAATCAAAGAAACCAATTCATTGGTGAAGCGTACCAGGAAATAGAAAGACGTAATATTTGAAATTAACAAGGAAGTAAAAAGGAATGTAGAATTAACAAATGCATTTCAGGCTGTATTTAAAACTGAATTCGTAAACTAATATCGTAATATATTTTATTATACAACTTTCAGTATGATAATTCTTTGTAAAGTTCTTAGTATTGCTAGTAAAAAACTTCAAATCACAAAAGTTCTCCATTTATAATTTATTATTAATTGAAAACATATCTGTTACGTTACACGATTACGAATATAATTTAGAATTACTTAAAACATTTATTAAGTTATGCATGACGAAACGATAGCAGTATTTCCGCTAGTGTCTATTAAAAAAGGTTCTGTTAACAAATTCTCTACTGATATATGTAGTTAGCATAATAATGGATAGTCCTTAAGGATGCATTTGAAAGCAACATATTACATCAGATATTAGATTGTAAGAATGACACCCACAGTTTAAATAATAGTTAGAATAATAAATATAATACAAATTATAGAATGTTTACTCAAGAATTAAAAAAAGTAATATTTTGGTAGATTAAAACAAAAAGAAAACAACTAGTTGTTATTTAATGTAATTGTGGATGGGTGTTTTTTACTCCAGATTGTTGTTGACACAAATTTTCCGAGGAAAGTTGGAATTAACACATTTTTATCATATCAACATATTTTATCAAATACGGGTATTTTATATATTATTAATAGTTGGATGTTGGATACATTTTCTTGAAAAATCCATTGACTCATTGAGATTTAAAGTGAATTTTGAATTCAGTAATGGAAATGAAACAAAATTTTTAATGCATTATTAACAGAACAAAATACTGTAACTTGAACATATTGATAAAGTTGTTTTTATTAACTGAAAATGTAATTTCAATGCGAATTGGATTGCGAAATACCTTCAAACTAATGCTACTATTTCTTTTTGGAATAATTCAATTACGTATTGAGGAAAAACAACGCAAAATAATGATAATGATGCATGCGCTATATATTAATAAGATAACATCGATGCCTCCGTTCTGTCTCAAGAGACACTGGATATCCCTTTAAATATAGCTGGACCAGTAATTGTGATGCAAGGGTTACGCAATACTAAGCACACATTTTCTGAATCGGAACTTCTTGAGCGAAGTGGTAAGAAGTACTAAACAACGGGAAACAATTGCGAGATAAACGGAGAGCATATGCAAAACCTGGAATGCCCAAATGATCACCCATTTATATACTGACAAGGCTTAACGTCGATGAAGATTAAATGGCGTGGACTAAAATATGCTAAAGGCATTAGAATTGTTATTGAGTATGTTTTATTGAAAAATTATCATAATAATATACGTTTGATATAAAATTCTAATATATTTCGATTATACATATACAGAGAGAGAGAGAAAGTAGGGGACGTAACCGAGAGGAAAGAAATGCATACACACACATACACACAGATATATATATATATATATATATATATATATATATATATATATATATAAGTTAGAAAAGCATTTCACCCAAGGCATGAAAATTGTTAAACAAAATGTTTTTACTATAGGCTTTAAAAATAAAGGTACAAGATTCAATTTGAAATTCATTAATCTTCAAAGTGCACTTTTATAAATTTTACAAAGTAAGGTATAAAATTTAATTTAAGTTGAATCAAAAAATTACCTTGGATTTATTTTATGTAATGTACATTCTATTGCACTTTTAAAAAAAAATCATTGAAAAGTTTATATCTATATCATTAATTGCTAGATGAAAGATAATGTTTTTAAATTGCAACAAAATGTGCATTACATAAAATAAATCCAAGGTAATTTTTTGATTCAATTTAAATTAAATTTTATATCTTACTTTGTAAAATTCATAAAAGGGCACTTTGAAGATTAATAAATTTCAAATTTAAATCAAATCTGTACATCTATAGGACGATGTAATAAAACTCAGCGTCTGTATGTGTGTTTATCTGGCCATCTGACGAAAGGGGATATAAAATATGTAGAAAATAAATACTATCTTTAAAAGAATATAAAGGGTATTTGTATAGTTATATAAATCAGAATCTATTTTTGAAGGCTGTTTTAAACCCAGTTTGTAACGGGTACGTCTACTAGTATATATATATATATATATATATATATATATATATATATATATATAAGTGAAGTTGTATCTGTGTGTGTACATTTTTTTCTTCCAGACTACTCTCTCAATATTCAGTGCAAAGACTCGAGATTTGACATAAAGGAGTACTGAGATTTGGGAAAATCTTTTTAATCGGTTTTCGGCACGAAATTCGGCTTTCAAGGGTCAAACTTCAACGATTTTACCTTTGAAAACGCTACCAAACTCCGCCACCAATTTTGTGTCTTAAATTTTAGATGTAGATTATTTGGACATGGATCAAACTTTTTATTCAATTTGAGCATAAAACAATAAATCTTAAGAGGTCAAAATTGAGGTCAAAGTTAAAAAATAACCTCTGCGGTTTCTACTAAATTATTCAGCCAATTTTTGGTCTAAACACAAGAAATTTGACATGAAATGTATTCAAACATAGGGCAAGCTTTCTAATCGTTTTTGGATGACACTTTGATTACGAAAGGGTCAACGTTCTAAATATTTGACCTTTGCGGGCTCTAGCAAACTATTCAGCCAATTTTTAGTCTAAACATTTGAAATTTTACATGAAGAGTATTCAGACAGGCCACAAGCTTTTCAATTAGTTTTTGGGGGAAAGTTGGCTGCCAAGCAGTCAAGATTGAAAGAGTTGACCTTTGCAGACCTACCAAAAATCCTCCACTAATTTTGAGTCTAAACACTTGAAATTTTAGATGTAGGTTACCTGGACATGAGTCAAACATTTTACTATATATATGATATGAGAAGGAAAGTATTTCTTCGAAATTCCTCGGATTAAGGACTATCCACTTATCTAGTGTTTCCTTTTCAGATTAAATATGTTTTTAACTCATTTCACAGTGTTTTTTGACATGTTTTATTAACTGTTTGCTCGTATATATATATATATATATATATATATATATATATATATATATATATATATATATATATATGCACATAAAGTTTTGAACAGTACATAGCGCCCGAGCAAAGTCGGGCTTAATTGGTACTATATATATATATATATATATATATATATATATATATATATATATATATATCTGCTCATGATTATAAGGAAACATATACTTCTATTGTATAAAGATCATTTGAAATTTGCCTTTAATTAAGTTTAATAAATATGAACACACAATTCTAGAGCATTATGTCGAAAATAAAGTTTCCACACTAACGATGTATTCATATCTCACTTATATTAGATTATTATACGTGCCGAAACGTGCTTAAAAGTTTCTATTTCTCTCACTTGTTTTTAGTCTTCTGCTTTTTACTTTCTTCTTCCTCCGATCCAACTATGATGTGATGTTGTAGCCA
The DNA here is from genome assembly GCF_053919585.1 of Euprymna scolopes. Classification (NCBI taxonomy): domain Eukaryota; kingdom Metazoa; phylum Mollusca; class Cephalopoda; order Sepiida; family Sepiolidae; genus Euprymna; species Euprymna scolopes. The sequence continues at coordinate 151,430,555 of NC_136492.1, forward strand.
CGGGTTTTTTTTCATTTACATACGTGTCATTGATTCCGTTACAGTCTTTACAATGCAAAGAATTTTTACAATAATTTATTAAAACTTGCGTCACGGTTCTAAAATGAACCAAAAAAGTAAAACTGATCTGTTCAAACAAACAACAACAAAAATAAATCCGGAAGAAATAGTTTAGTGTATAGTTTGTTCGAACTTTTGATTTTTTTATATTTTATTTTATTAGAATTATAAGTTAGTCTACTTATAACATAAATACAACGTTTAACACTTTGAAAGCAAAAATTCAGTTAACTGATTTATTAGCGAGAACGACGTTTCTGTTTCTTTCTGACTATGTGTCGAAATGTCGTTACTGACTCTGTGTCGAAATGTTTCAACTTCGTTGTTTAAGATTAAAGTTAGTTTGGAATGTTAACAAAATATCAAATTGCCAGTTAAATCGAAACAATACAACAGCCGATTTTCGGTGAATAGTCTTTGACGTTGGTTGGTCTATCAACCCACATTAAAAGGAGAATTTTTTCTTTTAGCAATAATAGTCATTGTTTATGTATTGTAAGAGTCTGTGAAATGTAATAACGTACCTGACAGCATATATGTTTGCAAAGGGTTAAATTATGTACGATACAAATTTATGTAGAACCGTTCTAACGTAAATATAAATCAAATGTGTGTGAAAGTTTATAACGCTCGTCTAAATAGTAATGCGTGCGAAATAAGGTGATGCACGTATGATCAAAATGTAAGTGATAGATGATACTCTACGTCATAAAATCAATGACGTACAAATAAAATATCTGCATGCATGAAAATCATAACTTAAGTATAGAAATAAATGTGTGTAAAAGGTGATAACATAGTGCATATATACATGTATATAATAGGTGATAAAGTACGTTCAAACAAAAATGTGAGTGAAAGGTGATAATTTACATACAAAGATATGTATTAACAAAGAAAACGTGTTTACAAACATAAATATATAGAAAGGTGATAATGTAACGTAGCACGAAATTACAAACAAAAATAAATAGATCCGTATTGGCTTTTCTCCCTTTTTTAACAAAAGCATTTTTTACCTTTTTTTCTCCTCGTCTCAACGCTAGCTTAAAAGTTTCTCGCCATCGTTCATCTTGATCACACGCCGGCCGTAGCATACCATTTCTCCTCTTTGACTTTACACGTTTATTTTCATCAACGTGGACTTGGATTCTCCCCGACCACTTGTTGTCCCCTTTTCCCTTTTTTTCTTCTTTTGCAAGCTCGCGTACACATCTTGATCTGCATATGTCTTTTTTCCGGCTACTGCTGCTAATATCCTCGCAAGTCAGCTACCATTAAAATTTCTGATGATTTCTTACACGCTATCTGTTGCCATATCATATGCACAAACATGTGTGAAAGGTGATAGTACGAGTATTACTATGTATGAAATATACGTACGAATATATATATATACAAAGGTGGTAACTTATGTATAGATATATAAATATTTGTGAAAGGATATAATGTACGTACAATCATAAATGTACGTGAAAGGTGTAAATGTTGTAAAAACTTAAATATATGTGAAACATACCGTAGACACAAATGTATGCGCATCTAGAGATGAGCAAAATGACAAGTGAAGCGTTATAATTTATATTAAAAAAATAATGGCAATCAAAACGTATAACGTACGTACAAACATAAATGTATGTGGAAAGTGATAACGTACGTGCAAACCGACGTGACTGAAAGTTGATAACGTTCATACGAACAGTCATGCATGTGAAAGGTGCTAATTTTCATATGCGTAGAAACATAAATGTGTGTTATAGGTGTTATGTGTGTACAAACATGAATATGCGAACGGTGGTAAATTGCGAACAAACAAAAATATGTTAAACGTGATAACGTACGAACAAGCATATCTGTGTTAAAAGGGATAACATATGTATGAAAACAAACGTGTGAAATGTGATAACGTACTTACGAGCATAAATACGTGAAAGGTGAAAACGTGTGTACAAACATTGCTGTGAAAAGTGATGATCTACGTGCAACCATATATGTATGTGACGGTTCCCACCTGCACGAAAAGATATTTGTTATTTACGAAGATAAAAAACTGTTTATTTGCTTTATTTGTTATTCAAATTTCACCACAGACGATAGACGGTGCACTTTTGAAGTAGGGGGATACTATCGAGGACATACCTTGCAGGGATATTATGAAGGGAGATAAGTAGCAAGGTGTTTGTTCACATTACACTTGAACTTCTGCATGTCAGTACAGTTTGGAAAGAAGAATCCCGGAGGGAGTTCCAAAGTCTAGCAGTTCTGAGGAAGAAACTATTGGAGTAGAAGGCTTTCTTACACCTAGGGATTTCTAGTGTATACGGGTGGGATTTAGCTGCTTGTCGGGTTTGTCGAGGTGCAAGTCGTTGTAATTCGTCAGAGCATTCACCTTTTAAATACTTGTAGAACAGGCAGAGAGATGCACCATTTCGTCGATGGGACAAGGGCTGAAGCCTAGTTGACAGTTCATGGCCTATCAAGTTGGCGACCCTCTTTTGAACCCTGTCCCGGAATTGGAGGCAATTAGCAGATGCCCCGCCCCGAATGTGACAATAGTACTTTATACATGGGCGAATGGTGGCCTCATATGTGTACATGGTATTTTCAGGTACGAGTAGTTTCAAGCACAGTAGAGAAAGTCCACCCTCTTTGTAGCAGCCTTGGCAATGCTCTCTATATTTCTATTCTAGTTCATGCTCCCTGTGAACGTAAATCTAAGGAATTTGAAAGAAGTACTTTCATGTATTGTGTTTTAGCCATTGCTATTGGTGGTAGAGCAGGGTTCTTGTAATTATTGGAGGAAACAAGCTTAGTCTTGGCAGCATTGAATGAGACCATCCATTTTTGTCCCCATTCCACTACAGATCGGGGGGTCTTCCTCTAGTGTTACTGCCATTTCCTTACACATGTGCTAATTTGTTTCCCCCGTGCCTGCTATAGAGATGGGTTTAATCAGAAAATATACCCATTTCAGAAACAATTTAATCAGGGATGTAATTTATGAATATCAGAAATAATAAAGCTAGCAGGATACACCCCTGAGGTACTCCTGCATTTATATCTTATTGTTTACATGTACGACCGTCAAGGACAACCTGGATTCTTGTTCCTACTTAAGAAGGATTTAATTACATTATGTATTCGTCCAGTGATACTAGATGATCTGATTTTCCTTAGAAGACCATCATGCCATACTATGTCAAAAGCCATAGATATATTTAGGGCTATCGCTCTTCGGATTAGCACACAACTGACCGACTAATAGATAGTTGTAACAAAAAAAGAGGAACTTGTTTTCATCAGTGGAAAGAGAATAATGTCGTGTATTTATCTTTTCAATGAACTCCGATTAAAATATAAAAACAAGTAAACATTAATTCATATAAAAAAAACTTTCAATGAATAATAATACATTTAATTGAGCAGAAAAGTTTTAAATACGATTTTCCTAAACCGAAAGCATACGGCTCTTAATTACACAATCCAGACTTCTTCTGATGCCTGATGAACCCCCGTAGTTTTACAAGACGTCTAAAAATATTCAAGGGATTCTTTGTTTTCCTTTTGCTTTAAGCAAATAATCTATTTTATGAATATATGTATTTTATATTTATTATTTATTATTTATAATCATCATCTATTTTATTAACATATTCTATTCTAAGTGATTATGTTGTTTTGTTTACCGGATGACAATGTTACTCGTTATTGATTTTTGATACAAAACCTGCAATTTTTTTTCACTGAACATATTTCTTTCGATCTCCTCATAAAATATGTCTCTCCTTACAAAATACCATAAAACCTTTAAAAACCTGTCGTGAACACATTCCGAAAAAATAATTACCGTGCCACCATAATTAATGATGGACACGGCCATATAGGCTTTATCTTATACAGGATGATAAACGTGTGTAAAAAAACTATAACATACGTACAAACAAATTTAAATTTAGAAGTGATAAAATATATACAAACATAATATGAGTGAAAATTGAAAACGCACGTCCTTACAAAAATATCAGTGAAAGGTTAATAACGTACGTATTACCAGAAATATATGTGATAAATAATAACTAACGTCAGAAATAAATATGTGTAAAAGATTATTTCTTGCTTACAAACATCAATGTGTGTGAATTTTGATAGCATACATACAAAGAGGTATCTGTGAGGTATCTGTGTGATGTGTGCTGACTTACGTATAATCAAAAAATATATGTAATAATACATTATGTAGGCCAGAATTGTATGTATATAACTGAAACCGATAACGTACGTACACACTTAAATGCATGCGAAAGGAGATAACATAGTGTAGACAAAAATATGTGTGAAAAGTGATAATCTACATACAAGTTTTAAAATCAAACGTGTGAACATGAACGTGTTAAATGTGAAAACTTATATACAAACATGAATGTGTCTGAAAGGTGATATAGTATGTACTGACATAAATATCCGTGTAGGTGATAAAGTGATACAAATGTGCATATGTGTAAGATATATATGAAACATTAAAATAAGTGTACGATCGTATGTGTGCGAAAGCAATGAAAAACATACAAATAAAAATGCACGTAAATGGTGAAAGCGTACGTATAAAAAGAATACGTGTGTTAAGGTGATAACGTAGGTACAGAAGAAAATATGTGAAATGCGATAATTTAAATGCAAACATATATTCCAATATATAAGTGCGTGTAAAAGGGATAAAGTATATACGAACATAAATAAATATAAAAGGTGATAATGTACGGCTATTAATGGGTGAAATATGAATAATGCATGTATGAATATACATGTTTGGAAGGTGATAACGTATGTAAAAAATGTATGTGAAAGGTGATGATGTACATACAAGCCTTAATGTATTTTAAAGGTTTTAACGGTATAAATGATCAAAAGAGTCTGCAGAATTAGTACTGTGTGTGAAATTTAGTTACGAACGTACAAACATAAGTGTATGTTAACGTTATAACGTACGTAAGATAAACAATTGATTTAATACGTGATTATTTACGTCAGGAAATAAACGTGTGTGAAAGGTGATAAAATACGCCTGGACAGAAATGTGTGTTTAGGTCATAACTTACCTATAAGAATAAATGTATGACATAGGTTATAACGTATGCAACGAAAAATTGCTGAAAGCTGATAATGTACAAACATCATGTATGTGAAAAATGAAAAACTACAGACACTAACGTGTGTAAACAATGATGACGCACATACAATCATGTGAACGAAGTGTGAGAACTATGTACGAACCGAAATATATAAAATGTGGTAACGTACGTGCAAGCATAAATATGTGTGAACGGGTATGATATACGTACGATCAGAAATATGTGTGAAAACCAATAATGTACGTAGAAATATAGTGTGTGAATAAGATAACGTTATTAGATAAATAAATATGTATGAAAGTTGATAATGTATGTACGAACAATTGTGTGTATGAAATGTGATTACGTATTACAAACATAAATGTATGTGAAAGGCGATAACTTTCTCATAATTAAAATGCATGTGAAAGGTGATAGTTGATATACAAACATGTATAAAAAAAGTCAGTGAAAAGTGATCACATACTTACAAATGCAAATGTGTCTGAAAGGTGATTATATACGTAAGAATATGAATGTATTAAAGGTGAAAACTTACGTACAAACATGACAGTATATAAATGATGATGACGTAACTTAAAATAAATATGTGTGAAAGGTGATAACGTACAGACGAACGACAATGTATGTGAAAAGTGATAATTTACATGCAAAAAATAGGAGTGAAATGTGATTCCGGTATACAGCATGAATGTGTGTGAAGAGTGATAAGATACGTACGAACATAAACATATAAAAAGATAATAACGTACGTACGGGTATAAATGTGTGAAAGGGCACAGCGTGTGTACAAACATAAAATAGTGTTAAACGTGATAACGTACGTACAGCTTTAAACGTGTCTTTAAAAGCGTTACGTATGTACGGACATATATTTGTGTGAAAGGAGTTTTAATACTTACAAAAACTGGGTGTGGAAAATTATAACATACGTAAACATATAAATGTGTGCCAAAGGAAATATTGTAGCTATATAAATGTCTGGAAGATTATAACTTACGTTCAAATATCTATCTATCTTACGGTTATGTTATATTCCCGTGGATGTGTGTATATATTCTGTACATATATACCCGTGTATGTAACGAGAGTTTATTGTGTTGAAAAAGCAGTACATATTAGTGACGACGAGGGTTCATATTGGAGACACATATAACGAGGACTAAGAACAGCGGGATCATAATGCCATTTATAACAGATTGAGAAAGATGCAAATTCGTTATTAAAGAAATGCGTAATACAGTTCTTTTACATCAGAGGTGAGATACTTCACTTATGATGGAGGAGGAACATTACTTGGAAGGGCTTATACAAGAGTTTGTTTATAGATGAATATACAAAACACATTTACATTTCGGTTGGTGAAATGCCGACACGAAAACAAACAGTTACAAAACATTAGATGGTTTCTTTATTCCTCAGCAAGCCGATTGATGATGTCAGGAATTTAAACTTGTATTGCTACATGGTTTCTCTTCTACCATTCGCCTCTAAGGGCATTACCTCCTTAACTGACCCTTTCTCTCTCTGGCTGTGTGTGACTCTCTGATTATATCCGATTATCTGATCCTTACTTCGAATCCCATTTCAATATATTAAGAATCTACTTAGTTCATGACTTCAGAAATGTGATGTTAACCAACGTGACTAAATTTCACGTGGATTTTACACATGTCTATACAAACACATTTTTGGCAAACAAAGAATTCCCAATATTAATTGTTCAATACCTAACATATTTTTAATCATATCTTATAAACTCACATTGTCCATGCTTTTAACTGACATGAATAATATTCAAGAATAATATTCAAGAATAATATTTTAACTGACATGAATAATATTCATGAATAATATTCAATTATTTCAAGAAGAATAAGCAATCGAATGCATTCCTAAGATTTCAATTATCCATTTTTAACACTTGCCTACTGGGTTCGATTCTAGCCTTTTCCTAATATCATTTCCACTTATCTAGTCTGGCTGCGTACGTGCATGAGAAAGAGACCCCCCTTCTTATGTAACAATTGGATATGCGTTTGTTCATTTTAAATGTATTTACACATGATCGCCTGGTTTTCAAAATGTCGCAAAGCAACTTATCCGATATATGGTCACATATAACTGCAAATAAGGGACAGAATAAACACATTTGTCTTTGCCAAACAAAGGAAAACATACCTTGAACAAAAGGGGCGAATACTATTCTAAGGGATTACATGTGGCTAGTTATGAAACACGCTTAGCCCAACTTTGATCTTGTTGACGGAAAGTTGCAACGAAAATTCAACAATGAAGAAAAGACTACGGGTTTCTTTTCGGAAAACTTTATTCCAGCATCTTGGAAAGTGTAATCGCTATTCTGCCTACATCTTGATTATAGATCATGTTTTATTCAATTTTCACCCCAAACAAGGCACAGTGCCACTTTGAAGTAAGGGGTTACTATCAGGAACATAAGTTGCAGGGATATTATGAAGGATGGTAAGTAGCAAGATGTCTGTTGACATTACACTTGAACTTCTGCATGTCAGTACAGTTTGGAAAGCAGAATCCCGGAGGAGAGTTCCAAAGTCACGCAGTTTTGGGGAAGAAACTATTGGAGTAAAAGACCTTCTTACACCTAGAGATCTATACTGTGAATGGGTGGGATTAAGCTGCTTGTTGGATTTGTCGGGGGTATTAACATCGAAGAGGTACAAGTGCTTGTAGTTCGTCAGAACATTCACCATTAAAGTACTTGTAGAACAGGCAGAGGTATGCAACATTTCTCGATAGGAGAGGCTGAAGGACGTATCAGGTTGGCGACTCTGTTTTGAACACTGTTCAGGAGTGAGAGACAAGCAGCAGATGCACCAGCTCAAATGTGACAACAGTACTCATATATATATATATATATATATATATATATATATATATATATATATATATATATTAATCCTCATGCAATCTTTCGACTAAACGATTTTAATCTATTTATCATTATTTAATATTTTAAAATTTATTATCATTCTAATTAAATATGTTTCCATACCGTTACTAAAAAAACAACTGTGAAGGGAGATAATCCAATTACGTTGTTAATTGCTAATAGTTAATTCTGTTGGAAAAGAGATCAACATTTGTAATTGTCTGTATTAATGCTGGAGTCCCTCAGAGGTCCATACTGGGCCCAACTCTCTTCCTGATCTACATCAATGATCTCCCAAAACACATACTAAAATCTTTCGTTGATATCTATGCTGATGACACGACCATCTATGGCAACACATCAAAGGCCGTAAATGATGATGTTCTCTCTGATTCTCTCTCCTTTTATCTTCAGCGCGTGATACAGTGGGGAAAGAGGTGGTTGGTTACCTTTAATGCATCTACGACCAAGCTCCTATCTCTACATCATAAACGCTCTGATCCCCATCTGGCATCAATTGAAATGGATGGCTCTCGTCTAAGGGAGGCCCCAGGCTTTGATAAACTCCTGGGTTTGACCTTTACACCTGATCTTAAATGGAACACATACATCAAGTCTGTGGCCAAGGTCTCTGGGAAAATGGTGGGATCCTTCTACCGCTCCAGAAGATATCTCACTAATGATGCAATTCTCTATCTATATAAGAACCAAGCACGTCCAAAGATGGAGTACTGCTGCCACATCTGGGCGGGGGCTGCAAAAAACAGCCTATCCTGCCTTGACATAGTACAAAATAGACTCCGTGGCTTGGTGGGGGATGCCCTTTTCTCTACCCTGCAACCTCTCTCCCACAGAAGAGACGTAGCGAGCCTGTCATTGTTCTATCGTTATTTCCATGGCAGGTGCTCGTCTGAGCTCCATTCTCTGGTCCACCTTCGCCAATCTTTCTAAAAAAACACCCGACTAGCTGAAACCACCGTCAATAATTTTCCCCACTCCCTATCTGTGCCTAAATCAAAACGTAGATACCATGAACAAAGCTTCTTTCTTAGAACTGCACGCCTGTGGAACTCTGTTCCGTTTGCCTGTTTCCCTCCCGACTTCAACCTGGATGTCTTCAAGTCCAACACAAAGTCCTGATGAACCGCCCCCCTAAGCAATGGCACCTTACCAATTCTCCAATACTATTGCTACACTATCCCTTTGATTACTGTACACACAATAACCCTTATCCCTGAGTAGCCATTGGGCCTTGATAGTGTGAACTCCATGTAAAAAAATTTTTTTAAAAAATGAGGTGTTTTCATTTATTGAGATTGTCGGACTGACTTCCTCATCTTGGTTGTTATAGTCACAACGTTTCGGCCGTTTTGCCCTCCGTTTTATTTTTAATATTTAATTTTTAATCAGTTAATATGCGTGTCACGTTGGTACAGTGGTAACATCTCCAGCTTTGGATACTACAGCTTTACTTCCGGTTACGATTCTAGCATTTTTTTTTTACTTTTGGAATCACGACTCAATAATAATAAATACGAAATGTGGACGAATTATAATATAATAGTGACATATGGCCGAGTGGTCCTAGACGTTGTAGCAAAGTTTACAGTTGCCCAAAGGTGCTGAGTTCCATCCTGAACGAAGGCAGTGAAAAGTAACATTCAAAACAGAGAATCAGCAACTATGTCCCAGAGCCTAGCTGGAGTCCGAACACGGTACCCCCATAATAATAATTAAGGGTTGGGTTCGAGACCCCTAACAAACGGTTCCCCAGTTCGATACAAAACATCTGATTAAGGCCGGGGCAAAACGGCCGAAACGTTGTGAGTATAACAACCAAGATGAGGAAGTCAGTCCGACAATCTCAATAAAAGGTCAATATTAGTTCCCATAACAGCTAAAGGGAGATAATTAAGGCCGTTTGATGTTTTCGGTCTAGTGATTACTAGAAAGCGTCTATGATTTAATAATTTAATTAAACATACCCAGAAATTGCTACGATAGCTTATTTAACAAATTGAAAATATAAATTATATTTTTAATCTTAAAAGCTGTTTTTTTTGCCCATGGATTTAACCTACACCTGTTATTTATCCAATAACAACTTGGGTTACTCATGTCTTCAAAGCCAAAACTACAATTCTTGTTTTGTATTATTGGGTATCTAAACAAAATAGTATATATCCTCTAATTATTATTCTGACAGCAAAACCACCCAATAGCTACAAATGTGTTTCACTCCGATGAGAAGATATCTACCCCTGCATTTATGGGTAAAAACCTTTAGAACAAAGGGTCAAGTAAATAAATAAACCAGCATGGATTCTACACACTTTAGATGCCAGATGACAAAACAAATTAAATTTATTTTCCGTTCACAAATTGCTAATTTAATTTTTTTAATAGTAATTGCTAGTTTATTGTTGTTTTATTGATTTGAAGAGGGTATCACTTATTTCTCCATCAATACTGCTACAACTAAATAAAAAAAATGCTCACCGTTATAGAACAAATTTTCCATTCTTAGATGAATTATTTATATTTATTTGATTATTCATATTTTTACCCAGTTTAGAATAATAGAAACTATATTTGCTTATTAGATTTGGACCCTTCATTTACATTACATCATTCCCAGCTATTTAACTCTACATTAGAATTTAATCCTTGCATCTGAGGATCCTTATTGTTGTAAAAAGTTATACCACAGTTACATTTAAGACGTGATAGCAGAAACCTATTCCTGTGAAAACATCCCTGTATGACATCTAGTCTTTTATTCCAAATTTGCTCTTTAGAAGTCACTATGTAAAAAGCTTCCAATAAACATATATTACACCTTTTTGATTTCCCAGGGTTATACTTCTTCCCCTATCCACTACCGACCATTTTAATTTAAAATCCTCATTATTTCTATTAAGTTCCCTAACCCAATCAGTTGTATCCCTCTTTTTATTTTTAACGCTAATTCTTGTACCCTCCCCCTGCTATCGTTAACGCCATCTCTATTAGTTTCCATCTCAGGTTCCTTTTTAAAGGATACTACGTGGTTTCTATATCTATCCTTAAACACGGTTTCCGTGGTCCCAATATATATATCCTTAATATTGCCGGTTTTTATCTCGCATTTATACACTATTTCCGAGGTTAGAAATTTCCAACCCAACGGACACTTCCTAGGTATTCTGCAATTACATTTTCTGTCTAAGGTACTTTGATTTGATGCTAGTTCTAGCTGATTATAGTGTTAGTTAAGTTACTAGATGTTGAGAAAGATAATTCTACCGAGTTTCTATTTATTATTTTGCTTAATTTATTCTCCGGGGGAAAGTTTTTATCTGTTATTCCATAGAATTCCCTAGGTATATTATTTTTTATATGCTCGCTGAATAGTGGATTGAACCAAACTGTCTCTTGCATCTATTTCTCTTATTAATGGTAACACTATCATCCTTACCTGTTCTACTGTTATTATTACCCCCACCGTTATTATTCTTTTGATCACTTTCAACGTTTCCCTTATTGCTCTTCTAGCTCTCATTGCCATGTTATACGAGATTGTGCATTTAGGTTTTTGTTCTTACTATTATTGGTCCTATTATACTCAATTTTTCCGTTGAATCCCGATCTCATAAGGGCATCATTGTAATAGTCTTTGTTTTTATCAAAAAGACTCTCATTCTTAGAAAGTTCTGAAACTCTTTTGGAAATGTTGGGGATCAACGCCTTCTTCATACATTCCGGATGATTCGATCGGTAATCTATGTAGAATATTTTCTGGTTGGGTTTGTGATATAGTTCATATATGTTATCGTTTAAGTTGGTTTTGTGAAAATTTTCAAACACCATAATGTTTGAAATTGTCGATCTGGCATGGAAACAATTGTAACGTAAAATGAAATACACTTTTTGTTGCTATTAACACCTTTTTTGGAGTCTTGATTTTGCATATACAGCATATATATATATATATATATATATATATATATATATATATATATATAGTTATAAAACTCAAATGAGCTTCTAACGGGTATTTTAACCCAACATCTGGTTTACGACTTCCGGTTGCGTATGCGTACATAATCATAAACCCATAACGTAATACGGAAATGAATAATGTAAAAGAAAAGCAGAAAGTATTAACAAATGTTTATTTGGATAATTTAAATGCAAAAAAAAATTGGACGCTGAAAACGTCCACAGTGAAGTAATATGTTTTATTGTCGCGTTGATTATTTATTTGTAACGCAAATAAAAATATTTTTAGAAATAATTATTTAACGCGACAATAAAACGTATTGTTTTACTGTGCACGTTTTTAGCGTCCCTATTTTTTCGCGTTTGAATTATCCAAATAAACAATTGTTAATACTTTCTGGATTTTTTTACATCGTTCATTTCCGTATTACGTTTAAGTTATTTTAACGCAATTTTCTTATAAATAAATCTTCTTTAACCCGTTGAAAACCATAAGAGCATTTTACAACGGCGATTTACGTACAGCCTTCTTTTTTTTAAAGTTATCCTCCATTTTTTTTATATAGTTTCTTCTAAAACGTATTGTTTTACTGTGCACTTTTTCAGCGTCCCAATTGTTTTAAAGCGTTTAAATTAAGAGATATCAAAATTTATATTATACTTTATATATTTATTTCAGTGCACATTTTCCTATAAGTATGACAAACCACTTATAATTCAATAGCTGTAAGTTTTTTTTTCAAAAAATAAACAATTATAAACAGAACGACTCATAGAAATCTATCTATATGCTTTTTTCATTTTAATATACTTTAATAGAATTGTTTCTGTTATGTCACAAAATCTATTTTCTTTATGTCACAAGTGTCACGCTCATTCCATAGCTAATATAACATACTGGCCCAAAGGGTCACTGGTATTCAAGTATATATATATATATATATATATATATATATATATATATATATATACATATATATATATATATATATATATATTAGTTTCGTATTTGCTCATTAGTGGCAAGTGATGTTTACAAATTATCGATTGTTTTAATACTTAGATTTAAGACAATTTAATTGAATATGAGAAAAAAGAAAAAGACAGCATTATATATATATATATATTAATCCTCAATCGTGTATGTGTGTATGTGTGTGTGTGTGTGTGTGTGTGTGTGTGTGTGTGTGTGTGTGTGTGTGTGTGTGTGTGTGTGACACAGAACGGAGTTCTTCATAACCGGAAACGTCTTTTGCCAATCCATCAGGGGCGAACGATTGCATTTTGATTTTTATAAAGACATCGATAATTGAATTTGAAATTATTTAAGTGGGGCGTATTTTACTAGAACAGTAGGTTGTGTTAATGTGTGGTTGGGGAGTTTTACTGAATATCGAGTTTTCTTAAGCTAATTTTTGTGTGCCGAGAAAAGGGTTTGCAAATGAATTCGTTAACACATTAGTCGCGTGTTAGAACAAATTGAAAGGTTAGGGAGAGTTATAACGAATTGAATGTGGCAGGAAAGCAGGAAAAAGAACTGGAGTCAGAACAGTACGATGAGAAATAAAACGCTAAGCGTTTATAGACTCAAATATACATATTCACAACGAGACATATAACTATATGCATACATATACATATGAACACATATATACATAAATAAACATCGAACACAAAGATATATATATATATTTAAGTAAATAATATTCAAAAATTAAACTTATAAAATTAGCTTATTACTTAATGAATTATATCATATAATCCCTCCCTAACCCTTCACCTTTTTTCTGACACGCGAATTATGTGTCAAGGAATACATTAGCAAACCCTTTTGCGACACACAAAAATTTGCTTATAAACAGACACTGGTAATGAAACGCGATGTTCAGTTTAACTCCAACCCACCCAGTATCACAACCTACTATTCTGGTAAAATACGCCCCACTTTAATAATTGCAAATTTATATTGTCTATAAACCCAGCTGTGGTAATTCTTGAACGATTTTCGAAACAGATTGTAATACGGCATATCTCCATTTTCATTCTTGTTTTTTTTTTAGATCTCGCAACTTTTAAAGTTTTTTTTAAGAGCTCAGTTTTTTTTCCTTTTTTTATTCTATAGTATCGAATAGTCTGCTGAAGTCTTATTGACTGAAACAGGTGGCTGTTTTAGCGATCAAATATAATTGTTTACCTTCGATAAATAGTAATAATATATATATATATATATATATAGTAATTTATAAAATATATATGGCGATTAAGCTACACTGAATATTCGGCGTTTCATCCAACTATAGGATTCGTCAGGCTTATGCCCGAATTCTGTCGTTGCTGTTTTAGAACTAGGTTAGTGGGTTTAGGTGGTCGTTCTCCTTTTTTTTTATACATATAAATATACCTATGTGCACACAACAATGCACATACATATACATATATATACATATATATATATGCATACATACACATATATGTATGTGATCTTTTATGTATATTCATGTTTATTTAATTTATTTATTTGTTTTTATCCTATTGTTATTGTTAGTTTTAAAGCTATTTTGTATCGCTATCCTAGAGTAAGTTTTATTTTGTGAACACAGTTGTTTGCTATTTCCCGCATACAGTTTAATAGATTTTGAGGTTCTTTAAAGTACAGGATAGAAAATTTTTCATGGAGGCATAATTTACATGGGTCGTCTAAATGTCTGCATGTGGTAGCTTGTCTCATTATTTCTTGTTATTTCATATATTAAATTTATGCGAATAAATGAAGTAGTTATACTTAGCTCCTAAAACAGTCGAGCACTTTCAAAAGAATTTATTTCACCACATTAAAAATAGATATGGAAAGAGTTAATTTCGAAACATCGCTAAAAAACATCCCCACACCCAGCAAGCATAGCTATATTATTAAATTAATCCAAAAAACAGATGAACTAATACGCCGAATGCGATGGCGAGCAAATTTCTTCCTTAAAAATGAAAACGTAAACAAAAAAGAATCCTATGGTTTTAAAACCCTTAAAAATGCAAAAACAGTAGACCTCTTGATAAACTTTGAAAATGACCTTTTAAAGGTAATTAAAAACCTAGAATTCCACAATCAACCTAACAATTTCTAACGGAAACTACACAAAATCGTTAGAAACATAAACAACTCTAATAAAATCTTTGTAAAAGCAGATAAAACAAGAAACTTTTATAAAATAGATAAGCAAGAATATAACAAACTAATCACAGAAAACATTACAAAAAACTACAAAAAACTAGACACAAACAAATGCGATTACATAGATATACTAAATACTGAAAGTAAACAAATCACCGATAAACAAAAAATTAGCGATAAAGTTGGCAAATTGAAACCTAGAGAGTCATACATTCTGCTTAAAGACCACAAATGGGACTTTAATAATAATCCCAGCACCCGCCTGATAAACCCAACTAAACCAGAAATAGGTAGAATTAGCAAAACTATACTTTCTAGAGTAAACAAACAAATCAAACAGGACCTAGAACTAAACCAGTGGGCAAATACTACCGAAGCAATCACCTGGTTTAAAAATATAGAAAACAAAGATAAATGTACGTTCATACAGTTTGACATCATAGACTTTTATCCCTCGATATCCGAAGAACTTTTTAACATTGCCCTAGAATTTGCCGAGGTATACACTGATATATCCTCAGAAGAAATCAACATAATTACAAAATGTAGAAAATCAGTTCTAATAAATAACAATAACCAATGGATAAAAAATAAAATGAAAAATTCATTCGATTTGGCGATGGGTGCCAGAGACTCTGCAGAGGCATCAGATCTTGTGGGATTATTCATTCTATATACCCTATATAAATTATGCGTCCATGAAAATTTTCTATCCTGTACGTTAAAGAACCTCAAAATCTATTAAACTGTAGGCGGGAAATAGCAAACAACTGTGTTCACAAAATAAAACTTACTCTAGGATAGCGATACAAAATAGCTTTAACACTAACAATAACAATAGGAAAAAACAAATAAATAAATTAAATAAACATGAATATACATAAACGATCACATACATATATGTATATGTATGTATATATATATATGTATATGTATATATGTATATGTATGTGCATTGTTGTGTGCACATAGGTATATTTATATGTATAAAAAAAAGGAGAACGACCACCTAAACCCACTAACCTAGTTCTAAAACAGATCCTTTGTTTGATAAAATGCATGCCCATTGGCTGGTAGGAAGGGGCGCGGTGGATACTAGAAAGCTGATTGGCCGACTAGAAATCCTCAACATATATAAAAACAAGAAGCAACGACAGAATTCGCGCATAAGCCTGACGAATCCTATAGTTGGATGAAACGCAGAATATTCAGTGTAGCTTAATCGCCATATATATTTTATAAATTACTAACTAGCTCTACCTACGTATTGAGCACTTTTGAAGTAAATACTTAAAGTTTACGCATAAATCTATACTTTCATATATTAAATTTATGCGAATAAATGAAGTAGTTATATATATATATATATATATATATATATATATATATATATAATTATTAACTCATACTGTGAGTTTTTTCTATGATTTTGAATAGATTTCTTCCATTTCCGGGAAATATATATGGGTATTTACTTTGTTTTTACTTCTCTTTTTTCATTGATCTGGGAACCCTAATATCTACCTTGTGCATGAAACATTTTGGACTAATATTGCGCTACTATGAAACTAGTTTAAAACCCGCTTTTATATGCATTAATATGCATTTGACGTATAAAGAACGTTGATTCACGTTTCTCCGGCGAGAATATCCCTGTTCGTGGACGCGAATCTTGGTTACTTCTTCGGATTATTCCTCCGTTGCGTTTCAAGATTAAATAATGACATTTAAATATTTCCTCCGCGAGTACACTGGATATTTGTGTCTCTCATTTTATTCTGGGATACACCTTATTCCAAATGGCCTTCCTTCCAAGAACTGGAGTTTATTTACTTTTCAATATTTTTCTAGTTTTTCATTTTTTACTCTTTTCTGGATTATTTGTACTTTAATTGCCATGATTTATTTAAATTGTGGAACTTTTATTGCGATATTTTTTCATAATTTATCATAATATTATTAGTTTTTATATTCAAGTTAATTTGATAGTTTAATTATATTCTTGGTATTTTATGCTCTTATATACTGTTTAGTATATTATTTTAGCGATTAGTTTTCTTTTCTGAATTTTCTTTCTTTTAACCCTATTACATTGCCTCCCCCTAAATGTGTTTCTAATTTTCATGTGAGAAATTTTTCCATTTCCAATCTGTACTTTTGTATAATGCCATCCTTTTCTTATCTTCTTTTTGTACAATGTCGGCTTTTTTTCTAGCGAGAACCATTTAGCATTAAAATATCATGGCTTAAAGACGTTTCTCCGTTATTCCTTTTACTAGAATACTCACTGTCTTGATAATGTAATGAAGTTTCTATGTAACTTTACGCTATATTTTTAGTAACGTATCTCGAATCCACTTATTAATACTACTATCTGCGCTGGAAAACAAAAAAAATTATTTTATTCGCTGAACTGGAAATCACTAAAGTATACCAAAAAGTGAAGAATAAAACTTCTAAGGATTTATATCATTTTGATATTTTTTCGTTTCATATAAATAAACAATCGTTTACTGATATTGTCTGTTCATATAACATTAGCGAAAACACCTCTTTTATTTAAAACATAGTCTATAGTTATCTTTATTTATTAGATGAGAGATGATTGTTTGTATTAATTGAATTATCAGAAATAATTTTTGTCATCTTGAGTATCATTTCATAATGTTTCGATCGATACTCTCTCCAACCTTATTCAGGAGTGTGTCGTCATGTTTAGCAATTGAAACGGAATGAGATATAGCTCTACACGTCTGATGCATCATATTTAGTTTAATGTAATTACAAATTTACTAATAATTATCCAGTCAACCTATTCTTTTTAAACACACAAACAATTTACCGGCCAAATAACTTCAGTTTAGAAACTTTCCAGCATAAAAAATATTGTGTGTCTTACCTTTCAGCGTTAAGAAGCAGGAAACAAACGTGATGTTTTCTCTAGGATCGAACTATAGCATACAGAGGTAATATTTGCGAGAATATATTATTTTATTGTATGTTGCCTGAAGCACTATCAATTTGGAGACAGTATATGCATGTATTAGTTTTTCTATTTTGAGGTACCTCTTTGACAAACCTAATTTCCACACGCGTTTGTTTTGCGTTTATCATCGATGAGACAATTCTATAGGAACAAATTATGTTTTTATCATGAGTTTTGATGGCGGACAACAATCTTCCCAGTCGTTACCACCTAAATTTGACAGAATGTTTATTTATTTCCTGTTGCCTGGGGAGGTTTCGTTGTAAAAATAATAGTTTTTGAATTATTTTATACTATTTGAAGTACCTCCATTTCTGAAGAAACAAACTTCTGTCTAATATATTTCCAGAGACAAACAAGTAATAATTACATAGAAGGATTCGAGCATAAAAAGGAATATGGTAGAGATTAAGTTTAGAAAAGTAAAAGAACTAGTTGTAAAAACTGGAAAAGAAAAAGAAAAGCTATTATAGTAAAAAATATAATAAATTTATAACTTAAAATATTGTAGCGTAAAGAATCTTTTAAAAAATTCAACGTAACATCTCCATATAAAATATATTTTGATTGGATAAAATTACCGTAGGTTTGAAACAGCAAATTCCACATACAAATTTATTATTTCTAGACTATTAACCACTATCTTATGTAATGTTGGAACGACATTGTAGACATATTTAGTCGTTATAATAAAATCCTACATTTCCTCCTAGAAGTCACCTTATCATAATCGTAGGATCGTTAGAGGAAGTAAACTCATAAACAAAAAATTAAATACTGATAATATTGCTACCTAATTGACCTAAGGAAACGTTTTGCTCCCCATTCGGAGGATCAGACTTCCCAGGGATTTGAGGAGGACCGGATAACTATGCTGAGATAGCTTTAATAGATCCCGGGCATCGGCGGATATCCCAAGACTTGAATTGAAATAAATAGATATATTTTGCTTTATTGTTTGAAAATCGGAGATATATTGTTGTTTGAGAGGTGAACAATAGGAAATGTGAGAATGTTAGAATAATCGATTGTACTTGTCGACCCAGAGAATCCTTCAGACTATAGCTGTCTGAATGAGGGGGCGTGGCCTTTTGAGGTGATGGGAATTGAGTGTTGATTTTGGTCTCCAGATTTCAAAGCTCTAGACTATAGTCGAGCTGCACACAAGTAATCCGCACCTGCGTGTCGTAATTTGATTGGCTTAGGAGACTTTCCACTCCGACCCCCCCCACACTATATAATGTTAACACACTCGAAGATTAAGCAGATTCCCGTTTGATTCCAAGGGACACAGATTGCGTGTAAACTCGCCGTTCCAACACAACTCTCCCCCGATCCGTCTGAGTGTCGTCTGTGAAGACTAAAGATTTGAGACTTTTAAAACTTGCTAAGAACAAAACATATTGTAAAAAGTCCGTCATATAATTTGTGAAATAAGCCTTCATTAGAATAAAATTCAAGCGTCTGTTGTCTTTCTTGCCTGCGTGAGTTTTTTTATTCGTGATCAGCATACCAAGAATCTGATATTACCACATCTCAGAGATTTAACGACACGAGCCGGGGGGTGACCTTAGAGACAGAGAGAGGTGGTCAAAATATTACACTAACCTATGCACGCCAATATGTACGGGTACCATTGTTTATTTTTCGTTTTCTTAACGGTTTGGCGAAGTTTACACAAGGGTAATTTTTTACGTTTTCTCCATCTTCGCACTTTTCTTTCAAATCTTTCAGCTCTAGATATATCTAAGGCTTTTGACAGAGTATGGCATGAAGGTCTCTCAGGAAAATTATGTCATACGGTATCACTGGAAGAATACTCAACATAATTAAATCCTTCTTAGATAAGAGAAAAATCCATGTTGTCCTTCACGGTCGTACATCTAAACAGTATGATATAAATGCGCGAGTGCCTCAAGAGTCTATCCTTGGACTTCTAATGTTCCTAATATTCATAAATGACCTCCCTGACAAAATTGTCTGTGAGATGGGTATATATGCTGATGACACCACGCTCTATAACAGACACGACAGGAAAACAAATAAGCAAATATCTAAAGAAATGGCAGACACATTAGAGGTTGACTTCCGATCTGTAGTGGAATGGGGGCACAAATACATGGTCACATTCAATGCTGCCAAGACAAAACTGGTTTCCTTCAACAATTACAAGAAACGTTCTTTACAACTAATAGCAATGACCAAAGACTCTTTATCTGAGAGTACATCTTTTAAACTCCTCGGCGTAACGTTCACATGAAACATGAGTTGGAACGTATTACCAGGACCGCTGCGGAGAAGGTAGTTTTTTTCTACCGTGCTAGAAAGCTACTAACGCCCGAAAGTATTCTGTACCTCTATAAGGCCATCATTCGTCCATGTATGGTGTATTGTCATATTTGGGCTGGTACATCTGCTTCCTGTTTTTCGCTCTAAGACAAGGATCAAAAGAGAGTCGCCAACCTAATAGGTTTCGAACTGTCATCTAAGCTTCAGCCTCTGTCCCATCGACGAAATGTTGCATTTCTCTGCCTGTTCTACAAGTACTTTAACGGTGAATGCTCCGACGAACTGCAAGCATTTGTACCCCCTCGACGTAAATACGCACGAGAAATTCGACGAGCAGGTAAATCCCACTAATTCACAGTAGAGATCCCTAGATGTAAGAGAGCCTTCTATTCCAGTAGTTTCTTCACCAGAACCGCTAAACTTTGTAATTCCCTTCCGGGTCCCTGCTTCTTCAACTGTACTGACATGCAGTAGTTCCAGTGTAACGTGAACCGACATCTTCCTGGCTAACCGCCTACATAGTACCCCTGTAGGTTATGTCCCTGATAGTAGCCCTCTAAATCCAAGTGGCAATGTAATAATAAAAAATGTTTGAAACGACTTTTACATGTTTTAGACTATGCTGATAAAGAAAATCTATTTTATATTTGGCAGACACAAGTAGTTTTCCAAATATAAAGACATGTATTATGCACATTAAATCAGTGACCGCTTGATTTGTACGCACGCGCGAGTAACAAATCTATTTCCACCAGATTGATACTGCACCCCCCACCCAATTTTTGTTGGTTTATAGTATTTTTGAGTGGGTATCCTCACAACGATTATCAATATTAAATTTGGGGCACATATTTTTACAATCTCCCTCACAAAATGGGGCGTCTATTTCCGTAGCCATTCTTAACATAGAGAGGTTGGGGTGTCTATTCCGAAAGCCGCTCTTAACATGGAGTGTCAATTCTGAAAGCCGGACAACATGAGAATGTCCGGATCTCTTTCGAAAGCCGTTCTTAACATGAGGATGTTGGGGATTGAGCAATAATAACAATAAACCTCCTTTATTGTTTACGGGGGGTTTACGAAGCCTATTTATATACAGTCTTAATGCAACAATATTTTAAGTTATAAATTTATTATATTTTTACTATAGCGTTTTCTCTTTTTCTTTTTTAATTTTAACAACTAGTCCCTTTACTTTTCTAGGCTTAATCTCAACCATATTACTCAGATTTTTCTATGTAATTAACGATTTTCGATGCTTTCCTTCGGAATAATATTTTTGTGTGTTCAATATTATACGCATTCTTAACAATCTATAAAAAATCATTACCAACTTCTTCGATTGACTAAATAAAAATCAAATAAAATACGCAATTAAGTAAATAAACAGAAAGAACGGACAAAAAGAGAGAATTATGATTATAGGGCGACATCGTAAGCGAAATATTATAAGCCCTAGCACAGCAAAGAGCATCACTTTTGTAAACTCTCTCTATAAAATCCAATGGCATGCGAGCGACATTCTCGCTGTTTTATAAAGGTGTCGACAGCGAAAATTTTGCTATGGTAACCAACAGCCAATCAGAAGAAATCGTCTCTAAAACGTCAATGTTGAAAAAGTTGCTATGTTTATTAACATCTAATTAGACAAAACATTCTCTCACGTTTCTTACTAATTCTGAGGACTTTTGAACACCAGTAGTTTTATTATAACTTTCGTTTTAATAAACATGAATTGACAATTTAATTTTTAAATATAGCGGAGAAGGCGACCTCTGAATTGTAAAAATTATTTGAAATTTGGTCACAAAATGATTGAGCTGTGAAGATTTGAAGCCGTTCTAAATGCGTAAAACTAACACTTTACCATATTTTCAACAACGGTAGTGTTTATATGATACATATAAAAAAAAACTGATACAGCGAATACTGATTCACGCAATCTAGTCATACAAATAGGCGCTTCTCCTGCTCTACCCTTCTTTATTGCAATTAGACTAATTGTTGCCAAGTCTCGATGGAACCTACAATCATTTGGGTGAGACTATGCGACTCCAACCCCTTGACTACAGGGCGGTCGTTGTTTTAAAATTACATCTAAATACTTAATATAAATACAGACAACGGATAAGCGTATGCTCCATTTAATTAGAATGAACAATGCAGTTTTACTATCAGTAATTTGCAATGTCACTAGCCACAATGCTTTGCGCAAAATAGGAAATTATATAGGCATTTAAGTAGACTGTGTCGCTCTATAATAGTTCTCTACTGGGACTAACACCCGCAGCAGGTTACGATTAATCTTATTGAGCCGATGACTTAGTTAATATTTTAAACAGGGAAAAATATAATTCATTAGTCCCTACTTACTGGCTTGTCCATTAAAACAACAAAAGCCTTAACGAATTTTGCTTCCTTGATTGCTGCAAAACTGCTTATGTAGTACCAGTTTTCAAGAATTCTGGCGAAATAACTCACTAATTATCTCCCCATTAGCCCCATTCCGCCTTTTGTCAAAATATTTGAGTCAATATTTAATCAAACTCTAGTCCATTATCTTACAGCTGCTAAATTTCTTACCGACAAACAATATGGATTTAGAAATATTCGTTCCACAGCAGATATTCTAACTTTGAACGTATATACCATTCACTGGACAAAACAAGGGAGGGAAGAGCGGTAGCCCTAGATGTATCTAAGACATTTGACAGAGTATGTCACGATTGCCTTCTCTGGCAAATCAGATTATATGGTATCACTGGAAAACTACTGTACATAATTAAATTCTTCTTAAGTAAGAGAAGAATCCAGGTTGTCTTCGACGTTCGTACATCTAAACAATATGATATAAATGCAGGAGTATCTCAGCTCTCTAGCCTTGGATGTTTATTATTTCTAATATCCATAAATGTCCTTTCTGATAAATTGTCTCTGAGATGGGTATATTTGCTGATGACACCACGCTCTATAATAGGTACAGAGGAAACAAATGAGCACATATCTAAGGAAATGGCACAAACACTAGAGGAAGACCTCCTGTCTGTAGTGGAATGGGGACAAAATGGATGGTCACATTCAAAGCTATCAGGACTGAACTTATTTCCTTCAATATCTACAATAAACCTTTTCTGCCACCAATAGCAATGGCCAAAGACACATAACCTTAAAGTATTTCTTTTTATCTCCTCGGCCTAACATGAGTTAGAACAGATACATTGAGAGCATTGTCAAGGCCGCTGCGAAGAAAGTGAGCTCTCTCTACTATGCTGGTAAACTACTTACGCCTAAAAGTATTCTGTACCTCTATACGGCCACCATTCGCCCATGTATGGAGTATTATTGTCACATTAAGACTGGTGCATCTGTTACTTATATCTCATTACTGGACAGGATTAAAAAAGAATCGCCAACCTGATAGATCCTGAAATGTCATCTAAGCTTCAACTTCTTTCCTATCGACGAAATGCTGCATCCCTCTGCCTGTTCTACAATTATTTTAATGATGAATGCTCTGACGAACTACAATCACTTGTGTCCCCTCGACATTTATACCCCCTACAAACCTGACTAGCAACTAAATCCAACCTCTACATATTAGAAGTGTTTAGGTATAAGAAAGCCTTCTACTCCAATAGTTTATTCCCTACAACTGCCTTTGGAACTCCCTTTCGTGATTCTGCTTTTCCAAATGTACTGACATACATAAGTTCGAGTGTAATGAGAACAGACATCTTGCTGCTTATTTCCCTTCATAATATCCCTGCAACTTATGTCCCTGATAGTTACCCCGTTCTTCAAAGTGACACTGCCTTGTTTAGGGTGAAAATTAAAAAAAAAGAAAGCATACTACACTTTGAATCTTACCCTGTGGTTCGTATACTTTGCGTCAGCTCAATTTTCTAGTATGTCCCCTCACAGGAAAATATGCGTAAGATAGATTTTTGTACGTGAAATTTCCAGCTATAAACTAAAGGTAACTTTAAATGGATTAAAAATGAAATAAATGCCTTACTCTTTAAGAATATTTCCTTAATAGACCGAAGACTCAAGAAAAATAAGTACTGTATCAGAACACTAAATCTACTAGAAATCATAGGCTTACATACTCGTGTCTTAATTAATATATAATAAATTGTGAAATATAAAACTTTTAGTGAGAGAAATCAATTTTTTTTTAAATTCAATTTTCACCCCAAACAAGGCACAGTGCCACTTTGAAGCAGGGGACTACTATTAGGGACTTAATTAGCGGGGTATTATGAAGGGAAATGAGTAGAAAGATGTTTGTTAACATTACACTTGCACTTCTGCACATCATTGCAGTTGGGAAAGCAGAATCCCGGAAGGGAGTTCCAAAGACCCGCAGTTCTGGGGAAGAAACTATTGGAGTAAAAGGCTTTCTTGCACCTAGGGATCTCTACTGTAAAGGGATGAGACTTAGTAGCTTGTCGGGTTTGTCGGGGGTAGTTACGTCGGGGAGGTACAAGTGTTTGCAGTTCGTCAGAGCATTCACCATTAAAGTATTTTTAGAACAGGCAGAGGGATGCAACATCTCGTCGATGGGACAGAGGCTGAAGCCTAGATGACAGTTCAGGACCTGTCAGGTTGGCGACTCTCTTTTGAACCCTGCCCAGGAACGAGAGACAAGCAGCAGATGCACCAGCCCAGATGTGACAACAGTACTCCATACATGGGCGAATGGTTGCCTTATAGAGGTATAGGATACTCTCAGGCGTACGTAGTTTTCTAGCACGGTAGAGGGAGCCAACCTTCCTTGCAGCAGCCTTGACAATGCTCTCAATGTATCTATTCCAGTTCATATTCCCTGTAAACGTTAGGCCGAGGAGTTTAAAAGAAGTACTTTCAAGCAATGTGTTCTTGGCCATTGCTATTGGTGGTAGAGAAGGTTTCTTGTAGTTATTGAAGGAAACAAGCTTAGTCTTAGCAGCATTGAATGTGACCAACCATTTTGTCCCCATTCTACTACGGATTGAAGGTCATCTAGAGTTTCTGCCATTTCCTTGGATATGTGTTCATTTGTTTTCCCCTCATATCTGTTATAGAGGGTGGTGTCATCGGCAAATATACCCATCTCCGAAACAATTTTATCAGGGAGGTCATTTATGAATATCAGGAATAATAGAGGCCCAAGGATAGACCCCTGAGGTACTCCCGCATTTATGTCATATTGTTTGGATGTACGACCATCTTTGATTTTTCTATTACTTAAGAAGGATTTAATTACATTATGAATTCTTCCAGTGATTCCATATGATCTAATTTTCCTTAGAAGACCATCGTGCCATACCCTGTCAAAAGCCTTAGATATATCAAGGGCCACCGCTCTACCCTCCCCTGTTTTATCCAATGAACGGTATATACGTTCAGAAACTACAGTTAAGATATCTGCTGTTGAACGGGCTTGCCTGAATCCATATTGTTTGTCAGTCAGGAGTTTAGCAGCTGTTAGGTGCTGGATTAGGGCTTGATTAACTAAGGACTCAAATATTTTGGCGAAAAGCGGGAGGAGGCTAATGGGGCGATAATTTAGTGGGTCAGTTCTTTCACCAGAATTCTTGAAGACTGGTACCACAGAGGCGGTTTTCCAGCAGTCGGGAAAACAAGATTCGTTAAGGCATTTATGGTAAAGTTTGGACAGAACTGGAGCAACCTCGGCAGAGCATTTTTTTAATAGCACAGCCGGGATGAGATCTGGTCCACATGCTTTTGAGGTGTCTAGGTTTTTTATAATAGCATGTACCTGAGAAGGGGTGATTTTCAAATCGTCTAGTGTGGCGTCTGTTCGCAGAGGAACATCAGGGAGTGAGTGGTGTACCGAGTTCAGTGTGGAGTTTGAGGCAAACCGACTGGCAAGCAGATTAGCCTTGTCAGTTACCGTGCAAGCAACCTCATGATTGTTTGATAGTGGGGGGAATAGTTGACTGTCCATTATTTACTACGCTGTTGTAGATTTTCCAAAAATCCCGGGTTCCTAATTTCTGTGCTTCGATGCGTTTTGTGGTGGTTTCAGAGTAATCTGTCTTAGCTGTCTCTATCACTCTCTTACAATTATTTCTAGCTTCTATAAACTTCTGTTTATTTGAGCTGGACTTATGTCGGTTGAATCTGCGGAACGCATGCTGCCTTTGACAAATGGCAGCTGCACAAGCAGAAGTAAACCATTGGGGAGAGTGGGGCTTGCTATAGAATTTCCGTGCAGGAACATGTGCTTTGGTCTTTAAGATTTTAAGGAATTGTTCCAAATCATTTGCCAATTAAGAAGACCAAAATAGGACAAGAAATTAGTTTCGAAGATTATCTATACTTTATCTCATGATATATCCTATTTAATAATAGCAATTTATTCTTTCATAGATGTTTTCATTAGACAGTTTACAATTTTATAGAATAAACACTTACATAACAAAAGAATGAAAAAATCGCAGGTGTAAGATATTAGTATGACAGGTTATCTTTATTTCTTACGGGATTTGTGTATGATTACATATAAATCACACAAAAAGAGGTGCATCTAAGCATTTATAAGGCAAATATAACCTGATTTCGCTAAGCACAAAATGATAAAATGCTTACAAGGTAATTACCGACGTAGAATATAGAACAAGCAAGCCGGGTTCGAATCCTGTCGATACCCCTTTTCACTAATTAATTAATTATCAAGTCCAAAATTAACTAGAAGATAAAATTACTAAGAATGATAAATTGTCAGTTTTATTATAAAAATACTATCAGAGAGAATGGAATATAATGAATTGAATGAAAAATGTACGGCTAGTATTTTCTCCTATTGAGAACGACAACACTGTAGCATGTAAGCTTAGTGGTTATGTTTTACATCGATGGGAAATATTCGGATATTTTTTACATTTATCTACACAAAGGCAGAAAGGATTTATTTTGTGGTGATATAGCGATTAGTCCTTGTTGTATATTTCTTAAAGTAACATTATTGGGAAATGTGTGATGAACTTAATATACTCAATAAGTAGTAGGTTATATACGTAGATTATAGATGAATACATGTATTACACGGCCATGTTTGAAAATAAATTATGATACGCTTAAAAATTAGGCTTAACTAGGTTTATCCGCTTTGCAAATACAGAGTATAGATCTATAAAAATATAAGGACAAAAACATAGGTTTTCCCTAGATATTTTCATAAAACCAAGTATATAATAAAGTTTCGTAAATTGTTAGTGAGTGAGTTATGTTTCGAAAATAGTATTTTAGTTTTTCTAATATAAAATACTTCAGTTTTATTTATGCTTTTATATATCTATAATATTGTACATCTCAAATGTTTAAGGACTTAAAAACAGAAAGCTGGGAAATAGTAATTAATTATAAAATTATACATATAGAAAAAAAATCTCACAACAGAGGATCAGCTTTTTTCTTTTGCATTAAACTTAATCAAACGCAATAGTCCACGTTATCTTTCATCTGCTATCCGAAAATTATAATTATATTTTAATTTATTTATAGTGAATTATACAATATATGCATATATATATATACATATATATATATATATAGAGAGAGAGAGAGAGAGAGAGAGAAAGAGAGAGAGACTTGGAAGTTTTTATAATTTTTTATCATTCGTTAGAAAACTATTTAGTCGGTAAGTCATTTAATAACCTGCAATCACTACATCAACTTACTCTCTCAAATTCACTATAGTACCAATGTAAATTAAGGGATTATCAGTTGTTTACCATGAAATACTGTTTCGGGGATTTAAAAACATATATTACATCAGTATATTACATCATGGCTCCCCAGTAATGTTGATCAAATACCACCTCCCTTAATCTTAAGAAGAAGGAGAAAAAGACATGTTACAAATATTAGATATAGTTTCCTATTCTTAATTAATTTATCTAACCTATTCATGTTATAAAAATGGATTTCTTACCTGTGAGATTCATCTGTTTCCAAATTCAGAATGGATATGTTTTTTTTAAATTTACCAGTCTTATATTTATAATATTAGGATTAATAATTAGACTACTTATCACCACTATTATGATTAGTATTTTGGATATTTACATTCTTATTTATTGCAAATTTAATATATATAAAGGTTAAACATATTTATAAATATATACATTTTTTAAAATACATTTTATACATTACTAATATAGTTTTGAAATTCCTTTATTAATATATTCTGGTTAATTTTATACGATTCAAAAACATCACGATAACGAACAAATGCTTTATTTAACTGTTTACGTATTTTAGTTTTATCCCTCTCTTGTTTTATCATCCTTATTACTAAGCTAGAATTTATTAATTTTAAATTAACGCGAGCTATTCTCAAAAACTCTGACATAATGGTTCCATAAAACATAAAAACAGGGCAGTTACTATCTTTATGCGGCATACGAACTAGTTGAAAGGGAAAAGAGTTTCTTTTATCAAATATTTTATAAAGAAAAATATCATCCTCAATTTTATATCTAAATCCAGAAATTTAGTCT
The DNA here is from genome assembly GCF_053919585.1 of Euprymna scolopes. Taxonomy (NCBI): domain Eukaryota; kingdom Metazoa; phylum Mollusca; class Cephalopoda; order Sepiida; family Sepiolidae; genus Euprymna; species Euprymna scolopes. The sequence continues at coordinate 151,459,590 of NC_136492.1, forward strand.
GTTGTTCTCTATGTTCACAATTCACTTCTAATTCCTTTGGATATATAAAATGTTTATTTTTTTTCGAATTAATCGGTATCGTTTATGCATATAAGATCATCTATCAATCTCCTACACCCATGACAATTATATGCTTTAGATATATCATTTTTTATTTGAGATTATATATATATATATATATATATATATATATATATATATACATATATATATATACTCGAGTCTATGTAAATACAGATTTGTCCAAAATGGTGCAGGATCCAATCCCATTGGGATACCTATCGTTTGAAGTAATATTTTATTTCCTATTTGAAAATAACATTCTTTAATAAGATGACTTATAAGTATTTTAAAAAATACCTTATGATGTATATGGTTAGAAAAGAAGAAGAACAAAAAAAAAAAGAAAAAAAGAAACTACCGGGCGTATCTGCATCGCTCTTTGGGAAAGAAGAAGGAAAGGATGGCCAGCGCATTTGTATACGAGAAGGGCATCTTGGGAAGGCAGGGCATGATGGGAGGAAGCTATTTTTTTCCTGTCTCTCCCTTTTTTTTCTAGATAGAAGGATATAAAAGCTGGGAAAAATTCCCTGAAGCAGAAAAGAGTTTCATATTGCTGGCGTTCAGATTGTGCGGTGTGACATTGGTGGCGAGAAGCCAGGTGTGGTCGATTGGAAAAGAAGAGGGCAGAAACGTGCTGTTGTCGAGAAAGTGACTCACTCCTTCCCGAACCCCAGAACCGAATCCTGATTATAACCCTATACCTTTAGAAACACTAGTTTTGCTATTTTTATTTTTACACCAGAAAGCGTTAGAGTTTGAAAAATCTATATATTTACCATTGCCACCTTCAAAAGCTAAATCCACAGTATCATTGTTTTATAAGTTTTTCATGCGGAATTTTAGTATATAGCGTACTAAAATAATAAGTCGCTATAGATTTTGCTTTTATTCTGAAGTGTATTTTATTTAATTTTTCTTTTACTGATTGTGAATTATTTACCACCCAAAATAGATAAATATTACTATAGAATTTTCTTTTCTGTTGGAAATTATTTATTTGATGTATAATCAATTTAAATATTTTAGCTATAGCTTTACTTAAAGGTTTAGTAATGCACGTCTTTGAACCTACAATAAACCTAGCGCTAACTGGATTATTGTGCATTTTACCTATCCGATACATACATGAAAGTTCTTTGTTGTTTTCTTCTAACTTAAATACTACTTTGTGTCCCAATATTATTTTTCAACAAAGGTTTTTCATTACGGATAATTTAGTGGTTTTTATCGGAGACGTCATTAAATAGTAAGTTCAGCAAACAATAACCACTTAATTATGAAGGCAATGACGCATTTATCATTGTTACTCTGCCGGTGAGGGGACAAAATACAATCTGTTGTTTTTTTACTAAGCTTTCTTTGATATAATTTTCTGAGCTCCCGATATCAAACAGAGCATTTTTAGATCTCCCGTTAATTTTCACTTTTACAATAGATTTTGAAAGGCAGTCAGGGGAGGCGATTAAAGTTATAGTTGTATTATGACCAGTGGCTTTGTATCGGGTTTTAGAAGACTTGCATACCTTGAAGAAATGACCAATTGTTCCACATTTATGACAACGAGTATATGTGGCAGGGCATGAAACTCGTAGGTGCTTAGATAATGCAGAAAAAGTAGGTGTACTTTTTAAAAGCAGCAGTGACCGATTGTACTTGAAGCTTTGTCGGATTATGTCATGAGGAGGGGCATTAGAAACAGCTGGGTTTAACGCGGCGCCCACCGTATCTGGCTGTAAATAAGAATTACACTGCTGTATATCACATTCGCCAGTATAGGTTTGCTCGTAAGCTTTTTTTTTTTTTTTTTTTTTTTTACACAGTGATCACCACTTATCAAGGCCCGGAAGCCACTCAGGGATAAGGGTTATTGCAAGTACATCACGTTAGTGAGGAGATTTTATGAAGTGTTTAATTAGGGGGGCGGTTCATTAGGAATTTGTTAACATTAGACTTGAAGACATCCAAGTTGTAGTCCGGAGGGAAGCAGGCAGACGGAACAGAGTTCCACAGGCGTGCAGTTCTAAGAAAGAAGCTTTGCTCATGAAATCCGCGTTTTGATTTAGGCACAGATATAGAGTGGGGGAAATTTTTCACAGTGGATTCAGCTAGACGGGTGTTTTTCGTGAAAGTTTTTGCGAGGGGGGACCAGGGATTGGAGTTCAGACGAGCACCTGCCATGAAAATAACGATAAAACAAGGATAGGCTCGCAACGTCTCTTCTGTGGGAGAGGGGTTGCAGGGTAGAGAAAAGGGCATCCCCCACTAAACCACGAAGTCTATTTTGTACTCTGTCAAGGCATGATAGGCTGTTTTTGGCAGCTCCTGCCCAGATATGGCAACAGTATTCCATCCTTGGCCGTACTTGGCTTTTATATAGATAGAGAATTGCATCAGTAGTGAGATATCTTCTGGAGCGGTAGAAGGATCTCACCATCTTTCCTACGACCTTGGCAACAGACGTGATGTACGTGTTCCATTTCAGATCAGGAGTAAAGGTCAAACCCAGAAGCTTGTCAAAACACGGGGCCTCACCCAGACGAGAGCCATCCATCACAATTGATGCCAGCTGGGGATCAGAGCGTTGATGATGTAAGGATAGGAGTTTGATTTTAGCTATACTAAATGTAAGGGTCTTATTCTCAAGAAGATGCTCTTACCTGGGCATAAGCCGGTAAGCTATACTAAATGTAAGGGTCTTATTCTCAAGAAGATGCTCTTACCTGGGCATAAGCCGGTAATGAAGGCGTCTGAAATTTGTTGCTTTTAGGCCTCATGCTGTTATTTGGCAGAAGTTGCAAGTTTGCAAAGTATCTGAAGGCTCTTAAGGAAATGGTTCAATCTTTCGCCTAATCCTTATCGGAGAGTTGCAAGTAGGTGTCTAAAAAATATCTCATTTTGGGGCTTAAAATATGTAGCGTTAAGTACATCGATTGCTTCTTAGTAGGTAACGCCATCCGAGATAATTTCGCTGACTGCGTGAGAACGGTAGTTGGTTCGGAGCTCAGTCTTTCTGAATATAGAACATCGATAAAATTTATAAATGTTTCCTGTCAATGTTTTCAGCACTTTGTTGGATCGCTTTCTGGATCTGTTGTAAATCGCTCCGGCCGCATAAATTATTCCATTCTTTATTGAATAAACTGATATGAATACAGCACAGGAGATTCCGTCTAATAATTGTTTATTCAATTAAGAATCACACTACTCGTTTACTTGACAAGTGAAAATGTACGGCTTTTATATCTTGGATCATCAAAGAGGAAATAATCCATAGTCGCAACAATTACGTTATTGTTTTAGCACAGACCGAACATTTAAGAAGTACACTCCGTTTTTGTACTTGGGCTGTTCAAGGACCATTTTAATTTTATAAGATTTTCTAAGTTAAAGTAATTTTTATGCTATCTTCTCTTTTAGTTAATTGTTAGGTAAAAAGTTCAGAACAGTACAATGTTAAAAAGAGGGTTTAAAATAATAACTTTATTTTTAATTAGTGCCGGTCAACTGCAGAAACACCGAAATGTAATTGCATAAAATAACCGACAACATAGTTATATAGGGGGTCTCATTAAAAGAGAGTCTTAGAGATAAAGAGATGTTGTTGTAAGAGACTTAGAGAGATTGTTCGTTTATAAAGATTCCTATATATTAAATGTTCATTCCTTAATTGTGTTATGGAAGAAGAAGACGGGGAAGCTCTTTGAGTGAAGGGGATAGTGTTCACTGTTCAGACATTGTGTAGACATGATATATTGATTCACATTGTGGATATGAGATGTCGAGACGTGTATATAATGACATTTTATAACACAGATATATATTACAATTTTCACTTTACCTTTTTGTAAGAATCACAAACACAAAGATGAGCTGTATCACAAAACACATGATGAATTTATTTCTTCACGACCGGCCGTGGTTTCCATCATCAATAATTCAAAGCTTCACATTTTAGTTTCAAAGAGATCGTCTCGCTTCCTAGACGTTCGAATTCCCAGACCCTCTCTGAGTTTCTCACTGACTGTCTCTAACTGACCAACTTTCACTTCCTATATTGAGAAATCCATGCATGTCCGGCCAACGTGACTAAAATTCACGTGCCCTCAACATGCGTGGACTTGCACGTTTCCAACATTCTGATTTCCCAATAACCTATTTTTCTTTTGTTGTTTTCACAAAAGAATTCAACCTACATATCTATTTTATTTAACCCCTATTTTATTATCCAGATTCTTTCTGACAATTGAATAGTTTATTTATTATTTATTTCATCAGAATTAACAATTTACTGGACATTCCATTTAAAGCTATTGTTCTTTAAAACTTATGCCCAGGGTTCGATTTCTGCTTTCTCTCATTTTATTTTCATTTTAACCTATCTCTCTATTTTTATACTTACATGAAAAGGGAACACCCCTTATCATGTAACAATAGTCCCCACAATTTATGTGCAAATAATATGTTTAAACGGTACGTCTACAGTTTAGTTATTATTTAGCACACACATTTTTACTGCAGAAATAGAAAATAATACATCAAAACCAAGCGTGTTATTGCCCTATTTGTAAATATGCATGCGGAACTAAACTTTGGTCCTTTTGCAGTTAACGAAAACAAAAAAACAGTTCATTTTTATAAGTAATGTGGGATAACAAAAAAGCTAACTTAATTACTTTCTTAAATGGACGCTAAACAAATTAAAGATAATATATCTTATGTACACCGTAACTAGTAGATTACTGCGGTGTTAGTCCGTAGCGCCATCAAGTTAAGTGATGTTCTTACTTTCAACGTGCTTATGTCTGTACGTACGTGATAGATCGAGGAAAATAATTCAAGGTAAAACAGAATATTGTACTGTGATAATTTATACGTATTACATTGTAAATTAGTAGTTGTACGTATAGTATTTCGTTTCTTTTAATAAGGGAAACTTTATCAAAGTTGCCAGGTATGTTTTTGTGCGCATATTCTACAAGATAACACTTGTGTATGAAAAGAAATTACTAGTGGTGGTCGATTAAGTTTCAAGTGAATTTTAGCAGTGTGAAAAGAGACAGAAAATACATTTTGGGGCGTTATATCTAAAGACCTAGATAATAGTGATTGAAAATATATCCGACTCGAAAAAAAGAATTATATTATGTCACAGCATTTACCCTGAAAATGTTGTTTTATCCTCTGTAACTGCCTAATAAATTCCGCATCGTTGCTCAACAACAGTTTTTACATTCTGCCTATATTTGTGGTTAAGATCTAGTATGTATAGGTCTAGTATGTGTGTAGTATCTCTTCAGATATTGAACCTTATCTGTTCTGCTGTCAGTCAGTGAAGTAAAAATCATTCTTAACTGAAATATTTTTTCTACTTGATAAAAATAATATTTTCCTCATATTACGAGTGTTAATAACCATCCTCTGATAGGGAGCAGTTACAGTGCAACTTAAGAAAAAATAGAGATTTCACAATCGTGAATTTCAATTTCGACCCGGCATTATTTACAAGAAGAAATTACTAATTAGAAACGATACATTGAAAAGAAGATATGTTACTACGATTTCATTTTTTTTCATTTAGTATATTTTCCTAGATTACTGTGACAGAAATGTTCTAGATTGAAGCATTTTGTAAGGAAACGGATTTCACCCACATTTAAAGTTATCATTGTGCCCTACTGTGTCCTCGTTGGAAGGCAAGTAGAATGAATTTATCAGATTTATTCACATCAAAATCCACATGCACACGCATTTACACGGACAAATAACCACACGTCGTTTCTCGTGTGTTAATAAAAGAGTGCGAAACCGCCTATACAATACACTAAGAAGAAAAACAATTGCCGTAAAAGTTTTCTTATAAATACGCGGCTTGTTTATCAAAGCCTGATCGAATAATGACCTTATCTGTTCATTATAGAGCCAAGGTTCCCATACAATTGATAACAGCTCCATTAAATTCGAAACAATAAAGAATATTTGCGCCATGACGTTTTTATTTATTTGTTGTTTTCTTGAAAGGGTTTGAAAGAAAGGCTCAATTCAGCAATTTGTAGAAACAAAAAATATTGAATAGAAGAGCAAATACAATAAATAAAGTATAAAAATCGAACATAATCGCTGAAACAAAAATCCATTCAGTTTTTATAGGGAATGGAATTTTTATAGTGAATGGAATAATATTACTTGCAACACTCCTCTCGCATCGTTTCTTCTTTAGATTTAATTTAATCATGATAAAATTCCGCAATTTTCGTTTTTTGCTTGAGCGCCGTTGTTTTTACTCTGTTGGGGTATTTCTAGATCAAATGTGTGGAAAATGTTATCAATCACGCCAAAGTCGCCTGGTGTGTTGTCATTGACTTGCTGATTTGATAAGGATTTATAGGATAAATAACAGTATGCATGATTAGCACGGGTATCATTCGCTTAGGGGAAAAAAGAGAGAGAAAAGTCTTTAATCCGAAACCTTATCGACACGAGACACAAGCGTGTCTTATGCAAATTGAGACAGGGTCGGGTTTGACAATATAAGAAGACACAATTTCTACAGTCGGGGACGATTTGGGGGGGGGTCTTTTTTTGGCACGACGTCGGCATAGGGTGCTTGGCAATCTGGTGTCAGTTGAAGAAAGCTTGCTTGCAATAACGTCGAAAAGAGAATAGAATATTTGTTATGTGTGCTTCTGTGACACTATTTTAGTACCACTGATCGTGTGGTTCCCCACCGCCTAGCCGAGGTGTGAATTAGTTGCGCGGAGAGATACACTGCAAAAGAGAACTATAATGCAAATTCACGTTTCCCTTTCTCTTCGTTCCTGCCAGCCATGGTATGATACTATCGCTTTCCCGGGAAGAGTTACTTGGTTGAAAAACGTCCTAGGAACACAACCAGTTCCCCGGGAGTTTGAAACAATATCGAAACGATAGGCACATGTTGGAAACATCAACCAAAACGGGTCGAAGTGTCGTCGGCTATAACCGGCTGGCATGGGTCGCTTCTTGTCTTCATTACGTCGTTACAGGCATCTTCCCATCAAACTTATACAAAAATATAAACAAATGCATTTTTATAAAAATATATATAATTTATTTAAGATTTAACAACGAGGATCATATTTTTATAAAGACCAGTTGAAACCAGACGCATGCTATGTCGTTCGCCGACTCCAGAATGCAAGCGTCAACTGTTTACAATAATAGAATAATATTTAATTCTCTCTTTCAATTAAGAAAGAGAGAGAAGGGGTGTGAAAGAGAGAAAGAGAGAGAGAAAGGGGGTGAGAGACATTCATACATAACTTTTAAACATTGTTTTGTTTTTGTATCCATGAGTTTGACCTTTCAAATTCTAAGGTCTTATATCGTTTTGCCTTGGTTCAATATTACAAACAAACTGTCATTCTTTGCTTGAGTCATAACAGAACATTTTGAAAATCACAAACACCTGCTTACTACATCTGCACCTCACAAGTACAAGCCAAGTAAGGCACAAGGTTTATTAATGTAGAAGCCCCCAGATCCCTCAAAAGGAGCAACGCCATTGTGCCACAATGGAATAAGGATGCATATTTTATCTCTCTGTAAAGCAGAGAAGGGGTTTCCCTCTCTCCTTTAGCGCTAGTTAAAAAGAAGGTAGGTAATTAGCTTAAAGTTTCATAATTAAAAATGTAATTGTTAGTTGTTCTTATTTTTTTATAAATTATAAAATATTTGGTATATAATGTATAAAATAAAATAGTTAAAATTTCACACACACACACACACACACACACACATACATATATATATATATATATATATATATATATATATATATATATATATATATATATACGAGGGGCGTGCAATAAGTAATGCGCCTGATCCACTTCCCATAGCAGTAGAGCAACGAAACTTCGCACAGTTATTAGGCTTTCTCTACATAGGAACCAGCCAGAGTTATGCATTCTTTTTTTTATTACATTTTCACCCCAAACAAGGCAAATTGCCACTTTAGTGTAGGGGGCTACTATCAGGGGCAACAACTACTGGGGTACTATGTAGGGATTTGGGCAGCAAGGTGTCGGTTCTCCCATCGTTTGATGCAGCCCCGGAGACCGTTTTTGTACAAAACCCCAGGTTGGTCCTCCAATCACGACGTGACTTCAGAAATCAAGGTTGCATCATCTGGGAAACGCTATCCTTTCAAAAAAAACTTAATGGGTGGGAAGAGGTGAAAGTCAAAGGGTGCGAGGTCAGGAGAGTAGGGAGGATTTCCTAACCACACGCCTGTGCTTCTGATCTGGCGACATGCGAGTTGTGGACTGGAGCGTTGTCCTGCAAGAGGGGGTACCTTTGCTGATCTTGCCCCGCCTCTTGATTTTGATAGCTTCCCTTAATTTGAGGCCAGACGCGAACGCAGACCCCCCAATTTTATTATACCATCCATATTTAAGTGAAAACATATTTATCAAAGTATTATTAGGTACATCTTTATCAAAAACGTTTTTTTTTTTAATTTTTAAATTTTTTTATTTCAATAGTTTTTGGACCAGGGGCGTACGCAGACCCCACAATTTTAATGATTCATCATTATACCAGCTCAAACATACCCATTCATCTGTCTTGATACATCTTCTACCATTATATGTGATCAGTTTCTATAATAGTCAATCATATAGGAGCCTATTCGTGACCAGACACACACACAGACGTTCAGTTTATATTATATTATATTATATTATATGTATATATATATATATATGTATATATATATATATATATATATATATATATATAAAGTTATACGACACATGCTACATTAGTATTTTTAAGAATAAATTAGTTTTTTATCATTCTTTTGAATTTCAAGACTCAGAATTTGTTTATATTAGACATCTGAAGTAATCCTTGTTTAATCATCTATATATTAGATTCATTATTTCTTATATAATACTATGTTCAACATGTATATAACAACGTACGTTCACATATACACAAACCACATGTATACATGCAGACATACAAATATATCTTACTATATTAAGAATAATATTTCCGTTGGTACTTTTCTGAATAAATTTATTGTAACTTGCTCATAAAAATTTATGGAGGATTTAGAACTACATATCTATAGTATATCTGATGTTATACGAAGTTACTTATGCATATCCATAGCTACCCATACAATATTGCCTGCATATATATATATATATATATATATATATATATATATGCATGTATGTATTAATTTAAAGTAATGATGGATTTTTAAAGCATGAAAACAATGTTGTGTTATATATGTAATATTTCGATTTTTTATAATTCAAGTGGCAACCGCTTCGTTCACAAAATGTATAGAACATAGAACAAATGAAAAATCTATCAAATATTTATTAGTAAAATATATTAAAAAAGAGTATTAACGATATCAGGTTTTAATTAAGTTAACATTATTTAAGTAAAATTAATTAAATGAAATTAAATATATTCAACACGAATTAATAAAACTAGGGACAGCGGGGATAGAAAATGTACTATTCTATGTTTTTTTGGTATCAACAGCTATGGGCAATCCTAAAAATAAAAGTTCTAAACATTTCTTTTTACAATGCTGGTAAAAATATAACAATCTGTGACGGTGTAAACCTCATCGCCCGTTATGGATTGCCTTATATGCATATATTTGAACATTAAAAAAACTTTTCATTTGTATTATACCATTCTTCATTGCATTGGATTTTACAATTATGCACTAAATTTTTCATTAAGCCTTACTCCATCATGGAATATCCATTTGGAACTTTGGCCTTTTATAAACTATTTATACAATTTTTTTCTGGTTCAATCTAAGTGCTAAATAAAAATAATATCACACGATATGGACATTCTTTTGCTAAAAATACTTCCTCTGATAATATAAGGGATTAATTGAAAATACATGGATACAGGAAGAACTTGGAATTTTTGTATCCATTGTCGAATAAAACATTTGTCATGATGTTTTTTGAATTTGCTGAATATCATTCCAAATGTCCATTTATATATATATATATATATATATATATATATATATATATTTATATATATATATATATATATATATATATATATAGATGGGAATACATAATTTATGATAGTAAAGTATAGACCAGATTGTTACATAATGAATTTAGCAGAAGTAACTATAACTGTAATTACGGTTACTGTGTTTTATAAGAATAGAGATGGTTCGGCCATACACTAAGGCCTTAAAAACAAATGTGTTTGTTCGTCCAGGTCCAGGGCAGATTTGTTCTCCATTCTGAAAAAGGTGCAGCCTTTATTTCATTTGACAATTCTAGAAATCATTCATGTCTATTCCATTTAGGATTTAAGGTGGTTTCTATTAAAGTATTTACCAACTTTTTTTTCATTCACTTTTTTTGTATCCCGAAAAATATTTCTATTTAAAATAATTTTTAATTGCAATTATATCTGGATGTAGTTTTGTTGAGCGAGGTACAAGACGATCAGTTAGCTGTTTCACTTTTTATTATTAAATACATTACGTTAAAATTTAATCTATACTTTGCTTTAATATATATATGTACTTATAAAAAAAGTTTTTAAATTTTTTTTTCATAATATTATTTTGTATTCCTGCACGTCACCAATTGAAAACAAATAAAGAAAAGTTATAACCTTTTATACTTTTCGTATTCTTTTTTATACATTTCCATTCATATATATATATATATATATATATATATATATATATATATAGATGAATGTCTGTGTGTGTGTGTCTGGCCACAAATAGGCCCCTATATGGTTGATTATTTTAAAAAAAACTGATTACATATAATGATAGAAGATGTATCAAGGATCAGGGATGGGTATGTTTGATGTGGTAGAACGGTGGTTCATAAAATTGTGGTGTCTGCGTTCGCGCCTGGCTCCCAAAATATGGAAATAAAAAATTTAAAAAAAAACGTTTACAACGGTTTTTGATATATATGTAATAAGAATATTTTGATAAGTATATTTCAACTTAAATAAGGATGGCATAATAAAATTGTAGGGTCTGCGTTCGCGCCTGTACTCTATTGAAATATGGAACAAACTTTAACGAATTTTTTTCATATCTATTTGCGTAAGTGTACTTTGATAATTATATTTCAGTTTGAAGCAATATGGTATAATAAAATTATTGGGTGTTCGTTCCCGCCTGACTTCCATAGAGTGTAAATATGTCACAAAGTTTAACAATGGGTTTTAAAAGGGGTAAGGGTCCACACTAATACCTTAACTTTAATCTTAATTCACGTCAGCTTTTAGTTATTTTTTTAAGTTGAATCATATTATGTCGAATAAATTCACCTCATAAATTCACGTCCTAATTAAAGTTAAAGCCAAAAAAAATGTCGGAACTTTAGACAATTCTCGACACAAATTTTGCATAACTTTGTTTTTTCCTTCTCCACTTGCACGTGGCACTCTTTCGAAAATAGATAAATAATAAAAAATAAGAACGTTACTTGTTATCGTGTCAAAAGAAGGAAAAATCCTGCTCACGTGCTTACGTGTCTTTGTAAAAATATTTATATAACCTTTTAATTTTATTTATATACCTGTTTAAGCTTTTTTGTCAGTGTACTAGATTGAATTCCGTTGATTACAACCCTTTCTGCGTGTTCTTTACAGTACAATAGTACAACCCTGAATCCGACGGCGCATTCTACACCGTTCAATACTGTAAATCTGAAACGAAGCTGTTCTGCTTGAAAAGGGCGTCATTTGCTTCTTATCTATATTTATATCGATGTTTTTCTTTAAAAAACTAAAGTAATTACGTGTTTACTTTTTCAACATCCCATTTTGCTGTTTCGGATTATTTTACTAAAGTAAGTAAAGCTTCCTTATTATTCAAAACTGTTTTTGTTTCTTTGTTTTTCGATATTTCGTCGATATTATTTAGTAAAAGTGTTTAGCAGAAAAGCCAACAAACGACTATCCGAAAAAATAAATATACAAGAAATAAATGTTACCATACTCAATAAAATTTCAGTTCATGTTTTTTGTTGTTTGAAATAGTTTTTAATGCTCTTTACTTGAAATAATTTAAGCGAACCGAAATTAAAACGAAATTTTAGGCGATAACTACTTAAATGTATTTTTATATAAACTATACATGCCATAATCGAATATTCCTCAAGCAAAAAATAACGGAAAACATTAAAATATATTTATAAATATTCCTTACGTTGACGGAACACTCTCAAATTGTTAAAACAGAATGCTCGGGTACCTATTCCTCAAATTGAAAACACGGCTCTCCATTTCAAAGTCGCTGCCATTTTGATTTTTTTAACCGGTTCGTGAATTAAAAACAGATTTTTTTTCAAACTATTAAAAAATACAAACCAATGAACTTTTCTACCATAACAGTAACTTTTATTGACTATGGTAACATTTATTTCTTGTATATTTGTATTATTATATATATAACATTTTCTCTTTGTAAGGAAAAACATTTTGCTGGTCATTCCTGGCTACGAATGGAAACAAAGTTATATAAAAAAATATATACATTCGCCAAAATTATCTTTATTTTCATCATATTTTTCTTAGGGAAAAATTTTTGAATATCCAAACCTATATATATATATATATATATATATATATATATATATATATATATATATATATATATATATATAAACGCCGAGGCTCCTCCAGTCTGTAACCGAATATGGATACGATACCCACCATAGGAGTGTATGCGCGTGGATTTTGTTTTTGTGGCCGGAGGTGCGCAATCTACAACCGCACATCTCCTGAGTCGACATTATTAAGTACCAGTGGCAAATGGAGTGTATGTTTAAAACGACTGGAAACAAATGCCGAGATAAACGGAGAGCATATACAGTGCTTAGAGTTCGGTATGCGTTCATGCACTTGTCTTTATAATGTTCATTAATAAACTGATCATTACAACTTTTGTTATAAGCTCGGCGTCAAAGAGAAACACTTAGTTTAATTGTGATTTAATTTAGTTTCTTGGAAAATAGTATATTTGTGATTTTTTACACTATTAGGTAGCCATCACTAATAAATATTTAAAGAATTGCATTTATTGATTGAAAAACTGTAAAAGAGAAATAAAAAATGCAAGAGAGCTATATGCTCAATCCGTTAAATCCAAAGTAGCTGTTCTGACAAATAGCAAATAGGATCCTAAACAGAAACGTACGTTCTATCACAACCATTATCAATGGACCAGAGGTCATCTCGGCAGCATCCGACAAGGCCAAACTATTTGCCAAAAACTTTGCGGCAAATTCAACCCTGTGTGACGAAGGCCATCAACTCCCCATATTCCTTCCTATAACAGACAACACGCTATGCAACATACAAATATCTGTGCGTGAGATCGCCAAGCTAATCAAGAACCTTGACTCCGACGGTATTCCAACTATAGTGTTAAAAACATTACAACCAGAACTTGCCCCCATACTTACAAAACTGTTTAAGCGTTGCTTAAGAAGTGCTTTCCAACAACCTGGAAAATCTCATCAGCATGCCCTGTATTTAAGAATTCAGGTGATAAGTCATCCCCCTTTCAGTACAGACCAATAAGTCTCCTGTGTTTCATGAGTATGTTGCTGGAATCCACAATAAATAGAGAAGTAGTCAACCACCCTAGCAGAAATAACCTTCTTAGCGACACTCAATATGGTTTCCGTTCTGCTAGATCTACAGCAGATGTACTAACGGTTATATCTCATAGGATTCGCGAATCTCTTGACAAAGGCTTCATTTCTAGGGCAATTGCTCTCGACATATCAAAGGCCTTCGATAAGGTTTGGCATAAAGGCCTAATACATAAGATTTTCAGCTACGGTATAACTGGAAATGTTTTCTCGATCATTAAATCATTTCTCTCAGATGAGCTCATAAAAATAGTGGTTGATGGGAAGAAATCAGAGGCCCACAGTATTAATGCTGAAGTCCCTCAGAGGTCCATACTGGGCCCAACTCTCTTCCTGATCTACATCGATGATCTCCCAAAACACATACTAAAGTCTTTCGTTGACATCTATGCTGATGACACAACCATCTATGGCACCACATTAAAGGCCGTTCTCTCTGATTCTCTCTCCTCTGATCATGAGCGGGTGCTACAGTGGGGAAAGAGGTGGTTGGTTACCTCTAATGTATCTCAGACCAAGCTCCTATATCTACATCATAAACGCTCTGATCCCCATCTGGCATCAATTGAAATGGATGGCTCTCGTCTAAGGGAGGCCCCAGGTGTTGTGTTTGACCTTTACTCCTGATCTTAAATGGAACACATACATCAAGTATGTGGCCAAGGTCATTGGAAAGATGGTGGGATCCTTCTACCGCTGCAGAAGATATCTCACTAATGGTGCAATTCTCTATCTATATAAGAGCCAAGTACATCCAGAGATGGAGTACTGCTGCCATATCTGGACGGGAGCTGCTAAAAACAGCCTATCCTGCCTTGACATAGTACAAAATAGACTTTGTGGCTTGGTGGGGGATGCCCTTTTCTCTACCCTGCAACCTCTCTCCCACAGAAGAGACGTTGCGAGCCTGTCGTTGTTCTATCGTTTTTTCCATGGCAAGTGCTCGTCTGAGCTACATTCTCTGGTCCCCCCTCGCCAATCTTTTTGAAAAAAACACCTAGCTGAAACCACCGTCAATAATTTTCCCCCACTCCCTATCTGTGCCTAAATCAAAACGTATATTCCATGAACAAAGCTTCTTTCTTAGATCTGCACGCCTGTGGAACTTTGTTCCGTTTGCCTGTTTCCTTCCCGACTTCAACCTGGATGTCTTCAATTCCAACACAAACAAATTCCTGATGAACAGCCGCCCTAAGTAATGACCCCTTACTAATTCTCCAATACTATTTCTACAATATCCCTTTGATTACTGTACACACAATAACCATTATCCCCGAGTGGCCATTAAGCCTTGATAAGTGGTGAACTCCATGTAAAAAAACTTAAAGAGCTTTTAGAGGTAAAGTATGATCCCATCTCTATTTGAAATTACTGATATCTTTTAATAATTCATAATTCAAAAATTGTTCATAATTATTAGAAAGTAAATAATAGAGATTTCCTTAAAATATACTTCCTCATAAGCTTGAGAAATTTTTGGAATTCAAACAATGGAATGAAATTTGATGAAAATAAATATCAATATTCTAGACATAAATGTATATAACATTATTATTTTAATACTGATTTTTTCATACAGAGTGCATAGAAACTGAGTCGAACTGTTAAGTTAGATAAAATAATGTATCCGGTATTCTGGTAGTATATTCTATAATATATTGAGTGGTGATATGTATAAGTGTGTGCTTATGTTTCTCCTGATGTGTGTGCGTGTGTCCTTATTTTCTGAAGGTTTATTCGCGTGCGAGTGCGGACGTGATACGGGCGCCGAAAGTATCCACCAATTTCCTCACCTCTTATTAATCAGTGTCTGTCTCGCCAATTCTTTGTGACATTTCAAACCAATTTTACAACGATTAAAGAAAGTTAAAATTAATAATTTATAATCATAGAAACCAAATAAAAAACATATCGCTGTGAAGGGCAAGGATGGATGATATATAGATTTTTCTTTCTTTGTAATATGTTGAAATAACACATTATGTGTAAATGAAAATTGATAAAATATATTATTTGGCTTAATCGGACTCATCTTGTGCGTCATTCTCCCAACGTTGCAGTCGGCGTAACTGTGTGCCCTTTACAAGTACATTAATGGAATGTGCTGCACTTAACTGTTAACACTTGTCTCTTCGATGTACATACTCTCACTATCTAGAATAAACATTACCCCTACATTGTTGCGGTTCCTAAATCCCGAAAGCATTCTACTCTGATAGTTTCCTATCTCAAAATGCAAAGCTTTGGAATTTCCTACCTGTTTCCTGCCTCCAATATTGCAATAACCCGCTTAAGTTGAAACGTAATGTGGACCGATATTTCATTGCTCAGTTTTCCACAGTGTTAATTCAGATACGATCCTAAATAATAGTCCCTTACGTTGCATGTGGTAATAGCATTGTTCGGTACAATTCCAGTTATTTCGAGCTGAAAGCTGTACAGAACTTAAAACAGAATGCTTTATTATTTAATGCATGGCGATAACTTGATCTCGTACAGCATCTAATCAAAGTATTAAATTATAATAATTTCTAAGTGATGTTTAAACCTCTGCATGGTGGTTACTATGAATATAATGCCGAATTTCTTAAGACTTCTACAGTTATTTCTGGATAACAAGAAGGAAAGTAAAATCTGTGATTTATTAATGTTTTCCGTCCTAAGTGCCGTATAGATGGGCGAGTTAGTTCGAGTAGGCATAACAAAACTTTATCAGAATACGACCACATATGCGAACAGTCGTTCAAATAATATATATATATATATATATATATATATATATATATATACATATATATATGCTTTTTAAATGTTTTATTATTATTATTATTATTATTATTATTATTATTATTATTATTATTATTATAATAACTCATTAAGGTTTCAAACAGGCCATCCTCAAAACCTTCCTTTCAGAACAACCTGTGGTTTTCCTTCGAGTCTGAGTGGCACCAAGTTTACCCATATTTCCAGTAAGCACCACTACTTTTGATAAGCTTTGCAAATAAGTTGGCATTATCGCAATAGCCGTTAAACATTGATTTCTCATTAGTAGAGACTGTTGGCTTTCAGTTGAATTTGAGTGGCCGTCAGGCTCACTAAGAATGCAATTTATTTCACACTCATTCTTTGGAGGTCTGAGTGTTTACTCCCCTCAGTTTTTCCCATCCTCCTTAAATTTCTCGATTATTTCATGTGGCGGGGGTGAGAAAGCAAACGAGCGGGGGATTAATTTACCATTGTGCAGTTTCCGTTTTCATGCTCCATCTAATATTTCTTGGTGTTGATCTTTCTATGTGGCCTTTTAACGTTTGTATCTTATGTACATTACTCTTCGCATGCCAGGGCTTTCCTTAATATTTCAGTCGCTTACACTATCGCCATCTGTTGTATTTTCACAGCCATCTCCATGTTGCGATTTCTGTAATTTAATGTTCGAAGTCATTGTTATTATTATAATTATTATTATTATTATTATTATTATCATCATCATCATCATCATCATCATCATCATCATCATCATCATGCATATACCCATGTACCATGATTGCTCCAATATATGGCGAATATATTTTCAGTGTTTGCTTCAACATTGCTGCTTAAATAAATATAACTTGTTCGTAATAGTCTGAAAATACCTCCATGTTAATTTACCTATAAAACATTTTCCTGCTTAATTCCAGTCGAACATCATCAGATCACACACACACACACACACAGACATACACGCAAACACATATATATACATACATATATATATATGTATGTGTGTATGCGTATGTATGTGCCTCTCTATACATACATATAATAAAATTCAAATAGTATTGTACATGCATATATATATATATATATATATATATATATATATATACAACGTTCGAATACGTTTATACAAAACGGAAACAAATATTTCTTTTCAAAATGTTCTTTACAAAAGAGAGTTTTATAAATAAAATATATACTAATATTAAAACAGCCTACATTAATTAATTTTTGTTCTTTTCCAAGCGTACATCATTTGGAGCAGTCTGCTTCGGAATACATTTAAAATTGATATAATTTTTATTTTAAATACTTTAAAAAAAAAATATATATATATATTATTATTATTATCATTATTATTATTATTATTATTATTATTATTATTTTTATTAAAAATTAGAAATCGATTTATTCCAGGTAGTATTTAATAAACACGTGAATGTAGTACGCTTAATATGTGATTGTTTAGATAGCGTTTATCATTCAAACAACGCATCACCTAGAAATATGTGTTCGTCGAAAAAACAGGTGGAAGTGTGTTTTTCCTACGGGTAAATACGATTATAGTAAAGGAGAAATGTTTTTAAAATAATAAAATTTAGATTTTATTAGTTAACAAAATCATAAGAATAATAGAATAATAAAAAAAAAAAATCTTACTGGTTATAAAGTATATAGGCACTCTTTTGAACATAAAAAAAACATTGGATTCATTACTCAACAATAGACTTTTTCACCGCTATATATATATATATATATATATATATATATATATATATATATATATATATATATATTATTGATTATGTTTTTGAACTTATTTTGTTATTTCATATTGTTATTTTTAATTGTTTAATTATTTAGATCATCGTAATAATTTTTTGAAGACATTGAAATAATTTTTAACGTGTTTCGGACGTTTTGTGATTCGTCGTCTTCCAAAAGTATTCAATATGTAAAATATTTTAAGTGTATTTAAAATGTATAAAAGCATTTTTCTGGACTTTTGTTGACAGGTTTTCAAGAGGTGGACATATCCGTATGTGTACAGATATTCCCACCTCTCTCTCTACATATATATGTATGTGTGCGTCTGCTTGTGTGTGCGTGTGTGTGTGTGCGTGTGTGTGTGTGTGTGTGTGTGTGTTTGCATGTAGAAAATTACTTTTACACATCGGTTCTCGTCAGATCACACACGTTAAGCAACAGTAAACCTGTCTAGTGCACGCCGGGGGACAATTTCGGAGTTCTAAGCGCTGTAACGTGGTCTTCGCTTATCATGGCATTGTTTTCAGTTGTCATGAACCTTCACTTTCCTTTTGTTTTTAACAATGCCGACTTAGAAGCGTGTGGTTAAAGATGTCGCAAGATTGTCGAGAAAAAATCCATGCGCGGACACCCTTATAGGATTTATCCATAGTCTGTCAAGAATGAAGGAAGTTACTATGCATAAAACGCAGGCATACACATAAATGTTATAAGCATATATATATATATACATATATATATATATATATATATATATATATATATATATATATACATATATATATATTATGACGCATTTTTTAGCGTTTGTTTTCACAGAACCGAATACGTGACTAAAGATAGGTAAAAAAAACATTGAGGATAAATTCATAGAAAATAAGCTCCACATCAACTCTCGGTCGGAAATCTTCGTCCGAAAAACGCTTTATGTTGGCGATTCCATAAGCGGATTAAACGCGGTAGCTTGTTTGGCATAATTGATCGTCATAATAAATAAAACGAACAATGTAAGCAGGAATTAGAACATATATACATAAATAGTAGTTAAAAATATATAAAAGAAAATGACGAAAACTTATAATAGTATGAATACGTAACCACTATTTAAAAAAAAATACATAGTAATACAAAAAATTAATAATAAAAGCTATAATTTACACTTTAATAACAAAATCCGAATGAAAAAAATCAAATCAAAAACGAAAAAAACTAAACCACTCGACATGATAAAATAATATGCAAAAAAGTTTGAGAAAGATAGAATGGAAGAAAACAACAGAATAATAGAGGAATATACATATATATATATATATATATATATACATACATATATATATATATATATATATATATATATATATATATATATATATATATATATATATATATATATATCGGAGGTCGCCCAGCTTTGTCCGGTCCAAAAATATGCTTAAATATGATATTTTCATCCGTTCAGATTTCGTATATCCTATTATAGAGCCGTGATTTCAAACGTAAAAAAAGTACTTGGGCGCTATCAGCTAGAATTGAAACCGAAAGCAACCCTATAACATTCAAAATTGGTGACGTTACCACTGCACTAATGTGGCACGCATATATACTGATTAAATATTAAAAAAAAATAGGATGAATATACAAAATGAATAACGATTTTTAAAAAACTTTTGCCCTACTTTTTATTCTTAAAAACTATTTTATCCGGCTAAGGACCTATCTAAGAACTGTCCATAAAAAAATCCAATCATTTGAAGCCCCTAACCCTGCTGTGCGACGTTTAGTTTCAGTAGAGATAGAGTTTTAAAATATGGAGGCAGACAGAGGGCAGACAGAGATATAGCCTTTTATATATTAGATATTTTTTAAAGTTGCTTTTCACGATGTCACCGTCGCAAATCATATCATAATGACGTCATTTCTGGGAAAGTTTTCATTTTAAAATGAAGTTAAAAACTATATTGTGTTGATTAATGTTATGTGTTTAACTACAAATAAAGAAGGGAGATACTTCGATTATCATTACTCGAGAGGAGCCGTTGCTTATATTTAGTGCATTTAGTAGCACTCTTCAAACCTACTGTTTTCTATTTTATTCACTAATAACTTAAATAACTTTTCTTTTAAAGGATGGATTAGAAAATTGATTTTACTAGTAATCTGGAGGTTTACTTTCCTACAAGGTGCCCAATATTCTAAATATAGTCAGAATACAAATTGGTTTATATTCTAGATAGATCAGAATATACAAAAATAGAGTTTTTTCTTAATCCTCAGAAAACGAGGAGTGTCTATTCTGTAAGGGTATACGTCCACATACATATGTGTTTATACGTACGTTCTCGCCTTTCACGTACATTTATATTCTTACGGAACATTAAAAACTTTTGCATACATTTACCTTCGTACGTATGTCATCACCTTTATCACACGTTTGTTTGTACGTCCGTTATCACCGGCAATCGAGAATCACGTCACTCTGTCTAAAAACATGTAAGATATTAGCTGCTCCACAGTCGAGAGTCAAAATAATGAAAATAGTATTCTCTTGCTATAGCCCTAGTTATTACCTTGCACACATTTACGATCGCAGTAAGTTATAACCTTTAACACGTATTTATGTTTGTACAGACGTTATAACTTTTCACTAACCATATTGTGTGTATATAAATTATCACCTTTCACATGCACTTTTGTTCGTACAAGCGTTATCATCTCTAACTCATGTTTATGATCATATATACCATATCTCCTTTACATATCTTTATATGTTTGTACATGATCTTTTACACATGTATATCCGTACCTACCTTATCACTTTTCACACACATTCATGTTTGTACATACGTTATCACCTTTCACACATTTATGTTTGTACATACGTCTCATGTTTCAAACATCTATGTACGTACGTACGTTTTCACCGTTCACGGCTATTTTTTTTCTATGTACATTATCACCTTTCAGATATCATGTTCGTACGTGGGCCATCACCTTTCGCACACATTTGTTGAGTTTTTTTTCACGTAATTTATCAACTTTCACATAGCTTTCTGTTAGTAAATTATCAGCGTCCATACATATGTTTGTATTAATATGCAGTTTGTCACTTTTCATACACAATTCCAATCGTCTATACGGTATCACCTTTCACATACATTTTCGTTTGTACATACGTAATCGTATTTTACATAGTTTATATATTCCTACGTATTTTACATATTCGTACGTACGTTATCACCTTTCACATGAACATATGTATTAAACGTATGTTATCAGCTTTGACACATATTTTGTGCTAATTTGCCTATTGTTTTAAATTAACGTTTATTAAATCACATTTGTTTTTTTTTTCTGTTTTGTCATTTAGATGATTAGTTTCATTTCATTATTCCGGGCAGTTTTATTTGTGTATATTTCTACATACTGCATAAATGCATGTCAGTTAAGCTGCAGTTAGAGTAAATATATATCTTTATATCGAAATTGTCTCTACTAAAAACTTTGTCAAGTTCTGGTCTACATATTTGAATGTTGATATATTGGGTATTCAGGCCTACAGAATAATATAGATTAGATTTAAACCAATAAATTTGGACTATTAAAAAATCAACATAGAAAAATTCGAAACTTGACATGCGTAGTTCAACGTAATATTTAAGCTCTACATATGCGCAATTATACATTTCTACGTTTAACACCGTCACTTTTAATGTTTTGATTGGTTGGTTGGTTGTTTTTGTTTTACGGTATTTCAACCCTTTTCAGGTTATTTAATGCCGAATCCAGTGATTTTGAAGAACAATTTTTTTAATAGATTATATATATATATATATATATATATATATATATATATATATATATATATATATATATATATATATATATATATTTTAAGTAGGTTTCTATTTAACCCATAGTTTGGAGCCTAACAGGTACTACCAGTCTGGGTCAGAGTGGACTTATGAGCAATGGCAATTAAAGGGTTGCTCCACACTCCCCAAAGCCCGCAAGCTGGGGTCTCACCATCGGATATAGTTTAAGGCCATATCCAGGACCTTAATGTTTTGATATGCATATGGTTCAGATGGTAACGAAGAACGCTGGAGAGCTATGATTAGAGATGATAACGCATGTATGAACAAAAGAGATATGTTATGGCTTCGAGTCTAACTGATCGCACTCAAATAATATATTTTTTAAACTTTTGAAACCACTACTATATATTGGGTACAATATAATTATTTCTAACAATAGGCTCTATCATAATAAATACGAAATATGCATCATATCATATTTTAGCGTATTTTACAACAACAAAAAAAACGCAGGGCGGTAAGCTAGTAATTTATAAACAAAATGTAAAATTGATCTACATAGGATATGTGAATGGTGATAATCATATAAGCGAAAATAATATTACCAATCATATTTATATGAGCAATTTTGTATATTCCTCCTTAATTAATAGGAAATCCTACCCAGGAAAAAATTCGGCCCATAAGAATAAAAACAAAAAATCTTATATTGAGGGTTGATTTTTTATTTACTTGGGAGTTACTATTTGTCAAGGCCTGAAGACAACTCGAGGATTAGTGTTAATGGATGTAAGATGGTAGTTTAGTAATCGTATATTGTATAAATTGGGAAGAATTTGATTATTTATGAAGACGGTTCAACAAGAAATTGTTTACATTGGATTTGAAGGCTACTACGTTGTATTCAAGTCGGAAGTAGGCCAGCGGAACAGTGTTCCACAGACGAGCAGTTCTGAAAAAAGTTAATTACATTGGTCAATCTGCTTATTTCTATAGTCTGTAAATTTCATCTAATTTTATTTAAAATGTTTCCCTATTTACAAGTGCGTTTGCGTGTTTGCAGATATTAGGTATTTCAATTGAAAACCAAAATGAGGAAAATTCCGGATTTAGATAACTGTCATCATTGTACACCCTTGTGGGATGTGTTCGTCTCCACGCCACACTAAACACATATTTTTATGCTTACTATATTTCCCTACACGATTCCTACTCTGTTTCATCTGCAACCGTCCTAGATATGATAGAAACCTTCACCAAGTAGTGAATCACCAAAAGCGGATCTTTTGGAAATAAAGTCGGCATTTATTTACCTGTACTTAATGTCCATTCTCACTTATAATAGTTGCAGATGTTTTGATTTCATCCATGGGTTAAATATACACTTTACAGCTTTTTCATTCTGAAAACCTAGACCGGCACAAAAAAAAAGTCAATTGTATATATAAAAAAAACAAAAAAAAAAAACATGTGTACCGTTTTGTTTTAAATGACTAAACTATGCTTGATATGCAGGTAAAGTCAAAAATGAAACTAATTCTTACAACAATCAATATGAATGAAAAATTACAGAAAACGACAGAACATAAAAACAACCAGAGATAAAAGAGGAGATTACCATTTTATGCGTTCCGAACGAAGTCCTTGAAGTTTTCCCGCATATGGAAAGATCGATTTCTGAACAGCAAATAAAACTGGCCCGTTATTCCGATCGAGGGATTTGAATTTTACTTTTTACCAAATATTACCACAATATTTTTGACGTTTTCGTTATATATATATATATATATATATATATATATATATATATATATATATATATATATGTGTGTGTGTGTGTGTGTGTGTGTGAAGTTTTTCTTTTTTTTTCTTTCTTGTACTTTATTTTTTAACTATTTTCACAGTTAACTTTATTTTGTTTATGTATCTGTTTTGCTATTATCTGTATATTGTTATTCCTTTTTGATTTGTTTTGTTTCATTCGTTTTTTTGTTATTGAAATAATAAGTATTTCAAGTTTTGTTATTATGTTTTGTTTATTAATTTATATTATTATGATTGTTCTTTATACTGGGTCTTTTATTTGCTCTTTTTTATGTATATATTTTCCAGTTATGTTTTTCTTTCTTGGCTTTTATTTCTTTGGGTGTTGTTTCACGGAAAATATCCCGACGCTATCCGGCTGTTTAAAACAGGCAGTTATTTATTTTTGAAAACATGAACAGTATCGCTAACGATCAAAAAGTCTCTGGTTTATTATTTATCGGAATTTGTTGAACGCTTTTAATATCACTTTTAAAGGTTATTTA
This sequence comes from Euprymna scolopes, assembly GCF_053919585.1. Lineage (NCBI taxonomy): Eukaryota > Metazoa > Mollusca > Cephalopoda > Sepiida > Sepiolidae > Euprymna > Euprymna scolopes. Next base: position 151,483,980 of record NC_136492.1, read on the forward strand.
ATTATCTTTGACATAAAAATCATCAGCGTTTTTTTAAGAAACAATTATGAAAAATACCTTGATTATATGTATCAAAATGTATTATTTCCTATTAAATAATTCATAGTTTGGTTGTTTTATCTTTGCGCCTTCATCTTAGTATTCAGAGCCGTGTTGTGTATGTGTGTGCGCGTACGTTGTGTCGCTCAACTCTTAAACTGAACCGCTTTCATCATCTGTGTGCAGAAGCGCCCGGTTCATGCTACCTGCTTATACAATTCTCCGCTGCTATAGACTCTCGCAGATTCTGATGATCCTGCTGCTCCTGCTGCTACAATTCCTAAACTCGGCGCGCCAATTCGTTTATTTTCAAGGGAAAACTAGTCAAAAAGGCCGTGAGTCACATACATAAGTAAATGTGCCAAAGCAGATCTACACGGGGATATATCCGTGGGTGTGGCTATCGTATTAATATTTACAGTAGTATTCCCATTAGTTTGCCAAATTAACATTGACATACCACTTTGCTTGTATATTTCGCCAGATTTAAAAGTACAGATGAGTTCCCCTGCTAAAGTGAAGTAAAATTGTGTTCTATCTGTCACGCTTATATTTGAAATTGCACTTTTAAAAACAGCTACACTTCACTGATATTATGAAACAGCATTTCCTACCATTTGTCACACTGGAGATAATATACCCTATAATCTAAAGGATAAAACATATTTTTCGTCGAACTTAAGTTCATAACAATTTTCCTCGGTCCGCAAGGATTACGTTCGAAATACATTTTACTCGATCGGTCGGGTTAAATTAATTAAATAGATTTTTCCCCTGTTTGTCGGGATTAAATTTAAAATTCATTTTTGTTGATCACTTCGAGCTTAAGTTTGAAATACAATTTTCGTCAGTTCATTAGACTTACGTTTGAATTTTATATTCATATATTCGTTGGGCTTAATTTATCAATACAATCTTCCTTGGTATGATGGCTTTAAATTTGAAATTTGTTCTGTCGGAACGTATACTTTAAACTTATTTACTTTTCGTTGGTTGGTCGAGCTGTAGTTTAAAAGTTATTTTCGTCAATCCGTTTAGGTAAATTTAGAAGAAAAAAAACAGTATTTTATGTCTGCCAGACTTAAGTTTTAATACTATTACCGATTCGTCGAGCTCAATTTTGAAATACAATTTCGTCGTCCGTCGGCCTTTAGTATGAAATGCAATTTGTGTCAGGTGATAACGCCAATGATTTAAATACAACTCGAGGTGCATCTCGTTTGGCGCTGGGTAGGTGCATCGTGTTTATGTTGCAAATAACTGTTTCGTCAAGTATTCTTTAAAATGCATTCGAATGATATGTCTGTATGTCTGTAACGCTGAGCACGGAATTATATTAATGTCAGTTTACCAGGCTTAAGTTTTGAATAGGAATTTCGTTTGTCAATCACAGCTGAGGTTTAAATAGCATTTTGAAGTTATTAATCTTTGTACGGACCTCTCTGTATATATTGTTCCTTTGTTGCTATCTAATATTATTTTAATCAGATCTCCCACTCTTACTGGAAATATTTTTAGATACATAAACATGTTTTATTTAGAGTAATGTCAAGCGAAAATCGATTCGCCATGCTTAAAAAAGAATTTGAAATCATCTCCATTGTAGGATGCTTTGTTAAACGTACAAAATATTTAAACACTGACATTCGTATCTCTCTGAAAGATAGAGAGCTCAGTTTATATAAAACGCATTAAAATAAATTTCCCTACTCAATCCTCATAGCATGAACGTATGAAAATGGTGTATTAATGTGAGTATTCTGTTTCTCTTATGAATTGCTTGAACATCTTATAACAAAGCGTTTTCTTCAATTATATTTAGTTTAGGAATTCTGAGTTGAATTAAGTTGTACATTTTACGTTTAAAACGCTAACAAATTTATTTCAAACGATTAAACGATATAAGTTTGATAGGATACTTAATTCTAATACGTTTTATATACATATATTGTTTCCTTTTTTTGTATACAAGTAAACCAGTGCTAACTTATTTACTTTAACCAACTCATTGTACTTTTCAGACATATGTCCAATAACTATAATCCTGACTTAAGTCGACTTTTGCAGGATGGACATAACTTTTCCAAAATTACACTGTGCAACAGATTTGAATTGAAAAAAAAAGTACAAGACATATAAGACCTGTTTCGGTGTAAGAAAAGTATGCTGATTCCAAATCTGACATTTATTTCTCTGGATTAGGTACCATTCTCATGTATTTTATTATTCATTATTTTGAAAAAAAAACACCGAATTCACCAGTTTAAACAACATTTGTCCTCTTAACTCTCTTGTGTAGAGTGTCATCATCCTTTTTTAAATTCCAGCAGTAGTCGGCCAACATACCAGTGTTCCATTTTCCTTTAAAACGTTTTTCTATTAATGAAATATCTTGATGGAACCTTTCGCCATGTTCATCACTCACATGGCCAAGATTCTCAGCAAAAAAATCCAAATGAGAGTGGAGCACATGAACTTTTAGAGACATGTTACATCCCATATCATGAAAATGATGCAATAGATCATTCACAACTTGCACATAGTCTTCTGAACGATGTTTTCCCAGGAAGTTATCACAAACTTTCTTGAATGACTCAAAGGGACATTTTTCTTTTCTCGTGAGATGTGTGTTAAAAGTTTCATCAAGAACAATTTTTCGAATTTGGGGACCTATGAAGATACCTTCTTTTATTTTAGCTCGACTTAATGAAGGAAACTTTTCTGCAAGATATGCAAATGCCAAGAGATCCTTGTCTAGTGCTTTCACAAACTGCTTGAACAAACCGAGTTTAATATGCAAAGGTGGTAAATGGATTCTATCACTTTGCAGAAGTGGTTTATGTTTGATGTTATGTTTTCCTTACTCAATTTCATCTCTAGCAGGCCAGTGCTTGCGTACATAGTGTTCAGCTCTTGCTCTAGAGTCCCATAAGCACAAGAAGCAACAAAATTTAGTATAGCCTGGCTGAAGGCCAGTGAGCATGGCTATAACCTTGAAATCTGCACAAACATGCCATTTATGGACTTCATAATGTATGTTTGCTAAAATTGTTTTTTAAATTTTCATATAATTCTTTCATGGTTGTGATGTAAGCTATAGGAACAGATGGCAGGGTGTTCCCATTGTGAAGCAAAACAGCTTTTATGCTTTCCTTGGATGCATCTAAGAAAAGTCGCCAGTTGGTGTTATCATATTGTATTTCCAGCTGTTCAAAAAGTCCAACAATGGCATTGCAGAAGCATAAATCATCTGCCAAAGTGAACAAAACATGCAAGTTTTGTGCACGTTTTCTGTACAATGTTATTTTCACACCTTTTCTAAGAAGATTTCGTTCTTTAAGCCTTGATGCAAGAAGTTCATGTTTGTCTTTGGTTAAATAAAGATCTCTGCATAAGTCATTTAGAGCATCTTGAGAAAATAGTATTGGTTTATAATTGCTTTCTGAATTAGAAAATTCTACTGTTTCATCACTGTAATGTTCATCCCCACTGCTTGAACTCCACATTTCCTGATCAGGGGTTTTAGTACAGGTAATTCTTTTGAGTGCTCAACTGGGCGCATTGCTGATTGCAAATTTGTGTAAACAATGTGTTTCTTTTTTTCTTTTTTTGCTGTTGTACAGCCCGTATAGCCTTGCTGACAAAAATAGCAATCATTAGAATGATCTTTCTGCTCTCGCCAAATCATTGGCACACCAAACTTCATGTGAACATTCTTTTTTGCATACCATGCGCTCAATGTTTTCACACATGTAAGGCAACAGGCATGAGGAGCCCATGACTTGTCTTGGTCTCCTATATCAAAATGAAAGTACGCCTTGTACAATTTCTTGATATGGCTGGTAATGCTGCGCCTTTCTTTAGCAAATGTTAATTTGCCACATATGTAGCAGAATTTGCTTGGATCATTTTTTGCACTGTCTTGAAGTCATCGTCAAAGCCTATACTGCATCTGAAGAATAAAGACAAGAAAAAAAGTAAATTGTTTTATAAAGAAAAATAAGGATTCCATAATGTGAACATTTAAGCCATTATAAACGCCTACTAGCAAGTTATTAGATTCTTTCATACATAAAGTAAGGGGTTGATAAAATTTCATTTCTATTTTTTGCATTTAATTTAGTAAATCTTTAGAAAAGAATGTATAAAATGCCCCTTTATGTTTAAAACATTAAAATACACAAAAATCCGGTCTTTATTGTAGTTTTTAGTTAAAAAATACTTTATTAAATGGATATCTATTTTTAACCCTCAGATTTTTTCCCGTGCCCTACAAATAAGGTTCTGAGGCAGGTTTTAGCTTCTTTTCCTTGATTTTTTTAGCCTACATTAAAAAATGTCTTTCTTGACGAATACCATGGCTTTTCGGAAGGTGGGGAACACCAAACCATGTGCTACAGCATTATGTTTTTACTTTTGAAAAAATTAGCCCTTGGTCTAGAAAATATTATGCTAACCAAGCTAGCTCTGTCATCTAGCTCTCTTAAATCTGGAAAAATAGCTCATTTCGGCTGACTTTAGCAAATAAATGATTCAAATAAATGATTTAACAAATAATGTACATAATATGTGTATATTAAACTGTGTTTTTCTCTTAAGAGTTATAATTTAATACACATAATATGTGACTGCAAAGTCGTCAGTAACCCATTTTTGACGTTTTTACTGAAATTTACGACTGTGGCAATTTTGCACAAATTATACCTAATTCAACAAAAAGAAAGCCAAAAATAAAATTTCCACGTTACTAGGTATACAAAAATTGCTGCAGATATCCTGTACTTTTTTTAGTGTTGTACAGTGTTATTGGAATGAAGTTCATTTGGTCAAATTGTAATCATAAAAGCTGGGAACAAGACCCTACCGGAAAACATACAATTTGATGAAAATATTGAGATCAAATTACCTAGAAGAGCAGGAAAAGCAAATAGTTTAGCAAGGAAAGTGAGGGATTCGATTAAGCATAGCGGATACATGTTTGGCATATAGTAGGATGCCCCATCCCTAAATTAAACAAACTGATAAGAAAATCATATATATATATATATATATATATACTAAACAGACGCAATTTTTAATTTTGCTCAAATGTCAAGCATATACATCTATGTGTTCATAAAAGAGAAATAATTTATTTTTATTTTTACCTAAAAAGGGGATGGGCATGTGAAAAAAGGAGTCATTTCTTAAATATGATTATGCAGCTTTGTTCAAAAACATATACATATAAATGAATATACATATTAATATACATGCAATATGTACCGTTTTTTGTTTGTTAATTAAAACAATGCAAAAAATAGGACATTTTTGATAAGAGCACTAATGTTCATAAAATAAAAGCCAATTATAATTTATGCACGCCTTAAAATACACAATGCAAAAAGTATTTGTCAAAAAAAATGCAAAGAAAATGTTTGCACAAAAGACTTATTTATTTTTATTATTTCAGTATAAGTATTAGTTACGCATTAGCATGTTAAAGTGTTAATACAAACAAAATGGATGCAGCTTTACGTCTTTCTCGGGACTTTTAGTTAATTCTGGCTCTAAAATTGTAATTAGGATATTTTTAAGAAAGAGTGCTTCCTGGGTCGTGTGTGTGATCGCGATAAATTCTGCTTCACACGTAGAGATACAATCCGTTGCTTTTTAGATTTCCATGAAAGAATAGGCCTATTTTCTGATAGTCTGAAACACTATCGAAATATACTTTTTCGATCTTCGTTGTTTCCCCAATCTAAATCTGAAAATCCTTCAAATTTTAGGGGATTTGATTTTCTAAATACTAACTTCTGTTCTTTAGTCCCTTTTAAATAACGAAGGATTTTTTTAGCTATGTTTAAATTCTTCATTGTCGGTTTTGATAATTTTTGTGACAGTTTCGTTAAAGCACCTGTTTCGTGTATAAGTACTATGTCCGGAGGCGTTTGGGGAGATTTGATTCAATGAGTAGACATCTTGCTATTTCAAAAAGTGTCTGCCATGCTCTTTCCGCAGTCCTGTTTTAATGTGGCGATCTAGGGGTCGATTTTTCATTCTTGATATGATGGTTACTAAGTAAAAGTTTAAAGTCTTTATTAGAGAATTCCGTACCGTTGTCAGAGCGAATACACTTTACTTCATCGCAGTGAACCATATCTTTTAGTTGCTAGCAGGGTATCAGATTTGTTCTTTAAAAAGTAAACCATTATAAGCCTAAATAGTAATCTACGAAATTCAACACATCTATAATGTTCTCTGGCCATCGGTTCCACGGGACCATTCAAGTCACAATGCACGAGTGAAGGAATTTTCTTTGCCTTCTTGTCTGGTATCTTGTTTTGATAGTTTGTCATTTTTCCTGCGTACATTCATTCCATTAACTACAGTCGGAAATTTTTTGATATCAGGAACATTGCAGTGTCCAAGATTTTTATGCTATGTCTGTAAATCATGGCAGGCGGTTTTCGATGGGATTAAGCTATTTAAATAATATAGTCTTCCATTTTCTTTAATGTCGAATACAGTTCCATTCGGGTACACCAGTTTTAATTTATTGGGGCTAAAGTTTATATTTGCACCTTGTTTAATGGCAGCTTGCACAGAAAATATATTTTGTTTAAATTTCGGGATTGGAAGAGCATTTTCTAAAATACAGAAATATACTTCATCTTTATTGTTCCTTAACGAGATTTTAACATCACCTCTTTTCAAAACGATATCATTTACTCGACTGCCGTCAGCAAGTTCTACAAAATGATTTTATGGCTAAAAGTTGGGATCAAAATTGATAAAATCAGATTCCTTTGTAATCACATGTGCCGTTGCACCACAATCGACAAGAAAATTATTGTTTGCATAAGCTTTAAACGTACATGAAAATAAGAATGTATGTTCGCTAACGAAGCTGTCCACATTTTTAATGGAGTCACCCTTTAGAGTCCTGTATCTACATTGAAAACTCTTTGGATTAGGTCATCCACAATAATAGCAAATGAGTTTTGTACTTTTCTTAGGAAAAAATTGTTTTTGGCAAAGTTACGATTTGCATTCCCGGTATTGGTAAAATTTAATGTTTGATGTTTTTATGTGAGCATTTTAAAATTTCATGACATTGTATATTCGTTTTTTTTCTGGCCATTTTTTACAGTTTCCTCGTAACTTCTTAGTGCTTGCTTGAATTGACTAAAAGTCATGGGTATTATTCTGGGGTATCACGGTGGTAAATGGCTTAAAATCACTCGGTAAACCCTTGATGACCAATGGCTAATAGCTTCAGACATTTTTAAAGAATTTGCAGTAGTTTCGGCTCTTATAATACAATCGGTAATGGTTTCGGCTTCAATTTGTTTTAGAGGTCAGTTCAGTATATAAAGAAATAATTTGGGGGTTTCCTTTCGATAAATAATACTCACAATATGTTCAATGCTTTACAGCTATCGTCCAGGGTTTCTCTCCTTACCAGTGATAGACTTTGGTCATCTAAGCACTGTATTAAGCCCTCAAAAACAGTTGTGTTCTTTCCAATGTGGTCGGGGTCGTTTTTGGTTTAAGGTTGTGTTTGAAGTACTTTGTGTAGCTTTTTAATTCGTAGAAATCCTAGAAGTTTCACTTGCCAAAATTTGAATATTGATTCGGATGCATCGAAATAAAGACGCACGTTGGGTCCATAATCTCAGGAAGTGTAAGCCATGTTTAGTTTGGGAACAGTTTCCAATGGTTCGTTGTTCTAAACAAGTCCTGGGAAGTGACTGGTTCGCAGTAGACAGTTCTCGAGTTGGAATACACAGAGCAAAATGTTCTTGCCGTGTTGACACGAAAAAACATATGCGAAATTGCTACAGAAAGATTTAATATTTATGGAGAAATTCTGGTTTCTGAATGAATCGTAGCAGAAGGTTTTTTGGGGTTTTTTTTACACAGTGATCACCACTTATCAAGGCCCGGAAGCCACTCAGGGATAAGGGTCATTGCAAGTACATTACTTTAGTGTGGAGATGTGATTAAGTGTTTACTTCACGGGGCGGTTCATTCGGAATTTGTTAACGTTGGACTTGAAGACATCCAAGTTGTAGTCCGATGGGAAGCAGGCAGACGGAACATAGTTCCACAGGCGTGCAGTTCTAAGATAAAAGCTTTGTTCATGGAATCCACGTTTTGATTTAGGCACAGATATAGAGTGGGGGAAATTTTTCACAGTGGATTCAGCTAGACAGGTGTTTTTCGTGAACGATTGGCGAGGGGGGGCCAGAGATTGGAGTTCAGACGAGCACCTGCCATGGAAATAACGATAAAACAAGGATAGGCTCGCAACGTCTCTGCTGTGGGAGAGAGGTTGCAGGGTAGAGAAAAGAGAATCCCCCACTAAGCCACGAAGTCTATTTTGTACTCTGTTAAGGCAGGATAGGCTGTTTTTAGCAGCTCCTGCCCAGATATGGCAACAGTATTCCATCCTTGGACGTATTTGGCTTTTATATAGATAGAGAATTGCATCAGTAGTGAGATATCTTCTGGAGCGGTAGAAGGATCCCACCATCTTTCCAGCGATCTTGGCAACAGACTTGATGTACGTGTTCCATTTCAGATCAAGAGTAAAGGTCAAACCCAGAAGCTTGTCAAAACACGGGGCCTCACCCAGACGAGAGCCATCCATCACAATTGATGCCAGATGGGGATCAGAGCGTTGATGATGTAAGGATAAGAGTTTATGTTTTGGATGAATTAAAGGTAACCAGCCACATCTTCCCCCACTGAACCACGTGCTCGAGATCAGAGGAGAGAGAATCAGAGAGAACTTTGTCATTTACAGCCTTTGATGTGTTGCCGTAGATGGTCGTGTCATCAGCATAGATGTCAACGAATGATTTGTATGTGTTTAGGGAGGTCATTGATGTAGATCAGGAAGAGTGTTGGGCCCAGGATTGACCCCTGAGGGACTCCAGCATTTATATTGTAGGCCTCCGATTTCTGCCCATCAACCACTATTTTTATGAGCTCATCTGAGAGAAATGATTTAATGATTGAGAAAACGTTTCCAGTTATACCGTAGCTGTAAATCTTGTGAAGTAGACCCTTATGCCATACCTTGTCGAAGGCCTTTGGTATGTCAAGAGCAATTGCCCTAGAAAGGAAGCCTTTGTCAAGAGATTCACTAATCCTGTGGGATATAACCGTCAGTACATCTGCGGTAGATCTTGCAGAGCGGACACCATATTGTGTGTCACTAAGAAGGTTGTTTCTGCTGAGGTGGTTGACTATTTCTCTATTTAATATGGATTCCAGCAACTTACTCATAACACACAGGAGACTTATTGGTCTGTACTGAGAAGGAGATGACATCACCTGAATTCTTAAATACAGGGCAAACTGATGAGGTCTTCCAGGGAGTCGGAGAGCACTTCTTCTTAAGGCAGCGCTTAAATAGTTTCGTAAGTATGGGAGCAAGTTCTGATTGAAGCTTTTTTAACACTATAATTGGGATTCCATCAAGGCTAGTTGCTTTACTGGAATCAAGGTTCTTGATTAGCTTGGCGACTACATGCACCGATATTTGCATGTTACCTAGCTTGTTCTGTGTTATAGGAGGAAATATGGGGAGTTGATGACCTTCGTCGCATAGGGTAGAATTAGCTGCAAAGTTCTTTGCAAATAGTTTGGCCTTGTCTGACGCTGACGAGATGACCTCTGGTCGATTGATAATGGTTGGGATAGAACCCACACTTCTGTTCAAGATCCTATTTGTTATTTGCCAAAACTGGTGGGAACCAAGCCGCTGATCAGCTACCTTGGATTTAACAGACTGGGCATATAGCTCTCTTGCATTTCTTATTACTCTTTTACAGTGGATTCGTCAATTCCTAGCTCGTTACTTCTTGACAGAGAAAGACCATCTTTTCTTTGCTTTATTGTTAATTATTTATCTAGTTTCATGTAATTCTTTAATGCTTTTGTTTTTGTTATTTCATTTAATATGTTTTAAAATTTGTTTTTATTTGATATTTTTATATATACATTCATACAAACATACATATATACATGTGGAGATGTGATCAAGATGTATTATATATCTTCTGTGGGAACAGAGGTGCCTCTTCAGATCAGCCCTACTGTTACACAGTTTATTGCAGATGTCACACTTTAGCTGAGATTGAGGAGCGCCAACCGGTACTGCTTTACTATTGACATGCACATGACTCTTCAGACCCTCACTTGATTTGCATACCATAGAGTAAATATAACATCTGTGCTCCGGGGTGTTTTCCCCGTCAAAGAAAGACTGATTTCCATACGATAGCTTGCAGATAGTAAGACCGGCATAGGATAAATCATTTTACCGCTTCAATCACACTCTGACAGACCTGACATCTCTGTCATTTTTGCATGCTCATATGTTTTCTTCTCAAAACTATCACAGCCATGGTAAACCATGGACACCACTTTTTATGCACTTGGAAGCAATCTCCCAGCTAGATACGTAAAGCACGAGAGTCTTCCGATTATCCTTGATGTTGTTCTTAAAGTATTTCCTTGGTTTATGTTGTGGACGCTTTCCTTATATAATTTCACTATAAACAGTCGCTTCGGCATCTCTCGTCATCCATCCTTATCAGATGTCCAGCCTACCCAACCTGGTGTCGTCTCGCTAGATGGTACGTCCGCTCGCATGAAGACATCCGTGCACTCTCTCTATGACTTTTATGTCTACAGTAAGTTGTCTAGGCTTCAAAAGCGTAAAGCAAAGATTGTAAAATACAAGATTGATAGATACTGATCTTTGTACGAAGTGTTATACTTCTGTCGGACCATACTCGCTTCTCTAAGCCACCAAAAGCCTTAGTTGCACGTTGTATCCTATAGTTGACCTCAGCATCCAGGATGCCGTCTCTAGCAAGAGTGCTACCCAAATACACGAATGCTTCAACTACGGCAAGCCTCTGGTTGTTGACAAAAATATTTGGTTCCACATAAAAACTACCGGGTGGAGGTATGAACCTCACCTTAGTCTTCTAAAGGCTAATAGTAAGCCTCAAAAGCACAGACCCCTGACTACAGATCCATGATACGCTACATATCTCGCTCGCCATGGCCCCAAGATCAGCGTCATCTGTATAGAGCAATTCACGAACCATGTGCTGAAAGATTCTTGTAGAAGCATCAAAAAGACGAAGATTAAAGACTTTAGGTGTAGTTCTGAAACGCAAATAAACACACAGAAAGCAATCTTTAAATGCATAGGAAAACATAGTTGCAAAATAAATAGAAAAAGTGTAAGTGCTGGTATAACACCCTGCTTTACGCCCTTGTAAACTGAGATCGGTTCTGATAGACATCCAGTGACATTTAGGTGAGCCTTCATATTAGTGTGCAGCTCCCTGAGTAATCGCAGTAACAGCGGTGGGCATCCCAATTTTCCCAGAATTATCCATGGGGCATTTCTGTTCATCGTCTCAAATGCTTGGGTCAATTAACCTGATAAAGCGGAACACAGCGGTCAGTATATTTCTCCTGCAACTGCCGGGTAGACAGGATCATGTCCATGGTTCCTCTCCTCGGACGAAAGCCACTTTGACTTTCTGGAATGACAGATGGACAAATATACTTCAACAATCTATTGAGTAAAAATTTGAAAAATTCATTGCCAACTGCTTTCAATAAACCTATCAAACAATAACTCTGACAGTCGACCTTGGACCCCTTTCCCTTGTACAATAATATAAGAATGCATCAACCCAGTCCTGATGAAGAATTTCATGAACAAGCTTATCAAGACACAGAAATACCATAAAGTCCTTGGGCATTCCCAATATTTACTTCCTTGATTTTTTACATAGGCATCACAACTTAGCAAGGCCCAGAGGCCCCTCAAGGATAAGAGTTAAAGAGTCACAGTAGTTAATTGGACAATATAGTAAACGTTAGTAATGCAAATTCGGTAAATTTGTTAACTCAAGTGGAACGGCTCATCAAGAACTTGTTTACGTTGGAGTTGAAGACAACCATATTTGTATTCAGCTGGAAAGCAGGTAAACGGAAGACAGTTCTACAGGCGTGCAGTTCTAAGAAAGAAACTTTATTCATAGAATGTATGTTTAGAATTAGGCACAGATAAAGGATGGGGAAATAATTGTTAATGTTATCAGCTAGACGAGTGTTTTCTTGAAAGTTTGACGAGGGGGAACCATAGATTGGATCTCAGGCGAGCTCTTACCATGAAAATGACGATAAAGCTGAGAGAGAGCCGCGACATCTCTTCTGTGCGAAAGAGGTTGCAGGGAAGAAAAAAGCGCATACCCTACTAGCTACGAAATCTATTTTGAAATCTGTCAACGCAGGATATGTCCTTTCTTGCAGCTCGTATCCGGATGTGGATACAGTACTCAATCTTTGGACGTATCTGGCTCTTATACATATATAGAAAATTGCATCAAAAGAGAGATCAGGAGTAAAAGTCGAGCCCAGAAGCTAATCAAAGCATGAAGCCTCTCTAAGACGAGAGCCATTCATTTCAATTGATGCCAGATGGGCATCAGAGTGTTCATGATGTAAAGATAGAAGTTTTGTTTTAGATGCATTAAAAGTAACCAGCCACCTTTTATCCTCGTTGTACCACGCGCTCAAGATCAGAGGCGACAGAATCAGAGAAAACTTGGTCGTTTACGGTCTTAGATGTGCTACCATAGATCGTAGTGTAATCTACGAATGATGTAAAGATATTGTTTGGAAGATCATTAATGTAGAGGTCCTGGATATGACCTTAAACTATATCCAGTGGTGAGGCCCCAGCTTGCAGGCTTTGGGGAGTGTGGAGCCACCCTTTAATTGGCATTGCTCCCAGGTCCAGTCTGACCCGAACTGGTAGTACCTGTTAGGGTCCCAACTATAGGTTAAATAGAAACCCACTTGAAAACAACAAATATATTCTATTAAAAAAGTGTTCTTCAAAATCTTTGGATTCGGCATTAAATAACCTCAAAACAAAAACAACAAAAACCAACCAAATTAATGTAGATTAGGGAGGAAGTTGAATCCAGGATAGACCCCCGAAGGCCTCCAGCATAAATACTGTGAGCTTTTAATTTCGGCCCATCTACCACTACTCTTATGAACCAAGCAAAGAGAAATGATTTAATAATTGAAAAGACATTTACAGCTATACCGTAGCTGGAGATCTTGTGAAGTAAACTTTTATGACATACCCTATCAAAGGCATTTGATATGCCAAAAGTTATTTCCTTAGAAAAAAAGCCTTCCTCGAGAGATTCGCTAATCTTATGAGATATAACTGTAATTGCATCTGCTGTAGATCTAGCAGAACGGAAACTATGTTGCATGTCACTAAGAAGGTTATTTTTGCTGAGGTGGTTAACAACGTCTCTATTTAACAGATTCCTGCAATTTAATCACGACGCACAGAAGTCTTATTGGCCTTTACTGAGGTGGAAATGACCAATCACCTGAATTCTTTTATACAGGGAATACTGATGAGATTTTCCATAGTGTTTGGAAGCATTCTCCTTATGACAACACTTAAACAGCTTTGTAATATGGGCGCTAGTTCTGGTTAAAGTGTTTTTAGCACTATAAGTGGAATGACGTCAAGGGCAGTTGCTTTATTAGAATCAAGGTTTTTGATTAGCTAGGCAACATTACGTACAGATATTTGTACGTCGCATATAATGTTTCCTGATACAGTAGGAAATATTGGGGTTGGCAGCCTCGATGGCAAAGAGTAGAATTAACTCCAAAGTTCTTGGCAAAGAGTTTGGCTTTGATGTTGACGAGATTACCTCAGGTCAATTGATGATTGTGAACATTGAAGTCCCCAGAGACGTGAATGTTAGCTGAAGGATAAGCAGACAGGACGTGGTCAATTTTCTCAAATATGCTTTTAAAGATGGTAACTCCGCTGTTGTGGCGGCGATATACATATATGGCATTGCTTAAAGGCGCGGTTCATCAGGGATTTGTTTATGTTGAACTTGAAGACATCTAGGTTGTAGTCAGGTGAGAAACAGGCAAACGGAGCAGAGTTCCACGGGACTGGTATTTCTAAGAAAGAAGCGTTGTTCATGGAATCTACGTTTTGGTTTTGGCACAGATAAAGATAAATTCGAATTTTATGGTGAAACTATGCGTTTCTGGGACTATTTCGTTCTGTCTGCTTCTCGTGCTTTAGAATTTTTTCTTAAAAATAGCATACTTGCTGTTTTAAACAATTTTAAGAATAAGTATTTTTCACTCTCTTCGTAACTTCTGCTTAAGCTTATTATTAATCGTGGAATGTTTATGTGGTGGAATATTTCTATTAAAAGCTCTATACGTCTGGCAGTCGGTCGATCTGTTTAGAAGTCTTAAAGTTTAGATATTAAATCGATCGTTAAAATTACTTTATTAATTCAGTATCTACTTTATACTTGCGTCGGCAGAAGTCGTTGCATGCAGATTGAGTCAACTTCTTTCTAAATTTTAAGCTATTAGAAGATATGAAATTCAAAGCGTTGTCCACTCACGTGTATATTTGCGTCAAGGGAAATGCCAAATTTCATGTTTACAGAGAGTTTCTTATTTTTTTCGATGATTACTATTGTCGTCATTCCACATACAGGATATGTTATTCACAAACTGTTCCACATGTCGTACTTACCAGGCTCTACTTTGCTAAACCTGGCTGATTTCACAAGCATCCGTGTAAAAACGTCGTTCTGTAGGTGTCAATTAATTTATTCTATTGATTAGATACATCCAAACATTACTATAGGAATATACCTTCGTTTTTTCTCGATTTTCCGATCTGTAACATTTAAGTTTTAAACATGTCTACAAATAAACGCGCTTACTAAATAACTTTCTTTTTAAAATACTCATTTTTATTTTGTTTACGTATGTTTAGAAATGTTCAATTGCGATGGAAATATAAAAAGTAGAAAAGACGCATTATAATTTGGTTCGAATTAAAACGTTTGAAAACAGGCATTACTTCATGAAATAAATATCCAAATCTGTTCTAATTAAATTAAGCCTATTTCCTCAATAATTAATTAATATATCTGTTAATAAAAATGTTAATCGAACTCGTCTGCACATCCGGTCCTATTTGTTACTTCTATCTCAAAACATCTTGCTTCGTCCCAGTTCCCTGTACTTTCTATCTCTCTCAGTATTTTATCCTCTTACTAAAAATAAAGCTATCATTTCCTCTCTCTTGAGTTATCGAAACATTTTTACCCTCACTATCTACCTTTATTTTACTGTTTCGTTCTACGTATCAAATATGCTCTTTCTCGTTCTCTCGCGACCTTCAAAAATAAACACACACACACACACACACACACACACACACACATACATATATATATATATAATGGGTTAAGAAATTCCAACGAAAGAAAGATGTATATTAAAATAAGGGAGTAGTCACCAACAATGTGTATTTTTTAACATTATTTTATTATTCCGTGTCTTGGTTTTTCATTGAGAATTATGTTTGGATCATTGTAATAATGTTTTTAAGTCTTTGAAATTGTTTTTACGCACATTTCAGACGGTCTGTTATGCGTCCTCGTAAGAGATAATCTCTGACGAGGACGCATCACAGACCGTCTGAAACGCGCGTAAAAACGATTTCAGTGACTTAAAAACATCATTACAATGATCCAAACATAATTCTCAATGAAAAACTAAGACACGGAATAATAAAATAACGTTAAAAAATACACATTGTTGGTGACTACTCCCTTATTTAAATATATATATATATATATATATATATATATATATATATATACACTAAAAATGAGACTCCTTCGGTAAATACGATGAGTCTTGGTTAGATTCTTTGAATCAAAACAGTGAGACTGTGCACAGCCATTGGTATAAACGTAAACCACAATAAAAATATAAGTAGTTTCATTTGTTATATCCTTGTTTATCTCATCACTCTCTCATTTTCTAGCTTTCGGTTTTATCTATATTTTCTCTCAATTTATAGATAAAAGAGTGATTTACTGTAGTAATATCATTCATTAGTTATAATGTACAAGTTTAGTTTTGTTTTATAGTTTGTTCTATTGGATTTCATCCGAAGCTATATATATATTATTCCTTATTGGAATTTTAATTTTTTTTTTTAATTTTTTTTTTTTTTTCATCCGAAGCTGTTTCCTTTTTTCTTTTACACTGTGTCTATATGTGTGTTTCTCGTTTTTTCTTTTTCTCTTACTTGCTATATGTGTTTTATTTATTTATTTATTATTTTTCCTTTACAGTAGTTTTACTTGATCAATGAATTTCTTTTTTCCATTCTTTGTGCACGAGTGTGTGTCTTGTAACGTTGTATTATCTCCTCTCTTTTTCTAGTTCCTTCCCTTTCCTTACTGTTTTTTTTATTCTAACTACTACGGACCACAATATTTTTTAAACGTTGTGTATAGTCTTTTTTTTTCAATTTTAATTCCACCAATGATCACCTCCATTCTTTCACTTTGCGTTGTCTGTGCGGCGGTTCAGGTTCATTACACGCATATGCATGGACATTCAGGGTTTCGATACTTATCGATGTATAGCGCATCAAACCGGACACCGTTTTTTTTTGTTTGTTTTTTGTTTCTTAGAGAAAAAAAAGATCCAATGCTGTCCACATACTTTTATATACAGGAGTTGGAAACGTTGGTAGATATATTTGTGTGTGTATAAATAGCTAAATATATCTTTATATTGATCTCCAATAGTATTCTTAACGTTTATATAACATTTAAGGGCCTGTTCACAAGACATATACAGATTGCAAAACATTTAAATGGGCAATACCTTTTCGCCCGATAGGTTTCATTCAGCCTGCTCTTGGTTTATCTGTTGGGACGATCGGACCTGGAATAAAATCTTCAACTTCTCCAATGACAAAGACTAGGACAGACATTATGGATAGACTAATATTTATACTTCTTTATACCGGTCGTCCCTTTTTCCTGGAAGTTTAAAACGCCGTTATTATTCATATATCTAATCTGTTGAGTTCTACCCGACTATTAGTCCTTCGGAGAAACTAACTTCTTTTGTCAGTTCCAAAATCCCAACTAAACTCACTCAGTCTTCACATCTCATTAACATATCTACGTTATCTTACTTGGCCTCTACGTTATACTGCTATTTTAAAATTATTGTTATTAACTTAATCGTTCTAAAACCCATTATCTTTTACTATTTCTCTAAGAATTATCGTTCAGGTTTATATCTATATAAGTGTTATATAGTTATTATTATTATTTTTAGACGAAAGTACCACTTGTGCGCGTATGTTATGTGAGTTCTTATTTAGTGTTCTTGTTTGTAAAGATAAACGTCTTAAGACTGTTCCTGGAAGTAACAGATCTTTGAAGTTCATGTGTGTGATCATGTTGTGAGATATTAACAGGTGTATATAAAGAGAGAGAGAGTGTACATATAAATAAACTTTGAGATGTGATTCGCTATCTAGATAGACAGACCGATAATTGAGAAGTTTGCATTTATGCCGATGGATTGACAGATTGGCATTTATGCTTTGACAGTTCGCATGAACGGGAGTGTTTGTATAACATAAATAGACACATATACTTTCTAACACATATATTTTTAGATGATGAATTTCAAATAGATTGTACACATAAATAGACAATACCTTTTTCATGTAATGATGGACACAGGAGACGGAGTTATAAAAACACATTAACATTTATTCTTCTTCCACTTGAACCGGTTGGTGGTTTTGGTGGAATTCAAAGGTTCACATATTAAGTTTCAAAATGTGATCGACTCGCTTCTAGACGATTGAAACCCATGTCTGTCGATCTCAAACTCCCTCTGAGTTTCTCACTAACTAACTCCTAACTAACTCTCACTTCCTATATTGAGAAATCCATGCATGTCCAACCAACGTGACCAAACTCATGTGCCACCAACATGCGCGACTTGCACGTTTCCGACATTCTGATTTCCGAATAACCTATTTTTCTTTTGTTGTTTTTACAAAGGAATTCAACCTGCATATCTAATTCATTTAACCCATATTTTATTATCCACATGCTTTTAACAATGAATAGTTTATTTATTATTTATTTCATCAGAATTAACCATTTACTGGACATTCCATTTAAACCTATTGTTCTTTAAAACTTATATCCAAGGTTCGATTTCTGCTTTCTCTCATTTTATTTTCATTTTAATTAATCTCTCTATTTTTATACTTACATGAAAAGGGGACAGCCCTTATCATGTAACATAAGCATTTATTTTAACGAGAATTTAATTTCAAACAATCGATTTATCCTAGACTAGCAAAGTTATCTGGAATCGTTAGGTATTGCTTATGCTACAATAAATAGAAATTTGATTGCACTAATATGGATTCATAATGTTACATGTATTATGCCTGATATCATTATTATGGAAATGGCCCTAGACAAGGCTTAAAGGCACTTGATCTTAGGAGCTTACAAGAACAAAATATTATCAAAAATGGAGATGTCTACTCATTTAAGTTATGAAAAAATCTATAGGAAAAACAAAAAAAAAACAATCAACAGTAATACAGTTTAACAATCTTCCAGTTCTCGAAAAGAAACTACTGGAATAAAAGCTATACAAAAATTGGGTATTAAAATTCTGAATTAATCGAGATCAATAGGCCAATCTCATAATTAGGGAATTTTTAGCAATAAAAGCGATTTTTATATTTTTTAATTCAATTCATAGAGTTGTCTTTGTTTAACTGCTTTTTGTATTGTTTAGTAAGGTTCTAAAACGGTTATTTTGTAGCGATGTATATTTTCCTATTTGTAGTTCAAGAGACTAAATATTACTTTGGTCGATTTTTTTATACAAAATGTTAAGCGTATTACACGAGGTATGAATATAAACACCGACGATTTTGATCTTATGAGTTACCTGAGATCCAAATAGAATTTGGGGACTTAATCTTTCTTTATCGTCTGTTTTCTTCTTTTTTTATTTATTTTTTTTTTTTTTTAGTATTTGTTCTGTATTTTCGGTGAGATAAAAAATATCACCAACATGTAAAAAACGCATTTTAAAGATTTATTAGAAAATGTGTTTTTAAATGTTTCTATATAAATGTCAGCCCGAAAACTGAGCATATCGGATTTCTGTCAATTTGCGTAAAATATCTCTTTGTAAATGAAAAGAAAGTTAGTTTAATGATGCTAATAATTAGTAAACTTATTTTTTCTTCAACTAGCATGGGTGCCCGGCGTTGACTGGGAGTTTGGAGGTGAGTGTTGAGTAAAAAAAGTGGTAGTAGGAAGGAAGACTCGAATCCGTGCCATGAAGGAGGAAAAGAATAGGAAAAACGTGACGTCTTTGCTGTTATGACCACCGCCAAACTGGAAGTGACGTAGGTTTTAATTTAGGCTAGACAATCGAAAATGAGGGGATGACTTTCGAAAATCTCGGTGAAAAAAGTGACCACTCCCTATAGAAAAGTACACAGTTGAGTGGGAAGAAATTAATGCTTTTAGCCAATTTTTCAGTATTTGTCGTCTGAAGGGTCGAGCTTAAACCGGTACTAATCTTTTTAAAATCTGTCGCCTCTGTCGAAAGTTTTGGGCAGACATGAAAACAAAATGCATACATTTATATATTGGTAGCTTCAAATTCCGACCTAAACCGATTAAAAAGCTTGTCCTATCTCTGGATACCCTCTATGTAAAATTTCAAATATTTAGACAAGAAATTGTATGAGTAACTTGGTAGAAACCGCAGAGGTAAAGTTTTTTTTTAAAATTTTGACCCCTATTATGAACTCTTAACATTTATTGTTTTCGGCTCAAAACAAATTATTAAGTTAGACCCATGTCCAAGGTACCTATATCTAAAAATTCAATTATTTATACCCAAAATTAGCGAAGGAGTTTGGAAGAGTTCTCAAAGGTCAAATCCTTAAATTTTGACCCTTTAACAGCCAAATTTCTAGTCGAAAACTGATTACAAAGATTTTCTCAATCTCACTACCCTGTATATAAAATTTCGAGTCTGTAGACTGAAATTTGACAGAGTCATTGCGTAGGGAAATGTACACAGAAACACAGACGCACTGTCACACAAACACACAGACAGACACGTTCACCTTTATAGATATACTAGCCTTTCAGATGGCGTTTCCCGGGTGTATGGACGTGTATGTTGAGCAAAAAAAAATGGTACTAGGAAGGCAGACTCGAACCCGTACCGTGAAGGAGAAAAAGAACAGAAAAATGTAACGACTTTGCTGTTACGCCCTCCGTCAAACCGGGAATGACGTAGGTTTTAATTAAGGCTAGACAATCGAAACGAGGGGATGACTGTCGAAAATATAGACGAAAAAATAGGACCCCTCCATGTAGAAAAGTGTCCAGTTGAGGGTGAAGAATTTAATGTTTTTAGCAAATTTTTCGGTAATTTTCGTCTGAAGGGTTGAGCCTCAAACTATATTGATCTTGTGAAAATCCGTTGCATCTACCGAAAGTTTTAGGCAGACATGCAAACATACATACATACATTTATATATTGATAGCTAATTTTTTTTACACAAACCGATTAAAAAGCTTGTCCTATATCTGAATACCCTTTATAAAAAATTTCAAATTTTTAGACCAGAAATTGTCCGAGTAATTTGGTACAGACCGCAGAGGTCAATTTTTTTTTATTTGACCCCACTCCCACATTTATGACCCCTTAACATTTATTGTTTTGGGCTAATATCAAGTTATTAAGTTAGATCCATGTCCAACAAAACTATAACTAAAATTTCAATTGTTTATAACAACAATAGGCGGAGGAGTTTGGTAGAGTTCTCAAAGGTTACATCGTGGAATTTTGACCCCTAAACACTCACATTTCTGGCCGAAAACTGATTACAAAGATATTTCAAATATCACTACCCTGTATATCAAATTTCGAGTTTGTAGACTAAAAATTGACAGAGTTATTGCGTAGGAAATGTACATAGACACACAGACAGACGGACACACACAGGCAGACAGACACATTCACTTTTATAGATATACTAGCATGGGTGCTCGGCGTTGCCCGGGTATTTGGAGGTGTATGCTGAGCAAAAAATAAATAAATAAATAAAAAAACGGTCATTTTTTTTTTAATTTGACCCCTATTACGACCCCTTAAAATTTATTGTTTTGGGTTCAAATCGAGTTATTTAGTTAGATCCATGTCCAATGAACCTATATTTAAATTTCAAGTTTTTAGACCCAAAATTTTCGTAGGAGATTGGTAGAGTTCTCAAAGGTCAAATAGTTGAAATTTGACCCCTTAACAGCAAAATTTCACGCCGAAATCCGATCACATATATTTTCTTTAATCTCAATACACTGTATATCAATTTTAGAGTCTGTAGACTAAAAATTGACAGAGTTATTGCGTAGGGAAATGTACAAAGACAGACACACAGACACACAGGCACGTTCACTGTAATAGATATACTAGCATGGGTGTCCGGCTTTTCCCGGGAGTTTGGAGGTGTATGTTTAGCTAAAAAAACAATAAATAAAAACAAGCGGTCAATTTTTTAAACTTTAACCCCTATTATAACTCCTTTAAATGTATTGTTTTGGGCTCAAATCAAGTTATTAAGTTAGATCCATATCCAAGGAACCTATATCTAAAATTAAAAGTTTATAGACCCCAAATTATCGGAGGAATTTGGTAGAGCTCTCAAAGGTCAAATTGTTGAACTTTGATCCTTTAAAAGTCAACTTTCTGGCCGAAAACCGATCACATCGATTTCCTCAAATTTCAGTACCCTGTATATAAAACTTGGAGTCTGCAGACTGAAAATTAACAGAGTTATTGCGAAGGAAAATATACATAGTCACACAGACAGACACACAGACACGTTCACTTTTAGAGATATACTGGCATTTCAGCCCGACGTTGCCCGGGTGTTTGGAGGTGTATGCTCAGAAAAAACAACTGTCAATTTTTTAAATATTGTTTTGGGTTCAAATCCAGTTATTAAGTTAAATCCATGCCCAAGGAACTTATATCTAAAATTTCCAGTGTTTAGACCCCGAAATTGTAAGAGGAGTTTGGTAGAGTTCTCAAAGGTCAAATCTTTGAATGTTAACCCATTTACAGCCAAATTTCTGGCCGAAAACCAATCACATAGATTTTTCCAAATCTCAGTACCCTGCATATCAAATTCCAGGTCTGTAGACTGAAAATTGACAGAGTTATTGCGAAGGAAAATGTACACAGACAGACAGACAGACCCACACACACGCAGAACCGTTCAGTTTTATAGATAAACAAGCATTTAAGCCCGGCGTTGCCCGGGTGTTTGGAGGTATATGCTGAGCAAAAAAAAAACGGTCAATTTTTTAAACTTTGACCCCTATTATGACCCCTTTTAAATTTATTATTTTTGATTCAAATCGAGTTATTAAGGTAGATCCATGTCCAAGGTACCTATATCTAAAATTTCAAGGGTTTAGACAACAAATTGTAAGAGGAGTTTGTTAGAGTTCTCAAACGTCAAATCTTTGTATTTTGACACCTTAACAGCCAAATTTCTGGCTGAAAATCGATCACATAGATTTTCGGAAATCTCAATACCCTGTATATAAAATTTCAAGTCTGCAGTCTGAGAATTGGCAGAGTTATTGCAAAAAAAATGTACACAGACACTCAGACACACAGACACGTTCAATTTTAAAGATATATAGACTAGCATGGGTTGCAGGCGCTGCCCGGGTGTTTGGAGGTGTATGTTGAGCAAAAAACCCAAAAAAAACAAACAAACGAAAAAGGGTCATTGTTTTTTAATTTGACCCCTATTATGACCCCTTTAAATTTATTATATTAGGCTCAAATCAAGTTATTAAGTTAGATCCATGTCCAAGTAACCTATATCTAAAATTTCAAGTGTGTAGACCCCAAGTTCTTGGAGGAGTTTGGTAGAGTTCTCAAAGGTCGAATCGTTGAACTTTGAGCCCTTAACAGCCAAATTTATGGCCGAAAATCGTTTACATAAACTTTCTTAAATCTCAGTACACTGTATATGAAATTTCGAGTCTGTAGACTGAAAATTAACAGAGTTATTGCGAAAGAAAATGTACACAGACACACAGACACAGACATAGGCACACAGACACGTCCACTTAAATCGATATACTAGCATGAGTGCCTGGCGTTGCCCGGGTATCAGGTATTTGGAAGTGTATGCAGAGCATAAAAAACAAACAAAAAACAAAAACGGTAATTTTTTTAAATTTGCCCCCTATTATGACTCCTTGACATTTATTGTTTTAGGTGCAAATCCAGTTATTAAGTCAGATCCCTGTCCAATGAACCTATATCTAAAATTTACAGTGTTTGGACCGAAAATTGGGGGAGTAGTTTGATAGAATAATCAAAGGTAAAATCTTCGAATTTTTACCGCTTAACAACCAAATTTCTGGCCGAAAACCGATCACATAGATTTTGCCAAATCTCAGTACTCTGTATATCAAATTTCGAGTCTGTAGACAAAAAATTGACAGAGTTATTGCGTAGGGAAATGTACACAGACAGACAGATACACAGACACACAGACAGACACACAGACGCGTTCATTTTTATAGATATACTAGCATCGGTGCCCGGCGTTGCCCGGGTATTTGGAGATGTATGTTTAGCAAAAAAAAAAAAGTGGTCATTTTTTTTACATTTGACCCCTATTATGACCTCTTAAAATTTATTGCTTTGGGTTCAAATCGAGTTATTAAGTTAGATCCATGTCCAAGTAATCTATATCTAAAATATCAAGTATTTTGACCCAAAATTGTCGGAGGAATTTGGTAGAGATCTGAAAATTCAAATCGTTGAACTTTGACCCCTTAATCGCAAATGTTATGGCCGACAACGGATCACATCGATTTTTTCTAAATTTCAGTACCCTGTATATCAAATTTTAAGTCTGTAGACTAAAAATTGACAGAGTTATTGCGTAGGGAAATGTAGACACACAGGCACTTAGATACACAGATATACAGGTACACACACAGACAGACATTTTCACTTTTATAGATAGATAGATAGATAGATAGATAGATAGATAGATAGATAGATAGATAGATAGACTAGTATTTCAGCCCGGCGTTGCCCAGGTGTTTGGAGTGGTGTTGAGCAAAAAACAAAAGTTTCATGTCTGGCACCAAACACTCTAGAAGGCGTATGGCAAGTAATTTTTTTAAACAAAAATATATACGTACTAGCATTTCAGCCCGGCGTTGCCCAGGTGTTTGGAGGTGTATGTTTAGCAAAAAAAAAAGGTCTATTTTTTTAATTTGACCCCTATTATGACCCCTTAACATTTATTGTTTTGGGATCAAATCAAGTTATTAAGTTAGATCCATGTCCAAGGAATCTATAAAACTTCAAGTGTTTAGACCCAAAATTGTCGGAGGAGATTGGTAGAGATCTCAAAAGTCAAATTGTTGAACATTGACCTCTTAACAGGCAAATTGCTGGGCGAAAACGGATTAAAAAGATTTTCCTGAATATCAAATTTGGAGTCTGTAGACTAAAAATTGACAGAGTTATTGCGCAGGGAAATGTAGACACACACACTTAGATACACAGATATACAGATACACACACACACACACACACACACACATTTTCACTTTTATAGATAGATCGATAGATAGATACATAGATAGATAAATAGACAGACTATACAGACACAGACAGACCCCCTCCCGTTTTTTAAAATAATTTTACAAGGTGGTCACCACATATCAGGGCCGGGAAGCCACTCATGGATAAGGGTACAGTACGTTAGTGTGGAGATTTAATAAAGTGTTTACTTAAGGGGGCGGTTCATTAGGAATTTGTTTACGTTGGACTTGAAGACATCCAGGTTGTAGTCAGTTGGGATACAGGCAAATGAAACATAGTTCCACAGGCATGCAGTTCTTTTTTTTATTACATTTTCACCCAAAAAACAAGGCACATTGCCACTTTGATGTAGGTGGGTACTATCAGGGGCAGCAGCTACTGGGGCACTATGTTGGGATTTTGGCAGCAAGATGTCGGTTCACGTTACACTTGAACTTCTGCATGTCAGTACAGTTGGGGAAGCAGGGACCTGGAATGGAATTCCGGAGTCTAGCGGTTCTGGGGAAGAAACTATTGGAGTAGAAATATCTTCTAGATCTAGAGATCTCTACTTTGTGGAGGTGGGATTTAGCTGCTTGTCAGGTTTGTCGAGGGTGTCTACGTCGTAGGGGCACAAGTGTCTGCAGTTCGTCAGAGCATTCACCATTAAAATACTTGTAGGACAGGCAGAGGGATGCAACGTTTCGTCGATGGGACAGAGGCTGAAGCTTAGATGCCAGTTCAGGGCCTATCAGATTTGCGACTCTTTTGAACCTTGTCAAGGAGCGAGAGACTAGCAGCAGATGCACCAGCCCAAATGTGACAACAATACTCCATACATGGGCAAATGGTGGCTTTATAGAGGTACAGGATACTTTCAGGTGTCAGTAGTTTTCTAGCACGGTATAGAGAGCCTATCTTCTTCGCAGCGGCCCTGGCAATGTTTTCAATATAGCTGTTCCAACTCATCTTTCCTGCGAACGTTAGGCAAAGCAGTTTGAAAGATGTACTCTCAGACAGGGAGTCACTGGTCATTGCTATTGGTGGCAGTGAAGATTTCTTGTAATTATTGAAGGAAAGCAGTTTAGTCTTGGCAGCATTGAATGTGATCATCCATTTTTGTCCCCATTCCACTACAGATTGGAGGTCATCCTCTAGTGTTTCTGCCATTTCTTTAGTTATGAATGTACGGAATCTATCCTAGTCCGCCATGGAGTATCGGTATATAGTACGGTGGAGGGATACGTCTGGGGACTTACTTATTACATTTCATTTTTATCTTAACTGATACGACGGAGTGGTCGGAGGGTCCTAGAGGAGAAAGAACGGAACATGAACATAGTTCAGGGGAAGTTTAGAGAAAAAGTTATTGAAGGCTTGCATACTGACCTGTAGTATCGGGCACACGGGTGGGCTCGCGAACAATCTAAGTGACGACATAAGCAACGGCAAAATCATGACAGATCTGCCCCTCATCATCTGTCTTATTTGAGTGGGTCAGCCATTCCACGTTATGGACGTTGAAGTCACCACAGATGTGAATGTAAGCCGAGGGATGTGCAGACAGGATATGGTCTATTTTCTCAGATATACTCTTAAAGATAGTCTCTCCGCTGTTATGGGGCCGATAGAGGGCAAATATAAATGCAGTGGTGTAAGCAAGTACAACCCGTAAGGACATATAAGGTAAATTAGAATCTCTAGAGATATCCCTGCCACAGGGGAAGCCATCTTTAATGAAGGCACATATTCAATGTGCATGGCGATCTTGGGGGTCATATTTAGATGTTAATTTAGAGTATCCTTTTATTATGAACTCATCTATGGAAGTGGTCTGTGACCTTGAAACGTGGTCTTACACGACCTTGAACCTCTGATCGCGGCCCAGTTATGATCTGCACCCTGGTCGGTACAGTTATGATATGTCGACTGGGCAACCAGGTCTGCCAACCGTTAGTACGTCGCGTCACCCAGTGAGTTCTTCGTTAAGGCGTTGGGGATTCTTCTCGGATGCTCGGTCCTCAAGGCCTGTTCTCCGTGGATCGTCTAGTTATTCTTTGTGTCTGTTTACGGATACGGTGTCACAAATGGCAAATAAAGAAATATACACATATAGGGATCAACGCACATCAGCAACAAAACTCCGGAGGTTGGTTAATATAATATATATTTCGGAAATTCATAAAAGAAGTATTTACAGCATATACATATAGTTGACAATTAATTCAAGCAAGCAGTTAGTTCTACAACTGAGCTTCTGTTGTTGAAATACCTGGTCGGTATCGCGGACTTTGCGTAATTATCGTTAAGTGATCGACACGTTATAAGCGTTGAGTTATCAGGCAACAAGCGAGGGGGAGAGAGAGGAGAGGTGATTCTGCCGAGACGGAACAACTCGACTTAGCTCTCTTTGACTCTGATTCCCAATCTCAGACGCGGACTCTCACTTAATCTCTGATTTTTCATTTCTTTTATAATACAATTATGGAATGATGACGACACCCATGTTCGTCATCGACCAATCAAATTGCTTGATTATAATTCGACGGGGCCTTTTCTCATTGGTTGATTATACTTCGACAGGGCCCTTTTTCATTGGTCCATTTCCAAAATTGGATTGACTCCTCCTTTAATTAACGCCCAACTTACACGTTGTATTATTTAACTCCTCCCTGGCTTACTAATGGAATTTTTCAATATCCAGGAAAATTATTTTTCCTTTGACTTAAAGTAAATCACGCGATTTTATTTGTTTTAAAATTATCTATTGATCTCATTTTTCGCTTCGATAATTCAAACGAATTTTAGTTTATCTTTGAATTAAGTTCTTCCATTATATCAGGCATTTTGATTACGTCAAAAGGTCAAGAATGCATTTGTCGCTTTGAACTTATCGGACAACACATTTTCCCATCCGAGCAAAAATATTTCATAACTTCAATTTTCATTCGACCTGATTCACCAAATGACAATTCTCGATACGTCATAAAAATATGTATTATTGTTTTGAAATTTCGGACAATTCATTATTTTCCTATTCTTTGTTCTAAAACACAATGCCGAGTCACTGCGTGTGTTTCTCGCAGATCAAAAACAACCCGACTTTTTAACTGTCAAATTCACAGATCAAACTTGTCTCATAGTTTTGCCAATTGCGGGTGTGCAATCCCCAATTCTCTAATTATGATTTCGGCTATTTCAGATCAAACGCCTGTGTATTTTGGCCAAAATATTTTATGCATTCTTTTTCGCTTTTGAAGTTTAGAATGTGATTTAACTTTTCGCTACAAAGGCACTTTTGCCGCCGCCATCTCAACAACAGACTTAGCTCAGAATTTATTGACAAAAAAAATTAATAATAATTTTTATTCCTTCAAAACGCGATCATCGTCCGGGAACAAAAAATTATTTTTAACCAAAAGAAACGTCACGTCAACCCTGATGCGGCCTCTCTTCAGGGCCACAGTCGGCCCTATTCCAGTTTCGCTTAGAAAGAATATATCCGATTTCGTCTCCTGTAATTGGGTTTTGACCTCTGGAAGGTTGGAACGTAGACCCCTGATGTTGAAGAAGGAGTCATGGTAATAGGGGTCTACGTTGGAAGATGGGGTTCTAGATTTATTCGAGTTTTTTTTCTGGAGATATTTCATGTTGAGGTTTTGGGATTTGTGGAACAGGTCGGCATACTTGGTTAGAGCAGGATAGAGAGAGAAACTAAGAAAGAAAAGAACATGATTTTTTTATGTAGCACATGATAAGGTAAAGCCGTAACAATTACCCACTAGTATGGCATCGAGTGACTCCACCAGACACTACTGCATTGTCCAAAACTATTCACCAAATGGCAATACAGCAGCCCCAGTACTTTGCACCTGCTGATAGGACAGCCTCCTTAGTGGTTAATCCAAGGATCAGGTCCCTGACTATCAGACGAAACGTTTACCTCCAGCACCCTTACTAGTGAGATGGCCACAAGGATAGACATAGAGACATAAACATTTCTGACATCTCAGACTACTGTTCACCAAGTACTACAGACCTGGAAAGCAGCTTTTTCTTCACCCCTTTCGTAAGAAAAATCACTCATTTGAATGAGGGCTGAGGGACAAAGAAGGAGAAGCGAGAGTTACTGGAGCTGCCAATAACACATTTTTTTACACAGTGGTCACCACTTATCAAGGCCCGGAAGCCACTCAGGGATAAGGGTTATTGCTAGTGCGTACATTACGTTAGTGTGGAGATTTGATGAAGTGTTTACTTAAGGGGGCGGTTCATTAGGAATTTGTTAACGTTGGACTTGAACAAATCCAAGTTGTAGTCAGGTGGGAAGCAGGAAGACGGAACAGAGTTCCACAGGCGTGCAGTTCTAAGAAAAAAAGCTTTGTTCATGGAATCCACGTTTTTATTTAGGCACAGATATAGAGTGTGGGAATTTTTTCACAGTGGATTCGGCTAGACGGGTGTTTTTCGTGAAAGATTGGCGAGGGGGACCAGAGATTGGAGTTCAGACGAGCACCTGCCATTGAAATAACGATAAAACAAGGATAGGCTCGCAACGTCTCTTTTGTGGGAGAGAGGTTGCAGGGTAGAGGAAAGTGAATCCCCCACTAAGCCACAAAGTCTATTTTGTACTCTGTCAAGGCAGGATAGGCTGTTTTTAGCACCCCCTGCCCAGATATGGCAACAGTAATCCCACACTAATCCACTGCATTATCTACTCTCCATTAAAAAAAGGGAATAGATACGAGGGACTTATTAATATCTACTTAGTATAAGTCCAGTACTCAATTATTAATTCAGGACGCTGTTTGAAGATAATCTACCCTCCCATATTAATGTGGGGATGTTTTTGGCATTATCTATCTCGAGTTTGAATCATTCGAGCTTCACCTTATAATTAAAATCCAATAATGAACTTTTATCAATTTGTGAAGTCTGCTTAATTTTGAATTAATTTACATTTCAGTTTAGATAATAGTTCAAGGTTTTAATTTGGAAGGTTCCCGTTTTCATTGGGGACTTTTTTCTTTTCGTTTTACATGTAACAAGACAATATCAATATGTAACTTTAAGCTAAGTACATTTTTATGCTCACTTTCTTAAAAAGCCAAACAAACCTTACCCTCTTTTTTCGTGTGCGCTAATATCATTCTATATAATTTTATTTTTAACTCTCAGACACATCTTAACCATTCTTAATTCACTTATTTGAAAACAATTTCCTGACTAATTTTTCTTTATTTTTACCATGTCACATCGAGGTAGTAGTGGGGAGGGGAAATCCCTATAAGCTTATTTAGATGACAGAAGAACTTTATTTAAGTACGATACTTAATATTAACAGCCATGGTAAGACGCAAAAAAAAATATAAGTAAAAGATTAGAAAAATTAAAAAATAAGTGCCCCCCCCCCCAATTTAACTTCACTATATTCGTAACTGAAATATGCGGTATCTTAGCTGTGGTACTAGGGCTATTTTTCCTGAGTGGATGTTATGCTCTGTGCCTGATCTTTATGTCTGCCTATAAATACATAATACGAATTCCGAATCGCCATGAACTAGTTCTTCGTGTAACTGGAAAAAACACCTAACGGCTAGCTACGAAATCCCAATATACATTTTACCTCCAATCCGACTACCTCTGTCTAACCTGCATGCGCAAAAAACAAAAAAAAATTTTTTTCTTCAAACTAAACCTTACCTGAAACTCTAAATCTTAATGGAGATCTGTTACTTGTAAGTAAATAACCCATGTCTCTTGAAGGCTAACAATCTGATCCTTCTCACCAAGCCGCCACTTAACTCTTACATTGCACAGCACTGGAGTGGAATCTTTAACTTCCAGCCCCTAACCCTCACATGCTAACTGCTTAGTCATCACTAAACATCACTGGGCAAAGCGGGGAGGGCAGAGCGGTAGATCTAGATATATCTAAGACATTTGACAGGGTATGGCATGAGGGTCTCCTCAGGAAAATTAGATCATACGGTATCACTGGTAGAATACTTAACATAATTAAATCTTTCTTAGATAAGAGAAAAATCCAGGTTGCCCTCGACGATCGTACATCTAAACAATATGATATAAATGCGGGAGTGCCCCAGGGGTCTATCCTTGGACTTCTACTGTTCCTGATATTCATAAATGACCTCCCCGACAAAATTGCCTCAGAGATGGGTATATATGACCTCCCATCTGTAGTATAATGGGCATAAAAATTGATGGTCACGTTCAATGCTGCCAAGACTAAACTAGTTTCATTCAATAATTACAAGAAACCTTCTCCACCACCTGTAGAAATGGCCAACGACTCTTTATCTGAGAGTACATCTTTCAACCTCCTTGGCCTAACGTTCACAGGAAACATGAGTAGGAACAATTACATTGAAGGCATTGCCAGAGCCACTGCAAGGAAGGTGAGCTCTCTCTATCGTGCTAGAAAACTAACCCGAAAGTATCCTGTACCTCTATAAGGCCACCATTCGTCATGTATGGAGTATTGCTGTCATATTTGGGCTGGTGCATCGGCAACTAGTCTCTTGCTCCTTGACAAGGTTCAAAAGAGAGTCGCAAATCTGATAGACCCTGAACTGGCATCTAAGCTTAAGCCTCCGTCCCATCGACGAAACGTTGCATCCCTCTGCCTTTTCTACAAGTATTTTAATGGTGAATGCTCTAACGAACTGCAAGCACTTGTGCCCCCACGACGTGAACACCCTCGACAGACCCGGCAGGCTGGAAAATCCCACCCCACACAGTAGAGATCCCTAAATGTAAACGATCTTTATACTGCAGTAGTCTCTTCCCCAGAACCGCTAGACTTTGGAATTCCATTCCCAGTCCCTGCTTCTCCAACTCTACTGACGTGCAGACGTTCAAGTGCAACGTGAACTGACATCTTGCTACCCAAATTCCTTCATAATATCCCAGTAGTTGTTGCCCCTGATAGTAGCCCCCTACATCAAAGTGGCAATGTGTCTTATTTGGGGTGAAAATGTAATAAAAAAAAACCTTCGTCAGAGGCGACGGAGTTTCACAAGATCAGTATACTTTGGAACATAACACTTTCGACGACAAATACCGAAAACATTGCTAAAAACATTAAATTCTTCCCCCTCAATTGGGCACTTTTCTACAGGGAGGGTCGTTATTTTCGCCGATATTTTCGAAAGTCATCCTCTTTATTCGATTGTCTAGCATTAATTTGTACCTATGTCACTTCCGGTTTGACGGTGGTCGTAACAGCAAGGACATCAGGTTATTTTCCAGTTATTTTCCTCCCTCACGGTACGGGTTCGAGCATACCTTTCTACTACGACTTTTTTTTTTGTTTTTGCTCAACACACACCTCTAAACACCCGGGAAATTCCGGGCACCCATGCTAGTATATGTATGAAAGTGAAAGTGTCTGGCTGTGTGTTTTCCTGTGTGTCTTTCTGTGTACATTTCTCTACACAGTAACTCTGTCAATTCTCAGTCTACAGACTCGAAATTTTATATACAGGGTATGGAAATTTAGGAAAATCTTTTTAAGTCGTTTTTTGCCAGAAATGTGGGTGTTAAGGGGTCGAAATTCAACGATTTGACCTTTGAGAACTCTACCAAACTCCTTCGCCAATTTTGGGTCTAAGCAATTTAAATTTTAGGTATAGGTTCCTTGGACATGGATTAAACTTAATAACTTGCTTTTAACCCAAAACAATAAATGTTAAGAGGTCATAATAAGGGTCAAAGTTGTAAAAATTGACCTTTTTTTTTGCTTAATATACACCTTCAAACCCCTGGTCAACGGATTTTTACAAAATGAGTATCGTTTTAAATTTCCACTTTTTAGACGACAAATATCGAACAATCAGCTAAAAAATATGTTGTTCTCCGACTGGACACTTTTCTACAGGGGGTCGCTTTTTTCGCCGATATTTTCGAAAGTCATCCTCTCCTTTCTATTGTCTAGCCTTCATTACAACCTACGTCACTTTTTTTTGTTTATTCATTTTTACCCCAAACAAGGCACATTGGCAATTTGTTATAGTGGGCTACTATAAGGGATATAAGCCACAGGGTTACTATGCCCTATCAAAAGCCTTAGATATCTCTAGAGCTACCGCTCTACACTCCCCTGCTTTGTCAATTGAATGGTTTATGCGCTCTGAGATTTAAGTTATGATGTCTACTGTGGAACGGGCTTGAATAAATACATATTGTTGGTAAGTCATAAGTTTAGCATCTGTAAGGTGATGGACTAGACCTTGATAAATTATGGACTCAAATATTTTGGCGAAAAATGGGAGAAGGCTAATGGGGCGGTAATTTACTGGGTCGGGTCTTTCGCCAGAATTCTTTAAAACTGGTACCACAGAAGCAGTTTTCCAGCAGTCAGGAAAGCGAGATTTATTAAGGCATTTGTTGTAAAGTTTGGAGAGAACTGGAGCTACTTTTTGGGAGCACTGTTTTAATAGCACAGTTGGGATGAGATCAGGCTTTTTTTTTTTACACAGTGATCACCACTTCTCAAGGCCGGAAACCACTCGGGGATAAGGGTTATTACAAGCACATTACTTTAGTGTGGAGATTTGATGAAGCGTTTATTTAAAGGGGCGGTTCATTAGGAATTTGTTAACGTTGGACTTGAATACATCCAGGTTGTAGTCCGGTGGGAAGCAGGCAAACGGAGCAGAGTTCCACAGGCGTGCAGTTCTAAGAATGAAGCTTGTTCATGGAATCCGCGTTTTGATTTAGGCACAGATATAGAGTAGGGGAAATTTTTCACAGTGGATTCAGCTAGACGGGTGTTTTTCGTGAAAGATCGGCGAGGGGGGGGCAGACATTGGAGTTCAGACGAGCACCTTCAAGGGAAATAACGATAAAACAAGGATAGGCTCGCAACGTCTCTTCTGTGGGAGAGAGGTTGCATGGTAGAGAAAAGGGCATCCCCCACTAAGCCACGAAGTCTATTTTGTACTCTGTCAAGGCAGGATAGGCTGTTTTTAGAAGCTCTTGCCCAGATATGGCAACAGTATTCCATCCTTGGACGTACTTGGCTTTTATATAAATAGAGAATTGCATCAGTAGTGAGATATCTTCTAGAGCGGTAGAAGGATCCCACCATTTTCCCAGCGTCCTTGGCAACATCTTGATGTATGTGTTTCATTTCAGATCAGGAGTAAAGGTCAAACCCAGAAGCCTGTCAAAACATGGGGCCTCACTCAGACGAGAGCCATCCATCACAATTGATGCCAGATGGGGATCAGAGCGTTGATGATGTAAGGATAGGAGTTTGGTTTTGGATGCATTAAAGGTAACCAGCCACATCTTCCCCCACTGAACCATGCGCTCGAGATCAGAGGAGAGAGAATCAGAGAGAACTTTGTCATTTACAGCCTTTGATGTGTTGCCGTAGATGGTCGTGTCATCAGCATAGATGTCAACGAATGATTAAAGTATGTGTTTAGGGAGGTTATTGATGTAGATCAGGAAGAGAGTTGGGCCCAGGATTGACCCCTGAGGGACTCCAGCATTTATATTGCAAGCCTCCGATTTTTGTCCATTTACCACTACTCTTATGAGCCTAGCGGAGAGAAATGATTTAATGATTGAGAAAACATTCCCCGTTATACCGTAGCTGGAAATCTTGTGAAGTAGACCCTTATGCCATCTCTTGTCGAAGGCCTTAGATATGTCAAGAGCAATTGCACTAGAAAGGAGGAAGCCTTTGTCAAGATATTCACTAATTCTGTGGGATATAACCGTCAGCACATCTTCTGTAGATCTTGCAGAGCGGAAACTATATTGTGTGTCACTAAGAATGTTATTCCTGCTGAGATGGTATGACTATTTCTCTATTTAATATGGATTCCAGCAACTTACTCATAACACACATTAGACTTATTGGTCTGTACTTAGAGGGAGATGACTTATCACCTGAATTCTTAAATACAGGGCAAACTGATGAGGGAGTCGGAAAGCACTTCTCTTTAAGGCAGTGCTTAAATAGTTTTGTAAGTATGGGAGCAAGTTCTGGTTGAAGCTTTTTTAACACTATAATTGGGATGCCATCAGGGGCAGTTGCTTTACTGGAATCTTGGTTCTTGATTAGCTTGGCGACCTCATGCACGGATATTTGTATGTTACCTAGCTTGTTCTGTGTTACAGGAGGAAATATGGGGAGTTGATGGCCTTCGTCGCATAGGGTAGAATGAGCTGCAAAGTTATTTGCAAATAGTTTGGCCTTGTCTGACGCTGACGAGATGACCTCTGGTCAATTGATAGTCCACATGCTTTTGTAAGTGTCAACATTTCTTACAATAGCATGCACCTGAGAAGGGGTGATTTTCAGATCGTATAGTGTGGTGTTCGTCCGCAAAGGAAAGTCAAGGAAGGGTTGGTTAGCAGGGTCCAGTGTAGAGTTGGAGGCAAACAGACTGGCAAGCATGTTAGCCTTCTCGGTTGCTGAGCAAACAACATCATGATTGCTGGATGTTGGGGGAATTGTTGATTGCTCATTATTTACTACACTGTTGTAGATTTTCCAGAAGTCACGGGTTTCTAACTTCTCTGCTTCGATACGTTTTTTGGTGGTCTCATTAAATTCTCTCTTAGCCGTCGCTATTTCTTTCTTACAGTTATTTGTGGCTTCTGTATACTTCTGTCTATTTGAACAGGACTTATTTCCGTTAAATATGCGGTACACATGCTGCCTTTTCGCGATAGCAGCTGCACAAGTAGAAGTAAACCATTGGGGAGAGTGGGGCTTGCTATAAAATTTCCGCGTGGGAACATGTGCTTCAATTGCTGTTTTGAACCATTCAGTGGTCTCAATTGCGCACTGTTCAGCAGGAAGTGAAAAGATATTTTGCAATGGGGCGTATCTGATGAGATACCTGATGGCTTCGCAGTCAGCCTTTTTATAATATTACGTTGTCTTGAGCAATGGCTCTTCCGTTTTTGGCTCTTAAGTTTAGGGCGATTTCAACTATTACCACTACATGATCAGCATTCCCAAGTGGGCTGTGGGCATTCGTAACACAATCATCGGGAACTTTTGTCAGAAACAGATCTAAAAGTGATGCGTGTTGTTCTTGCTTGTCAGAGAAACGAGTTGGAAATGTAACCATCTGTGATAGGGAATGGTATATAGAGAAGCTATGTGTTGTGCTACCAGCTGCGTCTTTGTAAGTAGAAGATCCAAGCCATCCGTTGTGGTGGACATTGAAGTCACCAAATACATGTACTCGTGCGCTTGTGTCGAGGGAAAGTGCTGTATCTATGCTTTCAGAGACTTTGTTTATTATGGTGCAGTCCTGGGTCGAGGGAGAGCGGTAGAGAAAATAAAACTAATGTTGTGTGTCATGATTAGTCTAAAGCACATAAAGACTTGACCTTCAGATTCTAGTTTTGTTTCTCTAGTCAAGAGGAGGGTGTTTCGAATATAGACTCCAAACCCGTGCATATGTCTGTCAGAGTCCTTACGGCAGAGTGGGAGATATCCAGGCTGGTTAAAGTAGTTAGAGGGAATGGAGGAGTGTAGGTTAGTCTCACTTAGTGCTAATATATACGGGGTGTTTTTTGGGAGAAATGCTTCAACATCATTTAAATTAGTTCTAAGCCCACGGATGTTCGTAAATGCAAGTTTCAATGGAGGAGGCAATTTGTTTTTGTTTGAGTTTTATCCTGGTTTAAGCGTAATTTTAGATTGTACTATCATCATTTTTTAAGAGTAAGGGCGCTGAACAAGTTATTATGCAGAATACCAGACATGCAACACAAGTAGACCTTCGGGGCACCTTCCACCTACTAGGATTGTTGCCTCAGGAAAGCCCACCGGGGATGAGTTCAGGGTCCCTTTCCATGCGCGACATGACACTACAAACGATATTATTCACCTATTGATAGAGCAGCCGCTCTAAGCGCTACCAAAGAGTAAGGGTCTTGTACTACCAGTCGCAAACCGCAGTCAGGAACTATCAATCTGGTACACTCTGTGGAGAAATGCGTGACTTACCTGGATAGACCACGTGCGGGTCGGTCACCAAAAATAAATGAAAAGAAAGAAAAGAAATGGTCAAGACTCTTATTTATAGAGTAGTGATCACGTGAGTTAGAAGAATATGCAAATAGAGGTGAACGATTTTGCGATATAAAAAGCCTGTGTTGTTAAGAGGAGGGGCAGACTGTTGGCAGAAGTCAGTGCTGTCAGACGTGCTTTAGAGTTTTGTTATTATATGCTGTGTTCGATTGTTGGGAGAGAGAAAAGAGAAGAGGAGGAACCAAGAAGACATTCTGCAGATACTTGACTTTGTGTTGGTTTTAAGCTATTTCGGCGCTTGGTGTGCGGTTACTAACAATGGACAGATTCGACATTCGCTTAATACCCGAGTTCGACGGATCTACCACGTGACCGGCTGTCGTTGAATGGATTGAAAAGGCAGAGAAAATCTGTAAACTGTGCAAAATTAAAGAACCAGCCACAGTTATCCCTTTGAGGCTAACCGGAGGGGCCTATGCAGTCTACCAACAACTCGGGGATGAACCAGACTGGGATGAAATCAAGCAGAGCCTGTATACAGCGTTTGGTACAGATCCATTTGTTGCGTGGCAACAGTTCACGAGCCGGACACTTCAACCCAAGGAAACAGTCGACGTGTACCTAGCCGACCTGCGAAAATTATCTGTACCGTTTGGTGGGGTCAACGATAAAATATTAAGCTGTGCTTTTTTGGTAGGCCTACCCGAGGAGGTCAGTAAACTGTTGCGGGCATCATCAAGAATCGATGAATTGTCAACTGATGAGTTATTGGCCCGAGCTCGAAACATCTGTAAGGAACAGGAACCAATTGCAGCAGCAGCTCGTTTTCGACATGGAGGCAATGTGGACTCTCTTCCAGATAGTAATAAGCATGCCACCCCAGTGTGCTATAAATGTGGGGAGGCCAATCATTTTGCTAAAGAGTGCCGGAGTGATAGGAGAGGTGTATATCCACAATCAAAGAGACCAGTGCAATGCTATCGCTGCAATAAGTTTGGGCACATATCTCGCAACTGTTCGGGAAACGAAGTTGGGGGCAAGGTACTATCGCTACCCTTGCCCCCTGCCAACCAATAAACACAGGATTGCCTGTCATTAGCGTTAAACTTGATGATGTGCAGTGTTCAGCACTTATAGACACGGGGTGTTCCCGGTCTATAGTTAGTGCCCATTGCTGTCCGGTGTGGCGGAGGAACCCAGTTGGCGTTATGACCATCAATGGCTTATCACGGGTATGTTGTGGTGAAGGGACAGTCACAATCTGCACTGAGAAGGGTGACACAGCTAAAGTTGACGTTCTGGTGATGCAGGAGAAACCCCTTGGCTACGACATGTTGCTTGGAATTGATGCAATACAAGCACTAGGAGGCGTTACAATCACAGCAGCTAGAGGTATCAGGCTTGGAGAAGGGAAAGACGTCTGTGCAGCCATGTCGATTGAAGAAAAGGACTTCTGTGCTACATTTGATGACAACGAAAGGGTGTGGACTGCAAAGTGGAAATGGGCCATGGGCCAGGAACCAGATCGGCTGTGCAACACGATTCCAGAGTATGCAGTTTCTACCAAGAATAGGGCCGCATATGAAGAAGAACTTCAGATGTGGATTGACAACGGTTGGTTAATACCATACCCCCAGGAACGTCTGGGACCACCCAAGGGATTAATTCCGTTCATGGCTGTTGAACAACCTACCAAAGAAAAAATTCGTCCCGTAATGGATTACCGAGAGTTGAATCGGCATGTTGATGCGTTTACCGGAAACGCAGATGTGTGCGCTGCTAAACTGAGAGAGTGGCGTCAAAAAGGGAGCAATGTAGCACTTCTGGATCTAAAGAGGGCCTACCTGCAGATACGTGTCCATGAGTCATTATGGCCGTTTTAGACAGTACTACTCAAGGGAAAACTATATTGTTTGACACGTTTGGGTTTTGGCCTAAACGTAGCACCCTTGATTATGACAACCATTATTAAAACTGTTTTGATGCAGGATGAGACCACAGCAAAAGCTGCTTCAGCCTACATAGATGACATCTATGTTAATGAGGACATAATGTCTGCGGATGCAGTTCGAATAAAACTGAAAGCGTTTGGGTTAATAAGCAAAGACCCTAAGCGCCTAAAGGATGGAGTGCCCGTGCTAGGCCTCGAGGTCTGGGAGGAGGGCAATACGTCGCGATGGAAACGAGGGAGCCCACTTCCAAAGTTACCCAATGTATTAACAAGACGTACCGTGTTTTCTATCTGTGGTAAATTGGTAGGACATCTACCTGTCTGTGGATGGCTCCGATCGGCAACAGGAGTGGTGAAAAGACGAGTGACTACAGTAACAAAAGGATGGGACGATGTTGCGGATGATGATTCTCTCCAACAAATGATGGCTGAAATGTTGTCCAGAGTGCATAGGAATGACCCTGCCCGGGGTGAGTGGCAAGTGTCTGGAAACGAACTAAATGCATGGGTTGACGCAAGTTCGTTGGCTACAGGTGTCGTGTTGGAGCAACTAGGTGTTGTTGTGGAAGATGCATGCTGGCTTCGTCCGAAAAATGATGCCCAACATATAAATTTGGCAGAACTTGATGCCACGTTAAAAGGTCTTAATCTCGCATTGCAATGGCAGACGAATGTTGTGCATCTCCACACTGACTCATTGTGTGTTTACACATGGTTAACCGACACCTTGACTGGAAAGGCTCGAGTTAAGACTAGAGCTGCAAGTGAAATGCTAGTACGAAGGAGACTAGCAATAATTAAGCGTCTAGTTGACGAATACAGCTTGCAGGTAGACATTACGTTAGTCTCGTCGATGCAGAATTTGGCTGATAGCTTGACTCGAGTACCAAAGAGGTGGATCGATGCAATGAGGCAGGGATCCGATCTTCAACAACAAACATGCGCGACTGTAACGGATCAATTAACACCTGACCAGATCCGTATGATACACCAGCAGATTGGACATCCTGGAATTCAGAGGACTGCATATTTTGTCCGAAGAGTATGCCCTGCAACTACAAAAGCATCAGTGAAAGCAGCCATACGTTCGTGTGAAGAGTGTCAGAGAATTGATCCGGCACCATCCCAATGGCAAAAAGGGAAGCTCGAGGTGGAGGGCAACTGGCAGCGAGTAGGGATGGACATAACACATTATGGGGGCAAACATTTTTTGACCATGACGGATTGTGGCCCGACGCGTTTCACAATATGGCGCCTGTTGACACGACAGGATGCAGCCAGCATTATACAACAGTTGAGAGCCGTCTTTTTTGAACGTGGTGCCCCGATTGAAATTCTGACTGATAATGCCGCCACATTTCGATGTCAAGAATTTCAGAAATTCGTGCACGAATGGGGGATTAAAATGCATTATCGGTGTGCATATTATCCCGAGGGTAATGGTATAGCAGAACGGTGTCACCGCACCATCAAAAGAATTGCAGCCAGGACGCAGTGCTCTATTCCAGAAGCTGTGTACTGGTATAATATAACACCCAAGGACAATGCAACACCAGCAACTGCACCAGCCAATGGGATTTACCAATATGAACAGCGTGTGAAAGGAGTTGATGCCATACCATCAGTGGTGAGTGTTGTCAATACACCATATCAGGTGGGAGACCTTGTTTGGATAAAACCCCCAAATGCTGGGTGCACTACGAAATTTTTCCGGGGAAAAATAGATGAAATCATAAGTCCTCAGACCATGTTGATTGGTGGCATACCACGTCACGTAAAAGATATCCGCCCTTGTTATACCTCTTCTGATTCTGAGGACGATGAGGAGGATCACACACCGTTCAGAGATGATCCTGATCACTTACTGCCCCTTCAGGTGAGCATAGAAACACCACCAACAGAACCAGATGAGGGAATGATGGGACATACTGATGACAATAGTGAGGAGAGCGATGGACACAAGGAAGTAATGCCTCATCGAAATACTCGACAGAGACGAATACTGCCCACCCCCCGTGATTGCGAAACCCAGCGAGAAGGGATGATGGAGCATACCGAGGAGATGACGCCTCCGATTCTTCGGAGAAGTACCCGACAAAGACGGATACTGCCCCCCTGCCCTGATTGTGAGACACCGCCTATGGAACCACGAGACGGGATAATGGAACAGACTGGTAGTAATGATGGTGGTAATGAAGAAAACAGCAATGAGGAAGTGCTTCTTCGAAGGAGTACCCGCCAACGACGATTGCCCGCATGTCCTGTTTGTGATCATGAGATCAGGGGGGAGTGTGGAGAAATGCGTGACTTACCTGGATAGACCACGTGCGGGTCGGTCACCAAAAATAAATGAAAAGAAAGAAAAGAAATGGTCAAGACTCTTATTTATAGAGTAGTGATCACGTGAGTTAGAAGAATATGCAAATAGAGGTGAACGATTTTGCGATATAAAAAGCCTGTGTTGTTAAGAGGAGGGGCAGACTGTTGGCAGAAGTCAGTGCTGTCAGACGTGCTTTAGAGTTTTGTTATTATATGCTGTGTTCGATTGTTGGGAGAGAGAAAAGAGAAGAGGAGGAACCAAGAAGACATTCTGCAGATACTTGACTTTGTGTTGGTTTTAAGGAAAGCCCACCGGGGATGAGTTCAGGGTCCCTTTCCATGCGCGACATGACACTACAAACGATATTATTCACCTATTGATAGAGCAGCCGCTCTAAGCGCTACCAAAGAGTAAGGGTCTTGTACTACCAGTCGCAAACCGCAGTCAGGAACTATCAATCTGGTACACTCAACCCATCAGATGATGGTCAATCCAATCTACTTGTACTGGCATTATGGAAAGCAAGCACTCTCGCGTGACCAGTTTAGAGGGATGGGATGTGTCGGAAGAAGGGGAAAACGGCGTTTATTGCCCTAGTCAGGAACCAAGATCGACCACTGAGTGTTTCTATCGAATCCCTGTGGTTCAACCTCTCTGTCTGGCTAATAGGCAAAGAAAGAATCAGAGCGATAGCCAGTGCCTATCTACTTCTTAAGCAGTTTAGGTTTGCATACCGGTAATAGGTTTGAGTCACTAGCTCTAGGAAGGTTGTCATCCAAGACTGGAGAGACCTCCCTTCCCTTAGGTTTAGCTTCAGACTTTTCCTTCTCCTAGACGGATGAACTGGGAAGATCTACGGGTCCATCACTACCGAGAGGGTTTGTCCCGCGCCTGGGTCCTAATCCAGGTATTTTAGCGACCCCGTGTTGTTAGTTAATATTGCTTGGTTAGTATGTAAATGTTATATATCTACTGAAAAATTACACTCCTCAAAGTGATTAAGAGACATTAGTATTTCATTGTTATTGGAGGAGGGAGTGAGTAAAAGTTCATGCAGTGGAAGCAGTTGTATTTGCAAGCGGTTTGTCGGAAGCAGTTAGTATATGGTTTAATATTTTTCCTTTAAATTTAGAAAACATACTTTTCTTATTTTTATGTTGGCTTAGGGATAGGATAACGCATTACAGAATGGTTTGATATTAAGAATTTACTAAAAGTGTGTTGCCCAGGCTCTGGGTATTTTAGATGGCACGAGGATTGAGATGTATCTTCAATGTAGATACAAGTCACGTCACTTCTTATATGGAGTACAATACAGTAGAGGTATAATTGGAAGTAAAATTATAAGCTATGTTGTTTTCAGTATGTATAATAAAATAGATATATGGGCAGATTTCCAGCAGATGCGAATATATTTAGGTTGTAGGTATTAAGTTATTTTCCACTTCTAATGAAGATGTCTTCAGCTTTCGTTTAAAAATCATGAAGTTGTATTTTACATTGCAGGATATCGGTTCTGTTTTTTTGTATTTATCATTGTAAAACTAAGGATGCGACAGCTATTGCTATGTAATGTAGATAGCTGTAAATCTAAGTACAGACAAGTGAATAAATGGTAAGAATAAACTAATGTATACCTTAGATTCGTATACATTAATGTTCTCATAGTTTAAAACACAAGCCGATATTCTAAGTCGAATATGTGGGAGCCATTTCTAGTCTCACACAAATACACGCGTTCACATCTCAAGCTATATTACTTGTTATATACATACGCGCACACAAATATACCCGCACACGTCCACACACATACATATATTCACGTTCGCGTACATACACTCACATTCACGTTTATACCCTTACGTACACACATGTACTCATACACGCGCACACGTACGCACACAAGGGCAACGTCATTTCCCTTTTCAAAGGAAATCCATACATGCACAAAAGACCACCGGAAACAAGTATAAAAGCAAGACCAATAAGCAGCATTTTCTTTTTCGGACGAGCTTCCGAGGTGAGTGGTGAGCGCACAAAGCGCCGCCGTTTCGGCAGGCTACCATGTGGGGCAAATAGCTGACAGACCGTACGTACACCTTATATGCTTCTCGCTCCTGGCCTGGATTTACTTTTACTCATTCTCTCTCTATACTACAATAGACTTTCCTCCTCACCAGCTAACAGCGAGACACGCGCACCAAACTGGATTGACTTTCTCTCTTTCTCTCTCTCTATGACAATAGGCTTTCCTTATCACCAGCTAATAGCGAGAGACGCACACTAAACTGGATTGACTTTTTCTCATTTTCTCTCTATATATACTACAATAGACTTTCCTCCTCGCCAGTAAACAGCGAGAGAAGCACGCCAAACTAAACATGTGTAGTACCCTTTTGTTCCAGTTGTTTCTTCACGAAATAAATCCTAGTTCGTTTAATTCAATTTAACAACTAGTTCGTCTCTTTGTCAATTCAATTCATTTACACTAATTTGCACCACCTCAACAAATTGGTGACTGACGTGAAACGAACACGCATGGTGACCCTACTTTTTTGGAAAGGAGTTGTTTTGAGCGAGACGCGCGTTTTGTTTAATAAAAAAAAAATAAAACGAACTTTTCAACAAAGAAAAAGAAGTGAACTTCTACCGACAAAACCCTCAGCGAATTACAATGACGAAATCCCTCGTCAGACTCGACAGAAAAATAAACACGGAGCTGTCGACTTCATACCGAATTTAAAAAAAAATCGAGCTCGACAAACATTTTTCACGGTTTCCTGATATTACCCTGCAACAAACGCGAGGAGCAAAATCACATAGGGCTATGCAATTTTCTCCCGCACAGCAGACGCAACAACAAAGAAATAATTACAGGACATCCCTATCAACACATAGGAAGTAGCTGAATTAACAATGAGTTGAGATGCACCACGCACACGGATAAACTCACAACTTGAAGTTTCGTTGACACCGGCAACTGGAAACCCATTCAACACGAAGGAATGCACAACAAACGCCCGTACAGACAATGTACACGCACTACCACAGACTCACATGCGAAGACAATGGCAACTGGAAACTCGTTCAACACAAACGAATTTTTTCCAATATTTGTTAAATGTTCATTTTCAAATCTAGACATGCCGACAACATAACATAAAAGTTTACAGTAACAATCTGTTTGTACATTTTCTCCATAAAATACCTCGTCAAATTAACAATTTTACATGTATTAATAGACACTTATCATTCATTTAAATTTTTTCACCTCCTCCCCTAAATAAAAACTTGAAAATCCAACTATAACATATTCAGTTCACTTTGTTTTTGTAGAAAACTACAA
This sequence comes from Euprymna scolopes, assembly GCF_053919585.1. NCBI lineage: Eukaryota > Metazoa > Mollusca > Cephalopoda > Sepiida > Sepiolidae > Euprymna > Euprymna scolopes. The sequence goes on from NC_136492.1 coordinate 151,528,273, forward strand.
CAAAAAAGTGTTCTGTAATAAACACTGGAACACAACATTTTTATGTCATCACAGGACATCCACATAAACCCAACGTTCAATATTGTCTTTTATTTAAATAAAAACAAACAGAAAGCTGAAAAATTCAACAGTAACCACAAGAATTACTTTCAATTATTTATTTGCATTTTAACAATCTGTTGTAGTAGGATAAACCTAATTAGCATACGTGTAGTGTCAACTATATAAATATTGTTGGTACTGTAAAGACGGAAGAGACCCAACGAGAGACTTAGCAAGAGACTCAGAGAGACACGAGATCGACAACATCTCAGGGGTCGGTCTCCCCACGATTATACCAATGGATTCTATGTAAATATTGTATATACTTTCTTGCTTTCAATAAATCTGTTCTACTCTACTTTAATGTTGTAGTTATTTATTCCATATATTTAGTCGAGCTTAAACAATGGCGACGAAAGATTCAGAACTTTATGATATTTAGAAGTCGTAAAATGACGACTAATAATTAAGGATTTTTCATACGGAAAAAATTAAAATATGCCGTTACACTAACAACCGTGAATTTAAATTGAAAAAAGCCATCTGCAACGATACACGTTAAAACTGGTTCGATAACTAAAACATACATGAAATTGAAGTACGCACACTTACATCGTGTGAGCTTGAAAATGTAACGAACTTTTAAAAATGTGATTTCTGTTTGTGGCATTCTATAGTGACGAATTTACCTCTGATAATAAATTAAAATTGGAAGTGTTCTTGTTAAAATACGAGAACAGAAGTACAATGAACAAATAAAGAACGGACAATGAACAATTTTTAAATAGAATTTATAAAAACTCGTTTTGTTTTCGTTGCAAGTAAAACAATTAATAATGGCAGAGAGATAATAAAAATTTTCACCGACAGACTCTGTTCACAAAATATAAAAGAATATTAAAAGTTGATTATCACGGATTTATGGATGTCAAATCATGTCATGAAATAATAGAGACGTAAGTGTGTTCAATTTTTTCAACTGATATTATATTTGTGGTTTACACAAATTAAAAGTATATTCAGTGTGACATACACATTACTACCTAAACATGAATGAATACTCCAAAATGTTAACAGAATTATTCAAATCACAACAAGAAAGTCAACAGCGTCAAAATGAACAGCTGACCTTAATTATAAGAGAACAACAGATAACACGGCAAAATATCAAGAAAAACAAAATGAACATATTGCTTTAATGTTGCAGAAATAAGATGACAGAGAGCAAAAATAGTTTTAAAAACAATTTTTAGAAAAACAGGAAGGACGTTTCGCACTCCTGCAATTAGAGAAGGAAAAATATATTTAAAAATTCCACAAAGAGCAAAGGTAATTTCAAACCGAATTACATAAAGAAGCAATTTCAAGTTCCGAAGAAATGTAGAACAAGCATTTAGAAATTCAAAGCTTTACCCTTAAGAAAGTACGCAACAATCACGCAAATGAAGGAAACTCTACATATTCTAATAACACCATATGTAATTCGCTGGAAATTTTTCAACTACGTACCAGAAGAAGAGAAAACTTTTGGATCATATTATACACGTTATAAGGATATTTTCTCCACAGACAGTGAAAGCTGTTCGAACTCAAGAAAAGTATATTCCTAAGAAAACTAGGCTCAGCGGAACATAGCAAATTTGTAGATTTTATTCTAGCGATGAAAACAAATGAGTTGGAATTATCTGAGGCAGTTATATTGCTTAAGGAGCTTTTTTGACCAAATATGTCGATTTGGTATAAGCGATGGTTATGCATGAATGCCTTTAAATCCGATGATCAGGATTACTTAACATATGCATCTATAGTAAATAGACACTGTGACAAGTTTAGATTGGCAGAGATTACGGTTGACGATTTCAAGCGCTTAATTTTTGCTCAAGTAATAATTCCGAAATAAGACGTAGAGTTTAGTCTAAACTCGAATCTGAACAGAACCTTACCTTGCAGAAATTTACAAAGGATAGCCAGCAAGTTGTAAGTTGAAGGAAAGAGTCTCGAAAATTCGAAGAAGCTTACATTGCTTGTATTTAAAAATTTAAAAAAAACAGTCAAAATACCCATCAGCCAGAAATTAGGGTAAAAATTCGGCGTATTATAAAAATAGAAAATAAATAAATAAATAAAAAGAATAAGGATGAACAAAATGTCTCATCATATAATTGCAGACGTTGCAACGAAAGACACTAGGAAGTAAATTGCTCATTTAGAAATAAGACATGTTTCGTTTACAAAAAGATGGACACAAAATTTGTGTTGAAAAACAAGAAAAATCAATAGCCCAATTAGACAAACAAGTTCGAATATCAAATAACACAGAAATTTGAGGAAATATGTGACGACTAAAACATTGCGACAACATATCAAATTTCAGCTCCATTCAGGATCAGGACTGACAACAATAATGAACTAAAATCATGGACATTTTTAAAGAAATCTACTTTAATGAAGTCAACGAAACTCGCGCGCACGGTAACTGGCAAGGTTGCACTTCCCATGAAGCTAAACGGGATCGTTAAAAATATAAAGGTTTATTCTGAAAATGGAGGAAACTTATTGGGTACGGATTTCATCGAAACATTCAAATAGTGGGATAAACCTTTTTAACTTGTTCTGCAGAAAATAAAAAGTAACTCGCAAACAAGACAGGACATTAAATAAGAATTAAAAATAAATTTTCGGAAATTTTCTCATTTTGTCTTGGAGGATGTAGCAAGATTGAAGCCAAATTTGAGCTCAAGGAAAATACTATGCCAATTTTAAAAAAGAAACGTAACGTTCCGTTCGAAGGAGTAGAAAAAAAATAACGAAGAACTTGATAGATTGGAAAAATTGAGAATTATATCAAAAGTAGAAACTAATTCATCTGCTGCCTCGATTGTGTGCATTAAAAAGAAATCAAACCAAATCATAGTCTGCGTTAATTTTTCGACAGGTTTGAACTCGGTGATTAAGGATTACTATTACCCGTTGCCGAGTCTAGAGGAGATTTTCAACAAGTTAAATGTCGGATATATATTTTCAGAAATCGATTTATTGGACGCCTACTTCCACATTTCCGTCGAAGAGGAATGTTCGAAGTTACAATGGATAAATACTCATAGAGTTATTAAAATTCAACGGGCTTCTGTTTGGCAATAAGGTGGCACCTGCCATTTCCAATAAGCGATGAACGTCATGTTGAATGCACCTACTAAGACGATATCATAGTAAGGAGCGCAACAGTCAACAAACATCTATAACATCTCATTCACGTATTCCCAAAAAATCCAAACTTTAGATTTAAGTCAAAGTGTGAATGTGGTTTGGGGAAAATTAAATATTTTGGATTCATAATCAACAAAAATAGCAGACTTCCAGATCCGGACAGGTCCATTGCAATTAGAGACATGCCAACGCTCACTAACGGGGCGACACTACAAAGTTTTCTCGGGCTCGCTAATTACTATCTAGTGTTCATTAAAGGAATGCACAATCTAAGAGCTCCGTTGAAGGCATGGGAATGGACAGTAGAATATCAGAAAGCCTTTGAAGAAATCAAGAAAATGCTTAAAACCAACATCTTTTTAACCCATTAAAATCCAAAACTAGATACTGTAGTGGCAAGTCACGCCAGTTCATACGGTGTAAGAGAGTGTATCCAACACATAATCCCAGATGGTTCAAGGAAACCGATTGCAAACATATCTGGAACACTAGTTCTAGCAGAGAGAAATTATTCACAGATCGAGAAAGAGGCTCTGAATATGATTTTCGCCATAATGAAATGTCATAAATACATCTACAACAGGAACTTTATGCTAAATATGGATTATAAAACTCTGATCACAATCTTTGGGTCGAATAAAGGTGTATCCTTTATACGGTAAATCAATTGTTGAGACGGGGCACCATTCTTCTCAATTATTACTTTCACATAAAGCATCTATCATCTAAAAACATAAGTCATGCGGACAGTGTATCAAACCTCATACCGAATCAAGGAAGAAAATTCGAAAAATCAATTATTACAATAATCAGATCAGATTATGAGGTAAAAAGCATGATAAACGACATTGTAAGGGAACTACCACTTACACTAACTTAAATAAAAAATGAAGCCGAAAATAATTATTTCATTTTAGACATAAAAACAAAGTTTTAACAAATAGTCAAAAGTGCAGAAGATCTATTGAATATGTGACGGAGTTTTATTATATAGTGAGAAAGTAGTAGTTCCGAAAAGGTTGCAGAAAAGAATACTGCGGGATTTTCACATGGGTCACCTAGGTATCAATAGAACAAAATGCTTAATGTGAAGCTTTGTATATTGGAAAGGCATGTATGTGGATATCGCAGACATGAGTCATTGATGTGAAGTGTGTGCGATAGCAGCAAAGGAAATACCAATAGTACACAAGCCAGGGAACAAGACGGATTATCCGTGGATTATACATTGATTTCGCTGGTCCAGTAAAACAATATTACTACTTAATAGTAGTAAATAGTTTAACAAAATCTCTAGAAGTGCTACGTCGCAAGAAGTCTAGGACCAATACCATAACAACCTTTCTACATGATATATTTGCTCGGTTCGGTGTGCCAGAGTGTAGTGTGTATGACAATGGGACGCATTTCATTTCTGGAGAGTTTAAGGATTTCTGTGAGTTATACCAATTTAACCACATAACAAGGCCGTCGTATCATCTGAGGTCCATTAGGCTCGCGGAAAGATTTGTCGACACCTTAAAGCGCGCTTTGAAAAAGTCTCAGGAGTTCCAACGGACAAGGCGCTTCAGCAGTTCTTATAAGTGTACAGGATGAGGCTGAACAAGAGAATACCCACAAATATATCACTTGCTGAAATAATGCTCGCCAGAAAAGTTAAGTCAGTGAAAAACTCTTGCTGAAACAGAATATAGTAAAGAATGTGAGGCGTACATCTAGAAAAGGGATTCATCTCCAGAGAGAAAGTATTTTTCAAGTGCTACAAAAATAATGTTGCGTTCTGGGAGCAAGGCATAGTGGATAAGAAAATCGGTGACCTGATTGGCATAATGAAAGGGCCGTACATTACTCATAAAAGGCATCAGAACCAACTAAAAACGTTACTTACAAGAGCATGAAGAGAGTATACCGGATGAAGAGGAAGATCCTATAGAATGAATTTATTGAACTTTTTAAGTGAAACCTCCGCAAAATACTTCTGAACCGAGAAGATCTGGTAGGAAAGAAATGTTCACGGACCCAGTGGACGTGAATCTTAAACGTAAACGATTCAAAAATACCACTGATTACATATTCATATAAAGTATGTTAATAGGACCCACGACAAAAATACCCAATAATCATCATTCCATATATTAACCCATTTGAAATCCAAAAGGGCCTCCAAGGCTTTGGAGGGGGTGTTGGGGTAGGATCCACCTAATTAGCATACGTGGAGTGTCAACTATATAAATATGGTCAGTACCGTAAAGACGGAAGAGACCCAACGAGAGACTCAGCGAGAAACTCAGAGAGACACGGATCAAGAGTCGACAGCCATCCAGCCGATACCTTCTTCAGAGACGGGTCCCATGACTATATCAATGGACTCTCTGTAAATAGTGTATATACTTTCCTGCGTTCAATATATCTGTTCTACTTTACTTTTGTGTTGTAGTTATTAATTCAATGTGTTCAGTCGAGCTTCAACACAATCACAAGTGTATTCATTTCCAACAATAATAACACGCTGTAAAAGTACATTTTAAGCAGATAGTTACCGTTAAGAATTTAGTTGACAGATGAAATTAAAAAATCTTGGCATTTGATACAATTTTCCAAAATAATAACGATTCTAACAGGAATGCCATTGTGTTTTATCAATAAAATTACGCAAATGAATTCGTTCAAATTTTTATCATGCGTGATTTGATTTGGTTGTTTTCGTGTTTATTTTTCTTATTTTTTCTTTAGTATATTTTCTATATATGTATTATTTTTCGCTGTGTGAGCGTAGGCTTTATTCATTTATTGTCTTTGTCAAATCTGTAAAAAATGTTTTTCGGAAACACTCAAATATACGAACGTGAATAAACTAACGGCAACATTTCCCGACAATATCAACTGTAAACAGAAATTAAATGGGCAGACTTGAAAAAAATCTTTAAGTTAGATTTTTTGCTTCAGTGGAAAGTGCTCTGACGAACTCTAAGCGCTAGTACCCCCTTCGACGTAGATACGCAAGACAAATACGACAAGCAGCAGAAAACAACCCATGTATTGCATTAATATATAGATACTGTATAGCCTTCTACTCAAACAGCTTCTTCCGCCGAACTGGTAGATTTTGAAATTTCCTCCCGGACCCCTACTTCCCTGACTGTACTTACATGCAGAAGTTCAAGTGTAATTTGATCATATATCTTCCTGCCCAACTCCTTACATAGTATTCCTACAAATCTTGTCCCAAAAACGTCGACCCTTATAACTTCGTAGCAATGTGTGGGATGAAATTACAAAACAATATATATGAGAAAAATCCGTCAGAAACCAACTCTCCTTCAGAACAAGTGAAATCAAAAGAAGATTTGTTTCATTCTCCTACGAAAAATATGAAACAACTAAAAAAATCTGCCTAGCCTCGCTTTCCGTTGTGTATTCTATTGTTTAAAGATGTCATTATCGCTTCAAAATCCGTCTAAATTGTGAAATGTTGGTAATAAGTGTTCATACTGCAGAACGAAAAAAAAAAGAAAGAAATGTCGGGTTAAATCCGCGAGAAAAGACAATAATGACAGCAAAATATGAAAATCTACGTACAGGAAGAATCTTGAAATAAATATCAAATTAAAATAACACTGGATTTGACTTTTCCATAATAAACTTGCTTACATAAAAAAGCTTTAATAAATCAGCCATTCTAAAATTAACAAAATAGTCGGATCGCTTACAGATGCAGATATTAAATTAGAGAGTGAAAGCATTGCCAATATAACCTTAAACGAAACAAACAAATAATGGAAAACGTAAGTGTTATGAACACAAACAATACATAATTGGCATAGTATATAGGAGTTATCAATAAATACTATTTTTTCAAGAAAATTAAATGTCTGACGACCGAGCCGGAAAGACTAGAAAATGGAAAGAATTAAACATTTTTGGTGTTTTATTCCGAGCGGGCATTTACCATCCTAAAATATGTCAGCCAATTTGCAACTGAAAAAGAATGTTCAATCAGTAAGAATAATGTGCATTTTGGTTTGTTGGAACGAATAAATGAAAAATTGGACGGATTGGTAAGGAGCAGTATTTTAAATAAACTAGATTACATCAAATAGAAATAAAATCTAAAGACATTCACGGTATGCCGAGCCTCAAATAAGTCTAAATAAACACTCGCATACCACTATCCTGTTTCAAGACCCCAAAAATGTATTACCAAAGTAAAATAAAGAGCATCTGGGAAACAAGACATACATTGCAGAAGTTAAGGACACATGTAATGAACATAATTTTATGATGAATATATTCTCTCGACAAAAACATATTATGATTATTGGATTTTCAAGATTGGTTTCGGAACATAAACAGTCATTACAAGTTTTATTGATTACTTTGGTACCATATTTTGAGGAAATAAAACGTCTGTGTGCAAAACAATAAGAGAACTATCTGTTTAATTACTATGAAATAAAACAAAAAGTACTCAACAAGTGTTATGTATCCTTTAAAAAACACTACAGATAAATATGAAAATAACAGAGACGGGCCCATATGCTTCAGACAATATTTCTTTGTAAAACGAGGTAGTTATCTCAAGCGAGAAAGTCGTGATTCTAAAATATTTACAGTTGAAAATCCTGAAGGATTTTATGTCGACCATCCGGGGATAAGTATTATAAATGTGTACTGAGAAACGTATATTGATGTAAACTGGATAAGGGCGTTGATAATACCGTAAATGCACGATAAAAAGTATACTATATGTAAGAATACCCAAAACCGATAGTCTAGTGTCAGGAATTCCTGTAGACATTGTGAAACTACTAGAGGATTTCTTGTTTTCTATAATACTAGATAGTCTGTCACCTACCAAACAGCTTTACAAAATGATCAGGTGTTTAGTTGTAAAACATCTACTAAAGAGGAAACTATGGATTTATATATAACGGATGTATAAAAGTACGAATCCAAAAGTCATAATTACATTTTCCATTGATCTATTTGAAATACGAAAATATGAACTGACATGAGTGATATTTTGACCAAGTAAATTAAGTTGAGGTATAGGAAAATGATACTGCGGAAATTATAGTGCTACATACGCAATAGGGAAAGACATTGAAGGAAATTGACGATTACTGTTTACAAAGGGATCAACTGTCTATATTAATACTTTCAAAAGGACTATATTGAGAATCAGTCGAGACAAAACTGATAGAAACAAAAGGAAATTATAAAACTTTGTTCCACATTACAAATATATAGCGTGAACGCAGAGAGAGAGAGAGAAAGAGAGAGAGAGAGAGAGAGAGAGAGAGAGATGATAACAACTGTTTAATCACATCTCATAGCACATTTCAATTTAACCTGTATAAAGATATGGTATTGTCATGGAACTGAGAATACTCCGTGTCTTTCTTTTTAATCATAAATTGCCACATTAGTATTTTCTAATCTACACAGTTTGCTACACTTCATATGGTGTTCAGCAAGTTCGCCTCGACTGAACTAGAATTTCTGTTTTTAAACTACCAAGTCCTCATACTATTAAGTTTACTCGCCAAATATTCGAGATTTAAACTTATCTCGTACCCTTTCAGTTTTGGTACAGGTAGAATTGGTTTAATATTTACTGTTGAAGTTCCACAGTAGACTCATTAATGTGCAATATGTTGATGCTGGCATTCTGTAGATGGTCAGCGTATATGGAGACGCTCTGATATTATTGTAGCTTTTTTTGTTAAAACTGCAAAAATTATCTAAGATAGAAGTGACGCCCGGCGTAGCCCGGTCGTGAACTACGCTTTAATATGATTACGTATATATTAATATAGTGTTAATGTTCTATCGATTTTTATATATTACAAAGTTGCGATTTAAAAAAAATATAACAATATATCCATACAACATGGCGCATCAGCTTAAATCGAAACCAACACTTATAAAATATATATATATATATATATATATATATAAGGTTCTTTCAACCATAATCGAAACCGAAACCAAAACTTATGATGAATGCTTGATAAAATTATTTATAAAAAAATTAGAATACTGGTGTGCCATGAGCTATAATTTAAACACAACCGAAATTCATAAAGAATGCTTACTAAAATTATTTATAAAAAATAAATAGTGCTATAATCGAAATCAAAAATCGAAACCAAAACTTTTGAAGAATACTTCAAAAAAATTATTTATTACATGAGATGAACGTCTATAACTATTAAATGATAGTCACCGGGATGTAAGTGTGGCAAAAATAAATAAATTACGCACACACTATCCTATTAATATATAGATTTACTTTGTTAAAATATATTTCTAAAACATCACTACATAAATAAATATGAATTGTAATTTACGGCGCATTATTTCCAATTCACGTTTCTCAACTCTTCTCTATTTTCTATCAAGCATACTTTCTCTCTATGTTACTCGCTCTCTGTCTCTTTATTTCAGGTTTAGTGAAAATGTACTGACGTCAAAACGTGATCAGATATTTTTGCATGCAATTTTTCGAAATGTTTTATGCTATTGGTTTTTATCCGGAAGATTATTTTGTTAAGGACTAATTTTGGAGATAAGGAAAATATAAATGTCGATCAAAATATATAAAAACTATTTTATCTTTTAGCTATTCCAAGAGCCTATAAATATAACCTTAAATTCGTATTTTGAAATCTAAGCCAAATATTAGCAAAACTATTTTAGTGTAAGAATATATATCTACACATGAATGGCTTGCAACTATATATATATATATATATATATATATATATGTATATATATGAGAACAAAGAATTAATAAAACATATTAAAACACTCTAAGAAGTTAACTGAAACCTGCATATTTATTTTTCAAGGAGACACAAATTAAGGAGAGTGTCCTTAATCCGCGGAATAAAATTAATAAATAATACTTAACTCAATAAGCATTTCAATTAATTAAATGTATCCAATAACTTATACATTTATATTTCTATATATGTGTTTACTTATACTTAGCTATATTCATCTACATACACACTTCCGTAAATATATATTTATTTTTGGACAGTTCTCAGTTTTTGTTTTCTCGCGCAGCTTCTGGATGTCAGCCAATTTCTACCCCGTTACTGCTCTTTTGTCTCTTTAAATCATTTTATTTATTTATATTTATTACAACTTTAAATACCCTTCCCAATCTATTAGATATTGACTTTTCCACATTCGATTCGCAGCCCCTAACTTAGAAACAATATATAATTTATGACTACTCATTCCACGCAATGGATTTGCTTCATTCTTGTGAGTCCTGCTGATAATTTAATTTCAAAGTCATTGCTTGTCTCTATCATTTGACTCCTTTTTTCTGCCTTAAATCTTGCACCACCTCAACGTTATTTTGTATAAATCGTTGTGACATTGCTTTTTCTATTCTAAAAATAAATCAGTGACCGCTCATCGTTTCTGTTTCTGTATTCGTATTCAGAAACGCGGCATCGGCAGAAGCGCTTGGAATCTCCCCATTTTTCATTCTACGCATAATTCATCTATCTTTTTATAATAATATATTAAACTTACGTATTTCTGCGTGTACCCGTTTGTAAATTATTTATCGGAATTTTGCGTTTTTGATGACATCGAAATATCTTCCAGTAACGCGATTCTTTTGGATTTTTACTTCTTGATATTGAAATTTTACCTTTTCTTAAATTTTACTGTGATTAGATATTTCACTCTTCGCTGGACAATCTACCAAAGCCCACTGCTCGAAATTATTTGCATTACTTGATTGTGAATATAAAGATAAATATGAGTAATGAAGTGAAATGATTAATCGAAATTAAGTGCTTATGGAATTGGTTTATGAAAAGCATTTATTTAAATTGGATTTAAAGATCATATTGTCATCTAATAAGAAAATGTTCTGTAGTAATATATTCCCCAGGCATTGTATCTTGCTAGACCGATTTTGTTTTAAAATTGAATCACGAACATTTTTTGCGTTTGCATGTACATTTGGTATACTTAATGTACGTTATTTAGGTGCATTGACTAAATGTTTTATTCATATTTTCGTCGTCTCATGACAGGAATGACAAATAATCGTACAATATAAATATATTTCCTCCTACATGATGAAACATAAGATAACTAGTCCCGAGTTTTCCGTAATATGAATAAGAAGACCACTAGTTTCTAAGCAAAAAGTAAAACTTATCAATAGTATTTTAATATGCAGAAAATATTCGTTTTCGTTGTCTGTATTTATTCCTTTATTAGGTAATTGTCAAATGTTCGGATAAATATTTTACTGCTAGAACCATTTGTTTTTCATTGTCTGTAAACTTCTTATTCAGCATCCATCATAAACTAAGGTAATTATAAATTTATCTGAAGTAATATAGTAAGTGTATGTTAAATCGTAAACTTAGTCAGTTTTCGGTAATTTCAATCTTTCATTGGTTGAGAATGTCTTATAAGCAAATACAAATAGTAATTTGATTGAAATAAGTATTTTAAAATACTGAAACTGTTTTTGATATTTCTAATATTAATTTGTTTGTAAATTCTGGTTTGACTAAGAATATAAATTTGTTTGAAATACGTATTTTACAATGATAAAACTGTTTTTCTGTGTTATGACTTATCTTTCTCCGTTTGATAATTCCTCTTAGACGGGAAATATAAGTTTGCCCCAAATAAGTATTTTAACTTGCTGAAAATATTTGTTTTTATTATCTGTTTTTTTTTCGTTTTTTTGAGAGTTCATTTCTTACTGAGACAATTATAAATCTTATTGAATTATTTATTCTAAATTTTTGCAGAGAAAAAAATGGAAATTTGAGTCTAATATAGTCTTCATATCATCAACGCATTCTCATAGCGATTTTAAATTAAATATGTAACTGTGTTGCTAATAAATCTAGTAGAAATCAACTAATAGTTAGATTTAAACGGATTTTTCTATAATTATTACCATACTATCGGAATTGGCTAGTCGTAGTATCCGTTTAAATATAATATCATGATTTATGCATATTTCATATTTATTATCATTATATTATATTAGAGACAATGCATTGTAATGATTTATAAATTAACAAAAAGACTCGTGCGCCACCACTAAGAATCGAAACCAAACCGTTTAGCTTACGATTTCCTTTTTCCTTTTACGTTTATGTGTGGCACTATATCTCACTGACACGGTTGTTAACACACTCTTCAACATGGCCAGGTAGTGATTTAGTCATAAGCGCGGGGATACACAGAAAGCCCCATAATTCCTTTTCTTGATCGACCTGTTTCTGTCTGGACCGTCATGAGCTGAGCACACATATTTCTGCCTCTCCGTAAATGGGAAGGGGAAGGGGTGCCTCTTCCATCACCACTAGTTAGGTTAGCTAGTTTAGTTTTAAAGAAGTAATGGCGAAAAATCAATTGTAGGATATGTAAATTGCATATTGTATTGCAATATATATTTTTGTAACATAAATATTTAAGATTATATATTTTTGCAATTTTGTCGCGTGTCGTTTTCTTTCTTGTGTCTGTTATAAATGTCTTCATTAAACAACGAAGCGGTCCGGAGGACGAAGAAAAAAGATTCCAACCAGAATGCCACCAGGGTGAAGTCATCTTGAGAGAATGACGAAGCCACACACCCACATCCAACATCACAGGTATGCTTTTCTTCTTGATACACAGACCCCAATGACTGGCCCATCTTCACATCTTCATGAGGCAGTTTCTAAGACATTTAATGCAACAGGTGACGCCGGTCGCACGCAAGTGACCGGCTGAGAGTGTTATAAATGTTGCCTTTAGACGAAGGATTGACTCTTAAAAATAGTCCACGGCATAACCAAAAATAATAGCCACCGACATCTCGACTCATTTTTGTTGATGTTTCCATGTGCTTATCTGTGGATATCGTTTATTCCCCCGGGGAGCTGGTTGCGTTCCCAGAACATTTCTCAACCAAGTCACTTTCGCCGGGGAAGCGATAGTAGCATAAATGACTGTACTATGAAGACATGTTTACGGCAAAGCTAAAAATTGAAATATGAACTAATAGCTATTACGTTACGCATGCATATTCATAATACCGTTATTCGACATTAACCTGCTAAATTTCATTTTCTTTTTAAATTTTCACACTTTTGCGCCGATTTCCTCGGCTAAAACGAAAATATAAAGTTTCGCATGGAGGAAAATAATCTATGTATGAAGTTTCATGTCTGTAGATCAAAAACTGACAGAGGAGTTTGGTAGGCAAAATTTTGAAACAAAAATATGTACGCATACATAAATATATATGGAAAAGGTTTTGTGATTACTATAAACTTTTACGCAAATATTACGCACGTATATATCATATACAATATCTGCAGGAATATAATGACACGTAATATTTCACTAAATATCATTACCCCATAAGAAAACAGAAAAAAACTAATAGTGAATCAATTAAAATGAATTTTTAAATACATGTGAAAATAAGGTAGATATTTTGTAGATAAATGCAATTCAACGACACATATATAACAAAGTTGTATTTACTTTTTAAATAAATAGAAACGGGGTTTTTAATATGAATTTCAATGCACAAAAAAAAATTTATAAGAGTATAGATTAACTTTTCGATGAATTCATATTTAAAATACAGTGTCGTAAAATATTTATGTGGAAATATTTTTGGTAAGTGAATCCTATATCTTTAATATCACAAATTGCGAACAAAGTGTATCATAATTGTATTGAAATGTTAATATTTTATTAAGCTGAAGACTGTAAAAGCCCACATAATATTTATCTTTTTATGTTTAATCAAGCAGTTATTTTGTTCTTTACCGTGAATTCTTAAAAAATAAAATGAATTTACTATTATGTTTGTGAAAGTAATAATGTTATCTCTATTATATATCTGGTATATTTAAAAAAAAAAGCAATTTAAAGCAATTTTACAACGAAAAATCATTTAAATAAAGTTTTATCTCTGATCATGTATATTTACGTAAGCTGATATTTGTGCTTGACTTCAAATGATAAATATATATATATATATATATATATATATATATATATATATATATATATATGTATATATATATATATATATATATATATATATATATACTGCATGTCAAATTATTAACGAGATAATATTTTTTAAAATTTTCATGGATTTTTATTCACTCGTTCCTTAAATATTTAAATAAATATATATATATATATATATATATATATATATATATATATATATATATATATATATATATACGCGCATATTTGTTTCCTTGGTATTTTGCTCGCTGGTCACTAGAATCTGCAAGTTGGTACTCACATGCCTTGTCGTTTATGCCGGAAAGAAAGTAATCTGTGTGACAATATAGTAATCTAAAGATTATAATTTAGAAATACAGCAATAGGAAAAAACAATTGTGTTTAACGTTCTAACGAAATAAATAAATAAATAGAGATGTGTAACAGAGACGGGAGTAAGTGTCAGTAGAAGAGGGTCTACGCGACAATGTATTCTCGGGTGTCTGTGGATGAATAAATTGTAGGGAAACGTGCGACTTACCTAACTAGCACGTTGGCATAATTCAACGGGTCGGTCGTGGAATGAAATGAATAAAGAAGAAGGAAACAAAAATGGCTACCTTATCTCTTTATATCCCTGCAATGTGACCACCCGATATGCAGATGAGATTCTCCTGGTTGGAGATAAAAGAGTGTTGATTTTTTAGAGGGGCATTTATTTTGAAGTTGGATTTCGAATAAATAAGTTGAATTAGCAGAAGTTCGTTTGGAGTTGAGAGAAGGTGCGTTACGTATACAGAAGTTTGGAAGTTGGAAGTTTGGACAACAGTGTGAACCTTACCCAGGAAATTATTGGTGTGACGGGCGGTAGAAATAACACTCAAGTTATTGAATTATAAGCTATTTCGGCTCTCAGTGTGCAGTGACTCGAAAGGCATAAAATGGACGGATTCGACTTTTGCTTGATACCTGAGTTTGATGGATCTACCACTGGACCGTCTCTCGTCGAATGAGTGGAAAAGGCTGAGAAGATCTGTACACTGTGCAGACTTAAAGAACCAGCCACAGTCATTCCTTTGAGGTTAACCGGGGGGCCTATGCAGTCTATCAGCAAATCGGGGATGAACCAGAGTGGGATACAATCAAACACAGTCTGTATACAACGTTTGATACAGATCCTTTTGTTACATGGCAACAGTTTACGAGCCGGCGACTTCACCCCAAGGAAACAGTTGATGTGTACCTAGCCGACCTACGAAAATTGTCGGTACCATTTGGTGGGGTTAACGATAAGATATTAAGATGTGCCTTTTTAGTAGGCTTACCTGAGGAGGTCAGCAAACTGTTGTGGGCATCGTCACGAATTAATGAATTGACAACAGACGAGTTATTAGCCCGAGCTCAAAACATCTGTAAGGAACAGGAGCCAATTGCAGTAGCAACTAGTATTCAACATGCAACAGTCAAACCCCATGGAAGCAATGTAGATTCTCTCCCAGGTAGTAATAAGCGTGTAGGCTCAGTGTGCTATAAATGTGGGTAATCCAATCATTTTGCTAAGGATTGCCAGAGTGAAAGGAGGCGTGTATATACACGAGCACAAAGAACAGTACAATGCTATTGCTGCAATAAGTATGAGCACATATCTCGCAACTGTTCGAAAAATGACGTTGGGGCAAAGTGCTATCGCCACCCTTGCCCCTTGTCAACCAATAAACACAGGATTACTGGTCATTGGCGTTAAAATTAACGATATGCAGTGTTCAGTACTCATAGACACGGAGTGTTTCCGGTCTATAGTTACTGCATATTACTGTCAGATGTGGCGGGAGCAACCAGTCGGTATTATGACGATTAATGGTTTATCCCGAGCATGTTGTGGTGAAGGGACAGTCACGATCTGTACTGAGAAGGGTGACACAGCCAAAGTTGATGTTCTGGTGATGCAAGAAAACCCCCTTGGTTATGACATGTTGATTGGAATTGATGCAATACAAGCACTAGGAGGCGTCATAATCACAGCGACTGGAGGTGTAATGCTTGGAGAAGGAAAAGAAGTCTGTGCAGTCATGTATATTGAAGAAAAGGACTTTTGTGCTACGTTTGACGATAACTAAAAGGCGTGGACTGCAAAGTGGAAATGGACTATGAGCCAGACACCAGATCGGCTGTGCAACACCATTCCAGAGTATGCAGTTTACACAAAGAATAGAGCCGCATATGAAGAAGAACTTCAGAGGTGGATTGATAACGGATGGTTAATACTGTACCCACAGGAACGTATGGGACCACCCAAAGGATTAATTCCGCTCATGGCTGTTGAACAACCTACTAAAGACAAAATTCGGCCCATAATGGATTACCGAGAATTGAATCAACGTGTTGATGCTTTCATTGGTAACGCAGATGTGTGCTGTGCTAATCTAAGAGAGTGGCGTCAGAAAAGGAGTAATGTATCACTGCTGGATTTGAAGAGAGCCTACCTGCAGATACGTGTCCATGAGTCATTATGGCCATTTCAGACAGTGATAATCAAGGCAAAACGATATTGTTTGACACGTTTAGGTTTTGGCCTAAACGTACCACCTTTAATAATGACAACTATTATTAAAAATGTTTTGAAAAGGATGAGACCACAGCAAAAGCTGCTTCAGCTTAGATTGACGACATCTACGTTAATGAGGATATAATGTCTACAGATGTGGTTCGGGCAAAACTGGAATCGTTTTGGTTAATAAGCAAAGACCCTAAGCGCCTAAAGGACGGTCTACCCGTGTTAGGCCTAGAGGTCTTTGAGAAGGGCAATACTCTGCGATGGAAGCGAGGGAGCGCGATTCCAGAGTTACCCAATGTATTGACAAGACGCATTGTGTTTTCTATTTGCGGTAAATTAGTAGGACATCTACCTGTCTGTGGATGGCTCCGATCGGCAACAGGAGTGTTAAAAAGACGAGTAACTGCAGTAACCAAAGGATGGGACGACATGGTGGATGATGATTCTCTCCAGCAAATGATGCCTGAAATGTTGTCCAGAGTACATAGAAACGACCCTGCCCAGGGTGAGTGGCAAGTATCTGGAAACGAACTGAATGCATGGGTTGACGCAAGTTCACTGGCTACAGCTGTCGTGTTGGAACAGTTGGGTGCTGTTTTTGAAGATGCGTGCTGGCTTCGTCCGAAAAATGATGCCCAGCATATAAATTTGGCAGAACTTGATGGCACGTTAAAAGGGCTTAATCTTGCATTGCAATGGCAGGCTAAGGTTGTGCATCTCCACACTGACTCATTGTGTGTTTACGACTGGTTGACCGACACTTTGACTGGAAAGGCTCGAGTTAAGACTAGAGCTGCAAGTGAGATATTAGTACGAAGGAGACTGGCAATAATAAAGCGTATAGTTGACGAATACAGCTTGCAGGTGGACATTACCTAAGTTTCGTCGATGCAACATTTGACTGATAGCTTGACTAGAGTACCAAAGAGGTGGATTGATGTAATGAGGCAGGAATCTGATCCTCCACAACAGACATGCGTGACCGTAACAGATCAATTAACACCTGACCAGATCCGTACAATACATCAGCAGAGTGGACATCCCGGAATTCGGAGGGCAACATATTTTGTACGAAGAATGTGTCCTTCCACTACAAGAGCATCAATCAAGGCAGCTATACGCTCGTGTGAAGAATGTCAGCGAATTGATCCGGCACCGTCCCAATGGCAAAAAGGGAAGCTTGAGGTGAAGGAAATCTGGTATCGAGTAGGAATAGATGTAACGCATTATGAGGGCAAGCATTTTTTGACCTTGACAGATTGTGATCCGACACGTTTCACGATATGGCGCCTGTTGACACGACAGGATGCATCTAGCATTATACGACAGTTGACAACTGTCTTTTTTTAACGTGGTGCCCCGCTGGAAATTCTGACTGATAACACCACTACGTTTCGAGGTCAAGAATTTCAGAAATTTACGCAGGGATGGGGGATTAGAATGCGTTACCGATGTGCATATTTTCTAGAAGGTAACGGTATAGCGGAGCGGTGTCACCGCACCATTAAAAGAATTGCGGCTAGGACACAGTGGCCTATCCAGAAGCTGTGTACTGGTATAATGTGACACCAAAGGACACTACAACACCAGAAACTGCACCAGCTAATGGGATTTACCGCGTATAAAAGGAATTAATGTCACACCATCAATGGTTAGCGTTGTCAATTCACCATATCAAGTGGGAGACCGTGTTTGGATACCCCCCCCCAAATGTTGGGTGCACTGTAAAATTTTGCAGAGGATAAATAGACCATCCTCAGACCAAGTTAATTAATAGTGTACCACGTCATGTAAAAGATATTCACCCCTGTTATACCTCTTCTGATTCTGATGATAATGAGGAAGATCACATACAGTTCAGAGATGATCCTGATCGCCTACTGCCACTACAGGTGAGCATAGACACACTACCTACAGAACAAGATGAGGGAATGATGGAACATACTAGTGGCAATAGTGATGAGAACGATGGACATGAGGAAGTAATACCACCAGTTCCTCATCGAAGTACCCGAGAAAGACGAACACTGCACGCCTGTCGTGATTGTGAAACACCGCCTATAGCACCACGAGAAGGGATTATGGAACACTGAGGAAAATGGAACGGAGGAAGTGATGCCTCCAATTCTTCGAAGGAGTACCCAGCAAAGACGGATACTGCCCCCTTGCCCTGATTGTGAAACACCGCATAGGGAACCACAAGAGGGATAATGGAACAGACTGGTGGCAATAACGGTGGTAATTAGGAAGATGGCAATGAGGAAGTGCTTCCCCGATTCTCCGAAGAAGTACCCGACAAAGACGACTGCCCCCCCTGCCCTGTGTGTGATTATGAGATCAGGGGGGAGTGTAGGGACACGTGCGACTTACCTAACTAGCACGTTGGCATAATTCAACGGGTCGGTCGTGGAAGGAAATGAATGAAGAAGAAAGAAATTAAAATGGCTTCCTTATCTCTTTATATCCCAGCAATGTGACTACCCAATATGAAAATGAGATGCTCCTGGTTGGAGATAAAAGAGAGTTGATCTTTTAGAGGGACGTTCATTTTGAAGTTGGATTTCGAATAAATAAGTTGAATTAGCAGAAGTTCGTTTGAAGTTGAGAGAAGGTGCGTTACGTATACAGAAGTTTGGATGTTGGAAGTTTGGACAACAGTGTGAACCTTACCCAGGAAATTATTGGTGTGACGGGCGGAAGAAATAACACTCAAGTTATTGAATTATATAAATATAATAGCATTATCAATGATTTAATTTAATGTCGGAAACGCCCAGAAATACAAAGTTAATGTAAATAATGAAGAAATAATAAATCTAGAGCAATTTTTTTGTAAAAGATGAATAGTTATGTAAAAAATGGCGGTGTGTTTGTAAGTAGCGAACCGCCCGTTTAATGGTGGAAGATACGAATATCAGAATATGAGAATGTCTACCGTACAGCCAATCAACTTGTGTCGGTTTTCGGAAAGGGAAAAATTATTATCTATATATAGAAATATGTTATAGTTATGGTATGTGTCAATTAATTTGTTAAGAGCAGTTATAACCGAGCCGAGTAGGATTATGTAGAAATGGTGCTGATGTATAATGAGAATGATGGAAACACAGAATAGATAGAGAGAAAAAGTAAGAACTACTTCCTTTAAAGCTGGTCAGATTGTGATTGTAGCGCTCCTCGGAACTAACATAAAAGTTTATTATAAGGCCTAAATGTGTATATCATGTGGTTCTAAAGTAACATAAGATAGTGGCTAATAGTGTAGACATAATAAATTTGTATATAACATCTGTTGTTGTAAACCTATAGTATTTTGATCTATGCGGGGAAAACTGCGACGTTTTTATTATATATAGGGAGGATACCTGACAAAATTGCATCCCAAACAAATGTCACGATCAAACCAGACAACCATATCAACAAGCTTTCATTTAGAAATATTCCTGGGCCTAGAAGTAACTTTGATCATGTAAGATTTTATCTCCCTGTAAACTCCCCAAATATATTAGCATCAAGTGAAACTAACCTCCACTCCGCAATCCTATCAAACTACTTTTTTCTTTTTTTTTACACAGTGATCACCACTTATCAAGGCCCGGAAGCCACTCAGGGATATGGTTATTGCAAGTACATTACGTTAGTGTGGAGATTTGATGAAGTGTTTACTTAAGGGGGCGGTTCATTAGGAATTTGTTAACATTGGACTTGAACACATCCAGGTTGTAGTCCGGTGGGAAGCAGGCAGACGGAACAGAGTTCCACAGGCGTGCAGTTCTAAGAAAGAAGCTTTGTTCATGGAATCCGCGTTTTGATTTAGGCAGAGATAAAGAGTGGGGGAAACTTTTGACAGTGGATTCAGCTAGACGGGTGTTTTTCGTGAAAGATTGGCGAGTGGGGACCAGAGATTGGAGTTCAGACGAGCACCTGCAATGGAAATAACGATAAAACAAGGATAGGCTCGCAACGTCTCTTCTGTGGGAGAGAGATTGCAGGGTAGAGAAAAGGGCATCCCCCACTAAGCCACGAAGTCTATTTTGTACTCTGTCAAGGCAGGATAGGCTGTTTTTAGCAGCTCCTTCCCAGATATGGCAACAGTATTCCATCCTTGGACGTATTCGGCTTTTATATAGATAGAGAATTGCATCAGTAGTGAGATATCTTCTGGAGCGGTAGAAGGATCCCACCATCTTTCCAGCGACCTTGGCAACAGACTTGATGTACGTGTTCCATTTCAGATCAGGAGTAAAGATCAAACCCAGAAGCTTGTCAAAACACGGGGCCTTACCCAGACGAGAGCCATCCATCACAATTGATGCCAGCTGGGGATCGGAGCTTTAAAATGAAAGGATACCAGCGTCTCTGTTGTCAGAATTCGGACAGCTATATGCTCTGACTTGGAACTTATATGCGTAGAGAGCTTCCTATTGACTATGAGCAAACTCTTGAATCAGATTATCAGCCCTTCACATGCTTTCACATAATCTTTTAACACTGCGTTAGTTATTTAAATTTTCTCTACCGTTCTCAATCGAATCCAGATTGTACCCTAATCGATCATATCTCTGATGATATAGATACAACAGTGTCCAAAAATACTAATGCCAAAGATTTGGTGATTTTAATGTCCACCATTCATACTGGCTCTTCAAGTTACACAGATGCAGGTAGACGCGATCTCATAGTTTCTCTATAGATCATACCCTTACACAGACAATTATGTTTCCGTCCAGTCTCTAAAATCGTAAAGATCATCAAGCTAAATATATTGATCTATTCTTTACTACAGTATTTGAGAGTTATGTGACAAAAGCCTATGATCAACACAGAAACACAGAAAACTTTGCGATATCGGTCGACGTTCAATTTAAATCTCAATGCTAAGATGAAGGAGACGTTGTTCAAAATAAAACAATATTATTTTTAAAAAAGGCTGACTTTGAGGCCGTGAGAAAACATAGATGTTTTATCAGCAATATCTGTCCTCTTTCTACTGAACAATGTACCAATTACATAACCAAATAAGTAATCAGTGATTTCTCCGTTATCCAAAAAACAGAATGTTGCATGCATGCGTGGACACCCAGAAGATTGAGCTGTTTGCCCAGTGATTTGCGTCCAACTTTACATTAAAAACAACAAGCCACTCTCTCTGAAATTTCCTGATGCAGACTGAAGCTATACTTGATGATCTGAAAGCTACTACTCTTCATGTACACGATATCATAAAACACACACTTCTAAGGTGTGTGCATATGATTTCACCGCTGCTATACTAATTAACTATTCTTATTAAGAAATGCCTAGTTAAACTGACCTCCGTACATTCGAAACCTTACAACAAATGAATGCATATACAACAGACAGGGTAATGCGGGGCAAGGCCAGGGCTGTAGCGTTGGATATATCCAAAGCATCTGAGTAAGTTTGGCATGAGAGGCTTGTAATGGAAGTTAAACCCGTCGATATTACTGAACGAATACTTTGTAAATTAGATGCGTCATACAAACGATGCCAGTAGATATTGATCTTGGTGTATGTACATCAAGGTAGCATAATATTATTGCCAAAACCTCTCAGGGGTCGATCCTTGTACTTTTATTTTTATTTATTTATTTATTTATTTTTGTTATTAATAAATGAACTACCTGATAATATTATGCCTGGTATAGATATATTTGGCGATATTACAACTCTTTATGCTAGGTACGAAAGTTTAAATGGCGAAACTCTTAGAAAACAACATGTAGCCTGTAGTAGGATGAGACTGTAAATGGGTTGTAATATTTAATGCTACTAAGACTAAGCGGTTGGCCTTTAACAGTAACAAGAAAAATTTTCAACCTTCGATACCCATAACTAATCATACATTCTGTAAAGTTCTTCTGCTTAACATTTACACGAACAAATATTGATACCAACTATTGAGAGTTGTAATATCGGCAAATATACCAATCTCAAATATGTTATTTTCAAGGTGGTCGTTTATGAATATATTTTCGAATTCCCGATATGACACCTGTTAGTTTTAGCGCTG
The DNA here is from genome assembly GCF_053919585.1 of Euprymna scolopes. Lineage (NCBI taxonomy): Eukaryota > Metazoa > Mollusca > Cephalopoda > Sepiida > Sepiolidae > Euprymna > Euprymna scolopes. The sequence goes on from NC_136492.1 coordinate 151,551,129, forward strand.
TGGTACCCGACAACAGGATACTGTTCAGCAGCATGGACTCGTTGCAAAGGCCAATGTCGAGCTCAACAACGCATGCAGGACGATGATCATCAACCTGAAACCGACTAATCGGCCATATGTCTTTAGAATGTCCGAAATCGTTCCACCGCAGATCCGTCTTGAGGAGATAGCATGGAAAACGGACAATAAGCAGAGCAAAGACAATGGTTATCGCCTATTAGAACACCGTTTATTTCTATTTCTATTTGTTTCAACGTTGTGTCTGTGGTAACTCAGTTCTTTCTTTATTCTTGGAAGAATAAAATTGGTTACGAGCACCAACTAGTGTTATGTTATGTTGTTGGCTATCAACAAGGCATATGTTATATATATTTTACTATTTGAAAACGTACATGTGTATATATTGCTTTTGTGACATATTTGGGTGTGTGATGTGTATATACTTGAGCAGTCGTAGTGTTGATGCGTGCGTATGTCGCCATACCTTTTACAATTTTAAACTGCGTCGTTGTCCTCTATCTTTTGGTCTACCTAGGAATTTCATCTGTTCTCTGTGGTCGAAAACGTTTCCAAAAATACAAGGCGAGAATTGATTTTACATAGTTTTTTTTTCTTCCCATCTATCAATTGCAAAATAATAGAATAGAATATCTGGCCTCGTGGTTTTCTCTTAGTCTCTATTTTTAGACACATCGGATTATAGGTTAACGGATCGTCTCCCCCTCTCAAGTGGGAAGGGAGGGAATTCGTTAACCTATAAGCTATGTCGGGCGTATGAATTCCAACTCAACCGATATATGCAGCAAACCGGAACACGTGACAAACGACACATCACCGGTCAGCTGTTCAGAGCTTTCGATGCAACTTAACCAGTTTACCGAGTTTGACTTGTTTTGATGTTTTAATATGTTTGATAACCTTCTCAAAACATAGATTCACATCTTTTGTTTACCTCTTCCAGTAACTTAGTAGGAAAGGTAGATAGATAGATATACAAGGACACAGATAAATAGCTAGCTAGAGAGCTTGATAAGTAGATATATAGATGGAGACACAGAAATTAAATAAACTTCTTTCTTAGAACTGCACGCATGTGGAACTCTGTTCCGTCTGCCCGCTTCCCATCGGACTACAACTTGGATGTCTTCAAGTCCAACGTTAACAAATTCCTAATTAACCGCCCTCTTAAGTAAACAATTCATCAAATCTCCACACTAACGTAATGTACTTGGAATAACCCTTATCCCTGAGTGGCTTCCGGGCCTTGATAAGTGGTGATTACTGTGTAAAAAAAAACTGATAGATTATTTACTTTTCTTCTCGCCAATTACATAACAGTAACACTTAAGCAGGCTCAGTGAAGGTAGCCAAAACACGGAACAACCTTCACAATAGCGACGATGTACATGGTATTGATGTCCCTGCTGCGCCGACTTGCAGACTATTGTAGACTATTCTCACGGACTGTTTGTGCTTGTTTTACAAGTGTTTTAACGGAAGGTGTCTTGATGAACTTATTGAATTTGTGCCTCGTCGATGTCCAAAACCATGGACAAACTCATTTCACAACAGAATCACACTCTTTTAGAATAAAGGTTCATTGATGCTGGAAAGCCTTAAACTTAAATACTTTGTCTCCTAGAACTGTGGAATTTGGGAATATAAGATAAGTTTTCGATAACTCATGAGGGCAACTGAATTTTCAAATACTTGTGTTTCCAGAACTGGAAATAAGGATTCGAAAACACAAGTTTGACGCAATATATATATATATATATATATATATATATATATATATATATATGTGTGTGTGTATATATATATATATATATATATTATGATAGGTCGATTTTACACTTTAAAAAATCAACTTGACTAGACCAAGGAAATTATATATTGGTATAATAAATACTTATATCAAAATAATTCTCTTACTTTCACCGTTATTGGAGGAAGTGACATTAAGATTCATCTACATAGACGAATTGAAAAATCTTTGCTTTTATATATTTACTCATATAAATTATTTAGAAAAATTATTAATTTCAATACTAAAACTAAAAAATGTTATTTGTTTCATTAAAATAACACGAATAAGGTAAAACAGATAACCGATAACTAGAATTAAGATTTTCCCCGACTAAAAGCGACAACTGCCCTTTCAACACTTTGAGAATATGAGGGCGAATCTGGCAACTTCAATTTAATTCAATTCATTACTAAATGTAAAAGTACATTTTCAGAAAATGTTATTGTACATGTCAGTTCGCAACCCCCACTTTGTCAAAGGTGAATTAACTCAGATCAATGATTGACATAGTTTATTTGTGTTATTCTTTTAAAAATATGTATTTTCTGTCGATTCCTCAGCCCTGAAAGAATATAAAAATGACTTTGCTGCGCTTATTTAAAAATGTACGCTGTTCTATTTTGATGATGAAATTCGAACAGAAATTTTAAATGTCTCGATAAGTCGACACGAGCAATTTAATCAATATTATATTCATGACATAACTTGTTTTTTCCCTCGCATCTAGCTATCTGATTTTACCATGGCATACATTACAGTTTTGGGCAGTTAAACAAAAGCACTATGCTGTAATATTTGTTAAGTAATATGTTGAATATAAGCTGGTTGTTTTTATTCCATTGATCATATTGAAAATATGCAGCGGTTTGTTATGAAACTTATTATCCCTTTTTATTTCAAACCAGCTAACTGCATATACTTCTACTATGAATCTAAATAGGTTGTTATATTTGCCAGATATTTCTTGTGGATAATCACCTCATGTCTATAAAAACATTAGTTTGATGACCAAAGTTTACTATCTTGTTTGCTATATACGTCCAATTTTCCAGACAGCAAATGTTTCGTCAATTATCATCTAGAAATGTCAAACGCATATTCGAAGAAATGTTTGTGGTCAGAGGTTATTTCACTCATTTCCTTAGTAGTAAAATACACATCCTGAGGACAACCAACAGGCGTAAATACTACTTGGGGAAAATTATTATAATCATTACCAAATAATATAACTAGAGGACCAACAAAACTTGTAGGGTATTTTGTGTTTCCATCGAGGACAGAACTTTGGATTTAAAAAAATAAAAAGCAATAGCCATAAAATAAAAATGTACAATCTCTTTTTGTAAAGTAATAACGTTACTATTTATTTGCCTCCCCAAGAGGTAAAATTTAGAAAAGGTCAGTTTTTTTTCATGTGGATAAAAGCTGAGTCGCTGCATTGCGGAGATTCTTTTAAATGTCTTAGACTAGAAGGATCTACCGTGGACAGAATTTTGAATTTTAAACAATGAAAAACAATAACATTGAAATATTTACAAACTTACAACAGAATTTAATACAAAGATTTTTTTTTAAATTAAGTCCATTTAAAATCAAGAAAAATAGATGTAATTAAAATATATATCTTGTATATAAACAAGAAACTGAATAATTCCACGTGTAAGGCGCTGCGGATTAAAGTAACAGTTATTAAAAAGTGTCTTCATTTACTGACGTTTCCACAAGGTAAAGTCAGATGCAAAGTCTCTTTTAATGTAGCAAAAAGCGAAAGAGAAACTTTGGATATTCCTTTTCATTTGAGGATGACATCCAAGTTATTATTAAATATGTATATAAAATAATTTTTTTCATTAATTTTTTTAATGAAGTATATTTCATTTGTTTTGCATTATTTAATTACGTGCTTTAATTCTCAATATTTAACGAAATAAACAATATCAAAAGGAGACAATTACGTTTCTCTGATGACTGCCTTCCTCAATTAAAATTCGTGTTTTGGAAATAAATATTTTATAGTATATAATTTTTTTTAATGATTACTTGATTTATTGAAGAACAGCATTAATATTTATCATAAAAATATAGTATTGCATATATTTACTTAATTTATTTGCTTCAATGCCTTGCCTCAATTTTATAGTCTGGAACCGTTCGGTAACACGCAGTATCCTAAACTATTTCACAATTTAAAGTTATTTCCTCAAATATTGGCAAAATTAAACGGAAAAATATATAATGTAGTCATTTTTCCAGTAATTTGCGACTTCCCACTACCTTGTTCTGTTTCCATTCCCATATTGACCTACTCTCATATGCATATACGTTGATGCACAAGGTTTTTAATCATACTGACAAAATGTCCAAAGTTTCCCTAAAACCGTAGGTATAGATGGACAGTATTTGACATCAATTTTTCTAATAAACATTCTGAGGAGCAATACCTATACATAGATTTGTTGAGTTATGCTATAACATAAAGAAATTAGCAATAAAAAAATGCTAGCGAAGACATTTTCCATGCATCTGATTACTACATTTTCATATTAATATACAGTTGAAATAACCGATTAGGAATGCTTTTACCTCCCAGATTTTTCACCGTTGTTGTATTTGGTAAAAAGAAAAACACATCGAATATAATGTAAAATTTCCGGAAAACATTTCTAGGTGGTTATTTTTTATTATGTCCAAATATAAATACAACGAAAGTAAACAATGAATTTTAAATATTACTAATGTTGATGTAATACTTATAAATGGGTTAGTTGAACTTCATAATACCAGTCTTATAATAAGGTTATGAATAATAAATATAATTAGAACAAATTATCTCATTTAACATAAATATTTGTACGTAACGTGATTCGCCGACATGTTGAAAGGCATAGACAATCATATGAAGACGTGCATTGGATGGGTGAGAACAAATATCAGATGGCATAATTGTCAGCATAATCAAGTTAATAGCCCTTCAGATTTATGACAGAATATTATTACAGGCCTACATCAATTCAATATATCAATTTCCCTTCATTCCTTTCATTGTTATACATACATCTAAATGTGTGTATATATATATATATATATATATATATATATATATATATATATATATATATATATATATATATAGTATTTATGAAGCATATTTTATTTACACAATTCTTGTTTAAAATGATAAGATTTTACATTATTTTCCTTTTCGTTTAGAATTTTCCAGATATGCTTTGCTTTAAAAATAAAAATTATATATATATATATATATATATATATATATATATATATATATATATATATATATATATATATAGTTAATGTAGTTTTAATATCTATTATGTGAATAGAGTATACACCTTTTGAAATAACGGTTGTCGTTTAATGTTGAGCAACGTTGCGATTAGTCAGTAACAGACGGTTTACTAATCGGATAACCGACATTTTATCTAGTGGGATGACTAAAACTGTTATATACTTACTTTAAATAAGAATACAGCAAGAAACACGGGTTATGGGTGAAAGACAAAGAGGTTTATTTACAAGGGAATACATGTGAAACATGAGTTACTCGACCTTTTATTTTCTTCCTATCTTTTTTCCTTCTTTCTCAGTCACGTGAAATGGTCAATATATCTATAGTTCATTTCATCTCTGAAGGGATGTTAGGTTATTTCATTACATCACCTTCCTCCCAAGCTAAATTCCTCCATAGAATTTTGCTTCTGCCATTTTTTTCTTTTTAAACTTTCTCCAAATCATTCGATCATTTCCCTTTTCCTTTCACTTCTCCTCACATTTGTGTTTGCCGATTTTTTTTACTTTTTGAGAGTGATTGGATTTCTGAGTTACTGGTACTTCCTTGTTCGGAGGTTGTATATGGAAAGTGTCATATAGCACTTCCATTGGTAACTCTTGGTTTCTGACTGTTTCTATGTATCGGGGTCTCAATTGGTTAATATTTTTTTTGTGGAAAAAAGTCTGCCCTTTTATAATCTAAACCATTCACCCCATTCTTCTTGAGATTATGCCTTCTTCCCAAAAACTCTTCCCTGCCCGGTAATTTTTGAAGAAAACTTTATCCCCGTCATTGTAAGTCTTGTACCTTACATTATCCTTGATACGTTTTTTTTTTTTTTACTTTTTCTCTTGGGATTCACCGGTCGAACACCGAACGTACCTTCCTGGCAAACATAATTTCAGATGGGGATAATTTAGCATCTGGATTTTGATTTGGTGTTATCCTATATATTGCTAATGATTTTTTAATTTATTTTCTTCCGTGTCGATGTCATTATTCTTTTATAAAGCTCGTTTAAAAGTATCGAAAATATTTCCGCCTGTCCGTTTGATCGAGGGCTAAAAGTTGGTGTTGTAATGTGTTCAATGTCTAGTGCCTCACAGTAGTGCTTGAATTCTTGACCTGTGAACATAGTGCCATTATCACAAACAATTGTTTTCGGAACTCCGAACCGACTAAATATCCCGTCCAGCGTTTTTATTGTGTTTGCCGCTGTAGGGTGTTTGTATTTAAAAATTTTCGGCCATTTTTACATACTATCTACGATTACTAGGGAATAATATCCCTTCAGAGGTCCTGCGTAATCGATATGGATGCGTGTCCAGGGTACGTCTGTTTTAGGCCAAAGTTGCGTCCATATGGGGGAGATATTGCGGCTAGTGAGCAACCTTTACATAATTTCACCATTTTCTCAATGTCCTGATCCATTTCAGCCAGTATGTGAATCCTCTCATTAGGGCCTTCATTCTGGAGATTCCAGGATGTCCCATGTGGAATTCTTTTAGGATTTTCTTTTGTAAAACTTGCGATATTACCACTCTGTCTGCGTACATCAGAGTTTCATCAGAAATAGAAAATGGAAACATCTTTAATCTTTTTCTATTCTTTTCGTCTTGCCCCACTTGTTTTTTATCTTATTAATATATTTATCTATTTTCGCTGCTTTCTTTATTTCCGCAAGTGTAACAGGAAGTTCCCTAACAGTATTTATTAATATATCTGTTAGTTCATTTTCTTCTTTTAGTGCTGCTATAACAGTTTCTTCAAATTCAGTTTTACTGGGGATCAATCTCGACAAACCATATGCATGTGCAATTTTACTAGATGCTAGGTGTTTCATTTTGAAATCATAATTGAGCAAAATAATACCCCATCTCTGTAATCTATTTGCCATATGAGTAGGAATCCTTTTTTTCGAACCAAAAATCTATAGTAATGGTTTATGGTATGTTTCCAAGACGAAAGATCTTCCATGAATGAATCTATGAAACTTTCTCACGGCATAAACAATCGCCAGACCCTCTTTTTCGCTCTGACTGTACTTTCTTTCAGCGGGTAATAAAAACCTCGGGGCGTGAGAAATTGGTTTAGTAGATCCATCTTCTATTCTGTGTAGAAGCACCGCTCCTAAACCGTATTCGCTCGCTACGATTAAATCCTTTTTCGGATCGTACTGTGCTAACGCTAGATCCGAAAACAAACATCTTTAACTTTTTGGAATGCTTCCTCACATTCTTTTGTCCAGAGTCATTTTTTATTCTTCTTCAATAATTCATTTAATGGTGCTCTTAGTTTTTGCATATTTGGGATATAAGAATTATAGTAGTTTGCTAGATCCAAGCATGACTGTAACTTCATTACATTGTCTAGTCTAGGCATGTCTCTAATTGCTTTTGTCCTATTTGGGTTAGGTCTTCTACCTTTCCAATTAATTATTTGTCCCAAATATTCACTCTTGTTCATACCAAAATGACATTTTTCGAGAACCACTATAAATCTGTAGTCTTCCATTTTCTCGAATACCTTCCGAATATGGTTTTTATGTTCTTCAACATTTTTTCTTCTTTTCTAAATGCCGTCTCAATAATACATTGCAAAATCTAAGCCTGCTAGCATGGCATCCATAATTTGTTGGAATAAATTTGGTGCTACTTTCAACCCAAACAGTAATCGTTTTAGAGAAAATAATCCTTTATGAGTATTCATTGTCAGGTATTTAGAACAATCTTCGTGGACTTTGACCTGCAAATATGCTTCTGAAAAGTAAATTTTTGTGAAAATTTTTCCTCCATTAAACTTAGGAAATATTTCCTCATGGGTAAGGAGTGAATAGTTATGATCCTTTAAGGAATCATTCAGTCCCGTCGAAAAATCTCCACATACTCTGATTTTTTTTTCATTTTTCATATAAACTGTGGGTGATGCCCATTCAGAGTAGTCCACTTTTTTATGACTCGGATTTCTTCAAGTCTGCTAATTCTTTCTCGATTGTTTCTAATACCGAATACAGGATCTTCCTTTTGGGTATAAGCACCGGTTTCGCTCATCTTTCGGTTCAAATTTCACTTCCGTTTTAGTGAAGCAACCCACACCTTCAGAAAATACATCTTTAAAATCCTTCTTCAAATCCCCAACAAATTTTCCTGGCAGTTTAAGACTTTCAGATCCTGTCACATTTACTCTTTTGCAAAATGAGTTTATTGGTTTCTCCAATAAATTGAAAAGTATCATCAAATCTATACCGAATAGATTATAATTTGTTCCAGATATCACATACATTTTAGTTTTTAACGTCTTTTAATTCAGGGTCACTTTGGTATAAAATTCACCCTTCTCTTTTTTACAAGGTAGTAACCACTTATCAAGGCCCGGAAGCCACTCGGGGATAAGTGTTATTGTGTGTACAGTACGTTAGTTTTGGAGATTTGATGAAGTGCCTTACTTAAGGGGACGGTTCATCAGGAACTTGTTTACATTGGACTTGAACACATCCAGGTTGTAGTCAGGTGGAAATTAGGCAACCGGAACAGAGTTCTACAGGCGTGCACTTCTAAGAAAGAAGCTTTGTTCATGGAATCTACGTTTGGATTTTGGCACAGATAAGGAGTGGGGAAAATTTTTGACAGTGGTTTCAGCAGGGCAGGTGTTTATCGTGAAAGATTGGCGAGGGGGGACCAGAGATTGGAGTTCAGAGGAGCACCTGCCATAGTAGTAACGATAAAACAAAGACAGGCTCGCAACGTCTCTCCTGTGAGAGAGAGGTCGCAGGGAAGGAAAAGGGGCATCATAAACTAGGCCAGGAAGCCTATTTTGTACTCTGTCAAGGCAGGATAGGCTGTTTTTAGCAGCTCCCGCACAGATGTGGCAGCAGTACTCTATCCTTGGGCGTACTTGGCTTTTATACAGATAGAGAATTGCATCAGGGGTGATATATCTTCTGAAGCGGTAGAAGGATCCCACCATTTTTCCAGCGACTTCAGCAACTGACGATGTACGTGTTCCATTTCAGCTCAGGAGTAAAGGTCGATCACAGATGCTTATCAAAAAATGGAGCTTCCTATACGAGAGCCACCAATTTCAATTGATGCCAGATGTGGGTCAGAGCGTTGATGATGTAAATATAGGAGCTTGGTTTTAGATGCATTAAAAGTAACCAGCCACCTCCTCCCCCAATGAACCACGCGCTCAAGATCAAAGGAGAGAGAATCTGAGAGAACTTTGTTAGTTACGGCTTTTGATGGTTTGCCATAGATGGTCGTGTCATCAGCATAGATGTCAATGAATGATTTAAGTATGTGTTTTGGGAGATCATTGATGTATATCAGGAAGAGAGTTTGGCCTAGGATGGACCCCTGAGGGACTCCAGAATTAGTATTGAGGGACTATGTTTTCTGCCATCAACCACTACTCTTATGATCCTATCGGAGAGAAATGATTTAATGATCGAGAAAACATTTCCAGTTATACTATAGCTGGAAATCTTGTGAAGTAGACCCTTATGCCATACCTTATCGATATGTTAAGAGGAATCGTCCTAGAGAGGAAACCTTTGTCGAGAGATTCGCTAATCCTATGAGAATAACAGTTAGCACATCTGATGTAGATCTGGGAGAACGGAAACCATATAGCATGTCACTAAGAAGGTTATTTCTGCTGAGGTGGTTGACTACTTCTCTATTTAATATGGATTTCAGCATCTTACTCATGACACACACGAGACTTATTGGTACATTCCTCTGGCAATTTTCTTTGTTGTTTCATCAATTAAGGATATGTCACTTCAAGTATCCAAGAGACAGTTTACTTTCCGGCCATTTATTCTAAATTCAATATATTTCCTTTTTTTACCATACATGGACTCTTTTTTAGAATCAATGGTCTTTATTTTAGGCTTACAGTATTTCTCCTTTTTGCGTATTGTTGACTTGTGACCTTTACGCTCGCACTTATAGCCTATTTTGCTTTTGAAGTAGCACTCTTTTGTGAAGTGATTCTTTCCTCCACACGTCTTACCCTATTTTTTTTAAATAGTGGTCACCTTGCTTTACCCTTTGTATTTTGTCAACATTTTTCTCTTCGATACTAGTATTATGCTGTTTTAAATTTAACAGTTTCTTGCATTCCTCAGTAACTTTCTGTAAGGTTATTTCTGTGTCTTGGTTCATAATGGATAATATCCTAGAACGAATCTCTTTATTCTTCGTGGATGTTAACCCTTCCACAAATATAAAGCATTTAAACATGTCCTCTTTTAGGTCTTTCAACTTAAATAACTCGCATTGGGCATTTACCCTCCCAGCATAGGCGATAAAATCTTCATCATCTTGTTGCCAAATATTTAAAAACCTATAGTGAGTATAAAATAAGCTCTCCCGTTCCCCGAAAATGTTCGATAACATTTCTATATTCTCTTCAAAAGAAATATCTTCGGGTTTCCTTGGGAGTATTAAATTGGTATTTTCATGGGAACCCAATTTTAGCAACAGTAAAATAATTTTTCTTCATCCGACCGGGCTTGACATCGTTTGGAAAAATTTTTTTCGTATCTACGATAATATGCTGGAAACGTTAAGCCATTAGTTGGTTCATATAAAAATTCTGTCAGCGAATTTGCAATTCTTTCCGGAGTGAACCAACAATCCTTTATTTTCTTCTTGTTTTATTAATCTTATTTTTAATACTTCATTTTGTCTGAACTGTTCTTTTTGTAAAAATGGTATCTGGCTTTGTTGAGCTGCCAGTGCTAATTGTATAGTCTTTGTAAACTCGGCTAATTTTTCCATGTTGAAGAATCTTTTTTAAAACACAGTAATAAAACAAAAGGTTAACAATACTTGCACAAAGCATTAAATAAATTCACTGAATAGTTTGTTGTTTTCAAACCACAAAAAAAAATGCTTGCACAAAGCATTAAATAAATTCACTGAATAGTTTGTTGTTTTCAAACCACAAAAAGATTATTTTGTAGATTAGATTTTTTGCAACACACACTAAATTGACACTGAACTAACAGCACGCAACTATTCTTTTCCGCCGTATTTTTTTCTTCTTATAAAACAAACAAAATTTGAAATGGACAACTTTCAAAAATTGTTCTTTTCAATGCTTCCTAAAATGTCACGTGTGGGTATGTGTAAAAGACAAAGGGGTTTATTTACAAGGGATACATGTGAAATAAGAATTACTAGACCTCTTTTCTTATTCTCTTTCTGTTTTTTTTTTCGTCTCCCTAAGTCACGTGAGAGGATCAATATATCTATAGTTCATTTAATCTATAAAGGATTAGGTTATCCCATTACATCAAAAACTTAGGAGGCCTCTTCTTTACAACTGGCTTCTGTTTCGACCCAGTCTTACTACTGAATCAAGCGGCATAGGTCGATAAATTATGATGCTTCTTCACGCAAACAAATGTATTTAAAAAAATCCTACCAAATTTTCTTATTATTCAATTCTCACTTAAAAACAAGACACAGTGCCAATTTGAAGTAGGGGGCTACTATCGGGGACATTAGTTGCAGGGAGTATTATGAAGCGAGATGAGTTGCAAGATGTATGTTCACATTACACTTGAACTCCCGCATGTCAGTATAGTTGGGAAAGCCGAATCCCGGAACCGAGTTCAAAGTTTAGCAGTTACGGAGAAGAAACCATTGCAGTAGGAGGCTTTCTTACATCTAGGATCTCTACTGTGAAAGGGTGGGATTTAGCTGCTTGTCGGGTTTGTCGCGGGTGTTCACGTCTAGGGGGTACAAGTGATTGTTATTCGTCAGAGCATTCAACATTAAAGTACTTGTAGAACAGGCAGAGGGATGCAACATTCCGTCGATGGAACAGAGGCTGAAGCCTAGATGACAGTTCAGGACCTATCAGGTTAGCAGCTCTTTTTTAACCCTGTCAAGAAGTGAGAGACAAGTAGAAGATGCACCAGTCCAAATGTGACAACAGTACTCCATACATGGGCGAATGATGGTCTTGTAGAGGTACAGAATACTTTTAGGCGTAAGTAGTTTTCTAGCACGGTGGAGAGAGCCCGCCTTCTCCGCAGCAACTTTGGCAATGCTCTCAATGTATCTATTCCAGTTTATATTCCCTGTAAACGTTAGGCTGAGGAGTTTAAAGGAAGTATTTTCTAGTAATGTATTATTGGCCATTGATATTGGTGATAGAGAAGGTTTCTTGTAATTATTGAAGGAAACAAGCTTAGTCCTGCATCATTGAATTTTGTTCCCATTACACTACAGATTTGAGTTTATCCTCTAGTGTTTCTGCCATTTCCTTAGATATGTGTTCATTTGTTTTCCCCTCGTGCCCACTATTCTCTTAACTAGGAGAGGAAAAATAAACTGGGAAAATAGCGAATTCATCAAATTAGCCTAAGATATCTTCATGAGACGAATGCGTTTGGCGGTCATTATTTTGAACGTTTGCATTTTGAACATGCATCCAAATTGTACAAATGTAAACCTAGGCCGATATGTAAAAATGAAGATCGTTTAATAACCAATCAAAAATCTCACCGCTTCAGCATTTGAGAGTAATGGGACTGAAACGAAACAAAAGGTGAAAAATAATGATATATATATATATATATATATATATATATATATATATATATATATATAATACATTCGTAATTGACGATACTGGTTCTGTAGCTGGCTATGAGAGGAAAACAATATACTTTTTTGTATGAATCAGCTTACATTGTATACGAATTCTGGCTGCCACTAAAGCATCAATTCTATGCGGATGTTGCTATAACGCAAAATGTGTTGTAATACCTATCGGAGAGGTAGGGGAGTACTGAAAATCGGAGAGATAGGGGGATACTGAAAATCTAGACGGGCTTAATGTCGCTACTTCTTATTTTCTATGTTCCTAACAGACAAGTATTACTGTATAAATTTTAGTCAATAATAATAAGAAGGAGACTGGAACCTGAAAATCAACCAGTCATCATGACACGTGCGAATACGTAAATAGAATAATAAGAAAATCGTGAGTAAAATTTGCATGATTTTATTTGTTAAGGATATATTAAAATCTAGCAACCTTCGTTTCACAAACAATTTAAATAACTGCCATTGATGTCTTCTTCTGAAGCAGAGACAGACGACAGATGTACAAGAATTAATAAACTGGGCGCACCTCGGGAGACAAATCTCTTGATCGTAGAATTGCTAATAACTTTGAATTTTGCTTCGATTGACCTCCGACAAACTATGTAAACGAATCAGCAAACTTCTTTAAAGTCCATACAAAACGTCATCTGATTCCGAAATAAGTAATTAATAAAATTTCCTTAAATTGGTTTTCATTATTTTTAGACAATCTTAACTTCTAAATGGATACAATTATTAAGAAAAGAGACGAGAAAAATTTAATATTTATTTCTGTTCTAGATCAATTTAATTTCTATATCTTTTTAATTTACAGTTTATCTCGTATTGTCCGTTCTATTGTATGAAAAAATGTGTCACGCCAGAGAGTGAACAGGATCACTAGATAGAGAAAAACTGAATTCGTTGTAGAACTACCTATCTCCCTTTAACAAAGTAAGCATCGACAAAAGTATCTAAGTTTATGTATCCAATCCCATGGAAAGAATTAATGTTTTTTTTTTATAAAACTTTGATAATTGTTAATCCGATTAAGCGAACCATTTGCAAGACTGATTTTGGTATAAAAGAGGAAACGCAGCAGTTGAGATCTCGTAGAAATGGTGAGATTGATCCAACTTTTTAGGTCAAATAAGACAGTCGTAAAACAAATAGAAACAGGCCTCTGCAAAAAATTCACATAAACTGCTAATGTCATAAACGAAGTCCCATGGTCACAAACGCACAGTACTGATTTTTACGAATTATGCCTATATTTTGTTTCAAGTCTAAAATAAATTACAGTAAGGTTCATAACGCTGGTTCAAAAGTTACTGTATTTTACATTCCATGAGACAAAACTGATTTTCTATTTAAACACTTGCAATTAAGTATAAGTATATTTCAAAAGAAAATTGTGTACTTTTATACTTTTAAAGTGTATTTAATTACTAATAAACACGTACTGTTATTTCTGTTAAGAGTTGACCAAATCTCAAATGAGTTTTTAAGAATCTTTAATAATTTTTCTGTAAAATACAACTTACATAATTTTGCCTTATTCTTTTACCTGCATATTTTCTCATTATAGTAATTATCACGTAAATATGATATAATATAGATATAAAGTGAATTTTCGATGGGAAAGCTGAAAGATAATGGTTCTTTTGTAGTTTTTACACTTGTTTAAACAATATTTTTACGTGAAATTTGTCCAGTTTATTCTCTTAATAATAAATGATTGGTTTCACAGTATCACTTATGTATTTGAGAATTTTTGAACACTCGTAAGTATGTAAACGTACTAAACATCATGTATATCTTTTAAATAAATTAAATCCAATTAAACATTTTTTATATATTAAAAGTATTTTATTTTTATGTCTGCCATTTTATAATGATGCTTTAAATAAAGTAATTTCTCGTTCAAATGTATGAGTCAAGATACACAAATATGTTTACTAAAAATCTGTAAACTAAAACTGTTTATATATTCATTCCCAAATAGTTTTAAAAGTTTTGCATCAACAATTTTTTCATGCTAGATCAAGTGGTTAAATAGTTTTTAGCATTTATCTAGAATATGAACCATGTTGAAATTATTACGTTATTATTTTGAAACCAATTTTTTCTAAAATATTTAACAGATATTTCTATAAGTTTTATTTAAAAAGAATAATTATGCATTATTAACTTTTTATTTAAATTATTTTGGGAGTTTACATTGATTTCATTTAAAACATTATTCATTGTTCGCTTACGCATTTTACTATTACTTATCGTTCAATTTTTATTTGTCTGTTTATATATTATTTTTATTCCTTACATGCATGATTCGTGCTTGTGGCATTATACTTTATTCCAAAATATTATTCGTAATTTTATAAACAGAATTCTTGATTTTCGTTTAAATTGTATTGAATAAAGTCTAGTTGAATTGTGTTTTCGTTTTTACTGAATTTACTACGTGATTATTTAATGAATTTAATCTTAAAAATCTATATAACTACACAATATTGCTTTGCAGAAACAACGCACTTTTTTCTTTTTAAATTTATTATCGTATTTTTTACTTCATATTGTATAAGTTCAGTTATCCGCCTGATAGTCAGGGACCCGAACCTTGGATTAACCACTAACGAGGCTTTCCTATCAGCAGGCGCAAAGTACTGGGACTGCTGTGTTGCCATTTGGTGAGTGGATCTGGACCATGCAGTAGTATCTGGTGGGGCCTCTCGATGTCATACTAGTGGGTAATTGTTACGGCTTTACCTTTTCGTGTGCCACAAAAAAATATTTTCCTGTCTTTTTCTCTCTTACTTTCCCTCTCTGTACTGCTCTGACCAAGTATGCCGCTCTATTCCACAAATCCCAAAACCTCAACATGAAATATCTCCAGAATAAAAACTCGATTAAACCTAGAACCCCATCTTCCAACGTAGACCCCTACTACCAGGTCTCCTTCTCCAACATCAAGAGTCTGCGTTCCAACCTTCCAGAGGTTGAACCCCAATTATAGGAGACGAAACCGGACATATTATATAAAAGCCAAGTACGTCCAAGGATGGAATACTGTTGCCATATCTGGGCAGGAGCTGCTAAAATTAGCCTATCCTGCCTTGACAGAGTACAAAATAGACTTCGTGGCTTAGTGGGAGATGCCCTTTTCTATACCCTGCAACCTCTCTCCCACAGAATAGACGTTGCGAGCCTAACTCCAATCTCTGGTCCCCCCTCGGCAATCTTTCACGAAAAACACCCGTCTAGCTGAATCCACTGTGAAAAATTTCCCCCACTCTATATCTGTGCCTAAATCAAAACGCGGATTCCATGAACAAAGCTTCTTTCTTAGAACTGCACGCCTGTGGAACTCTGTTCCGTCTGCCTGCTTCCCTCCGGACTACAACTTCGATGTCTTCAAGTCCAATGTCAACAAATTCCTAATGAACCGCCCCCTTAAGTAAACACTTCAGCAAATCTCCTCACTAACGTAATGTACTTGCAATAACCCTTATCTCTGAGTGGCTTCCGGGCCTTGATAAGTGGTTATCACTGTGCAAAAAAAATAATAAAAAACAATAAACTAAAGATAGTATTCTCAGAATAGTGCCATTGCCTTAGATTTGTGTACAATGGTTTTAGGTTTATGCTTATCATCAATCGTTGTATTATTGACAAATATACCCATCTTAAACATTATGTTATGAAGGAAAGAATTTATTAATATGAAAATATGTGAGGCTCTCATACTATGGTCTTTGGATGCACGTCCATTGAGTACAAACTTGCATTTTATCTTGTCTTTAAAGATCTTATTATAATTGACATTTGACCAGTAATATCGTATGATTTTTTTCATCTGGCTTGGATTCTCTACGTACACAGACACAGCTGGTAGCACAACATATATCTTCTCTATATCTCATTCCCTATCACAGATAGTTATGTTTCCAACCCGTTTCCTAGACCAGCAACAACAACATGCATCACTTCTAGATCTGTTTCTAACCACAGTTCCCGATGATTGTGTTACGAATGCCCACAGCCCTTTGGGAACGCTGATCATGCAGTGATAATGGTTGACATCGCCTTTAACTCTAGAGCCAAAACTGAAGAGACATCGCTCAAAACAACGAGATATTATAAAAAGTCTGACTCGGAAGTCATCGGGGATCTCATCAGAGATGCCCCATGGCGAAATATCTTTTCTCTTTCTGCTGAAAAGTGCACACAAATAAGACATCTGAATTGTTCTAAACGGCAATTGAAGCACATGTTCCTACGCGGAAATTTTATAGCAATCCCAACTCTCCCCAATGGTTTACTTCTACTTATGCAGCTGCAATTGCAAAAACTCAGCATGCGTAGCGCAGATTTAACCGATATAAGTCTAGTTAAAACAGACAGAAGTATACAGAAGCAAGAAGTAACTGTCAGAATGAAATAGCGACATCTAAGAGAGAATTTACTGAAATACCAAAAAACGCATCAAAGCACAGAAATAAGGAACCCGTGACTTCTGGAAAATCTACAACAGTGTAGTAAATAATTCACTATCAATAATTCCCCCACAATCCTACAATCAAGAGGTTGTTTGCTCAGCAACCGAGAAGGCCAACCTGCTTGCCAGTCGGTTTGCTTCCAACTCCATACTTGACCCTGCTTACCACCTCTTCCCTGACTTTCCTTTGCGGAAAGACGCCACACTAGACGATCTGATAATCCCCCCTTCTCAGATGCATGCTATCATAAAAAATCTTGTCACTTCAAAAGCATGTGGACCTGCTCTTATCCCGGCTCTGTTATTAAAAAAGTGCACTGTCGGAGTAGCTCCAGTTTTCCCCAAACTTTACAGCAAATCTTTCTTTCCTAACTGCTGGAAAACTGCTTCTGTGGTACCAGGTTTCAAGAATTCTGGCGAAAGAACTGACCCTGTAAATTATCGCCCCATTAGCCTCCTCCCACTTTTCGCCAAAATATTTGAGTCCATAATAAACCAAGCTCTGGTCCATCACCTTACAGATGCTGAACCTATGACCGACCAACGATATGGATTTAGGTAAGCCACAGCAGACATCCAAACTGTAATCTCTGAACGTATATACCATTCACTGGACAAAGCAGGGGAGAGTAGAGCGGTAGCTCTAGATATATATGTCTTTTGATAGGGTATGGAATGAATGGCTTCTCAGGAAAATCAGATCATACAGTATCACTAGACGAATGCTTAACATAATTATATCCTTTTTAGATAAGAGAACCCCCCAGGTTGTCCTCGGCGGTCGTATATCTAAACAATATGACATAAATGCGGGAGTGCCTCATGGATCTATCCTTGGACCTCTATTATTCCTAATATTCATAAATTATCTCCCTGACAAAATTGTCTGTGAGATGTGTATATATACTGATGACACCACGCTCTATAACAGGCACGACAAAAAATTAAAAGGGAACACATATCTAAGGAAACGGCAGAAACACTAAAGGATGACCTCCAATCCGCAGTGGAATGGGGACAAAAATGACTGTTCACATTTAATGGTGCCAAAACTAAACTTGATTCCTTCAATAATTACAAGAAACCTTCTCTGCCACAAATAGCAATGCTCAAAGACTCTTTATCTGAAAGTAATTCTTTTAAACTGCTCGGTCTACCGTTCGCATGAAATATGAGTTGGAACAATTACATTGAGAGAATCGCTGCGAAAAAGGTAGGTTCTCTCTACCGTGCTAGAAAGTTACTAACGCCCGAAAGTATCTTGTACCTCTATAGGGACACCATTCACCCATGTATGAAATATTGCTGTAATATTTGAGCTGGTGCATCTGCTTATAGTCTCTTGCTTCTAGACAAGGTGTTACTTTGTCGTACTATAAAATGAGCGTTTGTTGTATATTGGTTGAAATTGTAATGGAGATGAAACGTGTCTATTTATAAAAGATTGTGTGTTTGATTATCTTATCAGAGTTAATGTCGTTTGTGTGTGATCATCTAGTGATCTTTCTATTACATATGTTCATATGCTGTTAAGTGTGAATATGTGTGACATGTCATTTGAACATACCTTCTGCCATTTTGTTGGTCCATCTGGAAATTCTCGTCTGAGAGGGAGACTTGATATCTGTTTTTGGGACGAAGATTTATTTCATACCAAGATAAGAATTTAGTTCTATAGTTTCTTCCACTTTCCAAGATGTCTTGCAGAAGGTGGAAAGTGAATTTGGCCTGTGTTGTTTTTTTCTTCTAGATCTTATTTCTACCACGCCAGCGTTAGTTCCCCACCCCCAGCGAAGGGGAGGAGACAACGGCGAAGCCGTCTGCTCTCTTCCATATCTCAACCAAATCTCCACGATTCAGCTAACCTGATCACATGACTCACACGCAATCAAATCTGCTGATCTTAACTTCCGGTCAAAGTGTCTACACTATAATTCACACATCTCCCTCTTCCTCTCTCTCTCTCTCTTTCTCTCTAACATTCCTTCCCCCATTATTTATTAAAATGTATGACGAAGACATATATTTTTTTTTACTACCCACTTTTTCTAAGGGAATCCTAAGCTCACCCCACTGGCAAAGGAACTGTCATACCATTATTCAATAAACCATAATTCAAATAAAGAAAATTACATCAACAAATAATACCATGTGGCGCGAATCCTTGCGCCCTCGAAGGTCAACAACTCTGTGACCCCATGGCCTCCATCTCGCATCTTAGGATCATGCAGAGATCACTATATCTTTTGTCACGCTATAACGCGTTTCCACAAGCACATGCCTCATACGAGATAAAAGATTTTTCTTATAATATTATGAGAGCATTTTCCTATGGCTCCCGCCGAATTACGCATCCGGAGAAAAATCCCACGAAAAAACGACACAAAAAAATTCTACAACCATTTCGAAAATTAGAATAAATATTAACTGAACCTTTGACTCTTCCAAACTTAAGAACAAGTTGACCCCTTATTCAACTCAGTAGTGTATCTTTTTTCTCCTCCACTGCTTAAATCTTATTTCTTTCTATTTTCTAACATTTTATCATTATTATTACTATCATTATTAATTAATTAACAACATGTTCTTACTTATAAATTAATCATCATCTCAATAATCCCCACAAGTAAAAATTAACTCCTCCTCCATTCTGCGAAAAAAATACATGTCCAAGAACAAGAAAAAAACCTGCACAATTCTGATGTGAGAAAACATCAATCGCATGCAAATAAAAATTGAAAAAAAATTCTTATAATCATTCACAAAGTCTCATCTCACCAATAAAAAGTTACAAATAACAAAACATAGATTCGTGGAAACCCAAAATTGTCCACGTCAGCAAATTTTGAGGTCGGTTACATCACTTTTACCACCTCACAGAATCTCAAAAATATTTTTTTTTAAATCACAGTCGTTTACAAAAAAATACATAGACATTTACAATTAAAATACATAGTCGTTTCCAAAAACAAAAAAAAAACGACTCACTTATAACTTTCAGACAATCCTCCATAAAACAAAATTCAACACAAAATAACAATCGATGAAAACTAAAATTGTCCATGTCACCCAACACTGGGGTTTTCTGAAAAAGAAAAAAAAAATATCACCTTTTACTTATCCGAGTGATGTTTATCATGGCCTCTTCTGCTATTTTCTCTTCTGCCACTTACGCCACGTCAGGGGAACTCAATTTGCTCCCTGATGTTGGACAGAAATATATTTCGCTCTGCTATATCGGAAAAACTTTTTGCCAGGTCGGTAACTGCGACTGCCTTTCAAGGCATATAGCCCAGCGAAAAATATCGGGACTTCCACCTATGGATTTTTCCATGTTGATCCTACTCGAAATCACAGAATCCCATCACCCAAAGACAACGCTTGTGTTTTTTCTCTTTTTTTTCTTAATCTAAATAAAACGTGCATTTTAACATTTCATTAAACAGTTTACATACAATGAATAACATTTTTCCACACCAGAAAAAAAAAATTCTTACGAAAAAAAAAACGTACAATTAGAGAAAAAACAATTTCACATTAGCAAGAAATGTCCCTGTCTTCTTAACAGAACAAAAAACATACACATTGTTTTTCCTAAAAGTACGCAAAGCTTTTACAATTTAACCACATTTTAACTGTATATAATTGGTTAACCTATAAATTCATAACAAATATTTGATTGGCGTCTTTCTCGTAATTGTGATAAGTCTCTTCATTCACACTCTGTAACTAAAGTTTATATTTCTTTTCTATTTCTTTTTTTTCTTTCCGTTTTACACATTGACTGCATATTCAAAATTAACAATTTATTATCAGTATGTAGATTGATATATATTTCTTTTTCAATTTCCTTTTTATTTTTCTACACCGTAACATAGCATTTTTTCTTTCTGTTTTCCTATTTAAAATCAACAATTCGTTATTGTATGTCGATTCAGCTATCTGTTTTTTTCCTTATTTCTCTTAATTTAGCATAATATATAACTATACATAATTTTAATGTGTTTTTTCCGTTGCGTCTATTTTTTTTCACCGTTGTTCAATGAAAGGACCCTACGTTGTTTTCTTTTTGTCTTTAATTTTCTTTATCTTTTCATTTTTATGTGTAGTGTACAATATTTTTTTCTTTTCGTTGCTTCTATATAATATTTTTTATGGTAACCACCAGGTTCGAAGTTTTTTTCCACACTCTTGTCTGAGTGTTCTGGTTCAAGAACGACACAAAATGTGTGTTGTTAAATATACGGCGCAAACATATGTTTTTTGTGTCTCCCGTCTTAAATAATTTATTCGGCCGGACCCTTTTTCACGGCCCATATGGTATCGTTCAGGGATGTGGGTAAAGTAACCTCATGTTCGTTAACAGCTGTCTGCCAGCCATCTCATGCCAATTCCAATATCAAGGCGCCTCCCGTGTTATCTAAAAAAAAAAATTGCCGACATCTCATCCGACAGATCTCTGACTTCTAAAGTTCTTACGTATCAGCGGCATATATTCTATCTTTTTTTCCTCCTACTTCAGATTCACTACATAGTGGTCACGTCACCACTACACGCCCGCTCTTGCGTTGGAAGTTCTGTTACTCCAAAGATTGGGCATTTTCAATCAGCCGAAGCTCACAAGCGGCCCTATCTGCAAGCTTAATCTATGTGGGTGCACCCTCGTTGCAGCTACAACAAGCCTTTTAAGCCCATAGGCCTGCAGTACTCCCATCTTTATTGTATGCGAAGAATATGATCTTTCAACCGTAACACCGGTCAACTTAATCAAGCTACATACAGACGGCGAAAATAGCATTTCTCATAATCGAAAAGCCTATTAAAAAATCCCCATTGCAGGGTCCTGTGAATCTCTTCCAAAAAAAATAGTTTACCGCCTACGTAAATTTAATCCTGTCCCCTTTTTAAAATCCTAATTTTACTAGACCGACCATTTTATCTTAATCTAATCTTCTGATTATTTTATTTCTTTTTTTATTTTAATTACTATTTTGCAGACCCCTGGAAAACAACAATTATACATTATATAATACAATATCAAATCATCAAAACGCATTTTTTCTAACAATGAACATTAACTTCTAAGTAATTACATAAAACAACCTTCTTCAGTCCTTAAAATAAATGTTCAAAAATGCCGTTAAAACTGTTCACGATTTACAGAAACAGGGCATTGCTTCTGACCTGAAAAGAGCATCAATTCTTTTTCTTTTTTCTTTTCTTTTTTTTAACCCGTTCAAAACAACGATGGCCATTTCCTCTATAAACTTCTGAAACGGTGTAAATATTTTAAATCATGATTGACACATTCAAAACAATTTCATCTGTGCATGTTCCCATTACATTTTCTTCATTTTGTCTCATCGGTCCATTGCTTTAAACAGAATGACGTAATTCTTTGTTTTTCCTTTCTAATTTTTACATTAAGTGATATTTTTCTTCGGTTCATAACGAGCTAATTCCTAATACAATAAACATTTTTTAACTATTTTCTATATATGAAGTTTTACATATGTGTGTCTGTATGTCTTTCTTTTCTTTCTTCGTAAAAAGGTTGTACGTGTGTATTGCTTTTTTCTATTGTTCTTTCTTTTTTCTTATTTTCCAGACATTTTATTGTGTTTCATGTGCTTTTCTTGTCTTTTTTTTTCTTGACACGTAATCTCATTCCAATTTCAGGACCTACTTCCACGTTGTATTTTTCACCCAAGGTTCGATATCGCATCGTCGATGCGAACTAGTCAACGGACACCAAATGAGTGTTTTTTACGTTGTCGTATCATAAAATGGGCGTTTGTTGTATATTGGTTGAAATGAGAATGATATGATATATTAAACATGACTCACACGCAATCAAATCAGCTGATCTTAACTTCCGGTCAAAGTGTCTACACTATAATTCACGCATCTCTCTCTCTCTCTCTCTCTCTCTCTCTCTCTCTCTCTCTCTCTCTCTAACAAAGGTTCAAAAGAGAGTCGTCAACCTGATAGGTCCTGAACTGTCATCTAAGATTCAACCTCTATCCTATCCCTATGCCTAATCTACAAGTATTTTAACGGTACCCCCTCGACGTAAATACGTCCGACAAACCCGACAAGCAGCTGAATTCCACCCCTGTACAGAAGAGATCCCTAGATGTAAGAGAGCCTTCTAATCCAGTAGTTTCTTTCCCAGAACCGCTAGACTTTGGAATTCCACTCCGGGTCCCTGCTTCTACAACTGTATTACATGCAAAAGTTCAAGTGTTCCGTGAACCGATATCTTACTGCCTTGGGGTGAAAATGTAATAAATAAATAAATAAGAACTCATATATATATATATATATATATATATATATATATATATATATATATATATATATATATATATATATTAGCAAATATACCCGTCGTTTACTGGGTTCATAAACAGCCTACAGAAAATGGACTCTGATTTATTAAAGTATGATAGGCTATGAAAAGGAAGGGTTGTAAAGAGATAGCTTCGAATTTGGGGGTATTCAAACCAAAGCAAAATATGATGAAATTAAACTAAAATAGATAAACCAAAAAATTTATTATACCATACATATTCACACTGAAACACGTATCACAATATTCTGTGGATCTATATTAAAAAACCTTGCTAAACTTTGTGACATATTTCAATTCTATTGGAGGTAAGGCGCGAACGAACACCCAATAATTTTATTATACCATATTTCTTCAAACTGAAACATAATTATCAAAGTATACTTACGCAGATAGATATGAAAAGTCTTTATTAAAGTTTGTGTCTATTTGCATTCTATAAAGGCCAGGCGCGAACGCAGATCCCATGATTTTATTATACCATCCGTATTTAAGTTAAAACATACTTATCAAAGTATTATTATGTACATCTATATCAAAAACTCTTGTAAACGTTTTTTTTTATTTTTTTATTTTTTATTTCCATACTTTGTGGACCAGGCGCGTACTCAGACCCCACAATTTTAATGGATCATCATTATTCCAGATACATTCCTGTGTCTCGATACATCTATCATTATATGGGATCAGATTTCTATAATAGTCAACCATATAGGAGTCTATTCATGACCAGACAACACACAGACGTTCAACTTTATATTATAATATATATATATATATATATATACATATATATATATATATATAAATAAGGGAGTAGTCACCAACAATGTGTATTTTTTAACATTATTTTACTATTCCGTGTCTTGGTTTTTCATTGAGAATTATGTTTGGATCATTGTAATAATGTTTTTTAGTCATTGAAATCGTTTTTACGCGCGTTTCAGACGTTCTGTGAAGCGTCTTTGTCAGAAATTATTTTCAAATGTCTCTACACACAACACAAACAACCCAGAACTATTCACACAGATAACAAAAAAACCTTATCCTCCTCAATCAGAACGACAAACTAAACAACATACTTAAAACAACAAAAATAATAAAAAGCAAACGCCAACCCAAAAACTTGAAACACATTCTAACTTCCTCAAAACTCGTCCCACATACTACAAAAGGGGTTACAAAATGCAACAAACCGCGATGTGGAGTATGTGACATAATAATAGAAGGTAACACATACACATTCAAAAACCCAGCACAAACATTCAAAATAAAAAAGGATCTAAATTGCACCTCCAGAAATGTAGTATATGCACTAAGATGCACAACATTCAACAAATCCTACATAGGCGCCACCAAAAATTTCAGCAATAGAGTGGCCTTACCTAAGAGCAACATCAAAATTGCAGATAACAGACACTTCTATGCTTTAAAACACGTACACACATGCAGTGGAAACAGCTTCAAAATAATGCCAATCTTCCAAACAGACAATTATTTTTATTTACTTACACAGGAAAAAAACTTCATCACCAGATTCACTCCTGAACTGAACAGAGCCTAATATCATCACACAAAAACATGAAATGCAAGGTACACTCGCATGCATATCCATACACATACACACATACACACCCACACATAAATCAGAACCGACACATTAAAACACACACACGTGCGCGCATACAACCACACACAGACATAACACCCCTATCTCTAATACAACACACTGAACAATACCAACCCTACTTAACTTCGAAACCAACAACACTAGAAAACACCTAGAACCATAGTATAATATCTGTTCCAACACCTCGCTCCCTCCTCAGTCAGTGGAGGAGAACCCCCTCATGACTGAAACAACTATCATCCCTTCTATCATCCCCCTCCCATACTTATACCCCCTCCAATTGCCCCCCCTCTGGGGAACAATATCTTCCCACACTAGGAACCGATCCTGGGTCTGGCCATACCCACATGGGGAGACAAATAAATAGAAACATTAAAAAATCACCTATACATATTTTAAATACACAAAAAAAAAAATCACAATATAAAAATCCAAGAATCCAAAAAATAAATATCAAAATAGAATGAAAGCACCCCTACCCTTATTTCAGAAGAGCTGGTCCCCCCTCCTCACACATACACATTAGTAACGACCTCGGATCACAGTCACCTTCCTAAGGAAGCAAATAACCTCATAATACTATTAAACAGTATAGACATTCTCAAACCAATAAAAGCAAACACAAACACGCACACACACGCACACAAGCGCGCACACACACACAAACACACACACACACACACCCTACCCCACCCTAAAGGAAATGAAAAAACACTAGCAGAAAGAGAGAGTGACTACAAAAATTGCCATTTTTACATCTCCAACACATTTTAAAATAATTTTTGACGAGGACGCTTCACAGAACGTCTGAAACGCGCGTAAAAACGATTTCAATGACTTAAAAACATTATTACAATGATCCAAACATAATTCTCAATGAAAAACCAAGACACGGAATAATAAAATAATGTTAAAAATACACATTGTTGGTGACTGTTCCCTTATTTACATATACATCTTTTTTTCGTGGGAATTTCTTAACCCATTATATATATATATATATATATATATATATATATATATAAGTGAAAGTGTCTGTGTATCTGTGTGTCTGTGTGTCTGTGTACATTTCCCTACGCAATAACTCTGTCAATTTTGAGTCTACAGACTCGAAATTTGATATACAGGTTACTGAGATTTGGGAAAATCGATGTGATAGGTTTTTGGCCAGAAATTTTGCGATTAAGTGGTCAAAGTTCAACGATTTGACCTTTGAAAACTCTACCAAACTCCTCCGACAATTTTGGGTCTACTCACTTGAAATTTTAGATATAGGTTCCTTGGACATGGATCTAACTTAACTGGATTTGAGTCCAAAACAATAAATTTTAAGGGGGCATAATAGGGTTAAAGTTTTTTTAAAAATTGACCTCTGCGGTCTCTTTCAAATTACTCAGACAATTTCTGGTCTAAATATTGTAAATTTTACATAAAGGGTATTCAGAGATAGGGCAAGCTTTTTCATCAGTTTGGGTCGAAAATCTTTAGTTACCAATATATAAATGCATGTATGTATGTCTGTTTGCACGTCTGCCTTAAACTTTAAATAGAAGCGACAGATTTTAAAGTACGATCTTTCATACGACAAATATCGAAAAATTAGCTAGAAACATTAATATCTTCCCCTTCAACTGGGCACTTTTCTACAGGGGGGGTCTTTTTTTAGCCGATATTTTTGAAAGCTATCCTCTCCTTTAGAACGTCTAGCCCAACTTTTAAAAAATGTCGCTTCCGGTTTGGCGGTGGTCGTAACAGCAAAAATGTTAGGTTTTTACCCCATTCTTTTCCTCCTTTGCGGTACGGGTTCGAGACTGCCTTCCTACTACCACTTTTTAAAATTTTTTTTGATCAACATACACATCCAAACACCCGGGCAACGCTGGGCGTCCATGCTAGTATATATATATAAAAGTGAAAGTGTATGTGTGTGTATGTGTATCTGTGTGTCTGTGTACATTTTCCTTACGCAATAACCGCATGGATTTATTGGAAATACGCAGAGATAAATACAAAGCAAAACACACATGGAACAATTATCTTTTTTTACAAGCGACCCACCATATATTAAGACTCCGAGACTCCTCAATGATAAGGATTAATGAATTACGGTGGTTAATAGCATAAAATAGTTTGCATTTGAATTATTTAGGGGGCCAGCTCAACACAAACGTGTTTACATTGGACTTGAAGGAAATCGTATTGTAATAAGATCGCTGGAATAGTGCCACAGGCGGGCAGATTAAGGAAAAAGCTTTGTTTATCTTTTTTTTTTACACTTTGGTCACCACTTATCAAGGCCCGGAAGACACTCAGGGATAAGGGTCCTTGCAAGTACAGTACGTTAGTGTGGAGATTTAATGAAGTGTTTACTTAAGGGGGCGGTTCATTAGGAATTTGTTAATGTTGGACTTGAAGACATCAAGGTTGTAGTCAGGTGGGAAGCAGGCAGACGGAACAGAGTTCCACAGGCGTGCAGCTCTAAGAAAGAAGCTTTGTTCATGGAATCTACGTTTTGATTTAGGCACAGATATTCCATGCCCATCGCGATCTTGGGGGGGTAGATTTAACTGTTAAGTTAGAGTATCCGTTAATTATGAACTAATCTAGGGAAGTAGTCGGCCCTATTCTAGTTTCGCTTAGAAATAATATGTCCGGTTTCGTCTCCTGTAATTGGGTTTCAACCTCTGGATTGTTGGAACGTAGACCCTTGATGTTGGAGAAGGAGACATGGTAGTAGGGGTCTACGTTGGAAGATGGGGTTCTAGGTTTATTCGAGTTTTCTTTTTTTCTGGAGATATTTCATGTTGAGGTTTGGGGATTTGTGGAACAGGTCGGCATACTTGGTTAGAGCAGGATAGAGAGGGAAAGTAAGAGAGAAAAAGACAGGAATTTTTTTTGTAGCACATGAAAAGGTAAAGCCATAACAATTACCCACTAGTATGGCATCGAGAGGCCCCACCAGAGACTACTGCATGGTCTAGAATCCATTCACGAAATAGCAATACAGCAGTCCCAGTACTTTGCGTCTGCTGATAGGACAGCCTCCTTAGTGGTTAATCCAAGGTTCGGGTCCCTGACTATCAGGCGGATAACGTCAGCCCAGATAAAACGTTTACCTCCAGCACCCTTACTAGTGACATGGCCACAAGGATAGACATAAAGACAGAAAAATTTCCGACATTTTATTTATTTTTTTTATTTTATTTTATTTATTTATTGTTATTTTTTTAAGCCAAACAAATCTAACCCTTTTTTTTTCTCGTTTGTGCTCATATCATTCTATGTAATTTTATTTTTATTTCTCACACATCTTGACCATTCTTGATTCACTTATTTTAAAACAATTTCCTGGCAATTTTTTCTTTTTTTTTTACCATGTCACATCGACGTAGTAGTGGGGAGGGAGAATCCCTATTTAGCTTATTTAGATGACAGAAGAACTTTTTTAAAACCTCAATTCTCTATCCAAGCACTGAATTTAGGCATATCTACTCTCATTGAAATAGATTAATTTAAATATGAAGTCGACCGCTTGAAATATAAACACCCGAATTGTTAACCATGTGCCGCTAAAAATGCTTCGTAGGCGATAAAAGAACAGACGCACGGACTTTCCTAACTGGTAAATATCTCCGGCAAGAAATTGTCGATTTCAGATTGCGTATTGCTTCTATATTTCTTTTCAGCCTAATCGCTCAGTTTTTAATTTAATTCATGCCTGGCCAAGTAACTGTTGTAAAATCTAAATGTGACGACGTTCAAAATCTATTCAAAATATATAAGCAGAATATTGGTTTCTTTCCTTCTCCTTAAAAAAAAGAGAAAGCTCCTACTAGACTCCAAATGTAAAGTGAACCCCCCACTCCAATGACTGCGGACAGAAAGGGTAGAATTCCTTAGCGTTATTTGGACGGTGGCCGAAGAGAGCCACACACCTCGAAGATGTAATTTTAGCTAAGTACATTTCTTCTTTGCACACTTTATTTTATTTTATATTCTTTATTTTATTTTATTTTATTTTATTTATTTATTTTTTAAGCCAAACAAATCTAACCCTTTTTTTCGTTTGTGCTCATATCATTCTATGTAATTTTATTTTTATTTCTCACACATCTTGACCATTCTTGATTCACTTATTTTAAAACAATTTCCTGGCAAATTTTTCTTTCTTTTTACCATGTCACATCGACGTAGTAGTGGGGAGGGGGAATCCCTATTTAGCTTATTTAGATGACAGAAGAACTTTATTTAAGTACGATACTTAATATTAACAGCCATAGTAAGGTGCAAAAAAAAAGTGCCGCCCAATTTAACTTTCACTATTCGTAACTGAAATATGCAGTATCTTAGCTGTGATACTAGGGCTATTCTTCCTGAGTGGATGCTATGCTCTGTGCGTGACCTTAATGTCTGCCTATAAATACAAAATACGAATTTCCGATTCGCCATGAACTAGTTCTTGTAACTGGAAAAAACACCTAACTGCTAGCTACGAAATCCCAATATACATTTAACCTCCAAGACGATTACTTCTGTCTTACCTGCATGCGCAAAAAAAAAACCTTACCTGTCACTCTAAATCCTTATGTAGATCTCTTTTCTTGTAAATGAATAACCCCTGTCTCTTGAAGGCTAACAATTTGCTCCTTCCCACCAAACCGCCACTTAACTCCTACATTTCACACCGTTTGTAATGGAATCCTTAACTTCCAGCCCTTAACCCTCACACGCTAACTGCTTAGTCATCACTAAACATCTATACAATTCTACCCTTTAGACATGCATTGGAGTTCATTCCTATTCCAGTTAGGTATTTAACAGCCAAAGTATGTACTCGGAAGCAAAGCACACCGCACTGCATTACACAACTATATCTCCTCTTAGATAGCTTTGCAACGCTAATACGAAACTGAACCAATGCTCCTTGCTATGCTAAATGTCCATAACTCTTACTTGAAAGCTGATCTTCTCTTAATAATAGAAACTCACTTTGTACCTTCAACTTTATTCGCACCTACTAAAACCTGTCCATATATCTATTTACCAAATTACACATGACTCAAAACTTACTGTTTTATCCGTACTATATTCCACTCGCATCTCGTGCCCTGCTGTCATCTAAAATATAGTTTGGGCACAACTCGTAGTTCAAATCTTAACACCTACTCACACTTAAATGTTATCCTAGACCCAAGCTAACATGAATAAATAAAACAAAATATACATATATAAAGGGAAAGCCTCAAACCACATTATCTCCTCCTAACAAGCCTCGTTACAATAATAGTTGCTTACACTGCATGCGCTCTACTCAACCCCTTTATCCAGTAACAATGAAATAACAATGTCCCTAATTCACTTTGAGGAGTGTAACTATTTAGCAGATATATAACCTCTACAAACTAACCCAGTAACATTAACTAACCGAGCGGGGTCGCAGAAATACCTGGATTAGAACCCAGGCGCGGAAGACCACTCTCGCAGTGGTGACGGACCCAGTAGATCTTTCCAGATCATCCGTCTAGGAGAAGGAAAACTCTGAAACTAAACCAAAAGGGAGGGAGGCCTCTTCAGTCTTGGATGACAACCTTCCTAGAGCTGGTGACTCAAACAAATTACCGGTTTGCAAACCTAAATTGCTTAAGGAGTAGATAGGTTCTGTCTATCGCCCGGCTTCCATACTCCTTCTTTGCCTATTAGTCAGGCGCAGAGATACTATCACAGTGATTCGACAGAAACACCCAGTGGTAGATCTTGTTTCTTGTCTAGGGCAATGAACGCCGTTTCCCCACTCCCGACACACCCCACCCCTAAAGCTGGGCACTTGAGAATGCTTGAGTACCATATATGCCTGAGCAATTAGATTGGGTTGAGCTTCCTCTGATGGGTTGAGGGTACCGGATTGACAGTTACTGGCTGCTGTTTCCGACTGGTAGTACAGGAGCCCTAACTCTTTGGTAGCGCTTAGAGCGGCTGCTCCATCAACAGTTGTATAATATCGGGATGTTTGCAGTGCCATAGCGCGCATAGAAAGGGGCCCTGCACTCATCCCCGGTGAGCTTTCCTGAGGCCACAGTCCTAGTTGATGGAGGGTCAGCTGATGGTCTACTTGTAATGCATGTGTGATACTCTGCATAACCTCCTGTTCGGCTTCCCAAAACTTAACTGAAACTCGTTAAAAAATATGATGACAGTACAATCTAAAAATAAGCTTAAACGAGGCTTAGGGTCAAACAAATCCAACTTGCCTTCTACCTTGAGGCTTGCATTCACAAATATCCGTGGGCTTAGAACTAATTTAAATCATGTTGAAGCATTTCTCCAAAAAAAACACCCCGTATATCTTAGCACTAAGTGAGACTAACCTACACTTCTCCATCCCCTCTAACTACTTTAACATGCCTGGATATCTCACACTCTGCCGTAAGGATTCTGACAGACATATGCACGGACTTGGAGTTTACATTCGTAATACCCTTCCCTTGACTAGAGAAACAAACCTAGAAACGGATGATCAAGCCTTTATGTGCTTTAGACTAATCATGCAACACAACAACCCAGACTGCACCATAATAAACAAAGTATCTGACAGCATAGACACAGCACTCTCCTTCGACACTAGCGCCCAAGTACATGTATTTGATGGCTTTAATGTCCATCACAAAAACTGGCTTGGATTCTCTACTTACACAGATGCAGCGGGCAGCGCAACTCATAGCTTCTCTGTATCTCACTCCCTATCGCAAATTGTTACTTTTCCAACCCGTTTCCCTGATCAGGAAGAACAACACGCATCACTTTTAGATCTGTTTTTGACCACAGTTCCTGATGATTGTGTAACGAAAGCCGACAGCCCACTTGGGAACGCTGATCATGCAGTGATAATGGTTGAAATCGCCCTAAACTCTAGAGCCAAAACTGAAGAGCCAGTGCTCAAAACAACGAGATATTATAAAAAGGCGGACTGGGAAGCCATCAGAAATCTTATCAGAGACGCCCCATGGAGAAATATTTTTTCTCTTCCTGCTGAACAGTGTGCAAGCGAGACCACTGAATGGTTCAAAACTGCAATCGAAGCGCATGTTCCCATGCGGAAATTCTATAGCAAGCCCCACTCTCCCCAATGGTTTACTTCGACCTGCGCAACTGCCATTGCTCAAAGGCAGCATGCATTCCGCAGGTTTAACCGACATAAGTCCAGTTCAAACAGACAGAAGTATATAGAAGCTAGAAGTAACGTTAAGAAAGAAATAGCGACAGATGAGAGGGAATTTTCGGAAACCACTAAAAAACGCATCGAAGCAAAAAAACTAGGAACTCGTGACTTCTGGAAAATCTACAACAGTGTAGTAAATAATGGGCAATCAACAATTCCCCCACTAACCAACAATCACGAGGTTGTTTGCTCAGCAACCGAAAAGGCTAACATGCTTGCCAGTCGGTTCGCCTCAAACTCTACACTGGACCCTCCCAACCACCCTCTACCTCAATTTCCTATGCGGACAGACGCCACGCTAGACGATCTGAAAATCACCCCTGCTCAGGTGCATGTTATCATAAAAAAACCTTGACACTTCAAAAGCATGTGGACTCGATCTTATCCCAGCTGTGCTATTAAAAAGTGCTCAGCCGAAGTAGCTCCAGTTCTCTCCAAACTCTACAACAAATGTCTTAATGAATCTTGCTTTCCGGGCTGTTGGAAAACTGCTTCTGTGGTACCAGTATTCAAGAATTCTGGCGAAAGAACTGACCCATTAAATTATCGCCCTATTAGCCTCCTCCCACTTTTTGCCAAAATAGTTGAGACCTTAATCAACCATGCTCTAGTCCGTCACCTTACAGATACTAAGCTTTTGACAGACAAACAATATGGATTTAGACAAGCCCGTTCCACGGCAGACATCCTCACTGTAATCTCTGAACGCATATACCATTCACTGGACAAAGCGGGGGAAGGCAGAGCGGTAGCTCTAGATATATCTAAGGCTTTTGACAGGGTATGGCATGAGGGTCTCCTCAGGAAGATTAGATCATACGGTATCACTGGTAGAATACTTAACATTATTAAATCCTTCTTAGATAAGAGAAAAATCCAGGTTGTCCTCGACGGTCGTACATCTAAACAATATGATATAAATACCGGAGTGCCCCAGTGATCTATCCTTGGACCTCTGCTGTTCCTGATATTCATAAATGACCTCCCCGACAAAATTGCCTCTGAGATGGGTATATATGCTGATGACACCACACTCTATAGCAGGCACGACAGGAAAACAAATGAACATATATCTAAAGTAATGGCAGAAACACTAGAGGATGACCTCCAATTAGTAGTGCAATGGAGACAAAAATGGATGGTAACGTTCAATGCCGCCAAGACTAAACTGGTTTCATTCAATAATTACAAGAAACCTTCTCTACCACCTATAACAATGGCCAACGACTCTTTATCTGAGAGTACGTCTTTCAAGCTTCTTGGCCTTACGTTCACAGGAAACATGAGTTGGAACAATTACATCGAGGGCATTGCCAGGGCCGCTGCAAGGAAGGTGGGCTCTCTCTACCGTGCTAGAAAACTTCTAACACCCGAAAGTATCCTGTACCTCTATAAGGCAACCATTCGCCCATGTATAGAGTATTGCTGTCATATTTGGGCTGGTGCATCGGCTACTAGTCTCTGACTCCTTGACAGGTTTCAAAAGAGAGTCGCAAATCTGATAGGCCCTAAACTGGCATCTACGCTTCAGCCTCTGTCCCATCGACGAAACGTTGCATCCCTTGCCTGTTCTACAAGTATTTTAATGGTGAATGCTCTGAAGAACTGCAAGCACTTGTGCCCCCACGACGTGAACACCCTCGACAGACCCGACAAGCTGCAAAATCCCACCCCCACACTGTAGAGATCCCTAGATGTAAAAGATCTTTCTACTCCGGTAGGTTCTTCCCCAGAACTGCTAGACTTTGGAATTCCATTCCAGGTCACTGCTTCCCCAACTGTACTGACATGCATAAGTTCAAGTGCAACGTGAACCAACATCTTGCTTCCCAAATCCCTACATAGTACCCCAGTAGTTGTTTCCCCTGATAGTAGCCCCCTACACCAAAGTGGCAATGTGCCTTGTTTGGGGTGAAAATGTAATTAAAAAAAACATCTCAGACTACTGTTCACCAAGTACTACCGACCTTTACAGCAGCTTTTTCTTCATCCTTTGTTAGAAAAATCACTCATTTGAATGAGGACTGATGGACAAAAAAGGAGAAGCGAGAGTTACTGGAGCTGCCGATAACACATCCGCTGTATTATCTGCTCTCCATATCTGCGTTTAGATTTAGGCACATATAGGACACATGAGGAAAATTGTTCATGGTGGTTATAGCTAGACGAGTGTTACTTATAAAAGTTTTGCAAAGGTGGGGAGAAAGATTGGAGCTCAGACGAACACTTGCCATGAAAATAACGATAGAAGTTCAGCACTGTAACAACTTCTCTTCTTTTTTAAATAAGTTGCAGGGAAGAGATAAGTGAATCACCTTTTGAAGCTGTTTTTTACGCTATCAACGCGAGATAGCGCACGTTAGTAGCTCCTATTTAGTTGTGGAAACACTACTTCGTTTTAGGACGTACTTTTCTCTTATACAGATAGAGAATTGTATCGGCAGTGAGATGACTACTTAGGCGGTGGAATGATGCTACTATTTTTCCAGGGATCTTCGCAACATATTTGATGAGTGTTCTATTTCAGATCAGGAGTGAGGTTAGCCACAGAAGCTTGTCAATACATCATGCTGCCTCAAGATGAGACCCATTCATTCTAATTGGAAAAAATAGAGATCAGAGCGATTATGATAAATGATATCACTTGCGTTTTAAAGACGTTAAATTGGTGATTGTAATTATAATTTTTAAGCGTTTTAAGTTTTAAGAGTTTTGTTTTGGGAAAAATAAAGTAGGTTGAATTTGTTTCGAGTAATGTTGTTGCTAATTAGTAATTGAATAAAGTAAGAATGGGTGCTCAGGCGCGAACAATGGTTGTCGATAGTGCCTGAAAGAGTCGGATGGATCGTTGCAAGCGGTCAGTGAGAGACAGATTGTTTTGGGGACGTATGCGCCTGCGGACGGACAGGTGTCACGGTTTCTCGAGTGGAAACTTAAGGAGAATCCTTGATAGTCCTGGAAGGACCTGCAGTCATCACTAATAAAAGAGTTCCCTGGTGATAAGACTGATTTGGGTGCGGTCAGGGTGTTATTCACTCGGGCAGCGTGTTAGAGATGAGATGACCGAATTAGCGGCGAGTATATTGATTTTGACGGTGATAGCCCTTTCTTACTTTGGAAAAGCATTGGTGGATGGAGATATTAGGGCAGATGTCGCCAAAAGCATTCCGCTGAAATTGCAGAAGGCTCTAGATTTTTACTTGGATCCTGGGAATTT
This sequence comes from Euprymna scolopes, assembly GCF_053919585.1. NCBI lineage: Eukaryota > Metazoa > Mollusca > Cephalopoda > Sepiida > Sepiolidae > Euprymna > Euprymna scolopes. Next base: position 151,586,751 of record NC_136492.1, read on the forward strand.
TGTGAAAGGTCGCCAACGCGCTAAAAAGTTCCAAACTATTATTGAACTAAACGTTAACCCCAGATCAAGCTAGGAAATTGTCCAAGAGGAAATAATGTGGAAAATGTAAGTAGAAGGCGAGTTATCGCCTTTGGTTAAAACTGAACTTTTGTCTAACTAATGAATTATACAAAGATACATATATATTTTGTTATTGCATGGACATATAAAAACATTTGCCTGATTAGTGAGTGTTACATCAACTTCAATTATTTTGCATATGGACTGATAATCGAAAAAAAATATCCAGTACAAACATGTTGACGTTGCTAAGCGATAGTGGTATCGATAGACGTTGTCCGTCAACGACTAAGACGTTATGAGGCTGGCTTAGGACAATTCAGTGACGAGTGAAAAACGTATAGACGGGTTTGACTGAACCATTTCCTTTGGAAGCTGGGTATGCTAAGGAGGGTCAATGTGACACAATCGCTAGTGATGGTCGAAAATTGCATGTTAAAATAGAGCTGTACTAAAGTTTTTTTTTTTTTTATTATGTGAACAATGCCGGGGAAACCCCGCTTGTATTGCTGATTCCATTTGTTGGTGTCAGGTACTCAAACTAAAAGGAGAAGATAACTTCAGCGGAGCGAATTAGATATAAATTAAAATATCTTGATATTAATAATGTTTCGCTTATCAAATCATGTATTTCGAGTAATGGTAGTGAATTATTGTAATAGGTTTTTTATCAAGGCAGATGTGATTGGGAGGTCTACGGACCACCGGTGAACACTTCTGTCTTCATTCTATTACACATAGATTGTGGTGACATCTGCATAAATGTCTACTCTACGAATGGTCTCAGAATGTGATTTGGTACATCATTGATGAAGATCAAGAGGAGTGTTTGGCCCAGGATATGATCCTGAGGGCCGCCAACGTTGATACTTTGAGCTACTGGTTTCTGCCCATCTACGACTACTCCAATAAGCCCATCCGAGAAAAAGAACTTAATAAGTGAGAGAACATTTTCAGCTATTCCATAGCTGGAAATTTTGTGAAGTAGATTTTTATGGTAGTTATTGATATTGTGGAACAGCAATCTTGTAGTATGAAGAAAATTTTAAAATCTGTGAAACAGTCTTCGTTTGCCTGCTTTCCAGCTGACTACAATGTGGTTGTCTTCAAGTCCGACGTAAACAAGTTCTTGATGAGCCGTTTCACTTATGTAAACAAATCTACCGAATTTTCATTACAAACAATTACTATATTGTCCAATTGACTATTGTACACGTTTTAACCGTCATTCTCGGGTGTCCTCTAGGCCTTGATCAGTGATTATGTCTATGTAAAAATAAACTACACAGTATATTACTGAATAAATATTACGATCAAGATTAATAAATATTTTATATTAGCTTTTTAAATTGGTTTTAATAAACTATGTAAAACAATTCCTAATAATAACCACTTTTGCAACAGATACAATTTGAATTTAAATTCAAGTGGAATTAGAAACTATAGAGTATTAGACAAATTATCACGAGAAAAGTTTACAGTGGATTTGTTTATGTAAAACAAATCTAACGTCATAAAATTATACAAAACACTTAATAAGATCTCTAATATAATTAGAGTGATAGTTTCAGGTGTATTTAAGAGGAAAATACACTCTTAATGAGTGTGCAAGTAACTGAGTAGAAATTTGACTAAATGCAATTACATAGGGGGTTCAAAGGAACACTTAACTTTTTCAGTTCTTATAATTTAATGTTTGATACGATGACAAGTACAATATAGAGAGAAAATTCGAAACTGTGATCATGTATTTAAAGTTGATAAACACAGATATCAACGATAAACATATAATTTGAGGACCGGGGATATAACGTGAATGACACATAGAGATAAAAGTTTCTCAGCTTGTGTTGGTTTCATAAAATTGCCCCAACCTCGTGCCTATCATATTTATATTGTGCAACGTTTTGCATCAATAGAGGTTTCAATAAAGAAACTGGAATGTCTGGAGAATGCGAACGCTTAGGAGTATTCAGTCTCATCAAACAATACTAGATATGTGTCTACGCTGTCTAGATCAAAATCGACACACATTCCATTAACGATTATATCGATTTGTTTGCATTATATTATATCAAACAAGCACACACATATATATATGCACATACACACACACATATATATATAAATATATATATATATATATAAATATATATATATATATTTATATATAAATATATATATATATATATATATACACACATATAACTTTTTTAAGTTAACACAATATTTATATAAAACTGAATAGCGTATAAAATGTCTATAGCTCTATAGCTATATAAAATATAACTTTTGGTAGGAAACATCGGTTCCCGGGTTTAGTTGCGGGACAGGATAAGAGATTTTTTTCGACATAAACATTGATGTTTTTTAACTGATATATTACTTTTTCGACTATTCAGATATGCTGTATGCTGTAAAACTAACGCATATAAATATATTATTTGCGTTATTTGTTATGTCAGAAAAATGTTTTATATATTTAAATAAAATATATATTGGCGCAACACTACTGAAATTAAGTTCATGCATATTTAAGAGATGAAAAGTTAATATACACTCCGATATATCTTCATTTATTTAGTATGGCTATAGAGAGAGGGTTTTCTTATAAATACGTATTCACTTATATTTTGCTATTTAAACAAATAAGGACAATATATTCTTTGTTTTTATTTTAATCATTTTCACACCACCCCCTAAAAAAACATATGTGACGGGACACCGGACAATGTTTATGTAGCTAATCATTTTCTGAAAACAAATTAGTACAATTTACAGATATGTGTCGCCTTTGTTGGAACAAACGATACTGGCTCCGTGGAACAATAAAAAAAACTAACGTTCCCATATAGAAAAATGCATAGCAACGTAATATGAGAATTTAAAAGAATAGAATCTAAATAACTCAAATTGAGTCTTTTTTCAGTTGTTGGAGTTTTTTTTTTTTAATGGCTGTTTAATATAGGTATTGATCTTGTATTAATAAAATCTTCGAATGAGCATAAATGTATTTCAATTATTAAAACCTTTCTACCATAACGGATCCTGGACATGGGTTCGAAAGACAATAGATCCCCCCCTGTAGGGGTAGTTGCGCGTACAATTGTAAGGAAAGGGTTACGCAACCCGAACCAAACTAATTTGCACTGATTTAGTCCAGTGGCAATCAGATGTCCATAATGACGGGAAACAATGCTGAGATATGCCAAGAGCACATACAGCACCTGCAATTCCCAAACGTCTACCCATTTTTGTACTGACCAGGCTCAATGTTGCTTAACTTCAATTATCTAATGAGAACGGTGTGTCAACGTGATATTGCTGTAAATATCCTGTGTATATCTCTTTACTTATTGCTCGAGTTAAATATTATACAATCCACATTTTGCTCGTTCAGGGGGCGTTACTCTGCATGAAAATAGGTTTTTCACACTGAATTTCGAAGTATTCGGATGACATGATCTTTCAACAACTTCTTGTATATTGTTCTATTAACTCTGGTGTTTAGACGGACCAGATCAGTCGTTCCTTCCCAAGAAACCATCCGAAACACCATTACTTTACCCCACAAAACTTAACCGTTTTCTTCGTGTATTTCTTATCAAATCTTTCGCCATAAATCTCCTTATAAATTTCTTCCTGTCAGATTCACATACATTAAACTTACTTTCATGAGAAAATAATACATTTCGTAACTCATCATCCGTCCACAACACATGTTCTTGAGCAAATCTGAGTTTCTTGTTCTTCTTGTTTGTCAACGGTTTCTTAGCTGGTGGTCTCGCAAACAGACCAATTTCATTCAGGCGTTTTGATACTGTTTTACGAGACGCTTTGGTGTCACGATAGGCGTGTAGTTCACAAGAAATGCTGGCAGCTGTCTGAAACGTATCGTTCAGTGCCATATTCTTAATCAATCGATCTTGTCGCGGATAAATTATTCGAGGTCTGCAATTTTTCTTTGGTGATAGAATTTTCCCAGTATTCTTGAAATCATTTATAACTCTCTCAACGGTACTTTTTGAGAGCCTCAAGTCGTCAGCTATCTTCCGTATTGAATGGTTTTCCCCATGAAGTTTAATAATCGATTCTGTGACGGAAGCATCAATTTTAGGTGTAAAAATGATGGTGGAACCGGCTGTAATTAAAACAAAGTGACGTAATCAACTTATTTGTCAAGTGAAAAAACTGACTACACATTCAGAATTAATTATTTTCCTTGATTTGTCTCACAGTTTTGGTCACTTTAATTTTAATTTTTTTCATAGGCGTCACCGCTTATCAAGGTCGAGAGGCCACTCAAGGATAAGTGTTAAAGAGTGTACAGTAGTAAAAAGGACAATATAGTAATCGATAGTAATGGAAGTTCGGTAAATTTGTTAACTTTAGTGTAACGGCTCATCAGAAACTTGTTCACGTTGGACATGAAGACAACTATATTATAGACATCTAGAAAGCAGGAAAACGGAAGACAATTCCACAGGCGTGCAGTTCTAAGAAAAAAGCTTTGATCATGGAATCTACGTTTAGGTTTGGGCACAGATAAAGAGTGAGGGGAATTATTGGTAGTGTTTTCAGCTAGACGAGTGTTTCTTGTGAAAGTTTGGCGAGGGGGGACCATAGATTGCAGCTCAGTCGAACACTTTCCATGAAAAATAACGATAAAGCAGAGACAAACTCGCAACATCTCTTCTGTGAGAAATAGGTTGCAGCGAAGAGAAAAGGACATCTCCTACGAGGCCACGAAGTCTATTTTGAACTCTATCAAGGCAAGACAAGTCCTTCCTAGCAGCTCCTGCCCGGATGTGGCAACAGTATTCCATCCTTGGACGTACCTGGCTCTTATAAAGATAGTGAATTGCATCAGCAGTGAGATATCTACTAGATCGATAGAAGGATCCAAACATTTTTCCAGTGGCCTTGGCAACAGATTTGATGTACGTATTCCAATTAAGATCAGGAGAAAAGGTCAAGCCCAGAAGCTTGTCAAAACTTGAGCCCTCCCCAAGACGAGAGCCATTCATTTTAATTGATGCCAGATGGGGATTAGATCGTTGATGATGTAAAGATAGAAGCTTGGTTTTAGATGCATTAAAAGTATCCAGCCACTCCTTTCCCCATTGTACAAAGTAATCAAGATCAGAGGAGAGAGAATCAGAGAGAACTTGGTCGTTTACTGTCTTAGACATGCTACCATAAATGGTAGTGTCATCAGCAAAAATGTCTACAAATGATGTAAGGATGTGATTTGGAAGATTATTAATGTAGATCAGGAAAAGAGTTGGGCCTAGGCTGGATCCCTGAGGTACTCCAGCATTAATACTGTGAGCTAATTTTTGCCCATCAACTACTAATCTTATGAACCTATCAGAGAAAAGTGGTTTAATAACTGAGAAGACATTTCCAGCTATACCATAGCTGGAGATCTTGTGAAGTAAACCTTTTATGCCATACCATATGAAAGGCCTTTGATATGCCAAGAGCAATTGCCCTAGAAGGGTTGCCTCTGTCGGGAGATTAGCTAATCCTATGAGATATAACTGTAAGCACATCTGCTGTAGATATAGCAGAACGGAAACCGGAGGGTCTCACAAAGAAGGTAATTTTTGCTGAGATGGTTGATTACTTCTGTATTTAACACATATTCCAGCAACTTACTCATGATACACAGGAGATTATTGGCCTGTTCTGAGTTTTTAAATACAGGGACTATTGATGAGATTTTCCAGGGTGATGAGAAGCAATTCTCCTTAAGACAACGTTTAAATAGGTTTGTAAGTATGGGCGCTAGTTCAGGTTGAAGTTTTTGAGTACTATAAATGGAATACCGTCAGCGCCGGTTGCTTTACTGGAATCAAGGTTTTTGATTAGCTTGGCAACATCACGTACAGATATCTGTATATCAGATAGCGTGTTTTCTGATAAGGAGGAAATATTGGGGGTTGGCGGCCTTGGTCGCAAAGGGTTGAATTAGCTGCAAAGTTCTTGGCAAAAAGTTTTGATTTGTTTGATGCTAACGAGATTAACTCAGGTCTATTGATGATAGTTGGGAGAGAGCACGCGCTTCTGTTCAGGATTTTGTTTGCTATTTGCCAAAACTTGTGGGAACTAAGCTGCTGTTCAGCTATTTTGGACTTGACGGACTGAGCATACAACTCTCTTACGTTCTTTATTACTTCCTTACAATGGTTTCCGGCAGTCCTGAAAGCGGCTTTAGTTTCCATACATCTATTACGTTGGAAGCAGTGAAAAAAGTGATTTCTGTGCGCAATAGCAGCAGCACATTCTGGAGAACACCATGGCTGGCTGTTAAGTTTTTGCTGGAACTTTTTCCAGGGTATGAAACGGTCTATACCTACAATTAACCATTTCGTAAGGTCTGATACTATAGAGGACACATCCTTTTTAAACATGGAACGCAGAGGTAGAGCCGATATAAATGTACGTAAGATATCCCAGTCAGCCTTAGTGTATCGATATTCTGTACGATGGAGAAGTACGTCTGAGGACTTATTACATTTCATTTTTATCTTAATTGTTATAACTGAGTGGTCGGATGATTCAAGAGGAGACAGAACGGAAACTGAACATAGTTCAGGGCAAGTTGTGAGAAAAAGGTCTAGAAGACTGGCATACTGGCCTCATTGTCGGACACATGGGTGGGTTCGTGAACAATCTTAGTGAGGTCATAAGCAATGGAGAAATCATGACAGAACCTCCCCTCATCATCGGTTTTGTTTGAGTGTGTCAACCATTCCACATTGTGAACATTGAAGTCTCCACATGCGTGAATGTTAGCTGAAGGATAAGCTGATAGAACTTGGTCAATTTTCTAAGATATGCTTTTAAAGATAGTAACTCCGCTGTTATGGGGGCGATAGAGAGTAAATATAAATGCAGTAGTGTGAGCTAGTGCAACCCGGAAGCATATATAGGGTAAGTTAGGATCTTCTATGGAAATGTCCCTACCACATGGAAAGGCATCTTTAATATATGCACAATGCCCATGGCGATCTTGGGGGTCAGATTTAGAAGTTAAGTTAGAGTATCCTTTAATTGCGCACTCTTCTAATGTCCAATGCCAGTTTCACTTAAAAATAAAAGGTCTGGTTTAGTCTCCTGTAATTGGGTTTCAACCTCTGGAAGATTAGAACGTAGACTCCTGATGTTGGAGAAGGAGACATGGTAGAAGGGGTCTACGTTGGAAATTGGAAAACCGGGTTTAATCGTGTATTTTTTCTTGAAACTTGTCATGATGAAATTTTGGAATTTGTGGACTAGGTCGTCAGATTTACTTAGAGCAGGACAGAGAGGGGAAACTAAGAGAGAAAAAGAAACGAAGAATTTTTTTTGTAGCTAATGATAAGGTAAAGCCGTAACAATTACCCAATAGTATGGCATCGAGAGGTCCCACACGAAGCTACTGCCTGGTCCAGAATCCTTTCAAGAAATGGCAATACAGCAGCCCCAGTACTTTGCACCAGCTGATAGGACAGTCTCCTTAGTGGTTAATCCAAGGTTCGGGTCCCTGTCTATCAGGCGGATAACGTAAGCCCAGATAAAACGTTTATCTCCAGCATCCTTACTAGTGACATGGCTACAAGAATAGACATAGAAACAGAACATTTCCACTATCTCAGTCGACTGCTCACGCAAATTACTGCCAACCTAAATACAGCTTTTCTTCTCCCTTTGTCAGAAAAATCACTCATTAAAAAAATGAGGACTGGAGGACAAATAAAGAGAAGCGAGACTAATTGAAATACTCATAAGTTTTTCCTATCTTTATAATGAAGTGCAATTAATACATAGGTATCAACATAAGAGATATGTTAAATGTGTATTAGTTTAGTTGTAATCCCCAGAATGTTCTTCACAAATTATTAAAAGAAACTGTCCTTTATATATATATATATATATATATATATATAGCAAAACTGATAATTAGTAAAAACCTGCAGAGAGTACTCAATACTATTACAGAGCAAATATATGTTTAATTTTTTTATTACCGTTTTATCTGTTTGGTTACATATGTTTCGGATGTTGGACCATGTTTACGATCCAACAGGCTTGTCAGACCTTATAGAAATGGTTGTTAGTATTTAGAAGAAGTGTTTTAGAGGAAATACGAGAAAAAGGGGGGTAAGAGATAATAAGGGGAAGAAGGACATGTATCGACAATATTTAAGTTCCGAAGTTTCAAATACATTAGATTGTAATGTGTGTGGGGTAGCAGATTCAGGTAGGCGTGGGGGGAGATATATGGATATATAGAGGGTGGAAAAATGGGGATTAAGAAGAGGAGAGGGAGAGACATTTCAATTTTTAGGTTTTTAAAGTGTTGGCTGCTCTTGTATTGTATGTATTGGTTTTTAAAGTTTTGACTGCTCTTGTATATATATATATATATATATATATATATATATATATATATATATATATATATATATATATATATATATATATATATACGTATAGGTATATGAAATAGATGATTATTTATTTATTTCATTTCCGTATTACGTTTAAGTTATTTTAACGCAATTTTCTTACAAATAAATCTACTATTTTAAAATATATTGTTTTACAGTGCACGTTTTCAATGACCCAATTTTAAAAAGTTTCTTGACGTTTAAATTAAAAGATATTTCAAAAGTTGATCTTAACTGTAAGTATTATGGTATCTGTTCAGTGCACATTTACCTATAAGTATGGCAAACCACTTATAATTCAATGGCTGTAAGTTTGGGGGTTTTCAAGAATAAACAATTATAAACAGAACGACTCATAGAAATCTATCTATATTCTTTTTTCATTTTAATATACTTTCGTAGAAATGTTTCTGTTATCTAATAAAAAACTATTTTCTTTACGTCACAAGTGTCATGCTCATACATTAATTCCATAGCGAATATAACGTACTGACCCCTTAGGAGATATTTTGCAACTATTCTGTATTACAACTATACTGTCGCAATTTTCTTACAAATAAATCAACTTTGACCTGTTGACAATGTATATTTTTTACTGTGTACGTTTTCAGCGGCCTAATTTTTTTTTTGCGTTTTAAATTATCCAAATAAACAATTGTTAATACTTTCAGCATTTTTCTACATCGTTCACTTCCGTATTACGTTTAAGTTATTTTACGCAATTTTCTTACAAATAAATCTATTATTTTACAATGTATTGTTTTACTGTGCACGTTTTCAGCGACCCAATTCTTTTTTTTCACGTGACAATATTAATGTTTTTAACCAATTTTTCGATATTTGTCGTCTGAAGGGTCAAGCTTCAAAATGATAGTGATCTTTTGGAAATCTGTGGCCTCTGTCCAATATATAAATAGATTTATATATTGGTAACAAAAATTTTTCGACCCAAACCGATTAAAAAGCTTGCCCTATCTCTGAATACTTTTTATGTAAAATTTCAAATGTTTAGACCAGAAATTGTCTGAGTAATTTGGTAGAGACCGCACAGGTTAATTTTTTTTAAACTTTGATCCCTATTATGACTCCTTAACATTTATTGTTTTGGACTCAAATCAAGTTATTAAGTTAGATCCATGTCGAAGGAACCTATATCTAAAATTTCAATTGTTTATACAAAAAATTGTCGGAGGAGTTTGGTAGATTTCTCAAAGGTCAAATCGTTGAACTTTGGCTCCTTAACAGTCAAATTTCTGGCCAAAAACCGATGACAAAGATTTTTCCAAATCGCAATATCCTGTATATCATGTTTTGAGTCTGTGGACTGAAAATTGACAGTTATTGCCTAGGGAAATGTACACAGACAGACACACACATACACACACACAGACACGTTCACTTTTATAGATATACTAGCATTCTAGCCCGGCGTTGCCCGAGTATTTTGAGGTGTATGTTGAGCAAAAAAGTGGTAATAGAAAGGCAGACTCAAACCTGTACCGTGAAGGAGGAAAAGAAGGGCGGAAAACGTGACGTCTTTGCTGTTACGACGACCGCCAAACCGGGAGTGACGTAGGTTTTTATTAAGGCTAGACAATTGAAAAGAGGGCATTACTTTCGACAATATCGGTGAAAAATGCGACCCCCTGTAGAAAAGTGCCCAGTTGAGGTTGAAGGAATTAATGTTTTTAGCCAATTTTTCGGTATTTTTCGTCTGAATGGTCAAGCTTCAAACTATACTGATATTTTGAATATCCGTCGCCTCTGTCCAAAGTTTTTGGCTGACATGCAACCATACATACATGCATTTATATATTGGTAGCGGAAATTTTCGACCCAAACCGATTAAAATGCTTGCCCCATCTCTGCATATTCTTTATGTAAAATTCCAAATGTTTAGACCAGAAATTGTCTGAGTAATTTGGTAGAGACCGCAGAGGTCAATTATTTTTTAATTTAGCCCCTATTATGACCCCTTAACATTTATTGTTTTGGGCTCAAATAAAGTTATTAAGTTAGATCCATGTCCAAGAAAGCTATATCTAAAATTTCAAATGTTTATACCCAAAATTGTCGGAGGAGTTCGGTAGATTTTTCAAAACTAAAATCGTTGAAGTTTGGCCCCTTAACAGCCAAATTTCGGTCGAAAACAGATTGCAAAGATTTTCCCAAATCTTAGTATGGTGTATATCTAAATTCGAGGCTGTAGACTGAAAATTGGCAGAGTTATTTCCTAGGGAAATATACACAGACATACCGACAAACACACACACACGTTCACTTTTATAGATAGATAGATAGATAGATAGATAGATAGATAGATAGATAGATATAAAATTGATTTTAACTAACATATAATGTTCCCATTCAGTCTGCTCAGTCGGCAATAAAAATGATATTTTAAACGGAAATCTTATAAAGCGACGCATATGACTTTTATTGTTATGTGACAAAACACATCTTAAAACTTGCGTTAATGGCATTATTTCTGTCAAAAGAATGGTCATTAACCTTTCAAAACGCATTGCATGGAAATATATCAGTTCACACTCAAATGGACACACGAGCCAATGTATACATTGTACTATTGAGAATGCAAGATAAATATTAACAAACAATTATACCGTACAAATAGAACCGTCTAATCCTAAGCAACCAGAGTAAATATTTCCAGCCCGATTCCCTTGTTTCTTTCCAAGAAGAAATGCTTTAACCACATAAGTTTACATCGCCTCACATATTCAGAGTTATTCATACTATAACATCTGTTTAGATTATTTGAGAAGCACACTTAATAAGAAGTTGTTTTTTTAACTTGCTTAGCTTCTAAAACTAATCTATATATCTATAAAAGTCAAAGTGTGTCTGCCTGTCTTTGTACATTTCCCTATACAATATCTCTGTCAATTTTCAGGCTACAAACTCGAAATTTAATATACAGGTTACTGAGATTTGGGAAATATATACACATATACACACACACGCATATATATATATATATATATATATATATATATATATATATAACTACTTCATTTATTCGCATAAATTTAATATACGAAAGTATAGATTTATGCGTAAACTTTAAGTATTTACTTCAAAAGTGCGCAATACGTAGGTAGAGCTAGTTAGTAATTTATAAAATATATATGGAGATTAATCGCCATATATATTTTATAAATTACTATATATATATATATATATATATATATATATATATATATATATATATATATATATATATATATATATATTACATTCTTTCTACTGATGTCAATGGAGAAATGTAAAATGATTTGAGAAAACTGTTAGATTTTCTGTTATTAAAGAACCCATTTCACTCTAAGTAATTAAGGAAATTAAATTGAGTTTAGCCATGCTTTAACGTTAGCAAGTAAACTATAAGACAACTAGTTAATTCAATACGAAGTAAAATTAGTGTACTACGTAAGTAAAAATAGAAAAGAAATAATTTAACAGGGGTCTACAGCGCATTGTCTGAATTGTTGTTTAATAATATAATCATGAAATACTGTATTCCAACACTGAGCACTCTGCTTTAGACCATATGCTGACTTGTTAAGTCGCCATACGATATTTTTATTTTTCATTATGAATCCGTCTGGAGGGGTAATATAAATTTCACAGTCTATTGGGGCATTCAAATAAGCATTTTTTACGTCCATTTGATGGATGTTTAGGTCATTTTGCGATGTGATTTACAGTAAAATTCTGATTGTCGTTAGGTTTGTGGTCGGTGAAAATTGCTCCATCAATATTAAACCTTTTCTGTAGCAATTTCGCCTGTTTTTCCGTCTCGACAAGGTAAGTATATTTTGTTCTGTGGAACTGTCTACTGCAAACCAGTCACCTCTCAAGACTTGTTTAGAACAACGAACCATCGGAAATTGTTCTGTCTACTGCAAACCAGTCACCTCTCAAACTTGTTTAGGACAACGAACCATCGGAAACTGTTCTGAAACTAAACAAGCGTTGAGAGGTGACTGGTTTGCAGTAGACAGAACAGTTTCTGATGGTTCGTTGTCTAAACAAGTCTTGAGAGGTGACTGGTTTGCAGTAGACAATTCCACAGAGCAAAAATATTCTTACCGTGTCGAGACGGAAAACAGAAAAGATTTAATATTTATGGAGCAATTCTGGTTTCTGATTGGTTGGTAACAGAACGTGAATTAATTCGATTTGTCAGTTCCTAGCAGCATCGTTTATAAATAGAATCGCCCGACTGTGTGGGATCATACCCCATTACACATCTTGTGTGATGGGATGTGTCTCCTAGCGGTTTCGGCTGCAGGGAGACAGGGTAGTAGTATTCGTCAAGGATTCGTCACTTGACACTCAGCCCAACAGGTGAGGGGCCGGGAACCGGCCCAGCACCTGTTGGACTGAGGTACACCGCCTGGGTAACACCTAGGAGGTCCACCCTCCCAGGCCATGCCACCGGGCTTTCCGGTGGGGCAAGTTTATTGCTTGCTGCCTGAGGCGCCCCGACCGGGGAATGCCGACGGGGTTATTCAGGCAATTTTTAAAATTGCAGGAGTGCCCCTTCTTTAGGGGAGCCTGCGGGGTTCCCACTATCCGGCCTTGTGCCACATTTTGCTGATGTGGGCAGCAAATAAATATCTACCCCATTACATATCTTGTGTGATGGGATGTGTCTCCTAGCGGTTTCGGCTGCAGGGAGACAGGGTAGTAGTATTCGTCAAGGATTCGTCACTTGACACTCAGCCCAACAGGTGAGGGGCCGGGAACCGGCCCAGCACATGTTGGACTGTGGTACGCCGCCTGGGTACTAACTAGGAGGTCCACCCTCCCAGGCCTTGCCACCGGGCTTTCCAGTGGGGCAATTTAATTGCTTGTCGTCTGAGGCGCCCCTACCGGGGAATGCCGACGGGGGTGCCCATGCAATTTTTGATGAGGCAAGAGTGCCCTTCCTTTAGGGGAGCTTGCCTATTTCCACCTTCCGGCCTTGCGTCACATTTTGATGTGGTGGACACCAAATAAACAGCTACCCGATTATACATCAGTCCTTTCTGTCAGCTTGGTTCGTATTTTGCGCTCTGTTATTTCTATTGTTATTATACGTTATCTTTTATTGTTAAATTTCTTACTATATTTGTTAATCCTTGTTATTGCTTTTTGAATCCAAACTTCTTCTTCTATTGGAGTTGGAATTATCACTCGTCGACAATGGCGTCAGCCAGTTATTCGACGCCGGAGGATGACACCAAGAAAAATATGGAGCAACCAAAAGGAAAGTCAGAATGGGCTAAGCCACCTACTGTCACTATTAACGTGGCAGAATTCATTGCTAAAGCCAAAGAATGTACGGAGTTTGTTACCGAAAAGGAAATTATACTCGAGCAATCAAGAATCGAGGAATTCTCGAAAAAAAAAAAACAATCCTGTTATTCGTCATTGATCGAAAAACAAACAACTTAATAAGATCCACCAAAGAACAAGTCACAAAACTGATAACAACCGTTTATATGAGACCAGAAATGATCACAAAATGCAAAGTGTACAACACTTGGAGCGCATTGTTCAAAACACCTGAAGACTGCCTAACTTTATCCAAAAAAGAAATCATCACAAAAGACTTTATTCTCAGAATGAAGTACATGGGTCGCAGAAAGACCACAGTTTCAATTTTCGAAGTCCCCGGTGTTATGCCGGGAGAATTCCTATGTGCCTTTTTTCTTCAATACGGAGACATAACCAACGTAACAGGACAAATTTAACGGAGCATGGTCCTTTGACATCCTGTTACATGAGAACGCGTTTTTAAAAATACCTTACTACCTGGAAGCAGGCCTGTAAAAACTAAACTTCGTGGCTTAGTGGGGGATGCCCTTTTCTCTACCCTGCAACCTCTCTCCCACAGAAGAGACGTTGCGAGCCTGTCCTTGTTTTATCGTTATTTCCATGGCAGATGCTCGTCTGAACTCCAATCTCTGGTCCCCCCTCGCCAATCTTTCACGAAAAACACCCGTCTAGCTGAATCCACTGTGAAAAATTTCCCCCACTCTATATCTGTGCCTAAATCAAAACGCAGATTCCATGAACAAAGCTTCTTTCTTAGAACTGCACGCCTGTGGAACTCTGTTCCGTCTGCCTGCTTCCCTCCGGACTACAACTTGGATGTCTTCAAGTCCAATGTTAACAAATTCCTAATGAACCGCCCCCTTAAGTAAACATTTCAGCAAATCTCCTCACTAACGTAATGTACTTGCAATAACCCTTATCCCTGAGTGGCTTCCGGGCCTTGATAAGTGGTGATCACTGTGTAAAAAAAAAAAGCATCGTGGTAGCAGGTCGTAGACGGGCATGTAGGATATGTGGGGAGGTAGGGCACCTTACTTTTACTTGCCCTTCCAGAAAGCCGACTGAAGCAAACCCTAAAAATAGGGTTCCGGAACACATTAAACCTCCCAAGATAGGAGAAGTCATCAGAGACGACACCGAACCCTCACCTTTCCCACAAAAAGATACAGAAGCAAAGATACTAACTCCCGACGAGTTTGAGACCAACTTTAATACCCCTAATAAATCCCCTCAAAAAGATGGTTTGACACTTGTACAGAAAAATAATTCTTTCCCCAAAAAAACTTATGCAAAATCCTTAACAGAAGCTGAAAAACTCGAAGCAATCTCTAGTAACGACCCAGGAGGGAAAAAATTTAAAGAACTAATTAACCTAAAAAAAAAAACTTGACAAAGAGAAATCTAAAGAGAATAAGTCTCAGTTCCCAGATTCACTATTCCCCGAATCCTGTTTATTAACTAAACCTACCTCCTCCTCTAAAGAAAATCACTCCCCAGTGGTAAAAACACCGGCCCCTGTTAATTTCCCAACAACAGACCCTCAAAAAACTATGACAATATTAAGATTCTTAAAGAAAAAACAAACATCTCCCAAACCTTCTCCTTTGACTACCCCCTGTAATACGCCCCAAAATACACACCCTGCCTCCCCAAAGAAATCGGGCATGCCGCCGCCATCTCACCCGCCTACCCCGTCCCACGTTCCGAGAAAAAATACAAAGGAATCCTTCCGTCGAAAGAGAAACACGCAAAAAAATATTGTTTTTACACCGGAAAGGACGTTTGTAAAATAACACCTGATAGAGAACTCGTAATGAAGTCACATAATAAGAAAGAGTATAGGGCCGTCCATTCTTTCAAAATATTAGGAAAGAAAGATATCACCATTCTTGA
Organism: Euprymna scolopes; assembly: GCF_053919585.1. NCBI lineage: Eukaryota > Metazoa > Mollusca > Cephalopoda > Sepiida > Sepiolidae > Euprymna > Euprymna scolopes. Next base: position 151,602,485 of record NC_136492.1, read on the forward strand.
AAATTTCCCTAAAGGTAAAAGACTTTTGACTGTGGTGAGAAACAGAGAAGATGCTAAAGGCGTATGGACAATGATGGAGGAGGCGAATAGTGCTTTTAACTTTTACCCTCCCCCAGCCTTCTTTAATGACAACGACTTAAAACAAATTAAAAATCAATGTGTTGAACGAGTCCCCATCAAACTTCATCCCTCACTATAAAGGGTGATCAAATTAACTTTCCCTTTGGACATCGATTAGCTAGTATAAATATCCTAGGGTTGAGGGACGCCTCTCGTAAACTTCGAGTTGCACGCGACCTTCAACGCCTCGGTTGTGGATATTGGGTATTTACAGGAGACTCACTTTATTCCAAGTGTTCTCCTTAGAGACTTTCAGCTCTATTTAGCACATTATTATATCCACGCAAGGCGGGTTACCTGGCTAGTTAAGCGCACTCTTGATGCGTCATGTGACCCTATTTATGCAGATCCGGAGGGAGGATTGCTCGTTCTGGATGTTACCGTAAAGGATGTGGCATTTCGTTTTATTGGGGTTTATGCGCCCAATAACCGTACTGAGCTAGTTTCCTTTTTTCGGCGGATCGAGCCCTTCGTGAATTCGTCTTGTCGGTTAGTTTTAGCGGGAGACTGGAACGCGGTCCTGGATCACGAGCTAGATCGATGGGTTAATACCACAAGAGCTACTAACCAGAACCGAGATGCTAAGGCGTTTCGAGACTTTGTCGACAAGTTTGATCTTATCGATAAATTTCGAAACGAAAAACCCGGGGATTTAGCATGGACTTGGACAGGTAGACGCGGCTCTGATCCGGTGCAACTTTCGAGTTACATCGATCGGTTCTTAGTTAGGAGAGTCGACCTAGGGATTTTGACTGTCCAAGTTTTCATAATATACTTTATTCGGACCCTAGGCTTGTCCGGGTTCCAATAAACTTAGATAGTGTTAAACCTGGGATGGCTAGTTACTGGAAGTTCAACACGTCGTTGTTCGATGTGAAGGACTTCCGGGAACAGCTTCTACTAACAATACAGAGGGAATTGACGGGGGCTATTATCGGGAATAAGTGGTGAGGTAACCTATAAAAAAGTTATTAGGTCCTTTGCTGCTGATTTTAGTCGCCGGCTCAACCTTAGTTCTAGAGCAGCGAAAGCGGCACTAGAAGATAGATTAGAAAGGGTGGTGGAGGAGGGGGACAGTGCTAGTTATACTATAGTTAAAGCGGAACTAGACTCCTTGGATAACAGGGAAGACCAGGAATTACTTGTAAGGGTTCGATTAAAAAGAGCGCCAAACGAGGCAACAAATATGGCCGCGTCACTTCGTGCGGAGGAGTTTCGACGTTCTGCTGATCGACACATCACCAGTGTCACATTGCCTGACGGATGAACCGTAACTTCGAATGACGGAATTTTGGAGGGTCGAACTCATTTTCAGGAACGTTTTAACAAGGAGCCCGGTCTGACTATTGAACAGTTTTATACCTATTTAGCCGGCTTTTCCCGACTTGAGGCGGCCGAAGCGCCGGGGTGTGAAGGTAGCATAAAAGAGGAAGAAGTCATTGAGGCCTTGAAACAGGTCGGGCTAGACAGGACCCCTGGGATTGATGATCTACTCTCCGAAATGTATTTGAGGCTGTCGCCCATTTTTATTCCTTTGCTGCCGTACTTTTTAACTCCTGGTTTAGAAACGGGTGCATACGTCAGTATTTTACCAGGAGGATCATTAAATTGTTACGCAAAGATAAAAATGGAGGGGATGGGATAGGTAATTTCTGGCCCTTAACGATGTTAAATACAGAGTTAAAGATTTTGGCCAAGATCTTAGCAACTCGTCTGCAGATTGTCTTACACCGGCTAATAAGTCCTGAAGAGACTTGCTCTGTTAAGGGCCGGACGATTCAAGATAATTTGCAAACGATACGCTTGATTGTAGAAGAAGTCGACACAGAAGCCGCGCTGATACATTTAGATCAGTCCAAAGCATTCGACAGAGTAGACCATCATTATCTAGAAGCTGTTCTTCGCTCGGCTGGGTTTGTATGTGCTGGCACTTGAGTCATATTTGCGCCAGCTTCGGGGGAATGCGGTCCTTCGCGGAATTACTTTGCCAGGTGGCTCTACCCCGGTAAAGTATACCACCTATGCCGACGACGTGACCGTGCTTGTAACGAGCAATGCCGAGATTAGAGTCGTCGATATAAAACAAGTCGGTATACCAAGGTCACAGGGGCCATAATTAACTACGTTAAGTCTATAGGCTTACGTATCGGTGCCTGGAAATGTATGCCCTTCAGGGACCCTTTGGTTGGACTGATAGGCCTTGAAAGCTACTCGGCGCTTGGTTTGGCCCCCGACCTCCAGCTGGAGAAAAATTGGTCGGAGGTATTGGAAGCGGTCAAGGTCGCATCTCATTTGTGGGCCTTGAGAAACCTGTCTTTGAAGGGTCGGGCGGAGGTATGCAATTCTCATATCTAACCCCTGATCCTATACCGTCTATCAGTACTTCCACTCCCGGAGGCCACACTAGTTGATCTGGTGCGTGCTCTTTTCGCGTTCTTATGGCGCGGAAATCAAGCCATGGTTACCTGGGAGGTCTGTTACCTGCATCCGTTTGAAGGCGGTCTGGGTATGCCTATTGTGGAAATACGCAGACACACTATTAGGCTAATAGACCTAGATCGAATGTGTACACCTAGTGAGGGAAAGGGTGTCTTCTGGATAGAAGACACTAAGAAAGCCATTCAGGCTTTGGAGAGTGTGCATTTGGCTGAGGGGGAGGCACACCAGTTGCCCCGAAACGAGTGCCCTTTCTATCGCGAGTGTCGGCACGCCTTGAGATTCCTTCTACGAGTGAAAGAAAGCCTCTCTGACACCCAGCTGTTGTCTCGCAAGGCGCTATATCGGGCCTTAGTGAGGGGATCCGTTTGCGATGAAAAGATTGAGGAGTTCGGTTTTACGAAGGAGGAGCGCCGCTTAATATCGCCTTGGGCGCCTGGATCGAGCTGCTTCGATAATTACGAGGAATCACACCTGGCTGGTAATTCGAAATGCCTTCTGGGTCGGCAAAAGACTCTACGCAGCGGGTTTTATGGAGACACCTAATTGTGTCCGATGCGGAAATTGGGAGGAAGACCTTTATCATGCTTTCTTCCACTGTGCCATCGTTCGACCGCTGTGTGAGTTAGTTGAAGGCTTCACGGTTCGCATGCTGAGCGGGAGTTTTGTTGTGCTGGATTCGGTTTCCCCGTGCTGCAACTGGTCACCGACCATGAAGAAAGAAGAATGCTACGTTTTGCTGTGTTTGCTAGCAGTTATGAGAGGCGTGATTTGGACGTGGCGACAGAAGGAGGTTTACGGAGATGAGACCTTCACTGCTTCCCAGCTTGTTCTCATTTTCAAATATCGACTGAAAATGCGAATGGGGCTGGAGAAGGTGAAACTCGCTCCGGCAAATTTCAACGACAGGTGGGTGAAAGTTTTGCGACTGTGTAGATTGAATGAAGCTATTCTTGAGTTCTATTTTTGAGTTTGCTTAGATTTCAAGGATTTTGGGTGACCTGAACAAACATAGACATGCATCGGACCACCTAGAATAGGCTACTTAGGCATTTTTTTTCGAATTTTTACTTAGCTAGAATATGCATGTCTCAATTCCTTTTTATTTTCTCCGGTCCCATCGCCCCCCCCCGTTTTTTTTTAATACCCCTCTTTTGGTTCGATAATCCCCACTCCCGGTCCCATTAGATGACGGATAGACTGTTTTGTCAGTGATGTAGGCCATTTTTGTGGTGTTTTCAATAAAGTCAGTTTTCAAGGGACCTACATCTTTTCAACTGAAAAAACTTTCTACCTGCCACTATTAGTAGTGAGGTGGTTCTTTTTACTAACCCATTTTTGCATTGTAAATTTCTTTCATTCGTTTTTGTATATAAAATGTTTATCCCCCCCACATCATATATATATATATATATATTTGTAATTTTCGGGTTTTTAAATAGGATGTCCACAGAGTGATTCTGGTATTTTGGTGAAAGAGTCTAGTTAAGTTAACGTTATGTTAGTTAGGTCAACATTAACCCCTACCCATTTTTCGGCCTTGTGCCACATTTTTATTCTGCAAATATTATTTTGCAAAATAAAATAAATATTTACCCCATTATACATCCAAAATATTGCGAAAGTATACTTACGCCAGTAGATATGAAAAGTCTTTATTAAAGTTTGTGCCTATTTCCATTCTATGGAGGCCAGGCGCGAACGCAGACCCCACAATTTTATTATACCATCCCTAGTTAAGTTAAAACATACTTATCAAGGTATTATTATAAGAAATTGGTTACTGAAAAACAGTTATTGATAAACTAAGAGCCTGTTCATCGACTGTTGTAACTATCAGAAAGGGAAACTTGATTCGATATGCCCAATTAACCGCATAAATGGCGTTACAATTTTTTTTTGTTTTAACAGACAGTACTGGTGTTGTGTATGAGTTTTTAATTTATACAAGAGAAAATATCCCAGTGAATAGTTCATAAGTGTTTGACATTAGTCCTTGCTCAAATTTTGTGTTGCACCTGGTAGAATACATTTCCAATGACACAAATTTTAAGTTGTATTCTGACAATTGGTTTAAATTACTGAAATCCATTTATCATTTTGCCTTACAACATATCTGGTGTTGTAGCATTATACAAATAGAAGACTCCAGGGACCGTCAGTCAAAAGTGAAAAATAATTTTCTGTATCAGGTCATGAATATTTTAAGGAGTTTGAGACTCAAGTTAAAAAGCTACTCGCTTTCAGTTAAGAAATGTAAACGATTTAATAAAAAGCAAACCCGCTATGGCGATATAAATATTCAGAACATAGTGCACATATATAATTAGCACATTGGTGGAGGGGATATTCATGATCAAATTATGGCCTACTAGAGAGTGACCTCCGTTCAAGAAAGTATTATCTTTGTTTAATGTTGCACATGATAGACATGTGTGTAATAAACATCTGGATTAGCTACAGACATTCATAGGAAAAAATAAACGTCAAGGCATCAATTAAATTATTCAAGTGAATTCAAGTTAAGATTATAAACTTCATTTGATTGTAGCGAAAGTAATGTAAAAACGGGACTTACAAAGGCGACGTTGTTTCTGTCTATCCTCTCACGTGACGGAATCAAGAAAGGAAATAGAAAAGAGAAATTGTCATCTATAGACGCCATACCAATATATATATATATATATATATATATATATATATATATATATATATATTAGTAATTAGCATATGACTACTATGGCTGCTGTAAAAAGGAATTGAGGAGAAATCACAAGGAAGTCCTCTTTTGGGGGACCATTGGGAGAATTAAAGAGAGAGAGAGAGAGAGAGAGAGGGCAGTTGGTGAGCATTCCCGTTAAAGTCAAGAGTTTGCAAGAATGAGTTTGGACGAATAATTATTATTAATATTTTTATTTTTCAACGCTTGGCTTATATCAAGCTATTTCGGCGCATAACCTTTATTTATTTATTGATCGATTGTTCTATTTCGTTTTCTGACGCTGTCTGGACATGAAAAAAGCACAGCTCAGCAGTGATAGATTAAAGCATTTTTACAGCGATTGGTCCAGCGGTGGATTGGATAATAATGTTTCGACTTGTTGCAAAACTACAGCAAATAGATTATGTGGCAATCGTTCAACCGTTATATTTTGAGGGAGATGCGTACTATTTTTTCAGAAAATAGAATTATTATTATACATTACACGATTTAGAAACCTCTGCTTACTATGATAATGAATGTACCAATCTAGTATAGCATATGAGAATCTAATTATGAAATGATATTCAGAAATAAATTTTATTAAAACGAACTTTTTCGCACATAACATCACCCTAACTAAATATATATAGTATTTCTTTAATTTCTTTTGTTTCCTTCCTCATCTATTTTGGACCGGGATTTATCTCATAATAATTTCTATTTTTTATGAATGCTATCCTATTTTTAAGATGAGCAATATTTGTTACTCGATTCGCTGTTTATACCCCTAGGAATGTTTCTTTGATCATATCATTTCTCTAACTTTGATAAAATTCTTTTTATTCATTTTGATGTTTATTGAAAATGGATAAAAATGCGTTAATAAAATAGGCCGGTTTTCTACTGACAATTGACTTGTTCGTGTTTGAATATATTGTTTTTGCATTTTTATGGCTTTCGACAGTTGAATCCTGTTTGATCAATAAGTTCAGTTAGTCCTAGCAACTTTGGCTGAGTATAATATCTATAGATCTGGTGAACAGTTTCATTACATGTAAAAACATTCATTTTTTAGCGCGACTAACTATCGAGCTATGTAGTCCTAAATTGTTTAAAATCTGTAACCATCCAAAGAATATGGAGAATCCCCATTGAGGCCTAAAACATTGTACAAAGAGGATACTTTGTCAACGGAGAAAGGTGGAGGAATAAAACCGATCATTCTTTAATAAGTTGCATAAACAAAATATTCTGGTATTTTTTATTTATGTATGGATGTCCGAATCTACGCGAAACTATTGTAGGAGTTACAGTGATTGTTTTGATTTGACACGTGAAAACATAAAAACAGACTTAATCATTGGATCATATAGATTCATAGGACTACTGTTATTACCAAAACATTGTGAAAATAACACTCAATATGAAAATAGTACACTGCTGAATCCAAATAATACAAATAACTAATCCTAATCTAAAAAAATCAGCAACGTTAATCATTGGAATTTAAAATAATGTTCTGTACGGTAGCAAAAAAAAAATTGTAACACTCTATTCATTAATTTCTCCACTCACTCTACATCACCTCTAGAAGATTTTAAAGTATATCTTTACAGCAAAGTTTCCTATATATATATATATATATATATATATATATATATATATATATATATATATATATATACTAACAAAAGTACCCGTCGTTGGCTGGGTTCAAAAACAAGAACAGCGTACAGAAAATAGACTCTGCTATATGAAAGTATGATAGGTTATGAAAGAAAGGGTTGTAATCAGATAGCTTCGAATTTGGGGGTAGCAAAACCAAAACAAAATATGATGAAAGTAAAAAGAAAATAGATAAACCCTATAATTTTTTATACCATACTTGTTCACACTGAAACACTTATCACAATATTCTGTGGATTTATATCAAAAAAACCTTGTTAAACTTTGTGACATACTTCTATTCTAGGGAGGTCAGGCGTGAACGAACACCCAATAATTTTATTATACCATATTTCTTCAAACTGAAAAATAATTATCAAATTATACTTACGCAGATACATATAAAAAGTCTTTATTAAAGTTTGTACCTATTTCCATTCTATGGAGGCCAGGTGCGAACGCAGACCCCACAATTTTATTATACCATCTCTTTTTTAAGTTAAAACATACTTATCAAAGTATTATTATGCACATCTATATCAAAAACACTTGTAAACGTTTTTGTTGATTTTTAATTTTTTTTATTTCCATACTTTGTGGACCAGGCGCGAACGCAGACCCCACAATTTTAATGAACCACTGTTCTGCAAGATCAAACATACCCATTCCTGTGTCTCGATACATCTTCAATCATTATATGTAATCAGTTTTTTTAAAATAGTTCACCATATAGGAGCCTATTCGTGACCAGACACACACACACACAAATACATATATATATATACATATATATACAGATGTTCAGCTTTATATTATATATGTATATATATATATATATATATATATATATATATATATATAAGTGAACCTGTCTATGTGTCTGTGTGTCTGTGTACATTTTCCTCCGCAATAACTCTGTTAATTTTCAGTCTACAGATTCGAAATTTGATATACAGGGTACTGAGATTTGTGAAAATTGATGTGATCAGTTTTCGGCCATATATATATATATATATATATATATATATATATATATATATATATATATATATATATATATTTGAGATGTGGTAGAGTAAGTAAACATTTATCATCCGAATATTTTTTTAATTTGTAAACTGCAAATGGGCATATAACATTTACTCAGCAGTGTGACCTTCTATGATTATATTAACTTGGACAAATACATAAAAGATACTGTCAAGCCTTTTAAATATAAATTAGGCTCTCTCTATAAAATAGAGAAATTATCGCATCTGTAAGTATCCTATATATCTACAAAACCATATCCCAGCCAATCGATCAAGCACTACTCTCTCATTGTTCGACAGGGCACATTTTATCTAATAGGTCTACACACAGCAACCCCTTTTCTATCGCTGAAATTTTTCACCTTGTGCATTTTTACAAGTACTTCAATGAAATCTTCTCCGATGAAGTTTGTGCACCTGTGTCTTTTTGACATAAATATTCTCAATAAATCCGACAATCAACCAAATCTTATCAATTTCAAGGTCATCGAATATATGAAAGCTTTCTACTCTTATAGTATGTTTTCGAACTGTATGCCTATTGAATTTTCCTTCTGCTCTTTGTTTTTTACAACAGACAAAAAATAAATTTTATGTGAGAAAATACCACTATGAATTTTACCCATCATTCTCAGTAGCCTGTTACGTCTGAATGGCAATGTGTCTTGTAACTAGTAAGTACTTAAAATATTTTTATTATTATTTCGCAAACGCAACGAGAGCTGTGTTATTACGATTGTCCGTGCTGTGTAAAAATTAAACACGATGATTTTGTTTTGCAATCATTATTTATTGTTTTTGTATTTTAAGCAGTTGCTCACTATTAGTCAAGAAATGATACAAGATAAATAAAATTGCTAGAGTTGAAATGGTAATAAGTTTCAATTTTGTACGGTGTTCATTCTTTCTCTTAACTTGGAAGCTAATTAAAGTTAAATCTTTCTACTGATTGGGAAAACAATCCGTTGTCTTTTTTTTTAATAAATATAAATGCGTTCATGTCGTCATGTCAAGAATCATTATTCCAATTTTGATTAAAATTAATTACATAATCTTGATACTAAAGAATGTATAAAATTAATAATTTTAGCTTAAGGGGTTTTCAGAATAAATTGTCATACAAGGAATCTTACTTTTTAGGTATATAATGATAAATGCAAATCTAACTTAAATTATCAAATAGAGAGCTGTACCAATATCGTGTCTAATAAAAAAAATTTAAATACTAATCGAACCCTACAATTATTGAAATATTTATTATTTAATGTTTAATACGTATTGTAACAGGTATCTTAATCAGCATGCCTTTGATCTCGATAAATTCTAATTTACTTTTGTTTGGAGGAATAGTGTAGACTTAATTTAAAATGGCATTGGGCATCACTGTCTTTTTCCAGCTTATTGTTGTGGGCTTTCACTAGTTAACAACATATGACCTCTTCTTAACTGTATAATTACATGAATAGATACAAACTCAGTATGTGACGAATGTACTTTCCATAGTATGTCATCTTGGAAGTATGTGCTACGACTATAACTCTCTGTATGTTCGGTTTTCGTTTAATACAAATTACATTTTCCAAAGCATATCGATGTCCGTGTTATCATTCAATGCCACAAAAACTTGGTGACAATGAACTCGACTCACAAAAGTGATACTCACAAAACAAGCGACGAATAACTCAAAATAAAAAAGACCATCAACGAAAATATTCAGTTTGAGCACGAATGAAAAAAAGAATAAAATTACACCAGTAAAAACACACTGTAAGAACGCAGTAGCATTCTCAACAAATAAGAGAAACCAATTAAAAATGTCAACAAATACGAAAAACAGAAAAGATCGTTTTGTCGGATACCAACAAAAGTTTACAGAACTGTACTTGTAGGTATCCTTATTTATAACTAAAGGGAATAAAACGGTAAACATATTTTTCTTCAGCTAACGGAAAAAAGTAAACTGTAGCAAGTATTAGCGATAAACTGTAATCGGTAAAATTACAGCTCTTTTGCACAAGTTAGAAATTTTCGCTCTTGAGTAAAAATTGTATACGATTTGTATGATTGTATAGAGCTTATTTTAAGTATATTACAACAACATCGACAGTAACAGAAACTAGGGAAACCATAGATGCTTTAACAACAGAAAATGAAGGAAAAGCTATCCCAGCAATAATATGAACTATAAAAACCAACAGATGATAGATGTAAGATGGTGAAGAAAGGCAACAATAATCACAAAAACAGCAGAAAAACATAGAAGAACGTCTACAAAAACTTATAAGCTTAAGCAATAAAACTACCACGGACAGTAACACAGCATTTTCACAATACATTATATGAAACACCATAGAGATATTTATCTACATTCTCATCTAAGACCAAACATTCATCGCTTTTTTAAATGGTATGAAAACTTTATAACGCCTATTGCGAGGATTTACCTGATCCGACAAAAATCGTCTGCTTTTACAAAAGCTAGGAACTTTTGAACACATTAGGTTTGTGGACTACATACTGCTTATAAAGACTATGGATCTGGAATTCGCGGAAACCATTAAGTTACTATCAGAACTTTTAGTCAAAGCACATCATTGTTTCATAAACAAATAGAGATGTTTTATTTTTGCTAGGCGGGACCAGAAAAGTGATTCAACATTTGCCTGTTTCAGAATAAGAATTGTCAAATGTGTGGCAACTTTATCATGAAATGTCGCATTGTCGAATTCGATGAAAAGAAAAAAAAGAAAATCAGACAGAGAAAATTTAACGAAAGGACGGCAAAAATTTACGAAAATATGTAATAGTCAATATTATTACTAAGACCATGAAATTAAAGTTGGAGACTGAGGCAGACCTTTCAATTATACATTTACATAGAATGAACAAACGTAACAAACCGACTTTCAATGTAAACATTAGTCAGCTAGCACAGTGACTTGCAATAAGATCATTTTATTGGAGAATTATATCTATCAATAAAATTGAAGGTAGCTATTAAAAATTGGAGGCGAATATTCTACAAAAATCTGAAAACATATTCGGGTTTTACTAGCTCCAGTGTTATAAACTTGGAATTAATCAGCCAACACTTAAGATCAGCGAATATATGAGCTGAGGAAAGCTAAAGAAACGAAGGAAGTGAGGCAAATAATTTCCGTCTACACGATGTGGTACGGTCACGAAAAATTATTTCGACTTTATCCGACAATATCTTGAACAACTCCTCCGAAACCCCGGCCACCTTCCTTTAAACGAGCACGTACGACCCCGAACAAGTCCGTCGATACGACATGACGATCTCGAACAATTCCTTCGAAACGACACGATACGATCCCGAATAACGCAATCGAAACGACACGATACCTACCGAATAACGCAATCAGAACGACACGGTACGATCCCGAATAACGCAATCAGAACGACACGGTACGATCCCGAACAACTCCGTAAAAACGAGACGGTACAATCCCGAAAAACGCAATCGAAACGGCACTGTACGATACCGAATAACGCAATTAGAGCGATAATGTACGAACCCGAATTTAAAAAAAAATCGAAACGACACGGTACGATCCGAACAACGTCTTCGAAACGACCCGGTACGATCTCGAATAACACAATCAGAACAACACAATGCGATCCTGAAAAATACAATCAGAATTACACAGTACGATTCCGAATAACACGCTCGAAACGACACGGCACGATCCTGAACAACTCTGTAGAAGCGACCCGGTAACAGTGCAACATCTGCAGTTACTTCCTGGACGAATTTGGCGTCGCCTTTTATAGTCTTTGGACGATCTCATATTCGCCGTAGCTAGATTGACTAAGGCACTGACACACCACTTTTAAGCACTTCCGCGCATGGCCGTCAAACTTTTCTTTGATCTTCAGATCACACAAATAGTAATAGTAGGTAGGCCATTTTTTCCTGGTGCTTCGCTTGGATAACACAGGTTAAGAAACTTTCTTCAATAGTGCTTTTGTCTGTCGTATCATGTCATTACTCTTACTCTAGATTCCTGCAATCTTTTAGCATTACTCTTTTATGAGATTTCCTTATGTGATCCTCTGTAGAGCACTGGGGCAATTTCTGAGAAGGTAATGTCATACTTCAGGGCAATTATTTTGGCACATTGGACGCGCATGTTATATGTGGTATGCTATTTCATTAACTAACCCTGAGTGTTGGCTATTGATCTTTGTCATTGTACCCATTCTGAACTACGTATTGCATCTTCCCTGCAGATTCCTTACTCAAAGAGTATCTGCCTTCTTATACGGTCAAGCGACTGCATTGTCGGGCACCACCTCTTTATCGATAACCTTTACATGTAACCTATTACGTTCGCGTGTGCAGTCGTAGCCGTCTTGTCGTCTTTAAGCTTAACGCTGTGCCAATACAGTGCCTCCAAAATAGTGCACCGTATTCTTACCGAAGTACGTGTTATTGTGCGATAGGATATCAATTATTCCGTTTCTCGGTGGTAAGTGGGCGCACTGAAATAGTATGTGTACGCGAGCACAGTAAATCTCTTTCCGTAAAACCTCGCGTTTTTGATCGTAAAAATGCAATTTTTGTCCCTCTTTCAAAGATCACACTTTCCAACTGCTTGATAATGCGAGCAGAATCTTGTCCTTGTAACTGCTTCCAGGTAGCAAAACGCTAAAAGCCACAGTCTATCAACGTACGACGCTGTGAAAGGATTCCTTTTCAAGTTACCCTTGTCACGTAAGAATGAATCCTCGGTCAGGGAACTGAAGTGTGACTTCTGATCTCGCCCAAGTCAAGTATTCTGATTAAAAGTGACCAGATATGATCTTTTCATGCAGCAGAACCTCGTTGGTAGCACTGGCTAGTTTTCACTTCGCGGCCGGGTGCTTGTCAATTTTTCTCGCGTCAGGGTTTATATGCCGTCGCTTCATCTGTCGGTTGTATGCTAAGAAAAAGAAACAGTAATTCACAATCTGCCCTCCGTTTCTTACTAGTCTACTGATTAAATTTTAAACATGTATATATGTATATATATATATTAGAATTCAGGTGAAAGAACTGACCCACTAAATTATCGCCCTATTAGCCTCCTCCCGCTTTTCGCCAAAATATTTGAGTCCTTAGTTAATCAAGCCCTAGTCCAGCACCTAACAGCTGCTAAACTCCTGACTGACAAACAATATGGATTCAGGCAAGCCCGTTCAACAGCAGATATCTTAACTGTAGTTTCTGAACGTATATACCGTTCATTGGATAAAACAGGGGAGGGTAGAGCGGTGGCCCTTGATATATCTAAGGCTTTTGACAGGGTATGGCACGATGGTCTTCTAAGGAAAATTAGATCATATGGAATCACTGGAAGAATTCATAATGTAATTAAATCCTTCTTAAGTAATAGAAAAATCAAAGTTGTCCTCGACGGACATACATCCAAACAATATGACATAAATGCGGGAGTACCTCAGGGGTCTATCCTTGGACCTCTATTATTCCTGATATTCATAAACAACCTCCCTGATAATATTGTTTCGGAGGTGGGTATATTTGCCGATGACACCACTCTCTATAACAGATATGAGGGGAAAACAAATGAACACATATCCAAGGAAATGGCAGAAACACTAGAGGACGACCTCCAATCCGTAGTGGAATGGGGACAAAAATGGTTGGTCACATTCAATGCTGCTAAGAGTAAGCTTGTTTCCTTCAATAACTACAAGAAACCTTCTCTATCACCAATAGCAATGGCCAAGAACACATTACCTGAAAGTACTTCTTTTAAACTCCTCGGCCTAACGTTTACAGGGAATATCAACTGGAATAGATACATTGAGAGCATTGCCAAGGCTGCTGCAAGGAAGGTTGGCTCCCTCTACCGTGCTAGAAAACTACTTACGCCTGCCAGTATCCTCTACCTCTATAAGGCAACCATTCGCCCATGTATGGAGTACTGTTGTCACATCTTGGCTGGTGCATCTGCTGCTTGTCTCTCGCTCCTGGACAGGGTTCAAAAAAGAGTCGCCAACCTGATAGGTCCTGAACTGTCATCTAGGCTTCAGCCTCTGTCCCATCGACGAGATGTTGCATCCCTCTGCCTGTTCTACAAATACTTTAATGGTGAATGCTCTGACGAACTGCAAACACTTGTACCTCCCCGACGTAACTACCCCCGACAAACCCGACAAGCTACTAAGTCTCATCCCTTTACAGTAGAGATCCCTAGGTGCAAGAAAGCCTTTTACTCCAATAGTTTCTTCCCCAGAACTGCGGGTCTTTGGAACTCCCTTCCGGGATTCTGCTTTCCCAACTGCAATGATATGCAGAAGTTCAAGTGTAATGTTAACAAACATCTTTCTACTCTTCTCCCTTCATAATGACCCCGCTAATTAATTCCCTAATAGTAGCCCCCTGCTTCAAAGTGGCACTGTGCCTTGTTTGGGGTGAAAATTGAATAATATATATATATATATATATTTATTTATATGTATAATTGTCTTTTACAGTAAAATAGTAATGAGTCCATAGCAAGTCGACATATAATCTTTACGCTTTCTCTCTCCCTTGTATTAGTGAGATGTCAGCGAAATGGATCGTCGTGGAGAGGGAAGGAACGATAATTCTGCTTTCATGCTCGATCAATCTAAAATCTCAGAAAAATCCTCTCTCTCTCTATCTTATCTCATTATTTCTGCCGTTCCTTGGTCTGCACTAAGTCACCGCCGCACCGCACTATGCCGCGGTGAGGTGTAGCGGGGTGGTTCCTTCAACCACTCTACCACGACATGGCATGTTCCAATTGGTTTCCTGTGTTAACTAGGGATTCCCACACTAGTTGCACCTGCAAGCCTGGCGCGCGGTTTCTAATGCCTCCGGGGTCACGCTCGTGATCCTTGGGTCAGGTGAGCTGTTATTGAGGTGTAAACATTCATTCTCCAAAACATGACTCGTTACTTAATTGCACCGGCTCAGAGAATATGTTTTCGCTCAACTTTTAAAATGACATTATTGGTTATGGATTAAACAAAGGCATCTATTGAATGATTTTTTTTTACTCAGCAGGGATTTTTGCTATCGCCCGGACACACCAATATTTAATAAAGAATCATGCCTTCCTTTTTTCTCTAGTGAATTTTAAGTTTTCGCCCCTTTTGGGATGAGCCCAACCGCCCACTTGGACGGTCATGTCACAATACAGTTGAGTGCTGAATTTCGGTTATATCTATAGCAACGCTGCTCCAGTTTCCTATGACATCAAGCATAGCTAGCTACCAATGCATTGGGCTGGATATTCGGAGTTGAACTATTTGCAATCGCCAATTACTGTCCATACTTTGGTTTTAGCTTTTACTTGGTTGATTACACCGGGATGTCCACTAGACCGATGAATCGCCTGTACTGAAGAAACCGTATGTTATGCAGCCACGGCACACCCAGGTTCTCTGGGTTATTTCATTTTACGGATTTCAGTTAACCATAGCTCTGATACCCGACTAAGTTGGTCAGCTTGATTATCGTGATTTAATGAGCCCCACATTCAGTGCATATTCCGACGGTAATTCTCCTAGCGTACTGAGCCGACGCCTTATTAAAATTTCAGGGCTTGCTTTTGTGTGCACTCTCGTCTGTACGGACACTGTATCAGTCATCCACCGATATACACATGCATACTCTATTGTAAATTAATGTTTTGGCTTTCAACTATAATGCAAGTTTGACAACTCGCAGTATAGCATCAAGATGAGTCAAGTTTATATGCTTGCCTTCATCCGCCAAGGAAGCATTGCTTTCAACACATACGAGCGTTCTAAATACACTTTAACATTAACTTTTAAACAACTTCCATAATATATAGATTTTCCAGCAATATTTTATACTTACAATCAAACAAATAATTATAACCAAGCATCTCAATTTAACACTTAATATAAAAGCCTGATTAATTGTACCATTAAATTAATAAATGTACATAGTGTCTAAAAATATACTATTTGGTAGTAATCTCTCTATCAACAAAATGCTATAATCAGTTTCAGATCGTATACTCGAGACGTGCCTTCAAACTTTTTTTAGTTTTCTCCAATTTGAGTAACCACATTTGTGCACTTATGGCGTCGACTTCTTTATATCCATGTATAAAGAACCTGGTCAAATATGGAACGAATAACAAGATAAGAATTAAACAAAAATGAAAAATGTGACAACTGTTTTCTCAGATAAAACGAAAAATTTATATAGAATGGAAAAAGAACAAAGAAACAGCTTGTACTAAACTCCACAACGGAAAAATACCAATTATCGGAAAAGTATACTTATAAATCTATCAACCAAGAGGCTACAGAAGTAGCGACAAAGTTAGGCATAGAATATAGAGTTAATAGGTTAGCAAAGACAAATGTGTTCATAATTTTAAAAGACCACAAGGGTGATTATATTAATAAGCCAACTTGCAGGCTAATAAACCCGGCTAAAAGCCAGATCGGCCTAGCTAGCAAGTCTATAATTAGATAAATAGTAAAAGAGATAAAAGGAAAATCAAACCTTAATTTGTGGCCAGACACAAGCGCGGTACTGGACTGGTTTAAAAGCATAACTGAGCCACACAGATGTAAATTCACACAACTGGATATCGTGGATTTTTACACCTCAGTTACTAAGTAAACTCTGGAGAAATCATTACTTTTTGCATCAAAATATAAAAAGATAAGTGAGCTGGATGAAGAAATCATTATGCAAGCAAGGAAAACGCTCTTATTTTTTAAGGAAAAACATGGGTCAAAAAATCATATCCAGAAGACCTCTTATGAAAAACAAATTTCCAGGCCAATTTTTTGGGGTTATATAGAGATGATGGACACTGCCTATCGCGAAATTGCAATGGACGTACACTAGACAGGCTTAGAAAAGATTTAGCTGATTTTTTTTAAGGAACTAGGTTTTACAATAGGTATAAAGACAAATTTATATAAAGTATTTTTTAGATGCAACTCTAGATCTGGAGACAAAAATACATAAACCCTTCCATAAACTAAATGAAAAACTCATGTACATAAATAAGGGTACATGCCACCCACGCACAGTGTTTAAAAATATGTTAGCTAATATTAGCAAAAGAATATCAAGACTTTCTTCGAATGCTGAAAAATTCGATCAAGCAGCGCCATATAATAATGAGGCACTACATAAAAGTGTATTCAGTGAAAATAGAAAATTCCAACAGACCCAAGATCAAAATGAAAATAAAAAAAACAATAGGAGACGAAATATAATTTGGTTCTTACCTGAGTTCTCACTTAGTATAAAAAACTAGAGCAGGACATCTTTGTCTTTGACATCTAGATAAGCATTTTCCAGAAAAGTACAGACTTCACAAACTCTTTAATAGAAATACTGTGAAAGTAAGTTACTCGACAGCACCATCGATCAAGTCTATAATATCTAAGGAACCAGAAAAGAGAGTTAACGCAGGCTGCTCCAGCAGGATCAAAAATAAGTGCACATTGGAGGTCAACTGTAAAGCTGAATCCCTTGTTTACGAAGCTACAATAATGGACCAATCGACAGGCATACGGGAAAATATATAGCTATGACCCAAGGCCTATTTAAACAAAGATATTATGCGCATATGAGCTCGTTATTATTTATCTATTTTCGAAAGAGTGGCACGTGCAAATGGAGAAGAACAAAAAACAGAGTTATGGAAAATTTGTGTCGAGAATTGTCTAAAGTTCCGACTTTTTTTTTTTTTTTTGCTTTCACTTTAATGAGAACGTGAATTTTTCAGGTGAATTTATTCGACACAATATGATTTAACTAAAAAATAAAAAAGATTAATATTTAGGTGGTATTGTGGACTCTCACTCCTTTAAAAAAAAACCTTGTACAACTGTGTGACATATTTACATTCTATGGAGGTCAGGCGCGAACGAACACCCAATAATTTTATTATACTATATTTCTTCAAATTGAAACATAATTTTCATAGTATACTTACGCAAATAGATCTGAAAAGTATTTGTTAAAGTTTGTGCCATATTTTCATGGAGTACAGGCGAGAATGCAGACCCCACAATTTTATTATACCATCCCTATTTAAATTGAAACATCCTTATCAAAGTAGTCTTATGTACATCTATATCAAACCCCCTTATAAACGTTTTTTTTTCATTTTTTATTTCCATACTTTGGGGGCCAGGCGCGAACGCAGACCCCACAATTTTTATTAACCACCGTTATGCCAGATCAAACATACCAATTCCTGATCCTCGATACATCTTCTATCATTATATGTAATCAGTTTCTTTTAAATAGTCAATCATATAGGAGCCTATTCGTGACCACACACACACACACACACACACACACACACACACAGCTTATATTATAGAAGAGTTATATATATATATATATATATATATATATATATATATATGTGTGTGTGTGAGTGTGTGTGTGTGTGTTGGAAAAAATATATAATTAATTTTGGGGGAATATATATATATATGCATATATATATATATATATATATATATATAACTCATCTTCTATAATATAAACTGAAAGTCTCTGTGTGTGTGTGTGTGTGTGTGTGTGTGTGTGTGTGTGTGTGTCTGGTCATGAATAGGCTCCCATATGGTTGACTATTTTAAAAAACTGATTACAGATAATGATAGAAGATGTATCGAGGATCAGGAACATATATATATATATATATATATATATATATATATATATATATATATACAAGTTTGGTTTTGCTAATTGTCGGATGTTTCGGTGTATTTACGTCAAAGGGGATGCAAGGCCTTTTAGTTCGCCAGAGCCATTAAAATTATTGTAGAACAGGCAAAAGACGCAACATTTCGTCGATGAGACAAAGTTTAAAGCCTGGATGACAGTTCATGGCCAGTCAGGTTGGTGATTGTCTTTTGAATCTTTTCAAGGGGCCAGAGACAAGTAGCAAATGCACTAGTCAAGATGTGACAACAAAACTCCATACATGTGCGAATTGTGACCTTGTAGAAGTACAGGATACTTTAAGGCGTAAGTAACTTTCTGGCGCGTTAGAGAGAGCCTACTTTTCTCGCAGCAGCCCTGGCAATACTCTCAATGTATCTGTTCCAACTCACCAAGAACAAAGTTAGACCGGTACTGGATTTCAGAGAATTAAACAGGCATGCAGCCTGCAACATTGGAAAGAAGATTGACGTATGCTGAGAGGTTATGAGGCAATGAAGGAGGATGAGGCGGGTCACTAAGATTGTCGATCTAAAGTCGGCTTATCTCCAGATCCATGTAGATGAAACACTCTGGCAACACCAATTGGTCCGGGGCAAGGGGAAGATGTATTGCCTGAAGAGGTTAGGCTTTGGGTTGAGTTCAGCCCCCAAATTTATGACTGCCGTGCTGAAGACGGGGTTAAGTAAAGACTGTACAGTGGACAAGGCCACTAGTTCGTACATTGACGACATTCTCGTGGAGAAAGCAGAGGTGACAGCGAAGAAAGTGAGAGGCTATGTCGAGAGGTATGGGTTGACTGCAACACCGGCAGAGTCCCTGAAAGGAGGAGCGACGTTGGAATTATATTAGTTGAGTTATATTACAGCAGAATAATGTAGGAAAATTGATGTTTGCACAGTATAAATGATTTCCCTGAAGTCAAGGATGACCTTACCAAGCGAGATTTTTCCCGGTGTGTGGAAGATTGGTTTGCCATTACCATTTGGCCAGATGGTTGCCGACTGCATGCAGCTTTATTAAAAAGCAAGTTGGCGCGGACAGCTGGGAAGATGCAATTGACCAAGAAGCCAGGCGCATGATAAAAGAGTTCACTGTAGAAGTGAAATGCTTAGACCTAGTAAGAGGGAAATGGCACATAAATGGAGCTCTTAAAAGGTAATATGGAATAATTCTAGCAGCCTGGCATTAGAGGCTCTGTAAGAAATAAGATGAATAATCACTGAAAATGTTGCGTGGCTACGAAGTAAGGATAATAGTTTAAACATCAATGTTGCATCCATAGTGTAAACATCAATGGATCTCGATGTTATAAAGAATCACTTTGTAACGTGATCTACAAACAGTAGACCTGCGACCAGACTCAGCAATTGTGGTGTATATGGTTAGAAAAAAACGTACCGGGCGTATCTGCATCGCTCTTTGGGAAGGAAAAAAGAAAGGATGACTAGTTCTTTTATATACACAAAGGGCATCTTGGGAAAGCAGGGCATGATGGAAGAAGCTATTTTTCCCTATCTCTTCCTTTTTTTCTAGATAGGAGGATATAAAAGCCGGGAAAAATTTCCTGACAGTTGCAAAAAGAAAAGAGTTGTGAACATCTACTCTTGAAAAGTATGTCGTGTTGCTGACATTCGGATTGTGCGGTGTGACATTGGTGGCGAAAGACCAGGTGTGGTCGATTAGAAAAAGAAGAGGGAAGAAACGTGCTGTTGTCGAGCGAGTGGCACAATCCTTCCCGAACCCCAAGACTCAATCCTGATTATAACCCTAGATCAAATCAGAAGTGTCAGGACGTAAGCGAATCAAAGGCGGAAGCTGAAAAGCTTAGCAAGCCTCGACTTAGAGCACTAGGCGACCTTAATTAGGGAAGTCGGTCTAAAGGTAAAGGTTGATTCAATCACAATGTGGTAGAATATATTAAGTGTTTCAATAATATGTTTCTTTTTGGAAGAAAGAATCGTGTAAGACTGGCTGAAACGAAATATCAGTGCCACATCAATCTGTTGTCATGCACGAATGGCGACATCATTTAGCCATAGTAGAGATAGCGGAATAAGAGCAAGTGGAGATCAAAGTGGGTAAGGAGGGGTGGATGCAACCAACCAATCCTCATTGTACAACCCGATGGATATTAGGGACAGTATCTGCAGTACTCCTCCGGTACACATTCGCAGTTGATGGATTTCCACGTCACAACTTAGTGTTATGTAAAAAGGGACAGACCCCAGTAAGTAAAAGAGCAAACTAGATAAGTTGAAAATGATGTTTGGAAAAGGTTGGAATCGAACCAAGTAAGAAAAGTTTAAAAAAAAGAATACACATTGAAATCCTAGGAATGCAGAACGATTGTTATTGTTCTTGAAAATAAATATTTTTTATGTAATAGATAAATATTTAATAAATAAATATTTTTTTATGTCATAGATAAATATTTAATTTAGGAATGCATTCGAGTGTTCATTCTTTTAGAAATAATTGGATATTAAATGTGTAAGTTAAAAGAATAGAAAATACGTGTTTAGAAATAATGATTAACAAAATAGGTTAAAAACGATACAATTAATTTAGGAATTTCTTTGTTACTAGACGTGTGAACGCATGTGTAAAGCGCACATGTAATTTGAAACGTGAGGGAGTCACATTGTTTTACCGCGCCTCTGAGTTAATCAAGTAAGGAGATTTCTAATATATTGAGGCAGGGTTCGAAGGAAGACACAGCAGAGTGCGACTTAGTCGAATCCGCCACATTAGGAGCTGAAGCTCTCTTGGGGGCGAGAGGGGGCGAAAAGACCATGTAGTTGTAAAGGCTTGAATCCGTGACGATTGTCCTCTCCAGCTGATATGAATAAAGAATCGTCTGTATTTGTAAACTGTTGTCTTCGTTTGTCGTCATTCTACCAAAAGGAAAAGATAAATGTGTTTTGTCTATCATCATGTAAACGAACTTTCTGTAACTCCCTCAAAGTATAATGTGTCCCCACCATTATCATTAAGTAATGAGTCTCCCCTCTATTGATGTAAAAAGCATTGTACACATCACATCACTCAGTCTCTGTCATAAATGGTCTTGTTATAAAATGTATCCCATCATCTATAAACAGAAGAATCTACACACTCGACGATATATACACTCCTCAATATATGTACACCCCACACACACACAATAAGATACGATTCCCGTTATGAACCTCCACTACACAACACTTAGACATAGGCAGAGTTTACTTTCCTGCAGAATCGAAAGTCAATGAAGTCCCTCAAGAAGAACCCCTGCGGCGGTTTCATCGCGAACGAACACGCCTGTCTTGTATGATGAAATACTAGACTAATAATAGGTCTTTAAGGTCATGATGCCTGTGATAAAATACTGTGACAGGAAATTGACACACACCAGTTATTCTGAAGCCTCTAGTGTTTTTTGAAGGCAAAAAGAAAAAAAATGATTGCTACTTCTCTTTATATATGTGCTATCGTGTTACCTGGTATGCAAATGGAATGCTTCTGTTTTTTAATAAAAAGGCTTCTTTTTAAGAGACTTGTGCAATTGTGATTTGGATGTTAAAGTAGCAAGTTTTGAATGCAGTTAAAAGTTTCGGAGTAGTGAGTTTTGACAGCATTGCGTCATTTTAACCCGGTTACTTAGGAAGTGTGGAATAGTTAATTATTTGCTATTAAATTTAAAAAGGGAATAGTGTGACAAGCATGCGCGGAAGCGCTCAGAAATTTTATGTCGCTGTTTTAGGAATGCCTATCTACAGCGAAAGTGAGTTCGTGCAAGGGCTATAAATGGTCGAGGCCAAAATTATTCGAAGAGTAACGGCCGAGGTTGTTCTAGTAACATGTCGTGTTGAGTCGTTCTGGATCGTGTTGTCTCGAATCTGCGGAAGTGTTCGGGTTCTGATTAACGAAGTTGTTTAGGATCGTGTATGGAATCGACGGAGGTGTTGGAATTTGAATCGACAGCTTTGTTCAGGATCGTATCGAGTCGCGTGGACAAAATTGTTCGGGACTGCGCCGGAGCATGTGGACTGAATTGTTCAAGATTATCTTAAGTCGTGTGTAGGACATTGTTCGTTTTCCGTTTATTAACCAGCTTAATTTACGGTTGTCGGAGTCGTTCTTTTGCATGTGACAATAAGTTTTATTTTGTCTCCCTTGTCGCGTGAATCAACTAATTCCTGTTTAATTTGAGCGTTATAAAAGTTATCTGTGATTTGATTGGCTCCGCCCTTTAGGTTCCTCTGCAACCTCCCTCTTTTAGACGCGATGTTGCCAGTCTCACACTAAAATAAATATTATTATGACATATATTTTGTATAACTATCTAATCTAGCCCCTTCTACTTTTTTCGACTTATTTTGACTCTTTTGTTTAAATATCTTTATCAATTTCCTGTACTTAAAACGTTGCAATACAGAGGTTTATCTCCGTACCTTTTTTTCCAATAACTGAAAGCTTGTGGAACTTTTTTTTCTGTTGCCATTTTCCTCTTCACTATATCAACACTTAGGGCAGTAGGCATCTCATATATTTGTCATATTTTTTATTCTTGTTACTACTGATTAACACGACAAAGATGGAAATATGGATTATACAAACAATTATGACATGTGAAGCAAGGCAATCACGTTTTTTTAGAAAGGGTAAACGATTTGAAAACTAAAACGAATGAAATAAATTAATTCCGGGGCAATAGGAATATTTGAAGATTATGACACTTATGCAAAATGACTGAAAAATATGTAAACTGACGAGTGGAGATAAAACTAATAGATAAATAATTGCTGAATATTTGTTGGAAAAAAATAATAAACACCACGGAATATTTGTTTGAAAATATAATAAACACGAAGAAATAAATGCATTCTTGGTTTGAAAGATTCACGATTTTAACTGAAACATTATCACCTAAGAATGCGTATACACTAATGAATATGCCAGATTGTATAACAAATCAAAAATTACCAAAAGTATGAAGTAGACTATTCTATACAGAATGATTGCATCCCTCAAAAATCGGTGGAAAATACTAACGGCAAATCTGAATTAACTTGTTTACTAATTGAAAAACAGTTTAATTTCTCTAGATAATGCTTGGAAATGACTCCCCGTCGCCCACAAAGGCAATGATATAAATATAGTATGGATGGTGGTATAATCAGCTGTGAGTTGCGGAGCGAACCAAAAAATCTGAATATAGGATTTATGATCGTAAACCCAATATATTTGGGAATTTTACGTTAGTTTACGACGTTTTGCAGTTTGCAGCAATTGATGACTTTTTCCTGGCTCGCAGCGGATCGGGAGTCGTTTTAACCGAAAAATTACTGAAATCATAAAACGACCGAAAAAGATAACTCGACAGCCAGCTATCAACAAAGTTTTGCGTTCTTTACCATACACACCAAGACAGAAAGTACATACATAGCCAAGACGCGACTAGAGCACTTTATGTGTTACGTGGGAGACACAATAAGGTATATGAGAACGAAAGGGAGTAATAGAATGGAATATTTGGTAAAAACAAACTATAAGGAATGTTATTCTATTGTAGAGAAAACAACTAACCATAATGACTATAATACTACTCCAAAGTTTTCATGCTATATAGAGCGTTCTGCAACGTCCGCATTCTTATGTCATGTGAAGGAAAACAGTTTGCGAACAGTCGAAAGAAAAGATATTAGAATATCTCAAAATCAATTTTTAACGCAACAACAAAGAAGTCATTTTAACTGTTTTATTTGCTGTTTCATGCATACACAAATACACATATATATATATATATATATATATATATATATATATTATTGTTTATTTTTATTTTCATGTATCTATACAAACTTAGAGGTATAAGTGGTAAACAAACAGGCTAAAAAGTGCTCAATACGTAAGTAGAGCTAAATATGTTTTTTTTTTTTTTGTTTTTTTACAACTTTAAAATATTAACTTAGTTCATCACAATTGTTTCCGCAGGCAGAGGAATTTAATGTCTGTTTCTTCAGATGGTAAATTTCAAAATGAGAATGGAAGAGGATATGTTTGGGGGGGGCGTGTGGATATTACGACTAAAAGAGAACTATACATAGAGATAAATATAATTATAAAAAATCAATTATATAAAGGAAGAAGAGATAGAAAAAAGGGAAAAGGAAAAGAAGGAAACAAAAAACGTATATATATGTACCATGGACATAATCAGTTGAACATAAAAGTGATAGGTGTGAGTTAACGTATTTGAAATGACATAAAAACGACTTTTGGGAATTTTAATATTTAAAAGGAGAGGAATATTGTTTGGGGTCGTATTGTATGTGGAAGGAGTGGGTTTTGTAAATCAATGGGCTTAGAGGTATACACACAAAAACTAAAAATTAGTGATATTTATAAAAACTAACTAAAATAAAAAAAGTACAATATATTATGAATAATACAATATAGAACGGTATTAAATGATATAAAAGATGTAAAATATGAGGAACGTAGAAGCAATTGATGATTGTATGTAAATGTTTGTATTTTGTTTGTTAGTCATAAACTAAAGTGGGTAAGTACTAATATTAAAGTGTGTTGTAAGTAGATTAAGAGGGTTATTTTAGATGGACTTTTCAAGAGTGTTAAATTGCTACATATCTTGAGTTGTAGTATTTACAAATAGTTAATGTTTAAACTTCAAAAGTTTAATGATTTATCTTGAAAATCATTAGTAAAGAATTTTCTGTATAAATATAGGCAATAGAAGGAGTTTAAAGATAAACATTTACTCATTTTTTTAGGAATGTCTCAATTAGTAATAAGTAATTGTGAGATAAAATGTATAAGAATAACAGAGGGAGTCTCCAAAAAAATTAAAGCGTGAAATAATATAATGAAATGATGTGTAGCTCAGTAATACCGGCGCTTAGATGTAGGGATGTTTGGTTATACTGTGATATGAATAATAAAATATAGAGCGATGTAAAAGATGAGGAGCAATTTATGGTGTAGTGGTCTATGGTTGTAAAATATTTTATCGTAACAAGCTACAATGGGTAGAGAAATAATGTTAAAGAGTACAATTATTAGAATGAATTAGTTATATTGCATGAACTTTAGTCAAGCGTAAAGATGCTGAGGATGTGAGATTTGTAGTGTCTACAAATAATTGACGTTTCACTTCTTATGTATGATAATTAATCTATATCTTTGATATTAATAATAAAGAATTTTTCGTATAGACAGATGAAACAGGGTGAGTTTAAAGATTTATAGGTACTAGATTTTGTAAAAAGTATTAGTTTAATAGTAGGTGTACGTTTATTTTGAATAAGGTTTAGATGGTGGGTAGTTACCGAGGTTTTGTTGGGGTTGTTGGGGTTGTTGGAGTTATTAAAGTGGCATTTATGAACCTTAAATCGGTATCTAAATGAAGTTTCAGCGAGTCCGATGTAGTACTTTTTATCATTGTTTTTTTCTATAGGGGAGATTGCACCTTTGTAGACTACTTCTGTCTTAGCCATTGCTGTTTTAGTTGACATTCTGATTTATTTATGCAGTTAGTTTTTGTATTATTGTTATTATTGTGATTATTGTTGTTGTTAAGTATTCTATTATCATGTTTTTAATTATTCTTTCTAGGTTGTCACTTCAACTGTAGCTGAGTTTTATTGTGTTTTTATTAAATATTATTTGAAAAATGTTATTTAGGGAGAAGTGATTGTTAATAAATTTGAAGAATTTTTTCCTGGTTTAGTCTTAATTATTGTCTTAAAATTTATTACACCCACTTTAAATACAATTATTAAATCTAAACTATGTAATTCTTATTTAACTTCACATCATTTTATAACGTCACTTTTATAGTTTAGTTAGTTTTCATAAATATCCTCATTCTTTTTTAGGTTTTTGTCTGTATGTCTCTCAACCCACTAATTTTTGATTTTTCCCTCAGCCACATCAAATACTCATCCAACAAAATAACCCATTTTTTAAAAGTCGAACCACCGAAATTCTCTCATTTTCCCTTATTAATTACTTATATTCTTTTTGCTTATTAATTACCTATATTCTTCTAACTATTCTTAATTTTAACTTGAATCACCCAGTCGTCGCAAACACTATATAAATAATAGGACGTATTTTAAATGTAATTAACTTGATGTATGTAAAGTATCTACCATATAATAGCTTTCCTATTCAAAACTTCTAGAGCTTTTGTATAAGTTATATAAGATGTAGGTTAAAATGCAATTATCTAGACGTATATTTCATTGTAGCATTGAAAAAATTCCCGAAAAAATGTTCACTTTATATAAACCCCTACTACACCAAGCTACGTAGGCCTTGTTGACGCGTTTTTATATAATTTCAAATACGTAAACCCCCACGCCTATCACTTTTATATTTATCTGATTTTGTTTCTGGTATATTTCTATGCTACGTTGTTTCCTTCTTTTTGTTGTTATAAACTCTGCCTTTGTCTAAGTGTTGTTTCTTTATATAAATATGTTTTAGGATTATACTTACTCTCTTAATATATATATATATATATATATATATATATATATTTATTTATTTCCTTGTTTCGTAATATCTAAAAATGTCGATATAAATCACATCCTCTTACATTCCCATTTTGAAATTTAGCATCTGAAGAAACAGATATGGAATTCCTCTCTCTGTTGAAACAATTGTAATGGACTAAGTTAATATTTTGAAGTTGTAAACTAAATATTTTGTGTATATATATATATATATATATATATATATATATATATTACCTAGTGTGTACCGCTCTGAATATATATATATATATATATATAGTAATTTATAAAATATATATGTCGATTAAGCTACACTGAATATTCAGCGTTTCATCTATTCCAGAATTCCTCAGGCTTATGCGTGAATTCTGTGGTTGTTTATCGTTTTTATATGGTCCTCTTCTATTGAGGATTTAGTTAGTCAATCAGCTTTCTAGTATCTACCGCACCCCTTCCTATCAGCCAATGGGCATGCATTTTATCGAACAAAGGATCTGTTTTAAAACTAGGTTAGTGGTTTTAGGCAGACATTATTTTCTTTTTTTTTGTTAGTTTATATATGAATATACATATGTGTACACACATATATGCACACATATATATATACATATATATATATATATACATGAATATATGTGTGATGGTTTCTGTATATTAATGTTTATTTAATTTATTTATTTGTTTATTTTCTATTGTTTTTGTTAGTTTTAAGACGATTTTGTATCGCTATCCTAGAGTAAATTTTATTTTGTGAACACAGTTATTTGCTATTTCTCTTCTACAGTTAAATAGATGCTGGGGTTCTTTAAAGTACAGGATAGCAAATTTTTCATGAAGGCATAAGCTTGTCTTATTATTTTACATTCAACTACCGGCGAATGTCCGCTTTCTTTGAGTTCCCAGTATTTATTCACTAGTGTTGTTTTTATACGGTGTTTTTTATTGCTGAATGTACTTTTGTGATCATAGTATCGGGTTTTGAAATCTAAAGAAGTCATGTCTACGTAATATTTCTTGTTATTCGGGTTTTCTTTCGCAAACATTGTTGCCTTTTGTTAAACATTTATTTTGAAGTGGGCAAATGTGCGGTGTCTACAGTTGCATTTATCTTGTTCGTTATTAGTATTTTTATTTATAGTATGGTTGTTCTTGTCCGGGGTTGGTTTGTTGTTATTATTATTATTATTATTATTATTGTTATTATCTAGATCTATTGTTATTATCTAGATCTAAAAAATAGTGGATACAAAAATATCGATATCAAATATAAGCAACAAAACACCAATAACTATAATAAAATAAAAATAGAAGAGAAAGAACTATAATTTGGTATACGGCCCCATATAACCAAATGCTAAAAAACAAAACTTGGCAAGAAATTTCTAGATCTTATTGAAAAACACTTTCCCGCAACCAACCCCTTACACAAAATCTTCAATAAAAATAACTTAAAGTTATCCTACAGTTGTTGCGAAAATTTAGAGATGATAATTAAATCACATAATAACAAAATACTAAATAAAAACAATGTAAACAACAAAAAATAAACAATAAAAAAGTAAACACCATGAGAAAAATAAAACTAACACTAGCAGAAATAATAATAATAATAATAATAATAATAATAATAATAATTATTATTATTATTATTATTATTATTATTATTATTATTATTATTATTTCTGCTAGTGTTAGTTTTATTTTTCTCATGGTGTTTACTTTTTTATTGTTTATTTTTTGTTGTTTACATTGTTTTTATTTAGTATTTTGTTATTATGTGATTTAATTATCATCTCTAAATTTTCGCAACAACTGTAGGATAACTTTAAGTTATTTTTATTGAAGATTTTGTGTAAGGGGTTGGTTGCGGGAAAGTGTTTTTCAATAAGATCTAGAAATTTCTTGCCAAGTTTTGTTTTTTAGCATTTGGTTATATGGGGCCGTATACCAAATTATAGTTCTTTCTCTTCTATTTTTATTTTATTATAGTTATTGGTGTTTTGTTGCTTATATTTGATATCGATATTTTTGTATCCACTATTTTTTAGATCTGTTTCGTAGATATTGGTTGACCTGGTAAATGCATTTTCATCGCTTGAGTTATTACTGAGCCTACTTACGATCGAGTTAGGAATGTATTTTATAATTGATGGTGGGTGATTGGACTTAGGGTTTACGTAAATTGGAGTAGCGTTATCTTTTAAGTAGGGTTCATGTGTGTTTTTATCTAAGTTTAACGTGACGTCCAGGAAGTTTGTTATTTTTATGTTAGCTGATACGTCTGCTTTTAGGCCCTTTTTTCATTTCCTTGTGTATGATTTTCTTAAAATTTTCTCCCTTAACTTTGTTGAAGTTTTTTTATTATAGCTAGTCCGTCATCACTATATAGGCCGATATCCGTAGTATCGAATATGCTTGTGAGGGTATATAGAATGATGCCTCTGCAGAATCCCTGGCACCCATCGGCAAATCAAACGAACTTTTCATTTTAGTTTTTATCCATTGGTTATTGTTATTTATTAGAACTGATTTACTACATTGTTTAATGATGTTGATTTCTTCCGAGGATATATCAGTGTATGCCTCGGCAAATTCTAGGGCAATGTTAAAAAGTTCTCCGGATATTGAGGGATAAAAGTCTATGATGTCAAACTGTATAAACGTACATTTATCTTTGTTTTCTATATTTTTAAACCAGGTGATTGCTTCGGTAGTATTTGCCCACTGGTTTAGTTCTAGGTCTTGTTTGATCTGTTTGTTTACTCTATAAAGTATTGTTTTGCTAATTCTACCTATTTCTGGTTTAGTTGGGTTTATCAGGCGGGTGATGGGATTATTATTAAAGTCCCATTTGTGGTCTTTAAGCAGAATGTAGGCCCCTCTAGGTGTCAATTTGCAAACGTTATCGCTAATACTTAATTTATCAGTAATTTGTTTACTTTCAGTATTTATTATATCTATGTAGTCGCATTCGTTTGTGTTTTGTTTTTGTAGTTTTTTGTAATGTTTTCTGTGATTAGTTTGTTATATTCTTGCTTATCTATTTTATAAAAGTTTCTAGTTTTATCTGCTTTTACAAACAAATACATAAATTAAATAAACATGAATATACATACACAATCACACATATATGTATATATATATGTGCATATATGTGTGTACAGATATGTATATTTATATATAAACGAACAAAAAAAAGAAAGAAACTGTCTGCCTTAAACAACTAACCTAGTTTTAAAACATATCCTTTGTTCGATAAAACGCATGACCATTGGCTGATAGGAAGGGGCGCGGTGGATACTAGAAAGCTGATTGACTAACTAAATCCTCAATAGAAGAGGACCATATAAAAACGATAAACAACCACAGAATTCGCGCATAAGCCCGAGGAATCCTAGAATGGACGAAACGCCGAATAATCAGTGTAGCTTAATCGCCATATATATTTTATAAATGACTAACTAGCTGTTGGAAAACTGCTTCTGTTGTACCAGTATTCAATAATTCTGGCGAAAGGCTTCACCCATCAAATTATCGCCCCATTAGCCTCCTCCAACTTTTTGCCAAAATATTTGAGACCATAATTAACCATGCTCTAGTCCATCATCTTACAGATGCTAAACTACTGACTGACAAACAATATGGATTTAGACAAGCCCGTTCCACAGCAGACATCCTAACTGTGATCTCTGAACGTATATACCATTCACTGGACAAAGCGGGGGAGGGCAGCGCGGTAGCTCTAGATATATCTAAGGCTTTTGACAGGGTATGGCATGAGGGTCTCCTCAGGAAAATCAGATCATACGGTATCACTGGTAGAATACTTAACATAATTCAATCCTTCTTAGATAAGAGAAAAATCCAGGTTGTCCTCGACGGTCGTACATCAAAACAATATGATATAAATGCGGGGGGGGCCCAGGGTTCTATCCTTGGACCTCTATTGTTCCTGATATTCATAAATGACCTCCCCGACAAAATTGCCTCTGAGATGGGTATATATGCTGATGACACTACACTCTATGGCAGGCACGACAGGAAGACGAATGAACACATTTCTAAAGAAATGGCAGAAACACTAGAGGAAGACCTCCAATCTGTAGTGGCATGGGGACAAAAGTGATTGGTCGCGTTCAATGCTGCCAAGACTAAACTAGATCATTCAATAATTACAAGAAACCCTCTCTACCACCCATAGCAATGGCCAACGACTCTTTATCTGAGGGTCCATCTTTCAAACTCCTTGGCCTAACGTTCACAGGAAACATGAGGTGGAACAATTACATTGAAGGCATTGCCAGGGCCGCTGCAAGAAAGGTGGTCTCTCTCTACCGTGCTAGAAAACTACTAACACCCGAAAGTATCCTGTACCTCTATAAGGCCACCATTCTCCCATGTATGGAGTATTCCTGCCACATCTGGGCTGGTGCATCTGCTACTAGTCTCTCGCTCCTTGACAAGGTTCAAAAGAGAGTCGCAAACCTGATAGGCCCTGAACTGGCATCTAAGCTTCAGACTCTGTCCCATCGACGAAATGTTGCATCCCTCTGCCTTTTCTACAAGTATTTTAGTGATGAATGCTCTGACGAACTGCAATCATTTGTGCCCCCACGACGTGAGCACCCTCGACAAACCCGACAGGCTGCTAAATCCCACCCCGCACTGTAGAGATCCCTAGGTGTAAAATATCTTTTTACTCCAATAGTTTCTTCCCCAGAACCGCTAGACTCTGGAATTCCATTCCAGGTCCCTGCTTCCCCAACAGCACTGACGTGCAGAAGTTCAAGTGTAACGTGAACCGACATCTTGCTGCCCAAATCCCTAGATAGTACCCCAGTAGTTGTTGCCCCTGATAGTAGCCCCCTACACCAAAGTGGCAATTTGCCTTGTTTGGGGTGAAAATGTAAAAAAAAAAAAGCTCTATCTACGTATTGAGCACTTTTGAAGTAAATACTTAGTTTACGCATAAATCTATACTTTCGTATATTAATTTATGTGAGTAAATGAAGGAGTTATATATATATATATATATATATATATATATATATATATGTGTGTGTGTGTGTGTGTGTGTGTGTGTGTATATATATATATTTAAAACGGAACACACAGGGCAAAACCATCGAATGTCACTTACCTCCCTGAATTTGTTTTACTTTGCCTATATTCTTTTCCTTTGTGCGTATTAAAATCATTGCTTTCCATATTGTTTTACGTAGGAAACTGTTTCTTAATTTTCTTGCTTGAACATAATTGTCACGGTTACCAAATATGACGACAAAGTATACAAGAGATAAGGGTTGATGTCATATACTCGTGCAAATTACGGGTACTGTATATAAAAATAAGAAATGGCTGAACGGAAAATGCTCAATAAGCTGGAGGAATTAATTAAATAAACTGCCAAGTTAAATTAATTATGCTATACAAATTTCATTGACTGAAACTGACGAGGCCGGAAACGTGTACATATAATCATTTAAGACT
Source organism: Euprymna scolopes (assembly GCF_053919585.1). Classification (NCBI taxonomy): domain Eukaryota; kingdom Metazoa; phylum Mollusca; class Cephalopoda; order Sepiida; family Sepiolidae; genus Euprymna; species Euprymna scolopes. The sequence goes on from NC_136492.1 coordinate 151,635,191, forward strand.
GCATTAATGATGTGATAAAAGACCGGAAATATAGGCGATATTGGATTATCTTACATAGATGCCGTTATCCTACATTTGCTATATCTAGCCGCCATTTATAGACGGTTTCCCTGCAGCAAATGTTTATCTTTTTGAAAAATCTACATAAAATTGTTTTAGGCATAATTTACTGATAAAAACATTTTTAGAATAATTTTTTACATGAAAATCGAATAGCAGGTAAAAATCAAATATATCCCTGATTAATGTATACCATCAAATATTTAAATACAAAAATGACATTTAAATTTAATTATACAATTGACTAAAATAAAAGTAAAACTTTGTTTGTAACAAATTGGTACGAAAGGAATAATTCACTAATGGAAGATCGCCAAAATACATAATACAAAGTTGATAAAGATTGATTACCATAACTGTAAATATATATCCAAATAACCAAAACAATGTACAGTAAAAAATCATCAAGAAGTTGAGAAAAGCACTGCGAAACGAAATCGGTAAAGACACGGAACAAATCGACTTGGTTCGAAAAAGTTGTATAAAATCCAAAGTAGAAAAAACATGTGAAAAGAAAAATTGCAAACTCTATGTGTCAAGACATGAAACAAAAAAATCATGTAAATAAAATCAGCGAACAAACTTTAAAAAATTATTACTAAAGCAGATCCGATGCTGTGAGAAAGGTGATCCACTCGGAACTGTGTCACTTTCTTTATGTTGTAGAAACATAAAAATGATACATTTTTTTACACAGTGGTCACCACTTATCAAGGCCCGGAAGCCATTCAGGGATAAGGGTTAATTCAAGTACGTACATTACGTTAGTGTGGAGATTTGATGAAGTGTTTACTTAAGGGGGCGGTTCATTAGGAATTTGTTAACGTTGGACTTGAACACATCCGATTGCGCGAGACCAATTAGATTTTAAATTTTTTGATTATGTCTTAGAGTGAAAGATTAGTTATAGATGCTCCAGGCTAGATGTTGAAACAGTACACTACACATAAGCGAATTGTTTTGTCATTATATAAAATTCTCTCTAGTATGAGTAATTTTCTTGCACTGTGGAGCCCAATCTTTTCAACAGCCTTGGATACATCCTTAATCCATTAGTTCTAATCCATGTTACCTGAGAATGTACGGGCGAGGAGTTTGAAAGATGGGCTTTCAGAAAGGATTTTATTTGTCATGTCGATCGATAATTGTAACATTCTTTGTTGTTCTTTACAGAAAGAACTTAGTCATAGTAAAATTAAAGTATAACATCCACTTACCTCACCTTCCACTCTCTACTAAAAGTTTGCTTGCGAAGGTTCATGCAATTGCCTTGTATATGTGTACATAAGTCTACTATAATGCATAGTATCATCAGTAAAATTACCCAACTGAGGCATCACTATCAGGGAGATCATTTATGAATATCAGAAATAATAAACGTGTAAAGATCGATTCCTGTGGCATACCTGTATTAATATATTTTGATTCATAAGACGCCCATTCAGAACAGACTGGATCCTTATCTTGTCTAGGAAAAAGTTGATTATGTTTGGTAATCGTCCAGAAATCCCATGGGATTTATGTTTCCTGAGAAACACTTTATGTTATACTTTGCAAAAGAAGTTGGATATATCAGGGACTACAGCTGTAGCTTCATTTGTCTTATTCGGTACATGGTATATGCATTCAGTTATGAGAGTTAAAATATCTGCAGTAGGACAGGCTTGCTAAAATCTATATTGTTGGTCAGAAAGCGGTTTAGCATTTTCAAGATAACAGACCAGTGCTTGATAGATAAATTGCTCAATGATTTTCGCGAACAGAGGACAAGAGATTAATGATGCGATAATTGACTGGGTCAGTTCTTCCACAAGAATCCTTTAATTCTGGTACAATAGAGGCAATTTGGTAATTATTGGGGTAGTAACACTCCGAAAAATATTTGTTGAAAAGTTTGGAGACGATAGCGGCTAGTTCAGTGGAGCATCTCCTAATTTGTATAGCAAAAATGAGATCAGTCCCACACGTCAAGGAAGTGTCTAGGTTTTTACGATATCACAGACATGAGGTGTGATTTCTAGATCTACAAGTGTAACTTCTGATTGAGAGTAGCTTGAGAGTTTTAAGTTGAACTTGAATGCAAACCTTTGTGTAATCGGGACAGCTGCATTTTTTTGCTATGCAAGAAACTTCATGGTGTTTATTTAGTGGATGACACTTTCAATAAAGTTAGAGTATTTAGAGTGGCAACTCTCCATATATCTAAACACTATGCTAGCTTTGGAGGTATCTGGTTCTTATGCTGATAAAGGATTTTATCAAGAGTTAGATACTTCTATGGGTTGTAGAATCATCTGCTTTACTACCGTGTGTATTTGTTTCGTGTTTTAACGACGATGAGAGCTGTACAAGTATTGATACAAGTAGGTTATAAGGATAAGGTTGCGATGGTCTTCTATATGGAAATACTGTGGTTGTGATGTTATTCTATATGGAACTAAAGATGTAGTTGTCTTGGGGGCATACTTGTCTTTGTGTCAGATTACGTGCAAAAGCAACACTTTCGAATTTAGTTTAACTTATTATTAAACCCATAGCCCCAAATGATACATCAGACAGAAGTATATAGAAGCCAGAAATAATTGTAAGAGAGTAATAGCGACAGCTAAGACAGATTACACTGAAACTACCAGGAAACGCATTGAAGCACAGAAATTAGGAACCCGTGATTTTTGGAAAATCTACAACAGTGTAGTAAATAATGTGCAGTCAACGATTCCTCCACTGTCAAACAATCATGAGTTTGCTTGCACGACAACCGACAATGCAAATCTGCTTGCCCGTCGGTATTCCTCAAACTCAACACTGGACCCGGTACACCACTCCCTCCACAACTTTCCTTTGCGGACAGACGCCACACTAGACGATTTGAAAAGCACCCCTTCTCAGGTGCATGGTATCATAAAAAACCTAGACACCTCAAAAGCATGTGGACCAGATCTCATCCCGGCTATGCTAATAAAATATTCTCTGCTGAGATTACTTCAGTTCTCTCTAAACTTTACAATAAATGCCTTAATGAATCTTGTTTTCCCGACTATTGGAAAACCGCTTCTGTGGTACCAGTCTTCAATAATTCTGGTGAAAGAACTGATCCACTAAATTATCCCCCTATTAGCCTCCTCCCACTTTTCGCCAAAATATTTGAGTTCTTAGTTAATCAACAAACAATATGGATTCAGGCAAGCCCGTTCAACAGCAGATATCTTAACTGTAGTTTCTGAACGTATATACCGTTCACTGGACAAAACAGGGAAGGTAGGGCGGTAGCCATTGATATATCTAAGGCTTTTGACAGGGTATGGCACGATGGTCCTCTAAGGAAAATTAGATCGTATGGTATCACTGGAAGAATACACAATGTAATTAAATCTTTCTTAAGTAAGAGAAAAATCCAAGTTGTCCTCGACTGACGTACATCCAAACAATATGATATAAATGCGGGAGTACCCCAGGTTTCTATCCTTGGACCTTTATTGTTCCTGATATTCATAAATGACCTCCTTGATAAAATTTTTTCGGAGATGGGTATATTTGCCGATGACACCACCCTCTATAAAAGGCGTGAGGGGAAAACAAATGAACACATATCTAAGGAAATGGCAGAAACACGAGAGGATGACCTCCTATCTGTAATGGAATGGGGACAAAAATAGATGGTCACATTCAATGCTGCCAAGACTAATCTTGTTTCCTTCAATAACAACAATAAACCTTTTCTACCACCAATAGCAATGGCTAAGAATACACTGCCTGAAAGTATTTCCTTTAAACTCCGCGGCCTAACGTTTACAGGAAACATGAACTGGACTATATACATTGAGAGCATTGTCAAGGCTGTTGCAAAGAAGGTGGGCTCTCTCTACCGTGCTAGAAAATTATTTACGCCTGAAAGTATTAATGATTTTCTGTTTCTATAATTCGCGAAATATTTCGACATATTAAAGCCAGGCATTACTTTTAACAAACGGCGTATGTGTCTGCAACTGCGTATTATGTTTTGGCGTTGGGTCAGTGCTAGACATGCGTTGTTGTGTTGCCGTGTGCTAATCGTCTATTAAATTCTCTACCTATTCACTTGGAATAAAATCATGACTGAGTTAACATACGATAATCACTAGACGGAAGCGTATTAGATAAATACCAGCGTCATACTCTTGTAACTTGCGCTGACGGAAAAAACTCACAGTGAAATCAGTCAATTGAGCCATAACATAATGCATAGAATTAAGTTACAACAAATCAGTAATATTCTGAAATGTAAATCTCACCTGTCTGTTTAAATATATGTATGTATGTATGTATGTATGTATGTATGCATGTATTGATAGATGGATTGATAGATATTCGTATGTCTGCCTTAAACTTTCGATAGAGGCAACGGATTTTTACGAGATCGGTATCATTTTGAAGCCCGATCGTTCGGACGACAGATATCGAAAAGTTGGCTAAAACATTAATTCCGTCACCCTCAACTGGGCACTTTTCTACAGGAAGGGGTCGCTTTTGTTCGCCGATGTTTTCGAAAATTATCCTCTCTTTTCGATTGCCTAGCCTTAATTTAAGCCTACGTCACTTACGGTTTGGTGATGGGTGAAGCAGCAAAGTTATCACTTTTTTTTCACGTTTTTCCTTCTTCTTCACGAGTTTAAGCTTGCCTGCCTACTACCATTTTTTCTCAACACACACCTCCAAATACCCAGGCAACGCCGGGCACCCAGGCTAGTCTATAATATAAAGCTCACCTGTCTTTAAATGTATGTATGTATGTATGTATGTCTGATTAAATCTTTACATAGAGGCGACGGATTTTCACGAGATCGGTATCGTTTTGAAGCGCGACCCTTCGGGCGACAAATATTTAAAAATTGTCGAAAACCATTAATTCCTTCACTCTCAACTGGGAAATTTCTACAAGTAGGGGGTAGCTTTTTTCACCGATATTTTCGAAGGTCAGCCCCTCTTTTCGATTTACCAGCCTTAAATTAACCCTAGATCACTCCCGGTTTGGCAAGTGGCGAAACAGAATAGACATCACGTTTTTTCACTTTTTTTTCTCTTTCGCGGTACTACCACTTTATTTTTTTTGTTCAACACACACCTCTAAACACTAGGCAAAAGATATATCGCGCCTGCCTGTTTAAATGTATATATGTATGCATGTATTTTTATGTATGTTTGGATGTATGCATGAATGTTTGTATGATTGCCTAAAACGTTTGGCAGAGGCGACAGATTTTCACGTGATTTGTATTGTTTCGAAGCTCGACCATTTGAACGACAAATATTAAAAAATTGGCTAAAAACATTACTTCCTTCGCTCTTAACTGGAAAATTTCTACAAGGAGGGGTCGCTTTTTTCGCCTATATTTTCGAAAGTCATCCCCTCTGTTCGATTGCCTAGACTTTATGTAAACCTATTCCACTTCTGGTTTTGGCGATAGACGCAACGGCAAAGACATCACGTTTTTCCTTAAATTCACTTTGTTTTCATCCTTCGCTGTAAGGGTTCCAGCCTGCCTACCTACTACCACGTTTTTTTTTGTTTTTTTTTTGTTTTGTTTTGTTTTTTGTTTTTTGTTTTTGCTAAAAACACACCTCAAAACACCCGGGGAACGCCGAGAATACAGGCTAGTAATATTTAAAAGATAAATCTGTGCCAATGTAGTTAATGTCTGTGATTTAATCTGCCTCGTTACTGTTTAAACAGTATTTTAGTTTGTCTGTCACATTTAAGTTTCAAATAGTACATAAATTAATTTTAATAATATTTCTTCGTTTGCTTTATTTAATACATACAATCATGATTTTTTTTCTTTTCCTTTTTTCATTTAATTTATTAAATGATCAAAATTGTTTCTTTCCATATACTATTAGCGAGTAAATTTTACGCGACATAAAGTAGGACTAACGAAACAGAAAAAATATATCTTAACGACAAAGATATACGCCAAAAATCCGATTTCCTTACAAATAAAGATTGTATTTAAAATTTAAAGTAAGAGAATGGCAGATTGATAGAACTATATGTAAATATGGCATATGAAAGGCGAGGGAATGGAAAAGAAAACTGATAGAGATGATATTGTATGACAAGATGGCGGATATAAATAGGCACTTGTAGAAATTATAGTGTATGACGCACAGATTAAAATAAGCGTGTAAGGATACGGTTGTATACAAGATTGCCGAAACTAGAGAACCCCTTATGTATAGATTATAGTGTATTGCAGTCCTTCCGACTTAGAAAAACTCTTGTTAAGATGAAGTATGACAGATTGGCGAGCTGAACATCCCTTTCTACAGTTTATAAGGTCTGAATGATAAGATAATGTAGAGAGACATTTTTAGATATTATATGGCATGACTGATTGGCGAAAATCATATGTAAATTGCAGTGAGACAGACTGACGAACATGTAGATCGATGGGCATAGATGTGATTTGTGGCGTATGCAATAAGGTTCACTAAATTTGTATTCTAGCGATATAAATACAATATCAAACAGTCATCACATTTTTAAAACATCTTCAACGCGTATTAAAATGACGATTAGACATAAATGTGGAACGTTATTAACCTAATAGCAGAGTATAAAGGCTGAAAAATGTTAAATACAGTTGAATCCAATAAATGCAGGGGTGATTCCAAGATTATCATTTCCAACAATGAATAAAATAGGAACTCTCGTTAAATCAGTTGAAAATTATTTTTTTTAATGATAAAAAGAATATCTATTAACAAATGAGTGTTCGCTTAAAATACCTTTGCAAACGATAAAATGGTGTATGTTGCATTCAAATCCAATAAGTTACTAAAAACATTTCCACAATACTGCTGCTTGGGAATTAATGAATCCGTACTTTCCTGTCAACTATACGTAAAATAGTAAACTTTTGCTTAATTGATCGCACACAACGCTTAGACTCTAATAACGACTTCGCTAAATACAATAATTATTTCATTTTAAATGAAGACCAAAAACTGCAAAGAATGTAGACGTAAATCTATGGACATAAAATAAACATTTTAAATATTCTTCTTCATTGTTGGGTTAACGTCATGCAACTATTTCCTGCATAAGATTCATTTACTAGATTTTATTTTTTTTTATTTTTTATAGCTTGATTTATGAAGAATATCTCATGAGTGACGATAGTGACTGTTTAGTTGCTACTTCTTAAATCTTAAAGAATAAGTATTCTCCTTTTCTGGAACACAATATATCTAAGATAATTGAGATGATTAAACTAGATGTAAGGAAATATTTTTTTTAACAGAAGCGCTATTAAGGTTATTCTATTAGTTTTGTTACTTTTAGTATACCGTTGTGGTAAGGAAAGGGGCACGTATAAGTGTAAGAGTTGAATGGAGATATAGTAACCGGCAAAGTGTTACAACTGTTGACTAAAGGAATACTATTCGGCATGTCTAAGATGTCTTCTAATGCACACAAATAAAACCTAGTAAGTGAGTGTTAAGGATATTAGTCATCTGATAAGAACTTATTTTAGAATTATATAATGCTGTATAGTGTGAGTTATTAAAAGGGATATAGATCTGATAACCAGATATGAATATTAAGCATTAATAGTATAAGCATATGTGAAGATATGAACACGTTAAAAAATTGATAGCTATTCTACAAATGTAAAATAATTGTGGAAACAGAGTCAGTGCTTAAACGAATGTCAACATAGGTGAACGCGACAAAGATGGACTTGAAAAGAAAGTATAAAACGTAAAACAGATGTCATATCGATGATGATGATGATGATGATGATGAATTAATCGCACATTTTTCATTTCGCTGATTACATATTAGTGAAAGTTTCAGTTCTACTTTAATATTTTTAATTTACTATTAAATATGTTGCTCTCATAGCTTAGCACTTCATTGTGATAAGCTCTGTGCACAAATATAACGTTTGCAAATGTTTGTTTTAAGGATAATGTAAGTAGGATAAAGCGATTGCGGGTATCATGATATTTGAGCATCATATATAACGAGTGTTGTTATTTGAATACTCCTATTAAGCACCGTTGCTTAGCAACTAATGTATATTTACAGTTATGTCCTTTCACTACATACAATAATCGTGACATTCTCTCTTTGAACATATAGTTCGTCATTTATTTTCATCTTATTTATTTTCGTTCTTTCATTTGTGTTTTCGTGTAGTTGCTGTTTAGTAAATTGAAGACTAGATTTACGTGCAATCAAGATATAGTATACTATTCTTCACTGGCTATGATATCTTTGTCTGGCCCGTATTTTCATATGCCGAATGGAAGATATTTATATGCGTGGACGCTTTCATAAAGTTTCAATTACTAACGCGTTTGTCCGAAGAAACTTCATATTATTTTTTAAAGCTCCAACAAAAAGTCGTGTCATTGTACCTGTAGATACATTTATTACTATGTCTGAATGTGAATGGTTCTGTAATTTTAAATAAATATTTCAAATTAAGTTGACAATTATCTACTAATAGTTTTATTAAATAATCTTTTTGACAAGGTAAACACGTGTTCGTTCGTTTTTAGCTTCTGCTAGTGACTTCATTTCGATGCTTTTTTAACCCTCGACAAGCCATTTTTTCGCTGTATTTTCATTACAGCAATTTGCTGTGGCTACGGCACACCAATGTTAATGATTTTGAGCTGCATCGATAATATGGCGTTTCATATCAATTGATGCTGTTTTATATTTACCCTGTTTCACGTCTTTCTTTACTCCTTGTTTTCTCATGATTGTAAAAAATTGTTTAAAAAATTAAAAACTTGATATTAAATTTATTGGCTTGGTTTTAAATTGAATGCGGTATTCCTTTTTATTTAAATGCGTTGGTTTTTAAAGTGATTGTTTTATTTTTTATTGAATATTTTAGTTTTTAAATTGACTGACTTATTTTTATTTTTTCTTGCCTTTTTTAAATTTAATATAAAAGAAAATGGTATAGAAGTACCGTGATCCGAAACCCGTACTTATGTGATCGACGTCCGGTGATGTTCCACTGATCCAAGAACCTTTTTCGGCAAGATGCTAGTAATTAAGCTTATTGAATTATCTTTAAGGAAACCCATCTAAATCCTTTTAAAAAGTTTCTTAACCGTAAAGTTTAATAATTAATAAAAACATTAAACAGCATGTATTATTAGTAAGTGTTTGTCTTAATGTAGTTGAGTTCAATTTATTTTATAATTAAGTGTTTTAATTACGTTGATATCTGTACGCGACAATACGTACGTCACAAGATAGTATAGCTGACCTATATCCTTAGAATGAGAGATATACCAAAGGGATTTTAATGAAACGGAAGAGTAATGTGTATACTACATCAGTGATATCAAAAAACATTTCTGGAACAATTATAAGATGTTTAATAGTCACGTCAAAAGTTTTGAATGCAGTGTATTTAAATTAAGTTAAGGCGCTTGTGCTGTTCGGCTGCTGTAAAATATAATGTATGCTCTTTTTCATTTGCTTAATAGCTTAGGTGCATTTTTCGTATCTTTTAATATCGTAATTCGTTTCCTTATGTATGTTGCTTTGTGTATATATATATATATATATATATATATATATATATATATATATATATATATATATAAGATGAAGAAGAAACACAAGTACATGAACCCAACAATGGGAAAAATCAATAATACCTTTAAAAATATTAAAGACAATCCGAACTTCATGATTCCAGCAGACAAAACAATGAATGTACAGCATGGATTTTGGAACCTACAACAACCTAATTATGAAGGAACTCAATAAAAACTATAGAGTAGCAAGCAATGAAGGACTGAATATTATAAATTCTGAAACCTTAAAAATAAGTGAAAAAATGAACATGCGGGATAGATAGAGGGATATACACCACTGTGCCCACCTTTTACCCTAAAAGATCATAAACCAGAATTCAACAATAATCCTAGCATTATACTGATTTCTCCATGTATTTCAGATTTGGAAAACATTAGCAAAAAAAATACTAGACGAAATCCTACCTAAATTAAAAAAACAAAATTTACCATAACCTGTGGAAATCATCGAAAGAGGTAATTGAATGGTTCGGCACACTACCCCAATGAATAGAAAATTCCTTATGTTTTATATATATTCATATCACCCCTCTATCTCACCAAATCTCTTCGAGGAAACACTAGAACTAGCTAGAAAACTAACAATGATAACAAATTTAGAATTAGACATTATAAGACCAGCAAGAAGAACTCTAATTAAATACGATAACAAACTATGGACCAGAAAGAACAGAAACCTCAACTTTGACGTCACAATGGGGAACGGATAGTGCACAAGTAGCAGACCTTTATATACTAAATGAAGTATATAAAAAGATTCCAGGACTAAGAGGAGGACTATACTGGGATGATGCATTATTATATTTTACTTGAACTCAACAAATAGTTTATTTGAAAAAGCAAACAAAAATTAAACAATTCTTCAGTAAACTGAACCCAGATATAATAATAGACCCAAATCACATATGTGTAAACTTCTTAGACATAACTCTGAATCTAGACAACAGCTCCTATGAACCTTGCCATAAACCCAACCAAACGCTATTCTACATAGTCCAACCATCTGAATAGTATGAAAAAAGCACTTATACCTAGCATATCAAAGAGAATATCCAAAATATCACTGACTTATGAAAATGAAGAATTATTCAATAAAAACAAGAACTATTATAACCAAGCCGTAGCTAGATCAGGATATAAAGAACAAATTAAATTTGTTAAGGAAACTCAAAACAATAACAGGTATAGAAAGAACAATAAACAATGCAAATGTAATATCGATGAGGAAATATAAAAAGGAAAAAAAGAGCAAAAGCAAATGAAAAATAAAACATACAATAAACACGAAAAAGAAAAATGAAAAGATAGACCATAATAAAACTGAAAGAGAAGTTAAAAAGAAAAATAGAAGCGAGAGCCAGATGTGCTTCAATCCACCGTTCGGCCACCATATAAAAAATAACATCCCAAGGGAATTTTACCAAATTATAGAAAATAATTTCCCGTAAGATAGTAAACTAAGTAAGATAATTAATAACAACACTGTTAAGCTATCCTTCTCAATGTCTGCTAACTTAACAAATACAATAATTGGCTCAAATAACACAAAATTTAACAATTTTTTTGAAAATCAGAGATAGGACAGAAAATGAATCTAACAATGTAAAAGAATGTAACTGCTGGGACCCTAATGAATGTCCAATGAGGGGTAACTGTTTAACTTCAAACGTAGTATACAAATGTGAAGTTATAACAAATAATGAAACTAAAGTATATCTGAGGAGTACCGGACTTGCTTTAAGGAGAGATATCGTAATCACCTAGTATCGTTTAAAAATGAAACCGATAAAGAAAAGAACACCACAAATAACGAAAACAACAACAATGTGAATTAAAATGAAAACAACGGTAGAAAATAATCATAACAATAGTAACAACCACAACTTAAATAACGAAAATAGAAACAGAACCAATAGTAATAACGAAAACAACCAAAAAAAACGAAGAAAAACTAAACCCCTTTAGCAGTATGGATTAAGGAATTAAAGGAAAATAAAACTGAATATAAATTAAGATGGTCAATAATTGATAAGGGGAAAAATATAAACCTAGCAAATCGAAAGGATGCAACCTATTTATATTAGAATCTTATTATATACTAATATGAAAAGGAAAATTTTATTAAACAAAATGCTAGATGTAATCCACGAAACAGAAACAGATATTTAATTTCACGCACTAGAGCAGATTAGGAAAAAATGCAAGGGATGTAATCCTAGATATAAAAAATGATACCACGAGAGTGACCTCCCCTGCATCGGGTAATATAATATGAATTCAAACACAAAACAAAAAACAATATTAAAATAAACACGCATAATATAGGAATAAAATTATATAAAATTATATGATAATTGGAAAAAAACAAATAGGAAAAAAAGGGAAAATTAAAACAAAAATAAATAATTAATAAATAAAAATACGAAAGTACGGGTTAAAATGAAAAACTATCTTTACATAACGCTAAAAGATGGAGGAAGTGAGGAAGCATGGCTGTGGAAATCCTTTTGCCCGAATACGATGTCCAGCATGTAAAAAATATACCTTTTGTTGTAAAAATTTAATGGATAAACATCTGAAGAAGTTGGTGGGGACAGGATTTTTTATGAAAACATAAATCGTAAAATTGCCAACTCTTCAATGAAACAGCTCTAATGGAAAACATCCAGAAAATAAACGAATGTTATAAAAAGGAAAACGTGAGTCTTTGAATTTTCAACAAAATCTTGCACTATATATATATAAATATATATAAATATATATATATATATATATGTATATATACATATATATATATATGTATATATATATATATATATATATATATATATATATATATATATATATATATATATATATATATATATGAGTCTCTGCTTTATTTACAGACTTAATTATTGGATAAATCTAGAAATGGTATGTTATGCTAATATGGAATTCAGTGGTGAACTTCAGTTTTCTTCGACGGGTACCAGAAAATTGAGTACACACCTCACATTTTCTCAAATATTTAAGTATATCTCTTCATGTGACAACACTGAAAAAATGATTTTTGCACCATGGAAAGTTTTCTGTCTGCAGGATATATAACCGAGTTAATTTATTTTCCCCTTAAAATTACTTAAAATATAGCCATTAAAGGCTAAATTCTTGGCCACATAAGTGAGTACACGTCTAAGAAACTACATTCTTAAAATTTAGTACAATCCCAAAAACTACACTCCCAAATGTCTAAATTAAGTACTGCTATTTTCCACTCCAAAATGTCACGTGACTCATGAGCATAACTATGCAGTGTGTTTATAGGGAGTAGATTTACTAAAATTTTAATTGCAGCTCTCACACTTTCTCTTACCAGTTACTGAAAGTTTCAACATGGTACAACAAAACAAAAAACTCTCTGAAGATGTTTAAAAAACCTATTGTTTCGCTACATAATGATGATTAAGCGTACAAGAAGATTGCTAACACCTTGAAACTTAGCTACAGCACAATGGTTAAGATCATCCAGCATTTTAAAAGAGCAGGGTCCCGTCAGAACAGACCTCGGGTACCTCGTCCAAAGAAGCTGAGCAGACGTGCTGAGCATCACATCCAAATGCTTTCTTTTAAAGATCGGCGTAGGAAAACAGTTAACTTTCCTGCAGAGATTAAAGCGGTTGGGGCTCAGTACTCAGACTATATGCCACACACTACATCAGATTCATGCGCATGACTGTCACCCAAGGAGGAAGCCTCTTCTGAAGGCAAAACACAAGAAAGCGCACAAACGTTTTGCTGAAAGACGTGTTAACAAAACCCATAGATTACTGAGACCATGTCCTATGGTCTGAGGAGACAAAATTTAATTTGTTTAGTTCTGATTGCCGTAAGAATGTGTGGTGGCGACCAAGTGAGGAATACAAAGATAAGTGTGTCATGCCTACAGTAAAGAATGGTGGTGGGAATGTCATAGTCTGGGGCTACATGAGTGCTGCAGGTATTGGAAAATTACATTTGATAGCGGGAAACATGAACTCCAACATGCACTGTCAAATACTGCAGCAGGACATGATCCCTTGCCTTCGGAAACTGGGCCACAGAGCAGTATTCCGCATGACACTGACCCAAAAAACACATCCAAGACAACTACTGCTTTACTGAAGACGCTCATGTTAAAGGTGATGAACTGATCAAGAATGTCTCCAATTAAAGATCTCTGGGGCATCCTTAAGCAGAAGGTGGATGGGCGCAAAGTCTCAAATATTCGCCAGCTCTGCGATGTTGTAATTGAAGAGTGGAAGAGCATTTCAGTGGCTATATGTGAAGCTCTGGTAAACTCCATACCTAGGAAAGTAAAGACAGTTTTGGATAATGATGGCGAGCACACAAAATATTGAGAGTTAACCTGTTGTATTTTCATATTGACAACTTTTCGTAAGGGGTGTAATCACTTCTGTTGGCAGTGATTTAGCTTTTAATGGCTATATTTTGTTATATTTTGAGTTGAAAATAAATTAGTTCTGTTATATGTGCTGCACGAAGACTACTTTTTATTGTGTCAAAATCTCATTTTTCAGTGTTGTCTTTCCATGAAGAGATATACTTAAATATTTGGAGAAATGTAAGGCATGTGATACACGATATATATGTATATATAAATATATATATATATATATATATATATTTATATATATATGTGTGTGGGGGTGTATATATAGTGTTACACCTTATTTCAGCCTTACTAGGTGACGTAACGAAATATATAAAAAAGAAATTTCCCAAGTACCATAGTAATGTCTTTATATGGAAAAGAGAATCAGTCTCGAAGAGATCAATAAAATTAAATATACTGGACAAAGAAATTGTATAAGAAATAAGGAAGCCAAATACTGATAAAAATTAACAAACTTTTTTATATAAAATAGATAAAATTCAAGAATAGAAAAGAAAAGCATAATTATATAATTAAGTGAAATAGTCATATGTCATTCAAATTTTACCAAAATTATATATATATATATATATATATATATATATATATATATATATATATATTACCAACATGTAACAGTTTATTCATATATAAAACAAATCGTCTGCTTTGTTGAAATGGTTGAAAAGTTATATGAGAGAGATACAAGAAAGATAAAATGTTTTTTTTAGAAGGTGGTCACCACTTATCAACGCCTGGAAGTCACTACGTTAGTGTGGATATTTTGGAGTGTCTACTTAAGGGGCGGTCAATCAGGAATTTGTTTACGTTGGACTTGAAGACATCCAAGTTGTAGTAAGGAGGGAAGCAGGCAGACGGAACAGAGTTCCACAGGCGTGCAGTTCTATGAGAGAAGCTTTGTTCATGGAATCTACGTTTTGTATTTAGGCATAGATAAAGAGTGGGGAAAGTTTTTGACAATGGATTCAGCTAGACGGGTGTTTTTTGTGAAAGATTGGCGAGTGGAGACCAGAGATTGGAGTTCAGACGAGCACCCGCCATGGAAATAACGATAAAGCAATGATAGGCTTGCAACGTCTCTTCTGTGGGAGAGAGGTTGCAGGGAAGAGAAAAGGGCATCCGCCACTAAGCCACGAAGTCTATTTTGTACTCTATCAAGGCAGGATAGGCTGTTTTTAGCAGCTCCTGTCCAGATATGGCAGCAGTACTCATTCCTTGGACGTACTTGGCTTTTATATAGATAGAGAATTGCATCAGTAGTGAGATATCTTCTGGAGCGGTAGAAGGATCCCACCATCTTTCCAACGACCTTGACAAAAGACCTGATGTACGTGTTCCATTTCAGATCAGGAGTGAAGGTCAAGCCCAGAAGCTTGTCAAAACATGGAGTTTCTCCTAGACGAGAGCCATCCATTTCAATTCATGCCAGATGGGGATCAGAGCGTTGATGATTTAAAGATAGAAGTTTGGTTTTAGATGCATTAAAAGTAACCAGCCACGTCTTCCCCCACTGAACTACTCGTTCGAGATCAGAGGAGAGAGAATCAGAGAGAGCTTTGATGTTGCTGTAGATGGTCGTGTCATCAGCATAGATGTCAACGAATGATTTAAGTATGTGTTTAGGGAGGTCATTGATGTAAATCAGGAAGAGAGTTGGGCCCAGGATGGACCCTTGAGAGACTCCAGCATTAATACTGCAAGCCTCTGATTTTTGTCCATCGACCACTACTCGTATGAGCCTGTCAGAGAGAAATTATTTAATGATAGAGAGAATATTTCCGGTTATACCGTAGCTGGAGATCTTGTGAGGTAGGCCTTTATGCCATACCTTATCGAAGGCCTTTGATATGTCAAGAGCAATTGCCCTGGAAAGGCAGCCTTTGTCAAGAGATTCACTAATCCTATGAGATATAACCGTTAGCACATCTGCGGTAGATCTTCCAGAACGGAAACCATATTACGTGTCACTAAGAAGGTTATTTCTGTCGAGGTGGTTGACTTTTGATGAATAACTCACGGATTTTCTTTTAAAATGTTTCTGCAGTTAAATGGGTATGTAAACAGCAACTACAGCAACTAAATAAATAAAATAAACAAAAGTTTAGCTAGAATTCGTCACTGTCAACTTTCTCCCGTAACTTTCAGCACGTGGTCTCCCCATCAGCTCTGCAGACAGGCATTTTATAAAAAACTGACTACATTCAATTTGCATATGTGTGCAGTGTGCGATGAGACTACACAATATAAATTCACGGCCGCCATCTTTAATCTCGCCCTCTCCCAGATACTATCTGAAAGTAAGTCGCATAGCCACATAATGCACACACACGTGAGCGCTTTCTTCTTTGCTTATTACATTCAACTCTACACTCCCCCCTGTCTCTAGATAACACATGTGGCATTGTGGATGTGGTCGTTTGTTGCGGGCACTCCTATGAAGGGGGATTGGCTAGACTACTTCATCTTTATTTGATCTCTCAGAAGAGGCTTCGAAACTATTTGTATCAGCGTTAGGGTAAGCACTCATGTCTCAGGTTGGACTTCTCCATTTTCATCTGATCTCTCAGTAGGGGGTAGTGGAACTATTGGCATTAGCGATGGGATTCACAGTCATATCATCACGTGGAATAGGTCGGATCCAGAGGTGATCGTTAGCTGATTCACCATTACCGCTACTCACCAACTGGTTCGTATTTAGGGCGGGCCACATATCCTTCACATGGCGTGGGATACCATCGACTAGCACGGCTGATTCACTGATGATGCCAGTGATTCGTCCTCTTTGAAAGCTGATGGTAGATCGGTTATTGGGAGGCTTCACCCAGACAGTGTCCCCTAACTCATACGGCCCTCGGGTATCCTGTGGATAAGGCAGATGCACGTAATGTCCTTGATGCGCGTTTGATAGTAATAATGTTGCATTATATCTATATCTCGCCTCTGCGATCGTGCATTGTTTTCTTGCCGCAATCCTCTTCACCCTTCGGTGGCAACGCTCTGCTATGGCATTGTCTCTCGGCAAATATGCACATCGGTGTCTGAGCTGGATCCCCGCCCGTCTACGAAACGCCTGAACTCCCCACTGCGGATCGTTGTCCATGAGGATTTCGTCAGCCGGCCCCCTTTCTTAAAATATGGACTCTAATTCACTATGACACTGGGCGCCAGATTGCGAACTTTGTCGGTCCACAATCGATCAGGGTGAGGAAGTGCTGACTGCCGTAGTGAGTTATGTCGATACACAGTCGGCTCCAAGTCATGTCTAATCCCAGCCTATATTTCCGCCATCTGGCCGGGGCAGGGTCGATTGACTGGCATGTTTAGCATTCTTTGACTACCACGTTCACTGCACTTTCGGACACTGACAGATTGAAAAACTGCTACAAAATAACGTCCGTCTCACTCCAGTGTGCCCACCGAGGTGGTGTATCTTCCTGATTCCGTCAGCCACCTCAATAAATGCGGCACATTATAATGGTACTGGCTCGGCTCCCTTCTTTATGGTGTCATACCGTCTCTGTGACACCCAAGTGGGTCTATCAGCAAGGTTGCAATTTGAAGTGACCTTGTTGCATAGTGATGGGGTCATATATTGGAGAGATGACGGGGATGTATAACGGGTACATGTAATACAGGATTGACGATGATGAGAGAGGAAAAAATTTATTACAGAGTGAGAGAGAATTCATTATTGAATGAATTGTGTTCTTTTACACAGAGGGGAGTTAATCATTACTTATGATGGAGGAGGACACATTATTGGAAGGGGGTTATACAATGTTTATAATAAGATGATTAGCACATTACATTCAGTTGTTGAAAGATAACACGAAGACAACAGTTACAAAAATCGATGATGTCATTTATTTCATCTAACCGGTCGAAATGATGATGCCGTCAGGAATTCAACTTCGTTTCTACATTGTTAAATGTCATCCCTTCGCTTCTAAAGTGACCCTCCTCTGAACATGTCAACTCTTTCCGACCGACTTTGCTGACTGCTCGAACCTGTCTACCCGACTCCTAGATCTGACTAAAAACTGGCTCATATATTGAGAAATTCCCTTTCTGCTATGACGTCAGATGTGTGCTTTCAAACGTGACCAACTCACGTGGCTCAGCACACGTTCTCCAAACACACTTTCGACAACAAAGAATTCTCAACTAACCTATTTTTAACCTAACCTATTTTTTCAATATATTTTTAATTTTATTGTTCATTCTGACCTTTTTAATTCAGTTTTTATAAAAGAATGAACAATTAAAATTCTTTTTACAATACAAACAATATCTAACTATTTCCAAAACAATAGCTAAATTCTAACATTCCAATTTCTGAGTCTATGATTAAATCTTGCTTACAATCTCATCCTAATCTTATTTTTCACATATCTAATGTTTTTCTTATTTATAGGAAAAGGGACGGTCTTTTATTGTAACAACCAGTTCCGCATTCACATATAATAAGCAACTCAAAAATAATAAAAGTATGGCTATAATGGCGTTAAATAAAATAGTGACCTCATCAGAAATACGAATTCAACATTAGATGTTGATAAGCTTGATTTTATAATAAAATATTTAATTGCTTTGTTTACTCTCTCTTATGATACATTAACACCTATGTAATAGGATCACAAATGCTTTTAGAAAATGAGTGCGGAATAACCTGCGATTTAATATATATATATATATATATATATATATATATATATATATATATATATATGTATATATATATATATTCAGTGCAGAAATTCCCCTCCGGACTAAATTATTATCCGCCATCTTATGCTATTGTAGAACGCCGTTTCATATATATTTATTTGTTGTAATAAAATCCTACAATCCATCCTGAAGTGCCATCAACACTATTGTCAAGACCTACAGAGGAAGTAGTTCATATTTTCCCCTCTATTATAAAAGTCCTTTCAGGGGTCTAACTTAACACCGGGAAATATTATATACATTACACATGTACCGTCCAGTTGTAACTGACTCAGGAACTAATACACATAGCATTACCTTTCCTTTCCCCGTTAAAAAAATAATAATTTCTCCGAAAAACATGCGCAAATCTCATTTACTAAGAGTAAACAAATCACCTATTCCGGAATACGACTATTCGTAAATAAACGAACACCCTACTCTTTTTACAAAAAATGTCCGCGCGCTTATGACCCTGCAATTCTTTTAACGTGAAATAGACCAATATTATCTTCTTCTGCACAACAGCAAACACAGTTAAACACACACGCACACACACGCACGCACGCACACGCACGAACACATCTACACAGAGAGCTACGGAGACAGAGACAGAGAGAGAGAAAGAAAGAGATCGATCGAGAGAGAGAGAGAGAGAGAGAGAGAGAGAGAGAGACAGACAGACAGACAGACAGACAGAGATAAAACAAGATTTTAAACGCCCGGACATTGTTCAGAAATCAAACACACGCACACACAGCGATAATTATTATAGTAAAAAAGAATAAATATATATATATATATATATATATATATAATGAAAATTACAATTAAATTTACCAAAATGATCCAAGATGGTAAAATTAAAGTAAATCATAAATATTAAAGAATCAATGTTTATATAATTATCTCAGCCAGATATAAACGCTCTGTTAACTGTTTGCTCATATATATATATATATATATATATATATATATATATATATATATATATATATATATATATAAAATGTATATGGCGATTAAGCTACACTGAATATTCCGCTTTTCATCCACCAATTCATACCATCTAAACAATTCCAACAAAAACCTAACAGACAGCCATGGTTCTCCCCAGAATGTGCTGCTGCCATCGCGCACAGAAATCACTTTTTCCATAGCTACCAACGTAATAGATGCACTGAGAATAAAGCTGCTTTCAGGACTGCCAGCAACCACTGTAAAAGAGTAATAAAAAATGCAAGAGAGCTATATGCCCAGTCTGTTAAATCCAAGGTAGCTGATCAGCGGCTTGGTTCCCACTAGTTTTGGCAAATAACAAATACGATCCTGAACAGAAGTGTGCGTTCTATCCCAACAATTATCAATGGACCAGAGGTCATCTCCTCAGCGTCAGACAAGGCCAAACTGTTTGCAAAGAACTTTGCAGCTAATTCTACCCTATGCGACGCAGGCCATCGACTCCCCATATTTCCTCCTATAACACAGAACAAGCAAGGTAACATACACATATCCGTGCATGAGGTCGCCAAACTAATCAAGAACCTAGATTCCAGTAAAGCAACTGGCCCTGATGGCATCGACATTATAGTGTTAAAGAAGCTTCAACCAGAACTTGCTTCCATACTTACGAAACTATTTAAGCGCTGCCTTAAGGAGAAGTGCTTTCCGACTCCCTGGAAGACCTCATCAGTTTGCCCTGTATTAAGAATTCAGGTGATAAGTCATCTCCCTCTCAGTACAGACCAATAAGTCTCCTGTGTGTTATGAGTAAGTTGCTGGAATCCATATTAAATAGAGAAATAGTCAACCACCTCAGCAGGAATAACCTTCTTAGTGACACACAATAGTTTCCACTCTGTAAGATCTACCGCAGATGTGCTAACGGTTATATCCCACATGATTAGTGAATCTCTTGACAAAGTCTTCCTTTCTATGGCAATTGATCTTGACATATCAAAGGCCTCCGACAAGGTATGGCACAAGGGTCTACTTCAAAATATTACCAGCTACGGTATAAGAGGAAATGTTTTCTCAATCATTAAATCATTTCTCTCCGATAGGCTCATAAGAGTAGTGGTAGATAGATAAAAATCGGAGGCCTGCAATATAAATGCTGGAGTCCCTCAGGGGTCAATCCTGGGCCCAACTCTCTTCCTGATCTACATCAATGACCTCCCTAAACACATACTTAAATCATTCGTTGACATCTATGCTGATGACACGACCATCTACGGCAACACATCAAAGGCTGTAAATGACAAAGTTCTCTCTGATTCTCTCTCCTCTGATCTCGAGCGCGTGGTTCAGTGGGAGATGTGGCTGGTTACCTTTAATGCATCTAAAACCACACTCCTATCCTTACATCATCAACGCTCTGATCCCCATCTAGCATCAATTGTGATGGATGGCTTTTGTCTGGGAGAGGCCCTGTGTTTTGACAAGCTTCTGGGTTTTATCTTTACTCCTGATCTGAAGTGGAACACATACATCAAGTCTGTTGCCAAGGTCGCTGGAAAGATGGTGGGATCCTTCTACCGCTCCAGAAGATATCTCAATACTGATCCAATTCTCTATCTATTATAAAAGCCAAGTACGTCCAAGGATGGAATACTGTTGCCATATCTGGGCAGGAGCTGCTAAAAACAGCCTATCCTGCCTTTACAGAGTACAAAATAGACTTCATGGCTTAGTGTGAGATGCCCTTTTCTCTACCCTGCAACCTCTCTCCCCCAGAAGAGACGTTGCGAGCCTATCCTTGTTTTATCGTTATTTCCATGGCGGGTGCTCGTCTGAACTCAAATCTCTGCCCCCCACGAAAAACACTCGTCTAGCTGAATCCACTGTGAAAAATTTCCCCCACTCTATATCTGTGCCTAAATCAAAACGTGGATTCCATGAATAAAGCTTATTTCTTAGAACTGCACGCCTGTGGAACTCTGTTCCGTCTGCCTGCTTCCCTCCGGACTACAACTTTAATGTCTTCAAGTCCAACGTTAACAAATTCCTAATGAACCGCCCCCTTAAGTAAACACTTTATCAAATCTCCACACTAATGTAATGTACTTGCAATAACTCTTATTCCTCAGTGGCTTCCGAGCCTTGATAAGTGGTGATCACTGTGTAAAAAAAAACTAGGATTCTTCAGGCTTATGCGCATAAGCCTGAAGAATCCTAGAGTGGATGAAACGCGGAATATTCAGTGTAGCTTAATCGCCATATACATTTTATTACTAACTAGCTCTACCTACGTATTGAGCACTTTTGAAGTAAATACTTAAAGTTTACGCAAAAATCTATACTTTCGTATATCAATTTTATGTGAGTAAATTAAGTAGTTATATATATATATATATATATATATATATATATATATAGAGAGAGAGAGAGAGACAGAGTCAGAGACAGAGACAGAGACAGAGACAGAGAGAGAGAGGAAATGAAAGACTGGCCGAGTGTAGCAGAATTAACAATAACTGAAATGAAGGGGAATAGAGAGCGTACTTCGGATACGTCTGTTGTGTTTCAGGCTGAGAAGAAGAGAGATTTCCAAGATATCCTCCATGGTTTTTTATTAGCATTGACCTCATGCAATTCTCGTAGAATCGGGTCTACTCTCACGTGATTATGCAAATGGACAATTCCCCGCCGCTATACAGGTAGGGCGCTAGACCCTCTAAACCACCCCCTACCTCAATTTCATATGCGGGCAGACGCCACGCTAGACGATCTGAAAATCACCCCTGCTCAGGTGCATGCTATCATAAAAAACCTTGACACTTCCAAAGCATGTGGACCCGACCTCATCCCAGCTGTGCTATTAAAAACGTGCTCAGCCGAAGTAGCTCCAGTTCTCTCCAAACTCTACAACAAATGCCTTGATGAAACTTGCTTTCCGAGCTGTTGGAAAACTGCTTCTGTAGTACCAGTATTCAAGAATTCTGGCGAAAGAAGTGACCCATTAAATTATCGCCCTATTAGCCTCCTCCCACTTTTTGCCAAAATATTTGAGACCTTAATTAACCATGCTCTAGTCCAGCACCTTACAGATGCTAAACTTCTGACCGACCATCAATATGGATTTAGACAAGCCCGTTCCACGGCAGACATCCTCACTGTAATCTCTGAACGCATATGCAATTCACTGGACAAAGCGGGAGAGGGCAGAGCGGTAGCTCTAGATATATCTAAGGCTTTTGACAGGGTATGGCATGAGGGTCTCCTCAGGAAGATTAGATCTTACGGTATCACTGGTAGAATACTTAACATAAGTAAATCCTTCTTAGATAAGAGAAAAATCCAGGTTGTCCTCGACGGTCGTACATCTAAACAATATGATATAAATGCGGGAGTGCCCCAAGGATCTATCCTTGGACCTCTGCTGTTCATGATATTCATAAATGACCTCCCCGACAAGATTGCCTCTGAGATGGGTATATATGCTGATGACACCACAGTCTATAGCAGGCACGACAGGAAAACAAACGAACATATATCTAAAGTAATGGCAGAAACACTAGAGGATGACCTCCAATCAGTAGTGGAATGGGGACAAAAATGGATGGTAACGTTCAATGCCACGAAGACAAAACTGGTTTCATTCAATAATTACAAGAAACCTTCTCTACCACCTATAGCAATGGCCAACGACTCTTTATCTGAGAGTACGTCTCTCAAGCTCCTTGGCCTAACGTTCACAGGAAACATGAGTTGGAACAATTACATCGAGGGCATTGCCAGGGCCGCTGCAAGGAAGGTGGGCTCTCTCTACCGTGCTAGAAAACTTTTAACACCCGAAAGTATCCTGTACCTCTATAAGGCCACTATTCGCCTATGTATGGAGTATTGCTGTCATATTTGGGTCGGTGCATCGGCTACTAGTCTCTCGCTCCTTGACAGGGTTCAAAAGAGAGTCGCAAATCTGATAGGCCCTAAACTGGCATCTAAACTTCAGCCTCTGTCCCATCGTCGAAACGTTGCATCCCTCTGCCTGTTCTACAAGTATTATAATGTTGAATGCTCTGAAGAACTGCAAGCACTTGTGCCCCCACGACCTGAACACCCTCGACAGACCCGACAAGCTGCAAAATCCCACCCCCACACTGTAGAGATCCCTAGATGTAAAAGATCTTTCTACTCCAGTAGTTTCTTCCCCAGAACTGCTAGACTTTGGAATTCCATTCCAGGTCACTGCTTCCCCAACTGTACTGACATGCATAAGTTCAAGTGCAACGTGAACCAACATCTCGCTGCCCTAATCCCTACATAGTACCCCAGTAGATATTTCCCCTGATAGTAGCCCCCTACACCAAAGTGGCAATTTGCTTTGTTTGAGGTGAAAATGTAATAAAAAAATAAATAAATAAATAAAAACATTGTGTGTAGGTGGTTATGGCGATTGGATTGTTCTTTGTGACGAATACGTGTCTGCGAGAAGCGAGTTTTTTTTTTACTGCTCCTTTTTTCTCTACGGCTATTACAGTCAAGAAATGCCTCTCTTCTAGAGATGGGCGATACTTACTGTTTTTTGCCCACTACATTTTCCTTTAACGAGACAGAGAGCAATTGAGACAGATATAGAGAAAGATCGATAGATAGAGAGGGGGAGAGAGGGAGAGAGAGAGCTTTGATCTCATTTTATTCACGCCTTATGTCACCTTTAAATCTCGTTATTTTGAATGCCTAATGTCATACGTTCGCAATGGCCCACTCGATTTACATGTCTTTTTATTTTTTTCTACATCTACTTTGTCTTCTGGCGTCATATGTTCGCGCCTCGCTAATTCAGGTATTTTTTCTCCTTTTTTGCGCTCGAATCGGTAATCGCTGCTATTTGTATTTTTTCATAGGGTTTCACTTAATTTTTATAATTTTTTCTTTCTGGAGGTTTCACACAGAGATTAACTATTATAAAATGTTTCCTTTTTTATTTTTACATACAAATATGTACTAATGCAAAATACCATTGACGTTTAAAAGTATTTGCGCCGACTTTGGTCTATTATAACTAATGTTGAATGTTTTGTTTTTAATTTTTTACGCAAATAGGATACAAAGCTAAATAAATTATTTTTGATTATTACATTCCCGGCTACACACCCACACTCATACAATAGTGCGTTTATTCCAAAAGCTGTTCTTAACATAGGTAGGTTGCGGGTGTCAATTTAGAATGCCGTTCTTAACATGAGGAGGTTGGTATTTGGCTACAACAACAAAACCAACTGGGGTGGGGGTTGCTACCACCGGCAACACAGGATAACAGGTTCTGCTAGTATATATATATGAGCTGTGAAACAGCGAAACAGTTCTGTATGTGGATGACTATATATATATATATATATATATATATATATATATGTGTGTGTGTGTGTGTGTGTGTGTCTATGTTTGTGTATGTATATAAGTATATTATTTTATATATAAGATATATATATATATATATATATATATTTGTTGTTGTTTGTTTGTTGTTTTGGGGGGGCACGCGACTTTTTGCTTATTTATTTTAGAAAGTCGCCCATAATTTGTTTGGACGTATATATAACATTTATTTATTTATTTATTTTTATCATTTTAAAACAGTAATCTACGTACACGCGTGTTTCGAGTTAATTAATTCTCATCAGCGTATCTCAACTGTTTCTAGGGATCGAACTTCAGACCATGTTTCCACTGTCCGACGCTTTAACCGTTAGGCCACGAACCCTAGATAAATTTACTGTTTATTTTTGTCGCTTAAGCGCCGGACTGTGGAAACATGGTCTGAAGTTCGATCCCTAGAAACAGTTGAGCTACGCTGATGAGAGTTACTTGACTCGAAACACGCGTGTACGTAGATTACTGTTTTTAAACTAATAAAAATACATAAAAAAATGTTATATATACGTTCAAATATATTATGGGCGACTTTCTAAAATAACGCC
This sequence comes from Euprymna scolopes, assembly GCF_053919585.1. Lineage (NCBI taxonomy): Eukaryota > Metazoa > Mollusca > Cephalopoda > Sepiida > Sepiolidae > Euprymna > Euprymna scolopes. The sequence continues at coordinate 151,660,928 of NC_136492.1, forward strand.
AAACTTTCACAAGAAACACTCGTCTAGCTGAAAACACTATCAATAATTCCCCCACTCTTCATCTGTGCCTAAACCTAAACGTAGATTCCATGAACAAAGCTTCTTTCTTAGAACTGCACGCCTGTGGAATTGTCTTCTGTTTTCCTGCTTTCCGGCTGACTACAATATGATTGTCATCAAGTCTAACGTAAACAAGTTCTTGATGAGCCGTTCCATATAAGTTAACAAATTTACCGAATTGATTACTATATTGTCAAATTTCTACTGTACACTCTTTAACCCTTATCCTCGAGTGGCCTCTTGGCTTTGATAATGTGGTGATGCCTGTGTAAAAAAAAAATACTCGCGATCTTTATATCACATAAAAGGAATCAAGTCGCCCTAATCATTGTTATGTTCTTATGCAAAACTATTTAAACAATAATATCGGTGTTTCAGAAGTTAACAGTTTTAAATAAGCAAAACTTTTTCTCAAAAATTTACAATAAAAACAACATTTTAAAAATAATGGACATTTTTTTAATAATATATACAGAAATTTGTACATTTTATACACTATAAATAGAACGTTTTTATAATTTGAAACAATATAAACCTGTTCTTATTTTTATTTTAAACAATATCAATAGAACTTTTTACAAGGGGAATAGGGGGAAGGAATTAAGACATATCTAATGCAATGGTAGAAAATCTAGACTAAAATCTTCATTCAGTAGTGGAATAGGCTCAAAAATGGATGGTAACGTTCAATGCTGCCAAGACTAAGCTTGTTTCCTTTAATAATTACAAGAAACATTCTCAACCATCAAGAACTATGGCTAAAGACACATTACTAAAACCTACTCTGTTCAAACTCCTCGGCTTAACATTCACAGAAAGAGATACATTGAGAGCATTGCCAAGGCTACTGCGAAGAAGGTGGGCTTTCTATACCGTGCTAAAAAATTATTTACGCCTGAAAGTATCCTGTACCTCTACAAAGATCACAATTCGCTCATGTACAGATGATGGTTGTCACAGGTTTCGGCTATCCCAGCGATACTGAAATGCATAAGTTTAAGTGTAATGGGAACAGGCATTAACTCCATACATAGTATCCCTGCAACTTATGTTACTGATAGTAGCCACTTACATCAAGATGGCACTTTGCCTCATTCGTGGCGAAAATGTAATAAAAAAAATTACATAAACTACGAGATGAGAAATATCGTGATATTAGCGAGACTGAAAATTGTCTAACTTATCGCAACTTTTCTTTGTATATCACTTTCTTGTACAATATATTACTTTTACTTAACCATATTGTTCATATGCTCCATTTAGACCTACTTTTAGGGTCACATCAACTGATGAGGAGGTTTCGAAAACTCAGGAGTGAAAACCGAACTTCCAAGTATTGCAAGGCTCCCACAACAACTGGCAATTAGGATTCGATAACGTACGTTTAAAATATCTTCACAACAACTTTATTCGCACTAACATACTGATATTCTAAATGATTCATTTAAACAACACTGACCTTACGACGAATATAGTGTTCCAAAAACGAATCATTCAGAGAACCACAACTTTTAAGGATTAGGAAGCAATTCCGGAAGTTGCATTGAAGTCTACAAGATTCTAAAGAGTTATTTCCAGGCATTACCAACTATCATTTCACTGCACCAACTAAAAAAAGATAATTTAAGATATAAAATCTATGAATAAAAAGTCATTCTAACTAAAATGTATCTCGGTTTTTCATTTTTCTCCTTAAATTTCTTCTCTATATTTTTTTTCATTCTGTAAAGAGAGGAAAGGTGAACCTTAATTGAGATAAGTGTATTTTTACCTGAAGACATATATTGTGTTGAGCGTTTAGAAAAAGTAGGTTATGTGGAAAATAGTAAACCGTTTTAGACGTTCAAAACTATATAATGTTTTTATATCCTCTTCTTAAAGACAATTGAGCATAAATGGAACATACAAAATCTACTTTCACAAATCTGTAGAGATTTCAAATTGATTTGCATGAAAAACAAAGAAAACAGGCTGAAATGGTTAAATAGCAGCTATTACATCATAAGCAGAGTGAAAAACAATATAAAAGTAAAAAAAAGATTACAAATATTGGCACTGAGACAGCAAAAAACAAAAAGTCTATGCTACTGGACCAAAAAGAAAAAAATCAGAGATATTGCTAAAATCTTAAAAATAAAAAACTAAGACATAGCGTGCTCTGGAACACTATAGAGAATTTTCATTACGCTACAAATTAATACCACGTTTTCGTCACGTTCTTTATAAGGTATGAATAAATGTATAACATAGATTGTACCAATTAAGTGGATTCTAATAATGTTCGTTTATTGCTTGAGAAATCGGGAACCACAGAACACAACAAATCAGTGGATTACTTTTTACCGCGAAAAACGTGTGATATAATATATTCTGAAACCGTAAAATTTCTTATAGAACTATTTAGCTCGAAAATATCGTTTTTCTTATACGTTGGAAATGCCTGAATGTAACCTAGAAATATGACAAGGACCATTTAACACTTGCATCAATAGTCCACAAACGTTACGACCATTTAAAACTAAGGGAACTAAGTGCTGAGAATTTGATATGCCTGATATACGTACAACGATTGGTTTTGGAAATAAACTCTGAGACTCGCCGCAAAGTTCTAACATAAATACGAAAAGAAACAAGCATTGCATTATAAAAGTTGACCGTATATTAAATACGAGTGATTAGCGAACAATATGGTGTCGCGTACGTGTGAAAATATATAAAAATCGAAACATTTTTCTTCAGAATAAAAAAGGATATTATCACCCCCGCAGAGAGAAAAAAATCTTTAAATCAAAATATTCACCACGTTTCCTATGTTATCACTGCGAGGGACTGCATTGGGTTACAAAATGCCTATACAGTACAAAAAAATTCCTTAATTTGCGACAGAATTAGGCATAATTGTTCCTGTGGAGAAATGCGTGACTTACCTGGATAGACCACGTGCGGGTCGGTCACCAAAAATAAATAAAAAGAAAGAAAAGAAATGGTCAAGACTCTTATTTATAGAGTAGTGATCACGTGAGTTAGAAGAATATGCAAATAGAGGTGAACGATTTTGCGATATAAAAAGCCTGTGTTGTTAAGAGGAGGGGCAGACTGTTGGCAGAAGTCAGTGCTGTCAGACGTGCTTTAGAGTTTTGTTATTATATGCTGTGTTCGATTGTTGGGAGAGAGAAAAGAGAAGAGGAGGAACCAAGAAGACATTCTGCAGATACTTGACTTTGTGTTGGTTTTAAGCTATTTCGGCGCTTGGTGTGCAGTCTACCAACAAATGGATCTGTACCAAACGCTGTATATAGGCTCTGCTTGATTTCATCCCAGTCTGGTTCATCATGCAGAATTTGGCTGATAGCTTGACTCGAGTACCAAAGAGGTGGATCGATGCAATGAGGCAGGGATCCGATCTTCAACAACAAACATGCGCGACTGTAACGGATCAATTAACACCTGACCAGATCCGTATGATACACCAGCAGATTGGACATCCTGGAATTCAGAGGACTGCATATTTTGTCCGAAGAGTATGCCCTGCAACTACAAAAGCATCAGTGAAAGCAGCCATACGTTCGTGTGAAGAGTGTCAGAGAATTGATCCGGCACCATCCCAATGGCAAAAAGGGAAGCTCGAGGTGGAGGGCAACTGGCAGCGAGTAGGGATGGACATAACACATTATGGGGGCAAACATTTTTTGACCATGACGGATTGTGGCCCGACGCGTTTCACAATATGGCGCCTGTTGACACGACAGGATGCAGCCAGCATTATACAACAGTTGAGAGCCGTCTTTTTTGAACGTGGTGCCCCGATTGAAATTCTGACTGATAATGCCGCCACATTTCGATGTCAAGAATTTCAGAAATTCGTGCACGAATGGGGGATTAAAATGCATTATCGGTGTGCATATTATCCCGAGGGTAATGGTATAGCAGAACGGTGTCACCGCACCATCAAAAGAATTGCAGCCAGGACGCAGTGCTCTATTCCAGAAGCTGTGTACTGGTATAATATAACACCCAAGGACAATGCAGCACCAGCAACTGCACCAGCCAATGGGATTTACCAATATGAACAGCGTGTGAAAGGAGTTGATGCCATACCATCAGTGGTGAGTGTTGTCAATACACCATATCAGGTGGGAGACCTTGTTTGGATAAAAACCCCAAATGCTGGGTGCACTACGAAATTTTTCCGGGGAAAAATAGATGAAATCATAAGTCCTCAGACCATGTTGATTGGTGGCATACCACGTCAGGTAAAAGATATCCGCCCTTGTTATACCTCTTCTGATTCTGAGGACGATGAGGAGGATCACACACCGTTCAGAGATGATCCTGATCACTTACTGCCCCTTCAGGTGAGCATAGAAACACCACCAACAGAACCAGATGAGGGAATGATGGGACATACTGATGACAATAGTGAGGAGAGCGATGGACACAAGGAAGTAATGCCTCATCGAAATACTCGACAGAGACGAATACTGCCCACCCCCCGTGATTGCGAAACCCAGCGAGAAGGGATGATGGAGCATACCGAGGAGATGACGCCTCCGATTCTTCGGAGAAGTACCCGACAAAGACGGATACTGCCCCCCTGCCCTGATTGTGAGACACCGCCTATGGAACCACGAGACGGGATAATGGAACAGACTGGTAGTAATGATGGTGGTAATGAAGAAAACAGCAATGAGGAAGTGCTTCTTCGAAGGAGTACCCGCCAACGACGATTGCCCGCATGTCCTGTTTGTGATCATGAGATCAGGGGGGAGTGTGGAGAAATGCGTGACTTACCTGGATAGACCACGTGCGGGTCGGTCACCAAAAATAAATAAAAAGAAAGAAAAGAAATGGTCAAGACTCTTATTTATAGAGTAGTGATCACGTGAGTTAGAAGAATATGCAAATAGAGGTGAACGATTTTGCGATATAAAAAGCCTGTGTTGTTAAGAGGAGGGGCAGACTGTTGGCAGAAGTCAGTGCTGTCAGACGTGCTTTAGAGTTTTGTTATTATATGCTGTGTTCGATTGTTGGGAGAGAGAAAAGAGAAGAGGAGGAACCAAGAAGACATTCTGCAGATACTTGACTTTGTGTTGGTTTTAGTTCCTATTGTAGAACAAATAACAAAAGTAAAGATCAAGTACGACACATTATAACTCATGGAAAAGAAGATAACAATTGACAGACATGTGTGCTAGCGAAAATATTAATTAAAATCAAAACGATTCAGTAATATTCAGTATCAGATTTATCGATAATAAATTTGCATACAGTAAGAAGATTAAATAAACCTACCATGCTAAAGTCTTGTGAAATATCCAGAACAGTAACTGAGTAAAATATGGATTTTGAAAGTGAAATAGTCACTAATGTTATTTTTAACTGTAGGACAAAGAAATTAAATATCTTCGTGTTAATAAACACGGAAAACTTGTATGGTGATTTTATGCAACAATTCAAGTTGTTTTATTTGCTCATGAATACGTTTTATCAAAAAATAGAAACTGTAACGACTAACAACGAAAATCTTATTAAAAGAAAGTTTCCCTGGAGTTTTCTCACCAGTAGCAAGCAAGGATGATATAGCACCATTCCCCCCCCCCAAAAAAAAACAGAATGTGTCTGACTGAGTCTAAAAACATCTTGCACAGGGGGATAGAGTCACGGCCATCGAGAGTGAGAAGAAGCCCTGTTAACTGAAAAATGCCACCAGGCAATGTAGATAAAATTTGTAAGACTGTCAGTATTATGTGAGGGCCATTTGAAAAAAAGCAATAAAACATTTTTAAAAAGAAAAAGGAGCACAGTTCGATTATTACAAAAACTGAACTTTATTTATATAATTCAATAACTCGAGTGTTATTTCTTCCGCCCGTCACACGAATAATTTCCTGGGTAAGGTTGACACTGTTATCCAAACTTCCAACTTCCAAACTTCTGTATACGTAACGCACCTTCTCTCAACTGCAAACGAACTTCTGCTAATTCAACTTATTTCTTCGAAATCCAACTTCAAAATGAACGTCCCTCTAAAATCAACCCTCTTTTATCTCCAACCAGGAGCATCTCATTTGCATATTGGGTGGTCACATTGCAGGCATATAAAGAGATAAGGCAGCCATTTTTGTTTCTTTCTTCTGGATTCATTTCATTCCACGACCGACCCGTTGAATTATGCACACGTGCTAGTTAGGTAAGTCGCACGTTTCCCTACAATTTAATATAAAATATAAATATTATCTATGTAAAATTAAGTAATTTTAAAACAATATACAATTTAATACTGAAGAAACTAAATTATAAATTTAGGAAACAAAGAATTAAAAGACATATTAAACACCAACGATGAATAATTTTAAAAGTGAAAACCATCAATAAATCATTTTAAGAATGAAAACAAACGATAAAATAAAAAAAATTGAAATAAAACAATTATTTAAATACAAACAAGCAATAAAAGTTACTAGTGCAGAAATATTTTTTGGATTTTTGGAACTTTAGAGATTATTGGGACTAATGTTCTCATCTTGAGTGTTTATTTCACAACGTTTTATCATCGAACTTAGAGTTCTCCTTTATTACATCCTCAGGTCGAAAATGATGGTCACATACCTAAAAACATAATTAAAGAAAACATTCATACCATAATGTAAACTATTGTTAAAATATAAGAAAAGATAGTAAACAAACATTTACAATAATAATAATCACAGTGTAGTATCAGTTCTGATGCTACTCTTTTTTGTTCAGTCCTCGGTCAGTGGAGGAGAAATTCTTCATGACTGAGACAATTTTATTTTTGTTCCTATCCAGAGTGCCCCTTTTTGGGAGCTAGATTTTCCCACATTAAAAACCGACATTGTGTCTAACTGCGCCCTCATGGGGAGGCAAGTAAATAAATTTGAAAAAAAAAATTTTTGATAAATATTCTCATGTAAAAATTATTTGTTTGTAATTCTAAAAAGAAACAATCAATTTTATTATATAACGTTCAGTCACAGTTAATTTCATTAATAGCCACGGTGTGAATAATTTTCAAACCGACTTTAGAAAAAAAATATAGAACTTAAAAATATTTGGAAATACTCAATATAAGGTTTTATTCATTATTTAAAAGACATTATGACAATTATTCTCATGTAAAAATTATTTGTTTATAATTTTAAAAACTAAAACGAGAATAAATTAAATTTTCAATCTTCCTGATAGACGTTTTAGTCTTATAAGAAAATAAACAGTTAAAAATATTAACATAATATTTGCTGTATTAGCAATAAATAGTATTGTTTCTTTAATTTATATTAACAATGTTATCAAACGTTATGAAAGTATTTTAATCTATATAATATTTATTTTTTTATTACATTTTCACCCCAAATAAGGCACATTGTCACTTTATTGTAGGGGGCTACTATCAGGGACATAAGCATTAGGGATACTGTGTAGGGAGTTGGACAGCAAGATGTCGGTTCACGTTACACTTGAACTTATGCATATCAGCACAGTTGGGAAAGCAGGGGCCCGGAAGGGAATTCAAAAGTCTAGCTGTTCTGGGGAAGAAACTACTGGAGTACAAGGCTCTCTTACATCTAAGGATCTCTACTGTAAAGGGGTGGGATTTAGCTGCTTTTCGGGTTTGTCGGGGGTATTTACGTTGAAGAGGCACAAGTGCTTGCAGTTCGTCAGAGCATTCACCGTTAAAGTACTTGGAGAACAGACAGAAGGATGCAACATTTCGTCGATGGGACAGAGCCTTAAGTTTAGATGACAGATCAGGACCTATTAGATTGGCGACTCTTTTTTGAACATTGTCTAGGAGCGAGAGACTAGTAGCAGATGCACCAGCCCAAATATGACAGCAATACTCCATACATGGGCGAATAGTGGTCTTGTAGAGGTATAGGATACTTTCGGGCGTTAGAAGATTTATAGCACGGCAGAGAGAACCTACCTTCTTCGCAGCAGTCTTGGTAATACTCTCAATGTAATTATTCCAACTTATGTTTCCTGTGAACGTTAGGCCGATGAGCTTAAAAGATGTACTTTCAGATAAAGAGTCTTTGGCCGTTGATATTGGTGGTAGAGAAGATTTCTTGTAATTATTGAAGGAAACAAGTTTAGTCTTGGCAGCATTGAATGTGACCATCTATTTTTGTCCCCATTCCATTACAGATCGGAGGTCATCCTCTAGTGTTTCGGCCATTTCTTGAGATATGTACTCATTTGTTTTCCTGTCATGTCTTTTATAGAGCGTGGTGTCATTAGCATATATACCCATCTCACAGACAATTTTGATAGGGAGGTCATTTATGAATATTAGGAATAACAGATGTCCAAGGATAGACCCTTGAGGCACTCCCACATTTATATCATATTGTTTTGATGTAAGACCGTCGAGGACAATATGGCTTTTTCTTTTATCTAAGAAGGATTTAATTATGTTAAGTATTCTTCCAGTGACCTCGTATGATCTGATTTTCTTGAAAACACCTTCATGTCATACCCTGTCAAAAGCCTTAGATATATCTAAAGCTACCGCTCTACCCTCCCCTGCTTTATCCAGTGAATGGTATATACGTTCTGAGATTACAGTTAAGATGTCTGCTGTGGAACGGGCTTGTCTAAATCCATATTGTTGGTCAGTCAGAAGTTTAACATCTCTAAGGTGATGGACTAGAGCTTGGTTAATTTGGTCTCAAATATTTCGCAAAAAATGGGAGGAGGCTAATGGGGCAATAATATACTGGGTCAGTTTTTTCGCGAGAATTCTTGAAAACTGGTACTACAGAAGCAGTTTTCCAGCAGGTAGGAAAACAAGATTCATTAAGGCATTCGTTGTAAAGTTTGGAGAGAACTGGAGCTACTTTGGCAGCGCACTTTTCGAATAGCACAGTAAGAATGAGATCAGTTTCACATGCTTGTGTAGTGTAAAGATTTCTTATGAAACTTGAGAAGGGGTTGATTTTCAGATCGTCTAATGTGGCGTCTGTCCGCAAAGGAAAGTCATGGAGGGGGTGATTAGCAGGGCTCAGTGTGGAGTTGGAGACAAACTGCCTGAAAAGCATGTTAGTCTTCTCAGTTGCAGAGAGAACAACCTCATGATTGTTGGATAGTGGGGGAATTGTTGATTGCCAATTATTTACTACACTGTTGTAGAGTTTCCAGAAGTCACGGGTTTCTAATTTTTTTACGTCGCTGCATTTATTGGTGGTTTCAGTAAATTCTCATTGGCTGTCGCTATTTATTTCTTACAGTTACTTCTGGCTTCTATATACTTTTGTCTGTTTGATCTGAACTTATGTCGGTTAAATTTGCGGTATGCATGCTGCCTTTGTTCGATGGCAGCTGCATAAATAGATGTAAACCTTTGGGGAGAGTGAGGCTTGCTATAAAATTTGCACGTGGGAATAAGTGCTTAAATTTCCGTTTAGAACAATTCAGTGGTCTCATTTGCGCAATGTTCAGCAGGAAGTAAAAAGATATTTTTCCATGGGGCGTCCCTGATGAGATCCCTGATGTTTTGAGCAGTGGCTCTTCAGTTTTGTCTCTAGAGTTTAGGGCGATTTCAACCATTACCACTGCACGAGCAGCGTTCCCAAGTGGGCTGCAGGCATTTGTTACACAATCATAGGGAACTGTGGTCAGAAACAGATCTAGAAGTGATGCATGTTGTTCTTACTGGTCTGGGAAACGTGTTGGAAACGTAACCATCTGTGATAGGGAATGATATATAGAGAATTTATGTGTTTGGTACCAGCTGCGTCTGCGTAAGTAAAGAATCCAAGCCAGTTGCTGTGGTGGACGTTGAAGTCACCAAATACATGCACTTGCGCACTAGTGTCGTGGAAAGTGCTGTGTCTATGCTATCAGAGACTTCGTTTATTAGGGTACAGTCCTGGGTAAAGGGAGAGTGGTAGAGAAAATAAAAGTAGCTAATGTTATGTTGCATGTTATGTCTAAAGCACATAAAGGCTTGATCGTCCGATTCTAGTTTAGCTTCTTTAGTCAAGGGGAGGGTGTTTCGAATGTAAACTCCAAGCCCGTGCATATGTCTGTCAGAGTCCTTAGTGCAGAGTGGGATATATCCATGCATGTTAAAGTAGTTAGAGGGGATAGAGGAGTGTAGGTTAGTCTCACTTAGTGCTAGGATATCCGGGGTGTTTGTTAGGAGAAATGCCTCAGCATCATTTAAATTAGTTTCCACGGGTGTTCGTAAATGCAAGCCTCAAGGGAGAAGGAATGTTGGTTTTGTTTGGGTTTTGGCCTGGTTTTAGCGTGATTTTTTAATATACTGTCATTTTTATTTTTAAGAGTTTCAGTTTAGGTAAGGCGTGCTGAGCAAGTGGTTATGCAGAATACCAGACATGCAACACAAGCAGACCATCAGCTGTCCCTCCATCTACTAGTATTGTGGCCTCAAGATAGCCCACCGAGGATGAGTGCCGGGTCTCTTTCTATGCTCGACATGGCACTACAAACATCCCGATATTATACAACTGTTGATGGAGCAGCCGCTCTAAGCACTACCAACGAGTTAGGGCCCCTGTACTACCAGTCGGGAACAGCAGCCAGGAACTTTCTATTCGTTACCCTCAACCCAACAGACGATGGTCACAAGCACTCCTAAGTGCTGGCATTACGGCATTCAAGCACTCCTAAGTACACAGTTTAAATATTAACAATGTTATCAAACGTTATGAAAGTACTTGAATACAGTTCTAATTAAATACACGTTTAATTATTAGCAGATACCATTACTTACTTTACTATATTTGGTTAGAATAAAATTTTTCCTTCTAATGGCGCGTATCCAAATTGAGAAAATTTAGGAAAAGAAAATATATGTACTTTGGGACCTTTTGAATAATTTCCCCGGCTATTTGGAACAACGCAAGAATACACCATATTAAACAGCAAACTGAAAACTAGACGAAACTGCTGCTGATAGCCTAGACCATATACCTACTAGTGGATATGATATCTCTCATGTGCATCGGCCTTCTTTACTCTTGATAGCCACGATAGAGTACAATGTAAAATATACTTATACCGCACAACAGAAGAGATACAGAGAAGGTCAACACCCCTCTGACAACAGACACAGGCAGCTACCCTGTGCTCAGAGAAGAACTGGAATAAGCAATCAAGTCCCTGAAGAAAGGGAAATCAGCAGGCATTGATGACATCCTAGAAGAACGATTGCATACAGAGGGTGAGGTTATGATCGTTGCGCTTCATGCAATCTGCCAAATCTGGGAGACAGCAGACTGGCCAACAAAAGAAATTCAGTCTTAATGATCATCCGACCAAGGCAACATACAACAGTGCAACGACTGCCGCACTATTAACTATTATGCCATTTTAACAAAGTGATGCTCAGGATCGTATTGAATAGGTTAAGACCACAAACCAAAGAAATTATAGCTGAAAATTAGGCAAGATTTAGAGCAGAACCAAACACAACTTTTCAACCTCAGAATTCTATGTGAGAGACAACACCAACAAGAATTTTACTACGTATTCCTAGATTTAAGAAGACGACAGAGGGTGGCATACGACACACTGGACGACCATAAAGTACTACAACGCTAACCTCATACGCGTCATACAGAACCTCTTCAACAAGACTAACACTGTTGTCTACCTTAACAGGGATATTGGAAACTGGTTCTGAACCACAGTTTGAGTGCGATAGGTATGTTTGCTCTCGCCGACACTCTTCAGTGTTTTTTCCTGTAAGAATTATTACAGATTCACTTCAAAACCATCAGAAACAGTAGCATCAGTAGCAGAACAAACACAAATGTGCGTTTTGCTGATGATATAGATGGACTCGCAGGCTCAGAACAAGATCTAGAGAACCTGGTAAAGCAACTAAACAGATCCTCTACAGCTTACGACATGAAAACTAGTGCAAATCAAACAAAACTGATGGCAAATAGTGACAAGGAAATCACAACTGCCATCACCACCAACAGAGAAAAGTTTGAAAACGTGAATAATTTCAAATATCTTGAAGTAATAGTTTAAGATAAAGGGTCTTAACCTGAAGCATTGGCCAGAATTGCAATGATAGCTGAAACACTGGCTAAATTGAACATGATTTGGAAGGACAAGACAACAAAGCCCAAGTCAAAGATAAAACTCATGGGTTCCCTTGTCGACTCAGTTTCCCTGTATGCTTGTAAAACATGGACCCTTACAGCAGAATTAGAGAAGAGGATTCAGTCCTCAAAAATAAGATGCATCAGAAAATAGCTTAGCGTCTCTTACAAGTACCACATAACCAATGTGGAAAGCGAGGAAAACAGAAGAGATAGAATGAAATCACAGAATGGACATAATTAAAGCTGATCGAAAGGGTCCAACGTGAGGAGGAGAGGAAAGAATAGATAGGTCTTGTTGACATGCATCTGTAGCACCCCAATATCAAGTGAAGGTGAAGGTGAATTTATAATTTAGTTTACACAAACAAGTTTTCATAAATAATCATTTTTATATCTTCCGATAGATAAAGCAAGTATTTTATTGTTTATAGTCGACAAGGTAATGTTCTTTTTAGTTGTCCCTTGCCACGTTTTGAACTACTGCGAGAGATACGCCTGTTGTGAATAGTTGGTTCGTCTTTGTACCAAGAAAAGGTATGATATTTTCAAAACTGCCGTTTTTCGTATAGTTCTAGCAAATAAATTATACGGCATATGAATTGTTCTTTTGTTTATTTATATTTGCACTTATTTATATCATTGTTTACATTATAATATGTTTATATGTACGCATGTATATATATATATTTTTTTCACTTTGTTTTTATATAAGCAGTAATGTGTTGCTAAACAGTCATGAGCATGTTTCAGCCATCTCATATTTAGTAACTAGAGATCTCTTGAGGCAATCAGGCCTATATGAAAGCAAAGTTAGCTATGAAAAATCAAAATTCATCTTACAGTAAAAAGATTTTTTTTAAATAGGGGGTGAGGTCCAACTGTGCTTAAAACAAGATTAAGTGAGTGTAGATGTTCCTTTGTGTTGGGGTGAGAGAATAAGACAGGTAGGGTTGAGGTTTAAGAAGTCAGCTTGGAGACGGCAAAATATGGGAGAGAGCTGTTATCTTCGCAAGTGTATGCCAATCTTTAAATCTAAATTAATGTGTGTATATTAGGTAAGTTAATGGGTGAGTATAACTTTTTATTAGAATTTTGGTATCTTCGTTCGAGAAGATTTAGATTTCACTGTCCATTATCGCTACACTTCTATTGAACTCATAAGGATCCGTTAAGGGAGGGATAAGGAAAAGAAAATGACAGAAACGTAAGAGAAAAGGGCAGAGAAGGAGAGAGGAGAAGAGACAAAGGAGGATAAGAGAAAAGGAAGGAGAAGATGAAGGAGAAGGAAGAAGAGGAAAAGGGGTAGATAAAAGAAAAAGGACGGAGAAAATAGGGGAAGCCCATAATTTGTTTATTGGTGGTAGTTGTAAACTATTTGTTGTTCGTTTTCTCTCGCTCTATCATATCCGTTTACTCCTACCACCTTCAATATTATTTACTATTATATTCGATATTTTTATAGTTGTTTATCTATTTGTATATGTATTAATACGCTATTCATAGTTTTAACAATTTGGATATAATACTAATGGAAAAATGTATATCTTTACTAAGCCTTTTATGTTCAGATATAATCATTTGTTATGACAGCGATAATAATCATAAAAACCGGAGGGTAGTCGCGGATTGTGCCGGGTTATTTGCTACGGTGTTGATAATAACTAACAATTTTTTTTTTATTATTCAGTTTTCACCCCAAACAAGGCACAGTGCCACTTTGAAGCAGGGGGATACTATTAGGGAATTAATTAGCGGGGTCATTATGAAGGGAGAAGAGTAGAAAGATGTTTGTTAACATTACACTTGAACTTCTGCATATCATTGCAGTTGGGAAAGCAGAATCCCGGAAGGGAGTTCCAAAGACCCGCAGTTCTGGGGAAGAAACTATTGGAGTAAAAGGCTTTCTTGCACCTAGGGATCTCCACTGTAAAGGGATGAGACTTAGTAGCTTGTCGGGTTTGTCGGGGGTAGTTACGTCGGGGAGGTACAAGTGTTTGCAGTTCGTCAGAGCATTCACCATTAAAGTATTTGTAGAACAGGCAGAGGGATGCAACATCTCGTCGATGGGACAGAGGTTGAAGCCTAGATGACAGTTCAGGACCTATCAGGTTTGCGACTCTTTTTTGAACCCTGTCCAGGAGCGAGAGACAAGCAGCAGATGCACCAGCCCAGATGTGACAACAGTACTCCATACATGGGCGAATGGTTGCCTTATAGAGGTATAGGATACTGGCAGGCGTAAGTAGTTTTCTAGCACGGTAGAGGGAGCCAACCTTCCTTGCAGCAGCCTTGGCAATGCTCTCAATGTATCTATTCCAGTTCATATTCCCTGTAAACGTTAGGCCGAGGAGTTTAAAAGAAGTACTTTCAGGCAATGTGTTCTTGGCCATTGCTATTGGTGGTAGAGAAGGTTTCTTGTAGTTATTGAAGGAAACAAGCTTAGTCTTAGCAGCATTGAATGAGACCAACCATTTTTGTCCCTATTCCACTACGGATTGGAGGTCATCCTCTAGTGTTTCTGCCATTTTCTTGGATATGTGTTCATTTGTTTTCCCCTCATATCTGTTATAGAGAGTGGTGTCATCTGCAAATATACCCATCTCCGAAACAATATTATCAGGGAGGTCGTTTATGAATATCAGGAACAATAGAGGTCCAAGGATAGACCCCTGAGGCACTCCCGCATTTATGTCATATTGTTTGGATGTACGTCCGTCGAGGACAACTTTGATTTTTCTATTACTTAAGAAGGATTTAATTACGTTATGAATTCTTCCAGTGATTCCATATGATCTAATTTTCCTTAGAAGACCATCGTGCCATACCCTGTCAAAAGCCTTAGATATATCAAGGGCCACCGCTCTACCCTCCCCTGTTTTATCCAATGAACGGTATATACGTTCAGAAACTACAGTTAAGATATCTGCTGTTGAACGGGCTTGCCTGAATCCATATTGTTTTTCAGTCAAGAGTTTAGCAGCTGTTAGGTGCTGGACTAGGGCTTTATTAACTAAGGACTCAAATATTTTGGCGAAAAGCGGGAGGAGGCTAATGGGGCGATAATTTAGTGGGTCAGTTCTTTCACCAGAATTCTTGAAGACTGGTACCACAGAGGCGGTTTTCCAGCAGTCGGGAAAACAAGATTCGTTAAGGCATTTATTGTAAAGTTTGGACAGAACTGGAGCAACCTCGGCAGAGCATTTTTTTAATAGCACAGCCGGGATGAGATCTGGTCCACATGCTTTAGAGGTGTCTAGGTTTTTTATAATAGCATGTACCTGAGAAGGGGTGATTTTCAAGTCGTCAAGTGTGGCGTCTGTTCGCAGAGGAAAATCAGGGAGTGAGTGGTGTACCGAGTTCAGTGTGGAGTTTGAGGCAAACCGACTGGCAAGCAGATTAGCCTTGTCAGTTGCCGTGCAAGCAACCTCATGATTGTTTGTTAGTGGGGGAATAATTGACTGTCCATTATTAACTACGCTGTTGTAGATTTTCCAAAAATCCCGGGTTCCTAATTTCTGTGCTTCGATGCGCTTTCTGGTGGTTTCAGAGTAATCTGACTTAGCTGTGTCTATCACTCTCTTACAATTATTTCTAGCTTCTATAAACTTCTGTTTATTTGAGCTGGACTAATGTCGGTTGAATCTGCGGAACGCATGCTGCCTTTGACAAATGGCAGCTGCACAAGCAGAAGTAAGCCATTGGGGGGAGTGGGGCTTGCTATAGTATTTCCGTGCGGGAACATGTGCTTCAATAGCAGTTTTGAACCATTCAGTTGTCTCATTTGCACACTGTTCCGCTGGAAGAGTAAAGATATTTTGCCATGGGGCATCTCTGATGAGCTCCCTGATGGCTTCCCAATCAGCCTTTTTGTAATACCTCGTTGTTTTGAGTAGTGGGTCTTCAGTTTTAGGGCGAGAATTTAGGCTGATTTCTACCATTATCACAGCGTGATCAGCATTCCCGAGTGGGCTATGGGCATTTGTTGTACAGTCATTGGGAACTGTTATCAGAAAGAGATCTAGAAGTGAGGCATGTTGATCGTGCTGGTCTGGGAAACGTGTCGGAAATGTAACCATCTGAGATAGGGAATGAGATATAGAGAAGCTATATGTGGCGCTACCAGCTACGTCTGTGTGATTTGAGAATCCTAGCCAGTTACTGTGGTGGACATTGAAGTCACCAAATACATGTATTTGTGCGCTAGTATCGAGGGAGAGTGCTATATCTATGGTGTCTGAGACTTTGTTTATTAGGGTACAGTCTTGGTTTGAGGGAGAGCGGTAGAGAAAATATAAGTAGCTAATATTGTGTTGCATATTTAGTCTGAAGCACATAAAGGCCTGGCCCTCTGATTCCAGTTTTATTTCTCTAGTTAGGGGGAGGGTGTTTCGAATATAGACTCCAAGTCCATGCATATGTCTGTCCGAGTCCTTACGGTAGAGTGGGAGATAACCAGGCATGTTAAAGTGGTTAGAGGGTATGGAGGAGTGAAGGTTAGTTTCACTTAATGCTAAGATATCCGGGGTGTTTACAAGGAGAAATGACTCAACATCATCTAAGTTAGTTCTAAGCCCGCGGATATTAGTAAATGCAAGCCTCAAGGGAGGAGGCAGGTTGGTTTTCTTTGAGTTTGGTCCTGGTTTAAACGTAACTTTTGCTTGAGCTGTCATTTCATTTTATTTTATTTAAAAGTTTCAGTTAGGGTGGATGAGTGAGGGGGTGCTGGACAAGTAGTTGTGCAGAATACCAGACATGCAATACAAGTAGACCATCAGCTGTCCTCACCCACAGGATTGTGGCCTCAGGAAAGCCCACCGGGGATGAGTGCAGGGTCCCTTTCCATGCGCGACATGGCACTACAAACATCCCGATATTTTACAACTGTTGATGGAGCAGCCGCTCTAAGTGCTACCAAAGAGTTAGGGCTCCTGTACTATCAGTCGGAAACAGCAGCCAGGAACTGTCAATCTGGTACCCTCAATCCATTAGGCAAAGCCAGCCCAGTCCAACTGCACTGACATATATGGCACTGACGCACCCCACTGTGTCCAGTTTAGGGGGATGGGATGTGGCAGGAGTGGGGAAAAGCGGCGTTCATTACCCTAGTCAGGAAACAAGGTCAACCACTGGGTGATTCAAGCGAGTCCCTGTGATAGTACCTCTACGCCTGGCCAATAGGCAAAGAAGGAGTATGAAAGCCGAGCGATAGACAGAGTCTATCTCCTCCTTAAGCAGTTTAGGTTTGCCAACCGGTGATTTGTTTGAGTCACCAGCTCTAGGAAGGTTGTCGTCCAGGACTGAAGAGACCTCCCTCCCCTAGGTTTAGTTTCAGAGTTTTCCTTCTCCTAGACGGATGGCCTGGGAAGACCTACGGGCCCATCAGCTCCGAGGGGGTTCGCCCCGCGCCTGGGTCCTAATCCAGGTATTTCTGCGACCCCGCATGGGTAGTTAATATTTATTGGTTATTTAGGTTAATATCCCCTGGAAAAATCGGGCATTTAGGTTAGCTTCTACAGAAGATTTTCACTCCTCAAGTGTGGTTTAAAAAGGGCATTATTATGCTGTCCATTTTCATTTTTACTTTATTGAATAATATGTTAAGTAATCACCGTGGGTAGATGTAAACAGGTATTATTTGGAGATAGTCTTTAAATTTACGTCATATAACGTTGTGCATCCGTTATTGTTTATATTAAGACAGTACTTAGTGGTTGCGGGGTATAAAAGATATGCCAAGATTAATATTAGCAGATTTAAAAACATTTATTAAATCGTTTTATTGTATTACGTTTTTGAATTTTTGAGATAAGGATATGTTATATGTATTATTATTCATCGGACTACTGTTCTCATCTTGAGTGTGATTTTTACGTTTCAGTCGATGTAACCTTTTACCTTCTTCAGGTGTATCTTGTCGAACTTGAGAATGTTTCTGTCGCACTCGGGAATTTGGACGGAATTTCGAGCGGAACCCGTTATTTACTTTATAGGGGTAGCGTGATATTGTTTCGTCAGTCATGACTGGATAAAGGTCCTAAGTAATTCGCAAATGTATTTTTTCCGTCGCCCACACTGAGGATTGAACCTTCAACCTTCAGGAGAATATCAATTTTACAATTGATTTTTCAAACACTGCGCCACGAGTCTCTGCACAGTGGTTAGAGTACTTAGACCCCCCCTCGTCTCCTTATAAAAAGTTCTATTGATATTGTTTAAAATAAAATAAGAATAGGTTTAGGTTACTTGATAATTGTGATATCTTATTGTTTGGGTATAGCTGTATCAGATGTAATCACATATCTACAGTATCAGAGTTACAGAATGGACCGCAAGCAACACGCACACATATAGGCTGAATTTAGTTTGATATTTATGTTACGGGTAAACACTGTTAACAAATTTTTTAAAAAAAGTTTTGGGAATATAACATACATGTACATGGTAAATATTAATCCTTAGTGGATGGATTGAGAAGAACATTTAAATATTTAGAGTGTGTGGAGGAATTGTTTGTAAGTGATGAGTGTGACCAAATAGAATGATTTTCGTGTGTTGTCTCGACAAATACGATGTAGATTTGGATTTAGTGACTTAAACTTTAAAGTGATTTAGGTGAACAGACGTTTCTGTAAGATATTACATGTAGGTAATTTTGGAATCGTATTAATTAAGATTTAGGAGAGAGTAGTTAGTAAAGGAGAAATGAGGTTTGATTAGTAATGCCTACAAGTTATTGATGTTTCTGTTTTTTATTTTTTTCATTTAAGAGTTTATCCCTATCCTTAAATTTCGTTATAAAGACCTTTCCATTTAAACAAAGAAAGCAAGGTAATTTTAGTAATTGGCTAGTTATTTTTGTTGTTTTTTTAAGATTTCCCAGTTAAATATTGTCGTTAAGTTTTTCTTGTTAGTTTGTTGTAATATCCTGCTAATGATGTTTTATCATTATAATTGGAGTTTAGGAAGGAACTTTTATGGCCTGTATATCTCTGTTTAAAAGTATTGCTAGTTTGACTGGTGTAGAATTTGTTGATAGTGGGGCCCCCCTTAGCTCTAAAACTAGCTAGATAAATTACAGAGGTTGTAAGGCAGTGTTGTTTAAGGGGGCATTTACATTCATCCATACAGTTGCGTGTTTATATTATTTTATTCTCCTGATAATATTCTGTGTCACTGGTTAAAAGTTTGTTATTATCTTTTTTATTATTTTTTCTAAGTTATTTCTGCAACTATAGCTTAATTTAATACTGTTTTTATTAAATATTTTGTGGAGTATGTTGTTGGAGGGATGTAGCTTAATTAAATTGATGAATTTTCTACCAAGATTGGTTTTAACCATTTGATTGAAACCAAATAATTTTTCTTTTGCAGGTTTTTCTAGATGTGGGTGTTTTACTTGAGGGCTCTGTATATTCTAACTTAGTTTCTTTTATAACCACTGTTTACTAGGGCCTTGTTGTGAAAATCTTTATATTTATTGAAAATTTCTAGATTCACACTGTATAATATGCTAATTAATTGATCTAATGCCGCAAGGGTGTGTTCTGTTCTTGCTCCTATCAGTGTGCTCCGATGCACTTGCTGCATTGTGTAACCTTAACTTTAATACTTTCACACAAGCCGTCAATCAGTAACACTTGTCTACGTCACTTATGAAGTTCACATATGCTGTTGATATTAATATTGTAGGGGTTTTTTTTCTCGGACTGCTTAACTTGTTAATTCCTTCCGCACCTTCTGTGGCCCGCTTGTATAATAATATGGAGAAACTTAAATATAATGTCAATAAGCAACTCCTTGCTCAACTCTGCAGTAGGGGTTTCCTTATTTTTCTGGCGTAAGTATAGAAATATTCCAATAGTTGATGTGAATTAAATATTCTATATCATGTGTTAATTTCTCCATATGATCTGTGTAAGTTACATATGAGCTTTATAACAGACAAAAATAAATATGATGAATATAATGTATTATTAACTCTTAAATGACAAAATACAAAATAGTCTATGGAAGTTTTAATAACCAAAAAAAACAACAGAATTTAAAATTAAATATATGGACATCAATTAACTGTATATTAAATAAATTTTGTTTTTCAATATGACTGATGCGTTTAATAATAATGAAGCAGTTTGGTTAATGTTTTTTTATGGGACCATCTTTTATAAACTATTACGTGTAATCATATTCATGCAGATATTCTACATGATTTATACTGGCGTAATATTTACATAAAAGGTTATAATAAACACAAATCTCTTTCTATATACATTTATGTAAACGTATGTATATTTGTTTACAAAATTTGCCTAACAAACTCCTCTGTCAATTTTTTTGTTTACAGACATGAAGCTTAATATGTATGGTATTTAAGCCCATGCAAAACTTTATATATTGGTTTTAGCCTGGGGAACATCGGCGCAAAGGTGTGAAAATTAAAGAAATGCAATTTGCCAGGTGAAGGTCGAAAGACGGCATTACAGATATGCATGTGAAACATATTAGGTATTGGATTCTGTTTTAATTTTGAGCCGTAGAGCAAACATGTCTTCATAGCTTAGGCATTAAAGTCAAAGGAACAAGTAAATCGTAAGCTAAACTTTTTGGTTTCAATTCTTGTTCAAAACCCACGAGTCATTTTTTTAAAATTTTTAAATGATTACTATATATTGGGCCAAATGTAATACGAAATCTGCATTAATAAAAAATATTATATATATATATATATATATATATATATATATATATATATATATATATATATATATATCGTCTTTGTACCTTTACAACGTTTTGAGTTAAGTAATATAGGACCTTATTTTTTGAACGGATTTTCTCTCTCTCTCTCTCTCTCTTTCTCTCTTCCTCATCCTCTCCTTCTTTACATATATATATATATATATATATATATATATATATATATATATATATATATATATATATATATATATATATACATGCGTATGTATTTGCCAATGTTGCTATATGAGCAACTTTGAAAATGTTGCAAATAATGTTTCATTTTAAATATCAGTCTGTGTGTGTTAAACTTGATTAAACACATTATTTTAGCAAATCGAGGAGACATGTCATTAATATATAAATAAAAAAAATCTGAGTTATAAAGACAGGATGCCGAGAACATGTCTGCTTAATTTCCGGTATATCATTTTTTCTTCTTTCTAATTTATTTACACACATTTGTAACCTTTTTTTTGAAAATATTTCTAAAGAAAAGTATGAATCAGAACATATTTTCTGAAAAGTCTTGGAAATTTTTGTTGGTCTTCATTGTGGTTTTTATATAGAAAATACAAGAAAACCAACACTTTAAGAAGAAGTCACGTTTTAAAAATCATCCTAAATGGAAAATGATGATTATATCTCTATAAGGTTTTAGATTATGCAATCACTTTTACTTTAGTAAGATCCACACTAAAAGTTATGCAGAAATAAGGAGTATTACATACATGTTTGAATAAGCAAATCCACACGACAGCTGGTCAAATTAAACCATTCTTTATTTTGATTTTGCTTTATCACATAATGTTGGCACATGCAATCATGTTTTCTCAAGATTACCTGCGTTGTACTAAATAGATGTTAAATCAAAAGAATTCCTTACTCAATATTATATGGAAGAAAAACAAAAACATAAAACCATTTTCAGCACATACGAAATTTTTCTCACATACTGCTGTGGTCGCAAATCGCGACCTTTAACGATTAGTCTTCTTAACGGATGACCTGAGAAGATATATGGGTCCATCAGTACCGTGCGAGTTCGCCCGTGCATGGGTCCTAAACCAGGTATTTCTGCGACCTCGCATGAGTAGTTAATATTAATCGGGTATTTAGGTTATATATCTACTGAAATCTTACGATTTGCACAAATAAAAACTATATTGCTTAAAAGATTGAACGTTAGTAGTAGAAAATATTAACGTTGCACCCGTATGTTTTCCTATCGCTTTAGCCCTGCGTGATAGTAGTTATTGTTAGATAGTTTTATAATAACTACAATAGGTCTGGCATTGTAACACTTTTATAATCCTGATTGACGAATTTGCTAAATCTACGTTCCAAATTTGACTCATTTCTGCACTATATAAGGTTGCAATTAATTAGAAAATTAAAGCGATAGAAATTTGTTTTTTTCTCTCATCTGTCTCTCTTTGTACTCATCTGTTTACTAACGCATATATATTAGAACTTCTAGATACGAATTTAATTCGTTTCGGCTAATTTTTCGTATCTTGAAATTTTTGTATAATACACGTACATCATTTAATCGCTTGCAAGCTTAATGAAAACACTCATTTAATTTTATAATAAAGGGAAAAGCAGAATGAAATGAAAGCCAAATAGTAATTAACCCAACTGTTAATACTTCCACGTGCTTTTTTTTATTTTCCTTCAGCATCCGAATATATAATTCTATTAAAAACTCGACTGAAAGAGTTGAGATGATGTTCTAATAATTTATTTTTATCATTTCTCACATTTAAGTGCAAGCAAGGGCGCGAAGAAAAAGAATACAAAGTGAAATAGATTATTTATTTTGTTACAGTTAATCTGCGATTACTAAGAAAAGTTCTCCTTATAAAAAATTTTGAAAGTGTACGATAAAAATTAAAACAGAAATTCTTTCTTCAAACAATAAATATAGTAAATAATGGGCAATAAACTATTCCCCTACTATCCAACAGCCAAGAATTTGTTTGTATGGCAACCGAGAAAGCTAGCATGCTTGTCCGTCTGTTTGCCTCAAACTACTTATGACCCAGCAAATGACTCCTTCCCTGATTTTTCTTTGCGGACAGAAACCATACTAGATAATCTGAAAATTCCCTTTCTCAAGTACATAATATCATAAAAAATTAGACACTGCAAATACATATGAACCTGATCTCATCTTAGCTGTACTATTAAAAAAATGCTCGGCTGATGTTGCTCCAGTTCTCTCCAAACTCTTCAACAAAAGCCTTAACGAATCATGATTTCTTGACTGCTGGATAACTGCTTGTATGGTACAAGTTTACAAGAATTCTGTTAAAAGAACTGACCAATTACATAATCGCCCCATTAGCCTCTTCTTTTTTTGCCAAAATATTTGAGTTCATTATTAATCAAGTTCTAGGTCACACTCTTACATTTGCTAAACTTCTGTCCGACTATCAATATGGATTTTTTTTTACATCGAGGTCACCACTTATCAAGGCCCGGAAGCCACTCGGGGATAAGGGTTATTGTGTGTCAATGGGATAGTATCGTAGTAATCATTAGTATTGGAGATTTGATAGAGTGTCTTACTTAAAGGGACGGTTTGTAAGGAATGTGTTTATGTTGGACTTGAAGACATCCAAGTTGTAGTCAAGTGAGAAACAGGCAAACGGTAGAGAGTTCCACAAGTGTGCACTTCTAAGAAAGAAGCTCTGCTCATGGAATCTACTTTGGATTTAGGCACAGATAAAAAGTGGGGAAAATTAATGACAGTAGTTTCAGCGAGACGGGTGTTTTTCGTGAAAAATTGACAAGAGATTGGAGCTCAGACAAGCACTTACCATGGAAATATCGATAAAACAAAGACAGGATCACACAGGCCCTCGTACTCCAATCGACATAAATACCCCCAACAAACCCTACAACCAGCAAAGCTCCACCCTTACACAGTAGAGTTCCCTAAATATAAGAAAAACGTTTTAGTTCTCCAGAACAGCTAAACTTTAGAATTCTGATCCGGGATTCTGCTTCCCTAACTGTACTGACATGCGGAAATTCAAGTGTAATGTGAGCTGAAAGCTTGGTGCTTCACTTCCTACGTAGTATCCCTGCAGCTTATGTCTTTGATAGTAGCTTCCTACATTAAAGTATCACTGTGCTTTGTTTTGGGGTGAAAAGGTAATAAAAAGAAATATTCTTCTAGACGTGGAAAAATTGTAACGCATACATTATTTGGTACTCCTGCAGTATTTTACCCACCGATTTCACGATCTTAGCCGAGCGTTGACGAACGCTTTCGGCGTTAACGCCGACGAAAGCCGAGAATTCGGAGCTACGGTGCAAGAACGCTAAAAGTATGTGAATAGCAACAACATTACAAGGAAAAGATATTACACACACACACACACAACAAAATGGATAAAATAAATACAAAAAATTTGGATAAAATAAATCACAAACACTTACCGTAAGTTTTTTTAAAGTAGAATAAATTTATTTTGTTGAATATTTTTTTTTTTGGTTCATTTTGTTTTCCGATAGCTTTTTTTTGGGGGGGGGGTAAGCAACAGGAATAAACACTTCAATGTTTTTTTTTTGTGTGTTTTTAACAAAACGTTATTAAACAGTAACAACAATGTTTGTTTTTTTTGTTTGTTTTTTTTCAGTAATGTTTGTAAGGGGGGGGGACAACAATTACTGTTTATCTTTAGTTCCGACTGGAAGATTTTCTACTGACTGTAGAGAGGCAAAGTAGGGAGCAAAGGGTTTTCAGAGGATGTGGAAAGAAGCTCCTTCCCAAACCGGGTAGCCTTCCGCGATTTGATTTATTATGGAGACAAAAGGGTTGTGTCCAAATTTTTGTCTCCACATAAATTCGCATAAATATGTTTCCAACAGCTCCCGTTTTTTTTTTTTTTATATCGCTAAATTAAATAGCTGAAATGAAAGGCTGTGTATTTTTACTTTGAACAATAAAATAACTGAAATGAAACGCTATGTGTGTAATTTCAATGAAAATTATTCGTCTGCTGCGCGTTCGTTTGAAGCGCCCTGATTGGCTGATAGAGTATCGTACCGCTCGCCATGTTCCGGCGTTTTCCGACGGATGTCGATCAACGCTCGGCTAAGATCGTGAAATCGGTGGGTAAAATACTGCAGGAGTACCCATTATTTTATCAATGTTTAAAATAGTTTTTATTTATAGGGAGTATAGTAGAAAAATACAGTCAAGTCGAAGAAAAAATGTTTTTCATTTGAAAGCCGATACAAGTATTTCTGGAAAATTACTAAATTTTAACATCGAATAAAACCTCGATATTTTATAAGATTTTCGAATAATTAGATGCCTGAAAAATAATTTTTCTGTCACTCGTATATTTCGCATCCTTAAAATGTTTTCTTCTGCAGTGATAAATTTTTTTCCTAACACATTTAATAAGCGGAAAATTTCATAGATAGACTCTTTCGTATCTCGGAAAGCATAGTAATGTCCTTTTTAATCACTTCGAGGAGTGTAATTTTTCAGTAGATATATAACCTAAATACCCGATTAATATTAACTACTCATGCGAGGTCGCAGAAATACCTGGTTCAGGACGCATGCACGGGCGAACTCGCACGGTGCTGATGGACCCATATATCTTCTCAGGTCATCCGTCTAAGAGAAGGACAACTCTGAAGCTAAACCTAGGAGAGGGAGGCCTCTTCAGTCCCAACGACAAACTTCCTAGAGCTGGTGACTCGGCCTAACGTTTACAGGGAATATGAACTGGAATAGATACACTGAGAGCATTCCCAAGGCTGCTGCAAAGAAGGTGGGTTCTCTCTACCGTACTAGAAAACTACTTACGCCTGAAAGGATCCCGTAATCCTATAAGGCCACCATTCGCTCATGTATGGAGTATTGTTGTCACATTGGGGCTGGTGCATCTGCTGCTTATCTTTAACTCCTGGACAGGGTTCAAAAGAGAGTCGCCAACCTGATAGGTCTTGAACTGTAATCTAAGCTTCAGCCTCTGTCCCACGACGAAATGTTGCATCCCCCTGCCTGTTCTAAAAGTACTTTAATGGTGAATGCTTTGACGAACTACAAGCAGGTGTGTCCACTCGACGTAACTACCCCTGACAAACACAGAAGCAGCTATGTCCCAACCCTTCACAATAGAGATCCCTAGGTGTAAGAAAGCATTTTACTCCAATAGTTTCTTCCCCAGAACTACTAGACTTTGGAACTTCCTTCCGGGATTCTGTTTTCTCAACTGTACTGACATGCAAAGGTTCAAGTTTAATGTGAATAAACATTTTGCTACTCATCTCCGTTCATAATGCCCCTGCAACTTAAGGACCCAATACTAGGCCCCTATATGAAAGTGGAACGGTGCCTTATTTTGGGTGAAAATGTAATTAAAAATAAATAAAAATATCTAAGGGATCCACACACTTTTTTCTCTAATAATCTAGGTCGGCTCTATCTGATGTATACCAACGCTTATATATCTAGTATACTAGGGTGTATTCATACATTTTACAACATTTTAGTGAAAATGGTGCTCGGATTTTTTATTCATTAACCATTGCATTGATTGTTCAATATATCCAGAAGTTGTATTCACTATTTAATTGTACTTATTATTTCTTAGAATAACTAAAAAACGTACAGTAAATCGTAAACCAAAATAAAATATTTAAACATCTGGTTAAAAAAAAACTTATTCAAAACCTTTGCTGTTTAGAAAAGGTCTAACTGTTGTATAAAATATCATGAAAAGCTACGATCCTATAAAGCATGCTGTTTGATATATTGATGTCTTGAAGTAATGATACAATTCGGTCATTGTGTTGTGTCTTACTATGAACTGTAGCGATTGCCGATTGGCGGATAACCATAAAAATATCAATCTTTTCGTAAATGCGTCCTCTCATCTGTGAAAATCTTGGTCACAGTTCAGTTTCTCATAATAATTTAATTTAGCATAACGTTTTAGAAACGTCCATCTAATACTATAGAAACATATGTCCGTCGCTAGATGTGACAAGCTTTTATTTAAAGTAGAGTGTACTTACTCTGTCATACAGAAGTTTACCATAGAATTTTCAGCAGTTTTTTGTTTTTTTTTTGCAGTCAACTATAAAATTATAAATACACAGATTGAATGGATATATCTAATTTTATATATGTTATATATTTTAGAGTAGCAGGGCCTACAAAAATTCCATGGAATTACAATAATATTCAATGACAAAATATGTTTGGATATTGTTTTTAAATAGCACAAAATTAGTTTGTTGCAAACAAAAACTAATAATACGCAGAAAATATAAGTTTAGTAACACTTCTATGAAAATAGTGACAATTATCATTTAAATATAGAACTGACCAAAATAAGAAAATTAACAATTTGTAATAAATACTCTGAAAGTAATAATGTGTTACATAATTCAATAAAATAATAAAATCACATTGTAAAGAATTCTTCTTTAATTTACTCTTTCAGTCTATTACCCCATGTAAGAAAAAAAATTTTCGGAGCCGTGTCGGATCGTGTGGACAGAATTTTGCGAGAGTGTGTTGGATCGTGTGGGCGGAATTCATTTAGACCGTGTCGTGTTGTGTCAATAAAAGTGTTTGGTACTGTCGGGTCTTATCGACGATAATTTTCGTGTTGAATTGTATAGAGGAATGCCTTCGTTTTACATTTATTGTTCAGTTTACTTGACGATTGTCGCAGTCATACTGCCACATGTGATAAAATTTTCTCCGTCTCTCTTCCTTTTGTGAAGTAACAAGCTATTTCAGCCATTATGACCATTGACCCAAAGCTTATACCAGTGTTTCATGGCAGTTGCTCCAGACAGTCAATAGTGGAATACCCAGGAAAAGCTGAGTTTATATGTTAATTGAATGAATTGAAATGTACTCGTCATCCTAATGTGCTTGTAAGGCGGCACGTAATGATGAATACCAGTGTAAGACTCCGCTTCAGGTCAGCAGATAAGGCCTCTGACCCTATCGAAACCGGAATGGGCGTGATCGTCCTCTTTCAGGAGTACTCTACAGGGTTCTCTCGTGTCGTAGGCTTCGTTGTCGGTTCCTGATGTCGGCGTCCGCTGAAAATCAATTAGCTTCTCATGCAGATCAAAGGAAAACAAACTCAGAGGGTGCTAGTCTACTAAAAGTTAATTCACGAAAATTACAGGTGCTTTACATATATACAATTGTTCAGTTCGATTACACCAGAAAACAATCCAAAATCTTATTCTTCGTTCTCCACGATGGCGACCATGATGGAAAGGGGGATGGGTGGCATTTTCTTGGGTGTGTGTATTTATCTCGAGATTCAGCTCTGATCTGATCTCCTCTGTGCCGGGCATTTGCTTATATTGGAAGGTGATGTGTAGGGTAAGCTGTTTCCCGGGCCAATCTGAATCCAACACGTTATTCAGGGAATTCCCGAATCCTTGTGTGTGTGCAAACCTAACAGAACTTTCATAGGCCTGCGAATCTGTGATCAAAACTCAAATTTATTCACACGCTCAAAAGGTTAACACTTTGACCTCTCGCACACAGAAAGCCAGACATCCTGAGCACAGGTTCGTCAGGCCAAGAACGAATGTATGATTTCATTCTAACTTTAATCTGACATCTCTTGTCACTTTTCTCACATGATAAAATATATATCTGTTTGACAAAACACAATAAATTCATTCCTTCAGATAGGTTACCTGCCGAGGGTCGGAGGCGTCACCTTTTCGATTAGACAATTTCCGGTCGGATCCATAATCGAAAACTATCCAAGAAACATTACAGCGGTATACACCCCCTCCCACTGTTACATTAAAAAGGGCTGTCCCCTTTCCATCTAAATAAGAAGCATATTAGATAAGTGAAAATGAGATTAGGATAAGCCTAGAATCAAACCCTGTAGGCAAAGTTAAGAAATGGAATGTTAGAAATAAGGTTTATTGTTAATTCTTTCAGAAATCTGAATATTAAATATGTCAGTAAAAGAATGAACAATGCAAATTAAATTATATTGTTTGAAATAGGTTAGATTAGAATTAAGGATTCTTTTGTTTGTCAAAAGGATGTTGGACAAACATATGTTAAGCAATGTGAAATTAGTTTGAAAAACACACTTCTGACCTCATATACAAAAGACATTTTTCCATAATAGGATACTATGGGTTCGGATTTTAGTCAGTCAGCAAGAGCGCCAGTCAGGCAGTTGAGAGTTGAGAGTCAGAGAGTTGAGAGTCAGTTAGTTGGTCAGTTGAACCCTTGGAAATGAAAGGAGAACATTTAGAATATGTAGATCAAAATTTGAATTCCTGACGAAGTAAAATATCGAAAAAAAAAAGCCTAGGTAAAGTAAATCCCAGAATTTATCACAAACCTGGATTTATTTTTCTTACATTAGAAGAAGATAGGACTTTATTTAAGTAATATACTTAATATCTACAATTACAATAAGCTCGCTTGTATTGAAAATGTGGCTTCCTTGCTATCTATAGCTAACTACTGAATATAGCTTGTCTTACTTTCAATTATATTTGTACCTGAAATATGCAGTGATCTTAGATACGTCACTAAGACTATTTTTTAACTGATTTTTTTATACAAGGAAAGTACCGGAGACCACTCGAGGATAAGGGTTATTGCGTGTACAGTAATCAATGGGATAATATCGTAGTAATCGCTCGTATTGGAGATCTGATAAAGTGTCTTACTTAAGGAGGCGGTTCATCAGTAACTTGTTTATGTTGGACTTGAAGACATCCAAGTTGTAGTCATGTGGTAAACAGGCAAACGGAGGAGTATTCCACAGGCGTGCACTTTTAAGAAAAAAGCTTTTTTCATGAAATCTGTTTTGATTTAAGCACAGATTTTTTTTTAATTACATTTTCACCCCAAAAAAGGCACATTGCCACTTTGGTGTAGGGGGCTACTATCAAGGGCAACAACTACTGGGGTACCATGTAGGGATTTGGGCAGCAAGATGTGTGTTCACGTTGCACTTGAACTTCTGCACGTCAGTACAGTTGGAGAAGCAGGGACCTGGAATGGAAGCCGATTAGAGACTAGTAGCCGATGCACCAGCCCAAATATGACAGCAATACTCCATACATGGGCGAATGGTTGCCGTATATAGGTACAGGATACTTTCGGGTGTTAGTAGTTTTCTAGCACGGTAGAGAGAGCCCACCTTCCTTGCAGCGGCCCTGGCAATGCCCTCGATGTAATTTTTTCAACTCATGTTTCCTGTGAACGTTTGGCCAAGGAGCTTGAAAGACGTACTCTTGGATAAAGAGTCGTTGGCCATTGCTATAGGTGGTAGAGAAGGTTTCTTGTAATTATTGAATGAAACAAGTTTAGTCTTGGCAGCATTGAACGTGACAATCCATTTTTGTCCCCATTCCACTACAGATTGGAGGTCATCATCTAGTGTTTCTGCCATTTCTTTACCTACTATATGTGTTTATTTGTTTTCCTGTCGTGCCTGTTATAGAGTGTGGTGTCATCAGCATATATACCCATCTTAGAGGAAATTTTGTCAGGGAGGTAATTTATGAATATCAGGAACAGTAGAGGTCCAAGGATAGACCCCTGGGGCACTCCCACATTTATATCATATTGTTTAGATGTACGACCGTCGAGGACAACCTGGATTTTTCTCTTATCTAAGAAGGATTTAAATATGTTAAGTATTCTACCAGTGATACCGTATGATCTAATTTTCCTGAGGATACCCTCGTGCCATACCCTGTCAAAAGCCTTAGATATATCTAGAGCTACCACTCTGCCCTCCCCCGTTTTGTCCAGTGAATGGTATATACGTTCAGAGATTACAGTGAGGATGTCTGCTGTGGAAAGGGCTCGTCTAAATCCGTATTTTAGTCAGTCAGAAGTTTAGCATCTGTAAGGTGATAGACTAGAGCATGGTTAATTAAGGTCTCAAATATTTTGGCGAAAAGTGGGAGGAGGCTAATGGGGCGATAATTTAAAGGATCAGTTCTTTTGCCAGAATTCTTGCATACTGGTACTACAGAAGCAGTTTTCCAACAGCCCGGAAAGCAAGATTCATCAAGGCATTTGTTGTAGAGTTTGGAGAGAACTGGAGCTACTTCGGCTGAGCACATTTTCATAGCACAGCTGGGATGAGATCGGGTCCACATGCTTTTGAAGTGTCAAGGTTTATTATGATAGCATGC
Organism: Euprymna scolopes; assembly: GCF_053919585.1. Lineage (NCBI taxonomy): Eukaryota > Metazoa > Mollusca > Cephalopoda > Sepiida > Sepiolidae > Euprymna > Euprymna scolopes. Next base: position 151,692,025 of record NC_136492.1, read on the forward strand.
ACCTGAGCAGGGGTGATTTTCAGATCGTCTAGCATGGCGTCTGTCCGCATAGAAAATTCAGGTAGGGGGTGGTTGGAAGGGTCCAGTGTGGAGTTTGAGGCAAACCGACTGGCACGCATGTTAGCCTTTTCGGTTGCTGAGCAAACAACCTCGTGAGATAAAGATTGGGGAAAATTACTGACAGAAGTTTCAGCTAGACGGGTGTTTTTTGTGAAAGATTAGCGAGGTGGACCCGAGATTGTAGCTCAGACGAGCATTTGCCATGGAAATAACGATAAACCAACGACAGGCTCGCAATGTCCCTTCAGTGGGAGAGGTTGCAGAGAAGAGAAAAGGGCACCCCCACTATGCTACATACACAATACTTTGGGCCTGACCTAATTGACTGTCTTAATTACGAATTCCGATGCGCCATGTACTAATAGTTTCCTTCATTACAGTACAAATACCCCTGCTAGCTTGCTACATATATCCAATATATACTTTACCTTCCAGACAACTGCCTTTGCCTGATTTGCATATTAAATTAAAAAAAATGTTTTTCTTTCTCTAAGTAAACTTTAATTGACATTCTAAATTCTAATAAATAATTCTACTGTTTTCGGTAAGATTAATCCTCCCCTTAAAACGAACAATCTGCTCTACTCTCCAATCTGCCACTAACACTCATAAATTACACACTCCTTTGGAGGGGGATCCTTAGCTTTCAGCCCTTAACCTTCGCATTCTGACCGATTGGAATTCATTATCACTAAACATCTATCCATTTCTACTTCTAAGGCATGCATTAGTTTATTCTTATCCAGGTGGATAACTACTAGCTATAGTCTGTACTTAGATTTACACCTATCTGCATTACATAGCAATAGCTGTCTCTTCCTTAGATTTGCAATGATAAATACAAAAACTGAACCGATACTCTGTAATGCAAAACACAACTTCCTGATTCCGAAACGAAAGCTGAAGATATCTGCATTAGAAAACATATTTAATACCTACAACTTCCATATATTCGCATCTACTGGAAATCTGCCCATATATCTATTTACTTTATTATGCATACTGAATATGCCATGGCTTATAATGTTCTTCAAATTATACCTGTACTGTATTGTACACCATATCAAAAATGACGTTACTTGTATCTACATTGAATATACATCTTAACCCTCCTGCCATCTAAAATATCCAAAGCGTGGGCAACAAAAATGTTTAGTTAATTCTTAATATCAAGCCACCCTGTACTGCATTATCCTATTCCTAAGCTCCTACCCCAAATTTTAATTATAAATTTAGTGGAAAAATATTAAACCATATATTAATTCCTTCCAACAAACCTGTTGCAAATATAGCTGCTTCCAATACATGAACTTTACTCACTCCCTACTCCAGTAACAATGAAATAGCAATGTCTCATAATAACTTTTAGGAGTGTAATTTTTCAGGAGATATATAACATTTACAAACTAACTCAGTAAAATTAACTACCCACGCGGAGTCGCAGAAATACCTGGTGCGGGGCCAACCTTCTCGGGGCTGATGGACCAGTAGATCTTCCCAGATTATCCGACTAGGAGAAAGCAAACTCTGAAGCTAAACCTAAGGATGACAACCTTCCTAGAGCTGATGACTCAAAGAAATTACCGGTCTGAAAACCTACACTGCTTATGGAGTAGATAGGCACTGTCTATCGCCCGGCTTCCATACTCCTTTGCCTATTAGCCAGGCATAGAGGTCGAATACAGGGATTCGACAGAAACACTCAATGGGCGATCTTGTTTCCTGACTAAGGCAATGAACGCCGTTTTCCCTACTCCGACACATCCGTATATCTCCCACTCTGCCATAAGGACTCTGACAGACATATGCGCAGGCTTGGAGTCTATATTCGTAACACCCTCCCTTTGACTAGAGAAACAAAACTAGAATCAGATGATAAAGCCTTTATGTGCTTTAGACTTGACATGCAACATAATATTATTTACTTTTATTTTCTTTACTGCTCTCCCTCGACCGAGGACTGTACCCTAATAAACAAAGTCTCTAACAGTATAGATACAGTAATTTCCATCGACACCAGCGCACAAGTGCATATATATGGTGACTCTAATGCCCAACACAGCAACTGGCTTGGATTCTCTACTTCCACAGATGTAGCTCATTCCCTATCACAGATGGTTACGTTTCCAACCTGCTTCCAAAACCAGCAAGAACAGCACGCATCACTTCTAGATCTGTTCCTGACCACAGTTCCCGATGATTGTATAACAAATGCCCACATCCCTCTTGGAAATGCTGATCATGCAGTGATAATGGTTGAAATCACCCTTAACTCTTGAGCTAAAACTGAGGAACCATTGCTCAAAACAACGAGATATTATAAAAAGGCTGACTGGGAAGCCATCAGAGATCTCCTCAGAGACGCCCCATAGCGAAATATCTTTTCACTTCCTGCTGAACAGTGCGCAACTGAGACCACTGCATGGTTCAAAACGGCTATTGAAGTACATGTTTCAACGCGGAAATTTATAGCAAGCCACACTCTCCCCAATGGTTTACTTCTACTAGTTCAGCTGCTATTGCACAAAGGCAGCATGCATACCGCAGATTTAACCAACATAAGTCCAGTTCAAACAAACAGAAGTATATAGAAGCTAGAAGTAACTGTAAGAAAGAAATAGAGACAGCTAAGAGAGAATTTACTGAAACCACCAAAAAACGCAACGAAGCACAGAAATTAGGAACCTGTGACTTCTGAAAATCTACAACAGTGTAGTAAATAATGGGCAATCAACAATTCCCCCACAATCCAACAATCATGTGGTTGTTTGCTCAGCAACCGAGAAGGCTAACATGCTTGCCAGTCGGTTTGCCTCCATCTCCACACTGGACCCTACTAACCACCCCTCCCTGACATTCCTTTGTGGACAGGCGCTACACTAAACGATCTGAAAAGCACCTCTTCCCAGGAGCATGCTATTATGAAAAATCTTGGCACTTCAAAAACATGTCAAGCTGATCTCATCCCGGCTATACTATTAAAAAAGTGATCCGCCAAAGTAGCTCCAGTTCTCTACAAACTCTACAGCAAATGCCTTAATGAATCTTGCTTTCCGGTTTGTTGGAAAACTGCTTCTGTGGTACCAGTTTTCAAGAAAGAACTGACCCAGTAAATTATAGCCCCATTACCCTCCTCCCTCTTTTCGCCAAAATATTTGAGTCCACAATTAACTAAGCTCTAGTCTATCACCTTACAGATGCTAAACTTCTGATCGACCAACAATATGGATTTAGGTAACCCCTTTCGACAGCAGACATCCTAACTGTAATCTCTGAACGTATATACTATTCACTAGACAAAGCAGGGTAGGGTAGAGCGGAAGGTCTAGATATCTCTGAGGCTTTTGACAGGGTATGGCATGAAAGTCTTCTAAGGAAAATCAGATCATACGGTACCACTGGAAGAATACTTAACATATTTAAATCCTTCTTAGATAAGAGAAAAATCCAGGTTGTCCTCGACGGTCATAGATCTAAACAATATGATATAAATGCAGGAGTGCCTCAAGGGTCTATCCTTGGACCTCTATTATTCCTAATATTCATAAATATCTCCCTGTCAAAATTGTCTGTTAGATGGGTATATATGCTGATGACACCATGCTCTATAAAAGACACAATAGGAAAACAAGTGAACACATATCTAAGAAAATGGCAGAAACATTAGAGGATGACTTCAAATCTGTAGTGGAATGGGGACAAAAATGGATTGTCACATTCAATGCTGCCAAGACTAATCTTGTTTCCTTCAATAACTACAAGAAACCTTCTCTACCACCAATAGCAATGGCCAAAGACTCTTTATCTGAAAGTACATCTTTCAAACTCCTCGGCCTAATGTTTACACGAAACATGAGTTGGAACAATTACATAGATAGCATTGCTAAGATTGCTGCGAAGAAGATAGGCTCTCTCTACCGTGTTAGAAAGCTACTAATGCCCGGAAGTATCCTGTACCTCTATAAGGCCACCATTCGTCCATGTATGGAGTATTGTTGTCATATTTGGGCTGGTGTATCTGCTACTAGTCTCTCACTCCTAGACAAGGTTCAAAAGAGTGTCGCCAACATGATAAGTCCTGAACTGTCGGTCCTGGATATGACCTTAAACTATATCCAGTGGTTAGGCCCCAACTTGCGGGCTTTGAGGAGTGTGGAGCCACCCTTTAATTGCCATTGCTCCCAGGTCCACTCTGACCCGGAGTGGTAGTACTTGGTAAGGTCCAAACTATGGGTTAAATAGAAACCGACTTGAAAACAACAAATATATTCTATTAAAAAATCTTTCTTCAAAATCTTTTGATTCGGCATTACATAACCCGAAACGGGTTGATATGCCACAAAACAAAAACAACCAATCAACGTGAACTGTCATTTAATCTTCAGCCACTGTCCCATCGACGAAATGTTGCATTTCTCTGCCTGTTCTACAAGTACTTTAACGATGAATGCTCCAACGAACTGTGAGCACTTGTAACAGCTTGACGTAAATACCCCCGACAAACCCGAAAAGCAGCTAAATCCCACCCCTTCACAGTAGAGATCCCTAGATGTAAGAAAGCCTTCTACTCCAGTAGTTTCTTCCCCAGAACTGCTAAACTTTCAAATTCCCTTCTGGGTCCCTGCTTCCCCAACTGTACTGACAGGCAGAAGTTTGAGTGTAACATGAACCGACACCTTGCTGCCCAACTCCTCACATAGAACTCTTGTAGATTATGTCCCCGACAGTAGCCCCCTACGTCAAAGTGGCACTGTGCCTTGTTTGGGGTAAAAATGTAATTAATATTTTTTTAATGATATTGTAAAGATATATATGCGTCATTTTATCATTCAAACACCACCATGTTTGAATATATGGTTAAGTGACAGTTTTAGTCATTTAGGACTGCTTTTAAGCTTCACCGTTCACTCATTTTTACTTTCAAATTCATCTATTCATTCTTGAATGTTATATTAAAGTAAAATTTAAAAGGAGAAAGTGTGCATCAAAATCTAACTTAAAAAGTTTTTAGCAGATCCCCACCCCCATCAGAGTGTATTAATTATTGGATTAACTTTTTCTTATAGATATTCGAGCCTAAACTAAGTAAGGTTCGTTCTGATATTACGGTCTATGTTTCTGACGTTTTTAATGAGGATTGATAATTCGACTATTTTGCATTATTCCGAAGTGTTCCCATTCTGAGTTTTATTTGCATAGTGTTTCCACTGATATATCATCCGACCAACTTTCGATATATTATATCGAATACGGCAATCTTTTTGTCAAACTCTGAAATCTGTACGAAATATCGACCAAAATACTTCTTTTATCCACGCGGGTAGGATATTATTGTTTCGTAATTCCAAACCATATAGTAGGAGATAAAAGGAGGAAGTGAAGGTGTTTATTACATTATTCTTTCACAGGATAATGTCCAGCTAATCCTTATTGCATTTATATAAAAGTGATCAATAGAACATCGAGTTGGTTATTAGGTATTAAACGTTTTTTCTTTAGCCAAACATTTTTAAGCTACCAATTCCAAACATTCGGGCACATGTAAAAATTAGCAAGATTTTGTCAGGCCAAATCTTACCCCTAAGATCATCATGGGCATAAAATATGTACCAACATTAAAGATGTCTTTCCATGTGGAAGGGAAATCTCAAGAAAAGATTCTAAATCGCCTTATATGTGCTTTCATTACTGCGGGGTTTTTCCCTCTATCGCCTCGACAACAGCGGAGTTACTATCTTTAAGAGCATATCTGAGAAAATTGACCACATTTTGTGTGCTAATTCACGTCTATGAAGACTTCAATGTTCACAATAAAAGAAGACAAATAATGAGGGGACTTTCTGTCACTATTTCTTCATTACTTATGACCTAACTCAGATTGTTTATGAACACACTCGTGCGACCGACACTGACGGTCAGTATGCAAGTCTCCTTAACCTGATTTCCACAACTTGTTTTGAGCTATGTTCATTCTCCATTCTGTCTCTCCTGGGATCTCCTGACGACTCGTTTTTTTCTGTTAATTTAAAAACAAAATTTAATAAGTCCTTTGATGTACATTTGCATCGTACAGTATATCGATACTATAACTGGCTGAAATAGCTTCGGTTCTTTTATATCAGATCTACTCTGCATTCCATGTTTAAAAAGAAGGTATCTTCTATATTATCAGATCTTATGGAATGTATTATTGTAGATATATACCACCTCATACCCTTCAAAAGTTTCCATTCCTTAATGTAATAAAGTACTCACCGTAATTAATGTTCTGAGACTGAAGCCGCCTTCAGGACTGTAAGCAAGCACTGTAAAAGAGTAATAAAGAATACGAGAGAGTTGTATACTCAGTCTTTCAAGTAGTTGAGCAGCGGCTGGTTCCCACCAATTTTGGCAAATTACAAACAGGGTCCTTAATACAAGCGTGTGCTCGAGTTTTACTATCATCACTGGCCTTGAATTAATCTCTACAGCATCGGACAAAGCAAAACACTTTACCAAGAACTTTGCAGTTAATTTTACCCTATGCGATCAAAGCCGCCAACCCTCTATATTTCTTCCTGTTTTTAAAAATACGCTATACAACATACAAATATTTGTTCGTAATGTTTCCAAAAAATATCCAAAACCTCGATTCCAAAAAATAACTGACGGCATCCCTATTTCAGTGCTGACAAAATGGCAACCAGAACTAGCTTTCATAAGTTCAAAGCTTTTTAAGCGTTGTCTTAAGCTGAATTGCTTCCTTTCCTGTGTGCCATGAGTAAATTGCTAGAATATGTGTTAAATAGAAAATTAGGCACCTCAGCAAAAAATAACCTCTTTGATGACATGCGATAGGGTTTCCGTTCTGGTAGAGTTACATCAGATGTGCTCAAATTAATATCTCATAGGATTAGCGAATCTATCGACGAGGCTTCTTTTCTAGGGCAATTGTCCTTGACATATCACGTGCGTTTGATAGCGTGTGGCATAAAGGTCTACTCCAAAGAAATATCCAGCGACCGTCTAGCTGGAAATGTCTTTTCAATTATAAAATTTTTTTCTCTCTGAGAAGAAGTGGTTTATGGACAGAGATCAGACGCTTACATTCTTGATGCCGGAGTCCCTCAGGGTTCAATCCTAGGCCCATCTCTCTTTCTAATCAACATCAATGATTTCCCAAATCATATCCTAAGATTATTCGTAAACATTTATGCTGACGAGACTACCATTAAAAGCCCTGATACTCTCTCCTTTGATCTTGAGCACATAGTGCAAATGGGAAATAGGTGGCTGGTTAATTTTAGTGCATCTAACACCAAGCTGCTATCTGTATACCATCAACGCTCTAATAACTGTCTGTCATCAGTTGAAATGCATGGTTCTTGTCTTGCGGAAGCTCAATATTTTGACTTTTACTCCTGATCTGAGAAGAAGCAGATACCACAAATCAGTTGCCAAGGCTGCTAAAAACATTTTTGGTCGTTCTACACTGCAGTAGATATCTCACTGCTGATACAATTCTCTACCTGTATAAGAGCCAAATACGTCCAAGGATGGAGTACTGTTGTCACACCTGGGTAGGAGCTGCTAGAAACATCTTATATAGCCTTAACAGTTCGAAATAGTCTTCGTAGCTTAGTGGAGGAATCCCTTTTCTCTTCCCTGCAACCTCTTTTCCATAGAAGAGATTTTGCAAGCCTGTCTCTGTTTTATCGTTATTTTGATGGCAAGTGATCGTCTGAGCTCCAATCCATGGTACCCTCTGGCCTGACTTTCACAAAAAATAGTCGTCTATTTAAACCACTATCAATAATGTCTCCAACTCTTTATCTGTGCCTAAACTCGAACGTAGATTGCATGAACAAAGCGTCATTCTTAGAACTTCACACCTGTGGAACGCTCTTCTGTTTGCCTGCTTTCAAACTGACTACAATATTGTCGTCCTAAAGTCAAACGTGATAAAGTTATTGATTAGCCGTCCTCTTAAGTAATCCAAATGACCAAATTTTTATTTACTCAATATTACTACGATATTTTCCCATTGACTACTGTACACTTATTAACCTTTATCCTAGAGTGGCCTCCGGGTCTTGATATGCGGTGAATTATTTGTACAAAATAAATAACTAAAGATAAATTTTAAAAAGAAAGATATCTGGATTCATTTTAGTTCTCAAGATATGTCCACAAGCGTAGTTGTTAACATGAAGAATATGAAAAAGAATGTATTACTGAATATTTATATATTAGCATAAAAATCATTTATTTTCTTAGCTAATTTAAACATCGAGATTATATAACTTATTTAGTTTTCCTACTTTTCATATAATTTTCGAATTTTTCGGTGCACCGAATTTAAAAATTAGTCAAAGGACAAAACATATTAAGATCTAATGTGAACAGAAAAAAAGAAGACATTTTAATAAAAATCATAAATGTTCGATGCATTTTTCATTTAGAGGAACGGAAGTTAGAGAAACCAGGTACAAAAAGGACTATGTCATATCATCCGAAATCTGTGGGAAGTACTGGTCTCCTGAGGATAGCTATTGCCAAATCATTGAGAAACTAATGGACGAGAAAAAAAGGAAAGAAGAATAGGAAGAACAGTGTAGTAAATAATAGGCAGTCAACGATTCCACCACTATCAAACAATCATGAGGCTGTTTGCACGGCAAACGGGAAGGCAAACCTGCTTGCTAGTTGACACACCATTCCCTCCCTGACTTTCCTTTGCGGATAGACGCTACACAAGATGATTTGAAAATCACTCCTTATCAGGTACATAGTACCATAAAAAAAACTTAGACACCTGAAAAGCATGTGGACCCGATCTCATTCTGGCTGTGCTATTAAAAAAAGGCTCTGCTTTGGTTGCTCCAGTTCTCTCCAAAGTTTACAACAAATGCTTCAACGAAAACTGCTTCTGTGGTACCAGTTTCCAGGAATTCTTGTGAAAGAACTGACCCATTAAATTATCGCCCCATTAGCCTTCTCCCGCTTTTCGCCAAAATATTTAATTAATCAAGCTCTAGTCCATCACCTTAAAGCTGCTAAACTCCTGACTGACAATCAATATGGATTTAGGCAACCTCGTTCCACAACAGTTATCTTAACTGTAATCTCTGAATGTATAAACTGTTCACTGGACAAAACAGGGGAGGGTAGAGTGGTAGCCCTCGATATATCTAAGGCTTTTGATAGGGTATGGCACGATGATCTTTTAAAAAAAATTAGATCATATGGTATCACTGGAGCAATTTATAATGTAATTAAATCCTTCTTAAGTAAGAGAAAATTCGAGGTTGTCCTCGACGGTCGTACATCTAACGATAATGGTGTAAATGCGAGAGTACCTCGGGGTCTATCCTTGGACCTTTATTATTCTTGATATTCATAAATGACATCCATGATAAAATTGTTTCTGAGATGGGTATATTTGCTGATGACACCACACTTTATAGCTGGTACGAGGGGAAAACAAATGAAAACATATCTAAGGAAATAGAAGAAACACTAGAGGATTACTCCCAGTCTGTAGTGGAATAGGGACAAAAATGGATGGTCACATTCAATGCTGCAAAGACTAAACTTGTTTCCTTCAATAATTACAAGACATTTTCTCTACCACCAATAGCACGCGCCAAGAATACATTACCAGAAAGTACTTCCTTTAAACTGCTCGACCTAACGTTTACAGGGAACACGAACGGGAATAGATACATTGAGAGCATTGCCATGTGCTATGCTAGAAATCTACTTATGCCTAAAAGTATCCTGTACCTCTATAAGGCCACCATTCGCCCGTGTCTGGAGTACTGTTGTCACATTTTGGCTGGTGTATCTACTACTTGTCTCTCACTTCTTGACAGGGTTCAAAAGAGAGCCGCCAACCTGATAGGTCCTGAACTGTCATCTAAGCTTCAGCCTCTGTCCCATCGACAAAATGTTGCATCCCTCTGCCTGTTCTACAAGTACTTTAATGGTGAATGTTCTGACGAACTATAAACACGTGTATTCCCTCGACGTGAACACCTCGACAAAACCGACAAGCAGCTAAATCCCACCCCTTCACAGTAAAGATCCCTAGGTGTAAGAAAGCCGTCTACTCCAATAGTTTCTCCCCCAGAACTGCTAGACTTTGGAACTCCTTTCAGGGATTCTACTTTCCCAACTGTACTGACATGTAAAAGTTCAAGAATTTGAGTTCTCTAGCCAGTTCCGTGTATTTGCTCCGCTTTTTAGTTTCCTTGATCTTCACTCTGTGGCTGCTGGAACGGCAAAATCTAGAATTTGATATGACTTTTCCTTCTTGTAAACTATTATGACATCTGGTCTTCTTGCTTGGATGGGTTTATCAGTTTTTCCCACAGGATCTTGTGACTTTGATTTTCTAGTACTGCTGTCAGTTTGTGTTTTTACCATACGTCCGTGTTTTAAAGATGCAAGTATTTGCATAATTGCCAATGTACTGCATTCTCCACTTGATCGTCTCTATTTTCATACCCTTTTTAGATAGTTTGGTATATTCACATATTATATGGTTTAATGTTTCGTCTTTTTGTCCTCAGAGTCTGCATTTTCTGTTTCCTTGTGTCTTGTCGATCCTTGCTTTAATGTGGTTGCTTCTAATTTTGTTATTTTGTGCAGCTGTTACTAGTGATTCTGTTTCTCTGTTAGTTTTCTTTTTTGTAGCCATTTTCAAGTATTTTCGTTGGTCTCTCCTTTTGTCATCCTTATGAATCGTCTATGTAGCTGTTTCTCTTTCTATTTTCTTTTCCTTGTCTTATTCATCATCTTTTTTATCTATCTTGTTTGCTTCTTTTTTTTCTTCTTCTTCTTCTTCTTCTTCTTCTTATTATTATTATTATTATTTTGTTGTTATTGTTGTTGTTGTTGTTGCATATTGAAGGAAACAGCTCCCAGTAAATAGAGAAACGAAGTAAGTAGGATTGAAAATAATATTTATTAAATGAGAATGCTTTTATCGAATTCAGTGATCAAAATTTAAAAATTACATCTTGCTATTAAGATACGATTATAGAAATGCAGAGAATTGTCCATAATATTGAAATAACTATACAATTAGTATAATCAGAGTTAGGACAATGGAAATTAAGCCATATATTTTTGTTGTGATGAACGCGTTGGAGGCATATGTAATATGTAAAATCCACGTGAAAAACATTCACATGTTTGAGCACATTCTGAAGTCACAAAGAAATGGTAGATCAATATATTCCAGAACATTCGGGTTATAAATGAGTCAGATCAGAGTCGAGTTAAGGATTTAGGTTCGGAAGGGTAAGAGGAGGAGAGTTAGCCCAAGCCCCTTTAGGAAGTAAGGCAGAAAATGGAAAACAAAATGTAGGAATCTAACGTCAAATACCTGACCATTCTAATCAGCGGCTGGTATAAATGTCTTAATTTTAATTGTGAGCGTTTGTCCTCGTTGTCTTTTCAACCGCAAGGTAATGCTGTTTGTCCTCGTCTGTGAAAAGAACATTATAATAACCCCCTTTCAATGTGTTTCATACCCTCATAAATAATGTATTCACCCCTTTGTTTAAAAAATCATCCATTACATACATCTTCACATTTATATCCCAGTTTATTAATGATATGAACTAAACAAGAAATTGTCTTATCGTCGTTCTCCGTCATATGTCTCGTCCCCATAATGTAAATCCCTGTACACAACGGAGATCGATTTGCACCTTAATATTCAAAAAAGGCAATTTAGTGCCGCCGTCCACCATAGACTTCTGCATCGGATCGTGAAAGAACTTGCGTTACCACAAACAAAAATAAGACCACGTGAAAAATAGGGTATTTAAATAAACAGAAAAAATGCTAGGCGAATCATACAAAAAGACAAAAGTTCCAAATTAAATTAAATGACTTGAAAATAATATTAAGTAGCAGCAAAGACAATGGATAAATGAGCACATACACTCACATACGGAAAAATGAAAATAAGAAGGGAACGATATGGCGCAAAATAAAAAGAGAGAGTCGTAGAAAAAAGAATATAAATCAAACGAGTTAGGAAATACAGTCGAGAAAGTAAACACGAAATCAACAATAGTGCATTTGCGTATTTCATTGATAAATAGACCGGCATTCGGTTTATAAATAGTTATTGTTTGGGGTAAGGGTTTTTTGATTTTGTTTTAAAATGTCAATAAAAATTGACAGTGTCTAAAGTTTGCACATTTAAAAGACTATGAAATTGTACAAACGATTTATTTACTTTTGGTGAGAAGGAACTCTACGTAAACTTTTGTTGCTTTTCGTGTAATTGGAATTGAAAATGCACTTTTAACAAATATTGTTGAAAAAATTTGTTTTCTATGTGTAGTGCATTATATTTTTGTTACCAGGAATTCAATGCCGAGATGAAATAAATAGTAAATTTAAAAACATGCTAGTATGATATTATTATATGTAGCAGAAGTAGTTTTTAATTGAAAATACATTATAGAAAAGTGCATTTAAATTTGAGTTGAAAGAAAATCATTACTAAAAAAATATTTTTTGCATCGAACAATGAAACAATGAAAACAGTCGAGAAATGGAATTGAGAAGGAAAGAAATGGAAGGCTTTAAATAAAATGTGATGACATGGTATTTGAATAATGATTTATACAAGAAGCAATATAGAAGACGAATGCATTAACTATGAAATGAACTAAGCCTATTTTAATTGATAGAAAAAATGCGAGACTATATCAGGTGATAAAAACGAAGGAATTGTTATCTGCTATTGCAATTGAAGAGGAAAATTTATAAAGAAGTCTTAAATGAGAATGTGAACATCAATCGAGTTGATGGAGTTGACAGAGTGTCCAAAGTACCAGTAAAACTAAATTTCTAAACGAAAATAATCTAACTTACGGCAATAAGACTATTCCACCAGAAACAATCATGAAACATGATTACACATGGGATGACAAAAAATATTGATAGTTGCATATTGTTAGACAACAGGCTCAGAGCTGACGAAATTAGAACAGCCAAAGAAACTCCGATTTGTTCATAGGGCAATACCTTAATCTGTCAATACCAAAGTAAATGATGTCTTTCTATTTTTATCAGTAAGTAATGTAGATAAATGCATAAAACTTATTAAATATGTTGCTAATAATATGTTAATGCTACTCAAAATAAAAAGTGGAAAGAAGTAATGAAAGTGATCTGGTGGCGGAAATGTTTAAATAGACAAACAAACAACTTAGAATGTTTTGTTTTTTTTACACAGTGATCACCACTTATCAAGGCCCGGAAGCCACTCAGGGATAAGGGTTATTGCAAGTACATTATGTTAGTGTGGAGATTTGATGAAGTGTTTACTTAAGGGGGCGGTTCATTAGGAATTTGTTAACATTGGACTTGAAGACATCCAAGTTGTAGTTCGGTGGGAAGCAGGCAGACGGAACAGAGTTCCACAGATGTGCAGTTCTAAGAAAGAAGCTTTGTTCATGGAATCCGCGTTTTGATTTAGGCACAGATATAGAGTGGGGGAAATTTTTCACAGTGGATTCAGCTAGACGGGTGTTTTTCGTGACAGATTGGCGAGGGGGGCCCAGAGATTGGAGTTCAGACGAGCATCTGCCATGGAAATAACGATAAAACAAGGACAGGCTCGCAACGTCTCTTCTGTGGGAGAGAGGTTGCAGGGTAGAGAAAAGGGCATCCCACACTAAGCCACAAAGTCTATTTTGTACTCTGTCAAGGCAGGATGGACTGTTTTTAGCAGCTCCTGTCCAGATATGGCAACAGTATTCCATCCTTGGACGTACTTGGCTTTTATATAGATAGAGAATTGCATCAGTAGTGAGATATCTTCTGGAGCGGTAGAAGGATCCCACCATCTTTCCAGCGACCTTGGCAACAGACTTGATGTACGTGTTCCATTTCAGATCAGGAGTAAAGGTCAAACCCAGAAGCTTGTCAAAACACGGAGCCTCACCCAGACGAGAGCCATCCATCACAATTGATGCCAGCTGGGGATCAGAGCGTTGATGATGTAAGGATAGGAGTTTGGTTTTGGATGCATTAAAGGTAACCAGCCACATCTTCCCCCACTGAACCAAGCACTCGAGATCAGAGGAGAGAGAATCAGAGAGAACTTTGTCATTTACAGCCTTTGATGTGTTGCCGTAGATGGTCGTGTCATCAGCATAGATGTCAACGAATGATTTAAGTATGTATTTAGGGAGGTCATTGATGTAGATCAGGAAGAGAGTTGGGCCCAGGATTGACCCCTGAGGGACTCCAGCATTTATATTGCAGGCCTCCGATTTTTGTCCATCTACCACTACTCTTATGAGCCTATCGGAGAGAAATGATTTAATGATTGAGAAAACATTTCCCGTTATACTGTAGCTGGAAATCTTGTGAAGTAGACCCTTATGCCATACCTTGTCAAAGGCCTTTGATATGTCAGGATCAATTGCCCTAGAAAGGAAGCCTTTGTCAAGAGATTCACTAATCCTGTGGGATATAACCGTCAGCACATCTGCGGTAGATCTTGCAGAGCAGAAACCGTATTGTGTGTCACTAAGAAGGTTATTCCTGCTGAGGTGGTTGACTATTTCTCTATTTAGTATGGATTCCAGCAACTTACTCATAACACACAGGAGACTTATAGGTCTGTATTGAGAGGGAGATGACTTATCACCTGAATTCTTAAATATAGGGCAAACTGAAGAGGTCTTCCAGGTAGTCGGAAAGCACTTCTCCTTAAGGCAGCGCTTAAATAGTTTCGTAAGTATGGGAGCAAGTTCTGGTTGAAGCTTTTTTAACACTATAATTGGGATGCCATCAGGGCCAGTTGCTTTACTGGAATCTAGGTTTTTGATTAGCTTGGCAACCTCATGCACGGATATTTGTATGTTACCTAGCTTGTTCTGTGTTATAGGAGGAAATATGGGGAGTTGATGGCCTTCGTCGCATAGGGTAGAATTAGCTGCAAAGTTCTTTGCAAATAGTTTGGCCTTGTTTGACGCTGAGGAGATGACCTCTGGTCCATTGATAATGGTTGGGATAGAACGCACATTTTTGTTCAGGATCCTATTTGTTATTTGCCAAAACTGGTGGGATCCAAGCCGCTGATCAGCTACCTTGGATTTAACAGACTGGGCATATAGCTCTCTTGCATTTTTTATTACTCTTTTACAGTGGTTGCTGGCAGACTTGAAAGCAGCTTTAGTCTCAGTGCATCTATTACGTTGGTAGCTATGGAAAAAGTGATTTCTGTGCGCGATAGCAGCAGCACACTCTGGGGAGAACCATGGGTGGCTGTTAGGTTTTTCTTGATATTTTTTAGATGGTATGAATTGGTCTCTGCCTACAATTAACCATTCGGTCAGATCTGATACTATAGAGGACACATACTTTTTAAACATGGAGTGCAGAGGTAAATCAGATATGAATGTACGGAAGCTATCCCAGTCAGCCATAGAGTATCGGTATACAGTATGGTGGAGGGGTACGTCTGGGGGCTTCTTACATTTCGTTTTTATCTTAACTGATACGACGGAGTGGTCGGAGGATCCTAGAGGAGAATGAACGGAACATGAACATAGCTCAGGGGAAGTTGAGAGAAAAAGGTCTAAGAGGCTTGCATATTAATCGGGTGTATTGGGCACACGGGTGGGTTCGCGAACAATCTGAGTGAGGTCATAAGCAATGGCAAAATCATGACAAAACCTTCCCTCATCATCTGTCTTATTTGAATGGGTCAGCCATTCCACGTTATGGACGTTGAAATCACCACATATGTGGATGTTAGCCGAGGGATGTGAAGACAGTATGTGGTCAATTTTCTCAGATATGCTCTTAAAGATAGTAACTCTGCTGTTGTGGGGCCTATAGAGGGCAAATATAAATGCAGTGGTGTTAGCAAGTGCAACCCTGAAGCACATATAGGGTAAATTAGGAAATTCTCTAGAGATATCCCTGCCACACGGGAAGCCATCCTTAATGTAGGCACATATTCCATGTCCATGGCGATCTTGGGGGTCAGATTTAGCTGTTAAATTTGAGTATCCGTTAATTATGAACTCGTCTAGGGAAGTGGTCGGCCCGATTCCAGTTTCACTTAGAAATAATATGTCCGGTTTCGTCTCCTGTAATTTGGTTTCACCCTCTGGAAGGTTGGAACGTAGACCCCTGATGTTGGAGAAGGAGACCTGGTAGTAGGGGTCTACGTTGGAAGATGGGGTTCTAGGTTTAATCGAGTTTTTATTCTGGAGATATTTCATGTTGAGGTTTGGGGATTTGTGGAATAGGTCGGCATACTTGTTTAGAGCAGTACAGAGAGGGAAAGAAAGAGAGAAAAAGAGAGGTAATTTTTTTGTAGCACACGAAAAGGTAAAGCTGTAACAATTACCCACTAGTATGGCATCGAGAGGCCCCACCAGATACTACTGCATGGTCCAGATCCACTCACCAAATGGCAATACAGCAGTCCCAGTACGTTGCGCCTGTTGATAGGACAGCCTCCTTAGTGGTTAATCCAAGGTTCAGGTCCTGACTATCAGGCGGATAACGTCAGCCCAGACAAACGTTTACCTCCAGCACCCTTACTAGTGACATGGCCACAAGGACAAACATAGAGACAGAAAAATTTCCGACATCTCAGACTACTGGTCACCAAGTACTACCGACTGTTATATAATTATTCAGAGAGAGAGTCTTTGAGTCTTATTAGTCTTAGAGAGAGTTTTAGAGAGAGATGTTGAAAGAGAGACTGTTCGTTCCGTGTTCGTGTTATGAAGAATGTCGTTGTTTCTGTTATGAAGCGATTCATATATTAAAATGTTCATTACTTAGACCTGTAGAAGAAGAAAGCTCTTAGACGGAGGAGATAGTGTTCAGACAAGTCTTAGTGTAGATATGAGATGTAGAGTTCACATTGTCGATATGAGATGTCGAGACGTGTATGAAAAGACATTTTATAACACTGGACATATAGACATATAATAACAATTCAATTTACCTTTTTGTAGAATCACAACACAAGACCACGTTTTACAAAAACACATGATGGTTTTATTACTTCACGCCCGGCCGTGGTTTTCTCATCAAGAATTCAAAGCTTCACATATTAAGTTTCAAAATGTGATCGTCTCCCTTCTAGACGATTGGAACCCATGTCTGGACCCAGACTATCGCCTGACTCTGACTCCCTCTCAGTTTCTCACTGACTAACCCTCCCTAACTAACTAACTCTCACTTCCTATATTGAGAAATCCATACATCTCCGGCCAATGTGACTAAACTCACGTGCCACCACATACGCGACTTGCACGTTTCCGACATTCTGATTTCCCAATAACCTATTTTTCTTGTGTTGTTTCCACAAAGGAATTCAACCTACATATCTAATTCATTTAACCCATATTTTATTATCCACATTCTTTCTAACAATTGAATAGTTTATTTATTATTTATTTCATCAGAATTAACAATTTACTGGACATTCTATTTAAACCTATTGCTCTTTAAAACTTATATCCAAGGTTCGATTTCTGCTTCCTCTCATTTTATTTTCATTGTAAGTAATCTCTCTATTTTTATACTTACATGAAAAGGGGACAACACTTATAATGTAACACGGCCTTTAAGCAGCTTTTTCTTCACCCTTTGTCAGAAAAATCACTCATTGAATGAGGACTGAATGACAAAATAGGAGAAGCGAGAGTTTCTGGAGCTCCCGATAATACATCCACTGTATTATGTACTCTCCATTAAAAAAAATGGGGAGGGAGGAGGGGAATGGGGACAAGTTATTTATATGTAAGTAGTAAGTCCGGTGCTAAGTTAACAGTTCAGAACACTTTTGATGATAATCTCCCCTCCCATATTGATGGGTGGAAGTTTGTCGTTATCTATCGAGTTTGAATCATTAGAGTTTCACCTTATAAGTAATTAAAATCCAATAATTTACTATTATCAATTTGTAAAGTCGGTTAATATTAATTTACATTCGAGTTTAGATAATTATTCAAGGTTTTACTTTAGGAGGTTCGTTTTCATGGGTAACTTTTTCTTTGCACTGTATTATATTTCGAATGTACTTGATCATAAGGCTAACTATATTAGATGGTTTGATTGGCCAGCAAGGAAGCAAACATTTTCAATACAGGCAAGCTTGCAGTAATAGTATATATTAAGTATACTACTTAAATAAAGTCCTAAGTTTATCTACTCTAATAGAGAATACTTTCCGGCATTTTTTATCGTTAGTTTCCGGCATTTTGTTTGTTTTTATCGTTTACTTTATAGCAAGGGGGTGACGGATAAGACAGGAGAATACAGACAAATTACATAAATAAAACAAGAAAAACAAGTTTAAAAACAAGGTAACATAAAAACATTTAGGGTTAGTTTTTAAAAAACACTTAACGTTTTTGCCATAGTGTTCCGTCCGCCGTCTTTTTGTCAACTGGTAGCTGGCATATCATGTCATTCTAGAGCGTAAGAAGATTTCTATTTCCGGATAACTTGGTCGAGTGCCTATCTATTTATAGAATAAAAGTCGTTACGTTCGGATGTGTAAAATATTTAAGTTACATTTTTTTTATTGTTAAAAAAGTTCTAACTTTTTTTTTTTTAATAAAGTCCTAACTTTATCTACTCTAATAGAGAATAATGTCCGGCATTTTTTTTTCTTTTTTTATCGTTAGTTTCCGGCATTTTGTTTGTTTTTATCGTTTACTTTGTAGCAAGGGGGTGACGGATAAGACAGGAAAATACAGACAAAATACATAAATAAAACAAGAAAAACAAATTTAAAAACACGGTAACATAAAAAAACATTTAGGATTAGTTTTAAAAAAATACTTAACGTTTTTGCCATAGTGTTCCGTTACTGTTACTAGAAAGAGAGAGAGAGAGAGAGAGAGAGAGGGGGATGAGAAATAGAGAAGAGAGAGGGAAGAGAGATAGACCGGCGTTATTTGGAGAGGAACTATACAGTATATTTTTCTACATACTAAATTAAGAGATAATGACAACTGGAATTGGTTTGTCAGTAGATATCTTCAAAAGTAAACTCAAGGCATGTAAATGGCAGCTAACTAAAATTCGACTTGTCAAACACTACATCGACAAACTGCAGAATCACCGATGTACAGATTATGTAATAAAAGTGAAGAAACATTGTGATTTTATATCAGAATGTTCTATTCTAGCTTGACATGATGAACATGGAGAAATGTAAAAACACCTTAAATGCTGAAATCAATCCACTTAACTAGCGACATCCAAATAACTGCATGTATTTTGAATAGTAATAAAACCTGAAATTTAAAAAAATCATAAGATCCAACAGGAAACTCTAATAAACAGTTACATTAAATTACATATGCTGTTTACATTCATAAACGTTCTATGCCAAAATATATGTTCCGTGTGCATATTCGGATCTGTTTCTATTTTGATGTTTCTATTTTGATGTTGATTTTAGACAGAAATAAAAGAAGTAAATTGACATCTCTTATTATGAATAAAAGTAAAAACTGCTAACAGAATATCTTTATATGAGCCCAAGATAATCTATATTATTTTCAACAACTCACTCAACAGTGAAAAATGTAATCCCGATGTCTGCTGCGATTTGCAGATCATAAAGTCCACTTTCAAAATAATCTATGATAAAGCTCCTCTGAGATTAAGGATTTGATGCTGGTTAAAATTGTAAACCATACGAAACCAACACTTTGTTCAGCAACTCTCAGTCATTTAAATAACCAGCTGAGAGATTCCAAAGCGTTTAGTATTCTCAAAGAGCCTGTAAACATAATAACTCTTAACATCTATGTCAAGCTAAATGAACTAGAGAAAAACTTAATTTTTTACACTTACCCAAATCAAATCTTTACTCTAACTTAAACTTTAACTCAGCCCTAACCTAACGCTAATCGAATGGGTCTTTTTTAATTTGAAAAGCCGTAACACTACAAAAAATAAAACTCAGAAGACTATTTGAAAATCATATGTGCATTGTTTATGTCAAAACAAAAAAACAGTAACTTTCTTATAGCAAAATCCAGTAATCTTCTTCCGTCTGGAAATAAATGAATTGTCATAAAAATCATATAGTGAGTACTTTTCTATTATTATCTTTTCATCTTACAATGTCGGCAAAGGTTGATTTTGCTTTGTTTGAAAGTGTTATCAGTAGCGAGTCGTCTTTATCCAGTGCCATAATTAATTGCGAATATATGAAAGTCATGTCATTATCTGAAGCAGAAATAAATGAAAATTCGTGTAAAAGTGCAAATTTCGAAATTTACTACGACAAAGGAAGAAAATTGAAACATGTATTTATTATTTCTGTGGGCTGTCTATTTACTTGTTTCATATATCTTCGGAAAATGTGAAATCATTATTGTCTTTATTTTATTTTGCTGTTTTAGATGTGCTTTTTCTGTATGATGTAATTTCTTTAATGTTAATCGTGTCATTTTGTCTCGCATGATTATCTCGCTTGGAATTTTACGTTGAATAATAGCGTTAAGTTTATGAATATCTTTGTATTGAGCTGCAAGAATAGCTCGTTCACTCAGTCAAGTGGAATTCGTATGATTAATTTGAATATCTGCAAAACCCTTTTAAACCAACTCTTCTTTTGGTGCAATAAATTTACAGAAGTTAAGAGTCAAAGGATTTCGCCCTTTACTTGGATCAGCTGGCACTTTTCCGTACCCAATTTCCCACAAGTGATGCAAACATTTCTGTGCGGATCCAGCAGTCTGCAACACGCATATTTTGAGTTAAGTTTAATGTTTTCACATGGCACCAATAAGTAGAGTATTTGAGTCAAGCATTTATTTTATCTACTGTTGTTCATTGAAGAATTACAGGTAACATTTGTATGAAATCTCCTGCAAGCAATATTAATGCATTCCCAAATGGTTTGACATTGCCAAACAAATCTTGCAAGGATCAACCAAGAGCCTCAAGTGATTTTTCATGTTCCATTGTGCATTCATCCCAAACAATAAGTTTGCATTTCTGCAATATTTATACCCATACTGGATGTTTTGGAGATGTCGAACAAAATATTTTTGAAAAATTGAATGTTTCAAAGTAGAATAAATAGTTCTTCTACTTGGTAACAAGGCCGCAGGTATTCCACATGCAGCAAGGACTAAGGCTATGTCATTTTGTCACCAAATGACTGCCAAAATTAATTTACTTAGAAGGGTTTTACCAGTTACTCCTGGTGCTGTTCAAGGTAGCAGTAATTTCCAAATAATTTCTATTCTCACAGTAAGTAAATTAGGTGACTAAAATAGGATTTATCCATGGCTTGACAATGCCTTATTCACTGTAATTAATTGAGGAGACTAAAATAGGATGAGGGATTAAAGATGGACAGACAGAGAGGAAGATATATAGATAGAAAAGAAAAAGATAGAGGGAAATAGAGAAAGAGAAGGAGATAGAGAGAGAAAGGGGGAGAGTTAGAAAGAGAGGGAGCGAGGCAGAGGAAATGAGAGAGGGGAGAGAGATAGAGAAAGTTAGAGAGAAAAGGGGCTCAAAAAGAGATTGAGAGGGTGATATATAGAGAAAGAGCGATTGAGAGATAAAGGGAGAGGAGAGGGAGAGATGGATGGAGAAAGATATTAAGAGAGGAATAGAGAGAGAGAGAGAAAGTGAACTACACACCACCGTATTTTTTCCTCGATGAGTAGAGGAGAAATCCTTCGAGACTGAGCCAATTTTTATTTTTGTTATTACCAGAGTTCCCTTTTTTTCGGGAGCTAGATTTTTCAAACATTAGAAACCGATCGGGTTATCTATACTTTCACCTAACAATATAATAAATAAAGGTAAAACTAAAATTTAAATTTTAAACTTAAATTTAACGTGAAAATACTACTTTAAAAAATAGTACGGTAACATAAGTCGATAAGCGCCACTTTATTTTAAATATTTATTTTCAAAAGGACTGTTTGAATAAATCCACAATGAATTAAATTTTAAGTGTTGTGTAATTATTTTCTCAGCAATCGGCTCGGCTTTCACCGGCGCATGACGTAAACAGCGGGATAAAGTCGAGCGTTGCCGATGAAATAATAACAATGTTAAAAAACTAAAGTAAAAGTTTAAATGTAAAAACGTCAACAGAAAAAAAAACAGGAAAACCAAAAAAAAAACAAAAAAAAAATACCGTTCATTTGTATTTCTTATTAAATATTTGTAGAAAATGTCATTTTTATTTCAAATAAATAAATTTTAAGCAATTTCGCCAGAAATAATAGCAACCTCGTTAATTTTTACGACTTGTCCCAGCGTATTATAAACACCCAAACCTCCGTATGTTAAAAACGGCTTTCGGAATAAACACCCCGCAACCTCTCCATGTAAAGAACTGCTTTCGAGGTTTGGAGGGGTTTTAATCCGAAAGCCGTTTTTAACATGGGGTGTTTTGGGCGAGGTTTTTTTTACAAGGAAGTCACCACTTATCAAGGCACGGGGGCCACTCGGAGATAAGGGTTATTGCGTGTACAGTAATCAATGGGATAATATCGTAGTAATCGCTAGTAATGAAGATCTGATAACTAGTCTTACTTAAGGGGCGGTTAAACAGGAACTTGTTTATGTCGGACTTGAAGACGTGTAAGTTGTAGTCAGGTGGGAAACAGGCAAACGGAAGGGAGTTCCACAGGCGTGCTCTTCTAAGAAAGAAGCTTTGTTCATAGAATCTACGTTTGGATTTAGAATGGGGAAAATAACTGACAGTGATTTCAGCGAGATGGGTGTTTTTCGTGAAAGATTGGTGAAGGGGGACCAGAGATTGGAGCTCAGACAAGCACTTTCCATGGAAATAACGATAACGGTTCGCAACAACTCTTCTGTGGGAGAGAGGTTGCAGGCAAGAGAAATGGGCATCCTCCACTAGGCTACGAAGTCTATTTTGTATTCTGTCAAGGCAGGATAGGCTGTTTTTAGCATATCCTGCCCAGATATGGCAGCAGTACCCAATCCTTAGACGTACTTGGCTGTTATATAGATAGAGAATTGCATCAGCACTGAGATATCTACTGGAGCAGTAGAAGGATCCCACCATTTTTCCAGCGACCTTGGCAACAGATTTGATGTACGTGTTCCATTTCAGATCAGGAGTAAAGGTCAATCCCATAAGTTTGTCAAAACATTGAGCCTTCCCAAGACGAGAGCCATCCATTTCAATTGATGCCAGTTGGGGATCAGAGCGTTGATGATGTAAAGGTAGAAGCTTGGTTTTTAGATGCATTAAAAGTAACCAGGCACATCTTCTCCCATTGTACCACGCGCTCAAGATCAGGGGAGAGAGAATCAGAGAGAACTTTGTCATTTACAGCCTTTAATGTGTTGCCATAGATGGTCGTGTTATTAGGATATGTGTCAACGAATGATTACAGTATGTGTTTTAGGAGATCATTGATGTAGATCAGGAAGAGAGCTGGGCCCAGGATGGACCCTTGAGGGACACCATCATTAATACTGTGGGCTTCTGATTTCTGCCCATCAACCACTACTCTTATGAGCCTATCAGAGAGAAATGATTAATAATTGAGAAAACATTTCCAGTTATACCGTAGCGGAGGTCTTGTGAAGTAGGTCTTTATTGAAGGCCATTGATATGTCAAGATCAATTGCCCCAGAAAGGAAGACTTTGTCAAGAGATTTACTAATCATATGAGATATAACCGTTAGCACATCTGCTGTAGATCTAGCAGGCAGACACCATATTGCATGACATTAAGAAGGTTGTTTCTGTTGAGGTGGTTGACTACTTCTTTATTTAATATCGCTTCCAGCAACTTACTCATGACACACAGGAGACTGATTTGTCTTTACTGAGAGGGAGGTGACCTGTCATCTGAATTCTTAAATACAGGGCATACTGATGAGGTTTTCCATGGTGCTGGGAAGTAATTTTCCTTAAGACAACGCTTAAATTGTTGTGTAATTATGGAGGCAAATTCTGGTTGAAGGTTTTTCAACACTATAATTGGAATGCCGTCAGGGCCAGTTGCTTTACTGGAATCAAGGTTCTTGATTAGCTTGGCGACCTCACACACAGATATTTGTATGTTGCGTAGCGTGTTGTCTGTTATAGGAGGAAATACGGGGAGTTGATGGCCTTCGTCGCATAGGGTAGAATTAGCTGCAAAGTTCTTGGCAAATAGTTTGGCTTTGCGTGATGATGACAAGATGGCCTCAGATCCATCTGTTCAGGATTCTGTTTGCTATTTGCTAAAACTGGTGATAATCAAGCCGTTTCTCAGCTACTTTAGATTTAACGGACTGAGCATATAGCTCTCTTGCATTTTTATTACTCTTTTACGGTAGTTGCTGGCAGTCCTGAAAGCAGCTTTAGTCTCAGTATATCTATTACATTTGTAGCTATGGAAAAAGTGATTTCTGTGCGCGATGGCAGAAGCACATTCTGGAGAGAACCATGGCTGGCTGTTAGGTTTTTGTTGGAATTTTTTGGATGGTATGAATCGGTCTAGACTTACAATTAACAATTCGGTCAGGTCTGATACTATAGAGGACACACCCTTTTAAACATGGAATGCAGAGGTAGATTAGATATAAATGTACGGAAGCTATGCAAGTCATCCATAGAGTATCGATACACAGTACGGTGGAGAGGTACGTCTGAAGACTTGTTGCATTTCATTTTTATCTTAACTGATACAACCGAGTGTTTGGAAGATCCCAGAGGAGATAGAATGAAACATGAATATAGCTCAGGGGAATTTGTGAGAAAAAGGTCTAGAAGGTGTTGTGAGTTTTAGAGCGCTAGTGCGCATGCGCACCAGATGTTTACAAATAGAACGAAATTGGCGCTTTTCCCAGCTTAGTCGTTCGTTACCGACCATGTTGTTGTACCTGCTGAATTTTATGTTTAATAAAACCTTTCTAATATCTTAAAAGGTCTTTATTTTTCATTACAATTTATTCAACATAAAATTAAAAATTAACAGCAACAATGGATGCTATACTGAGACCTGGTAAATTCGAAGGATCGTCAGATACAACCGCTGACGAATGGAATCATTGGTTTTTTACCCTCATTAACTGCATCGACTCTCTCACAGTCGCTCATCCTCAAAATCCTCCGAATAAGTTAGGTATTCTGATTAATTTCATTTCACCGAAGGTCTATTCTTTTATATCTCACTGTTCAACTTTCGAGAGGGCTATTAGCATCCTTCAAGCAACCTATGTAAAACCGGTAAATTCTGTGTTTGCTCGTCACCTTCTCGCCACTAGGAAACAAAATCAAGGTGAATCTATTGATCAGTTTCTCCTAAAACTAAAGAATCTTTCTAAGGATTGTAAATTTGAAGATGTTACTGCCTCTCAACATGCGGAGCTAGCGATACGTGACGCATTTATCACAGGTCTCACTTCCTCAACTATTAGGCAGAGATTACTTGAAAGTTTTGAAATTAACCTAGATCATGCCGTAGCAACTGCACGAAGTCTAGAAATGGCCCAACATAACGCAGCAGCTTATGACACATCAATTGTAGCAAAGGCATCTATTCATGCAGATGAATCTGAAAATAACTCTAGTTTGGAACTAACTAATGAATGTGCTGCTGTTTCCAGAAATAATCAGGCGACTCACTTTGCCAGATGCCAATTCTGTGGACGAGAAAATCATTCTCGAAATATTTGCCCAGCTCGGAATGCTGACTGCCTTAAATGTGGAAAGAGGGGCCACTTCTCTAAAGTCTGCCGATCTAAAATAAAACAAACAACTTATAATACCAGGACTAGTTCTGCATATATTGCCCTCACTGCGTCATCCCAATGCACTCCATGCACACAATATTCTGTAGTAAATGCAACAATTAATAGTACCTGTTTGAAAGCTATGGTAGACAGTGGAAGCACTCATAACTTTATACGAATGAACATCGTGAGATCACTCGGCCTTAGTATATTACCTTCTAATGATACGGTAAGCATGGCTTCCTCGAATCTCACGAGCAAAACCTTAGGACACTGTGTTGCGTCCATCGCTGTTAATGGACAAATTTACACTAATATGCGTCTATCTATCCTTCCCAACTTGTGTGCTCCAATTATACTAGGACAAGAGTTCATGCAATTGCATAACCGGGTGGAATTCCGTTATAATGGAAAGATACCATCTTTACAGATTTGTAACGTCACTCAGATGAAAATCGAGCCACCGTCTCTTTTTGCTAATTTAGCAAAGAACTGTAAACCCATCGCAACAAAAAGCAGAAACTACTCAGCATCGGACTGCGAATTTATCCGGAATGAGATATAAAAATTATTAAAAGAAGGTATCATAATCAAATCCAATTCCCCATGGAGAGCCCAAGTACTAGTAACTAGAAATTAAAGACATAAGCGTCGCATGGTCGTTGACGATTCTGCAACTATAAATCGGTTTACACTTTTGGATGCTTTTCCGCTTCCCAAAATTTCGGATATCATACGCCAACTATCACAGTACAAAATTTTCAATAAGTTGGACCTGAAGTCTGCATATTATCAATGCCCTATACGTAGAGACGAGAGAATTTACACAGCATTTGAAGCTGACGGAGGACTATACGAGTTTTCTAGGTTACCTTTTGGGCTAACGAACTCAGTAGCTGTGTTTCAACGTATTATGCATAATCTGATTTAAGAACATGAACTCCAAGGTACATTTGCCTACATTGATGACATTGTCATCGGAGGAAAAACTAATAAAGAATTAAACGAAAATATGGAAGCTTTTAGAAAGGTTATCAACCGTCTTAACTTGCAACTAAACCCTGTAAAATGTGAATATGGTATAACCAAACTAAAGTTTCTAGGGCACTTATTGGAAAATGGAACAATCAGTCCTGATCCAGACAGACTTACACCACTAAAAGAATTACCGATTCCGAACTGCAGTAAGTCACTCAGGCGGGCTCTAGGTCTCTTCTCATACTATTCACCATGGATAGAGAATTTCTCAGATCGGAGTTCACCTTTATTAAACATTACGTCCTTTCCTATCACTGAGAAACTCAAAAATCAATTTCAAGCCATGAAAGATGAAATTTGCAAGGCTTCGGTTGCAGCCATTGAGGATGAAGTTCCTTTTACGATAGAAACTGATGCATCTGCGACAGCATAAGCAGCCTGTCTTTCCTAGAATGGACGTCCAGTAGCATATTTTTCCAGAACCCTAATGCAGTCAGAGCGTCAACATTCAGCAGTGGAACATGAATCGGCAGCCATTGTAGAATCTGTGCGTAAATGGCGTGACCTCTTACTCGGTCGACACTTTACCATTATTACTGACCAACAGGCTGCATCATTTATGTTCAACACGCAGACACCACATCGTATTAAAAACGATAAGCTGCTTCGGTGGAGACTTGAACTTTCAAACTATTTTTATGAGATAGTATATAGACCAGGTTCTCTTAATAACTCTGCAGATACCCTTTCTCGATCATGCTCTGCTTCGCGCTCATTATCACTAAAGAACCTGCACGCAGCACTTTGTCATCCTGGAGTAGCGACACTCTATTACTTTGTGAGGCAGAAAAATCTACCATTCTCCATGGAAGATGCTAAGCGCACCTGCGCTGAATGTCAAATATGTGCTGAACTAAAACCAAGGTTCTTCAAACCTCCATCAGGTCGATTAATCCATTCTCTATCCCCCTTTGAACGTCTTTCAATAGATTTCATGGGACCGAAACCATCTACGAATAATCTCAAATACCTACTCGTGATTGTAGATGAATATTCACGCTATCCTTTTGTCTATCCATGTCAGGACATATCAACAAAAACTGTTATAAATTGTCTCCAGAATTTATTTACCTTTTTTAGCTGCCCAGATTCCATCCATAGTGATCGAGGTAGTCAGTTTATTTCATGTGAACAAAAATAGTTTCTCTGGCATGGAGTTGTGATTACTCACTCAACTCCATACCATCCAATCGGCAATGGACAATGCGAGAGAGTAAATGGCACAATTTGGAAAACGATCAAACTTGCACTCAAAACCAGGCAATTGGACGAACGTCACTGGCATGAAGTACTCGACATAGCTTTGCACTCTATTCGATCGCTACTTTGTACAGCAACTAACTCAACCCCACACGAGAGAATGTTTAACTTTTCCAGAAGGTCGGGCACCGGATATACCTTACCCGAGTGGCTGCAAGGAGGACCGGCACTCCTTAGGAAGTTTGTCCGTCAACACAAGTCAGATCCCCTAGTGGAACCAGTAGATATAATATCTGCAACTCCCAACTTTGCAAGAATTCGTTTCCCTGACGGCCGGCAGTCAACAGTCTCAATAGAAGACCTAGCCCCCACTCCTGTCACTGACCCCTCCTCTACAAACTTGGAATCTCCTGTCTCCCCTGATCATGGTACATCACCAGATTCTACTACTCCATCAAACATCCGCGAACCAGAGTTGATTGATCAACAGGAGACCCCAAAGAATAATACCTCACCAAATGGAGAATCTTTCTCTCCAGTCAACAAAACAAAGTGTTTAGAAATAGAAGAGCAGCAACAACAGTCTGACTCGAGGAAGGGCGTTTTCAAATTTCTTCCAGATGCAACAAAAAGGGGAAGGAAGATCACCTGCAACCCGAAATATAAATAAAATGTGGTGGAGAGTGTTGTGAGTTTTAGAGCGCTAGTGCGCATGCGCACCAGATGTTTACAAATAGAACGAAATTGGCGCCTTTTCCCAGCTTCGTCGTTCGTTACCGACCATGTTGTTGTACCTGCTGAATTTTATGTTGAATAAAACCTTTCTAATACCTTAAAGGTCTTTATTTTTCATTACAGAAGGCTTGCATACTGACCGATAGTATCGGGCTCACGGGGAGGTTAGTGAAAAATCTGAGTGAGGTCATAGGCAATGGAGAAATCATGACAGAACTCCCCTCATCATCTGTCTTGTTTGAATGGGTTAGCTATTCCACATTGTGAACATTGAAGTCACCACAGATGTGAATGTTAGCCGAAGGATGAGCAGACAGGATGTGGTCCATTTTCTCAGAGAAGCTCTTAAAGATAGTAACTTCGCTGTCGTGGAGGCGATGGAAGGTAAATATAAATGCAGTGGTGTAAGCAACTGCAACCCGGAAGCACATATAAGGAAAATTAGGGTCTTCTCTGGAGATATCCCTACCACATGGAAAGCCATCTTAAATTTAGGCACATATTCCATGCCCATGGCGATCTTGGAGGTCAGATTTAAATGTTAAGTTAGAGTATCCATTAATTATGAACTCATCTAGGTGTTACATGATAAGGGCTGTCCCCTGTTCATGTAAGTATAAAAATAGAGAGATTAGTTAAAATGGAAATAAGAGAAAGCAGAAATCGAACCCTGGACATAAGTTTTAAAGAACAATAGGTTTAAATGGAATGTCCAGTAAATTGTTAATTCGGATGAAATAAATAATAAATAAACTATTCAATTGTTAAAAGAATGTGGATAATAAGATATGAGTTAAATAAATTAGATATGTAGGTTAAATTCCTTTGTGGAAACAACACAAGGAAAATAGGTTATTGGGAAATCAATGTCGAAAACGTGCAAAGTCGCGCATGTTGAGACACGTGAATTTTGCTCACGTGGCCGGGATGCATGGAGTTCTCAATATAGCAGGTGGGAGTTAGTTGGTCGAGAGAGAGTCGGAGAGAGTCGGAGAGAGTC
Organism: Euprymna scolopes; assembly: GCF_053919585.1. Taxonomy (NCBI): domain Eukaryota; kingdom Metazoa; phylum Mollusca; class Cephalopoda; order Sepiida; family Sepiolidae; genus Euprymna; species Euprymna scolopes. Next base: position 151,721,795 of record NC_136492.1, read on the forward strand.
AGAGACAGTCAGTGAGAAAACTCAGAGACAGGCGGACGTCTGAAGCGAGACGTTACTTCAGAAACTAAAATGTGAAACTTTGAGTTCTTAATGAGGAAGTCACGACCGGTCGTCAGAAAATAAATTCACCATGTGTTTTGGATAAAGCTCATCTTTGTGTTGTGATTTCTACAAAAAGGTAAATTGTATCGTTATTATATGTCTGTGTTATAAAATGTCATTACAACAACATCTCTCTCTCTCTCTAAGATACAACATCATATGTAATAAGACAAGAACTCTCACTAAGACTCATATCATTACTAATAAGAACTCTCACAAGAAAAAGCATCACTTATAATAGTCTCTCTCTAAGACTCTTTAATGAAACAACTATATAACATAGGGAAGTTGTCGGTCCTATGCCAGTTTCTCTTATGAACAATATGTCCGATTTCGTTTCCTGCAATTGGGTTTCAACCTCTGGAAGGTTGGCACGTAGACCCCTCATGTTAAAGAAGGAGACATGGTAGTAGGGGTCTATTTGGAGGATGGGGTTCTAAGTTAGCGAGTTTATAATACGCTGGGGCAAGTCGTTAAAATTAATCAGCAACTTTCTTATATTTTTATAGTTTAGAAAAGGTGAAACAAACTTTTTTGTGTATTTTTCCCAAGTATTTATGTAAATTAAATAAAATTTGAGATGTCGTTAGATGCCGTGAAAGAAACTAAACAATTTAAACGTAATGTTTGATTGAGGAAACGCCTTAACATAAACAAATGAATTTCGAATTAAAAAATTAGGAAGATAAGCAAATGAATTTAAATTTTAAAAAGTAGGGGATTTTTTTTTACTTATCGATTAAACAGAAAATGAAACTTGTAATTCGAATTTCGTCAAATCGTGGTGTATTAATTGACCGGAAGTAAAACTGAGAAGAGTCTCGCAGTATCGACTCACGAAAATATTTGCATCATATTTAATTTTATAATTTGCAATTTTTATTTATTTTAATAACATAAAAACCTTCCTCGACTCTAAGGATAGGCTGTCTGAAAATTTCGATTAAATTGGTAATGTGGAAATATCGTTTCATTAATAACTAACGAACCAAGAATTAGATTTATATATATATATATATATATATATATATATATATATATATATATATATATATATGATATCTACATACAACCAACTTAAACTTACAACTGATCCATAGCAAGAAAGTGTCACCCCTTTGTCAGAAATATTGTTCCAGAAATCTGAGGATTATAAGACAAAATAAGGACTAGTATTTCAAGTTTTCCAAAAGTTAACCTGTTTGCGATCTTCGGACTTACTTATTCGTATTTTACATTAAAAGTTTAAAAAAGTCGAGACGTAACAAAGCTGCAGAAATTAAAGCCTAAACTACTCGAACAGAATGTGCTCTGATTAACTAATAGCACCTGTGCCCCCTCGACATACATACTCCTAACTAACCTGAAAATCAATAAAAATCCACCTTTACAATTGAAATTTCTAGATGCTGGAAATTTATCTACTTAAACACTTTCCTCTCTCGGACTACTATACTTTTGAATTCTTTATTTCCTGTTTACCTACTGTACTAACCTCCAGAAGTTTAAACGTAATGTGAACAGTCATTTCCCTACTCATCCTCACAATTACTTTCCAAATGACAAAATGCATTGTTGGGGGGGGGGAGAGAAAGAGTATAAAAACATGACTAATATTTTGCTACATTCTCTTTCGAATGATTTTATAAAACTCTTGCACAAAAATACATTTTTGGCACAGATTTCATTTGGAAATCTTTAAATAAAGGTTGCTAATTATTAATATAAACAGGGTTTTAATAATAATAAAAATATAAGATTCTCACTAATGAGAGATTAATAATGTCATTCATTTAAAATGATCCATTCGAAATTTATTAACTGGATTACGAGAGAAAAGATTTATATTAAGAATAAATCTATCCTATAAAATGTTCGTTGTAAAATTTTATTTACAACAAGCATCTATATCTTGTCATTGAATAAGTAAGCGTACGATGCTTGGAAAACGATTATCGAAAAATGATTAAAGTTTACCAATTTTCCGAGCTTAAGAGAAATTGAAGCAAAATACATGGTCTAAGAAAAATAAGGGAATCTGTCTATTTACAATAAAATATGGGCGTTTTAGGGTATGAGCTCTTGTTAATAAACTTCGTTTAATACATGATATAAACAGTAAAGAAATCAATTTCATGTTTGGATTGTTTGTTAGATTATAAGTTTAATAAGTTAATAAATTATTTATATTTTTAAATTACGTGTACAGTTAGTCTTGATAGTATTATTCTATGGAGTTTTTAAATTTATGGAGTTTTTAAATTTATTAGTTTTATAGTTAGGTTCGAGATCACTCATATACGTTGAAATGTATATAACATGTGTTTAAATACATTAGAAATCTAAATTTAGAAAATCTATAAGTTGAATCTTTTGTCAAGTTCGAAAATTTAAAATTATTTAGGAACGACACACATCGCAATGAAAATAATATCTTTCTTGTCAAGTTCGAAAATTTAAAATTATTTAGGAACGACACACATCGCAATGAAAAAAATATCTTTCTTGTGAAAGATGCTGGAATAACTAATTTCAGTTATACTGAACCAATAAGAGGAGATAAGTGGTTTTAATGAACTTGCATTATATCCGAGAGATCCGAGAATGCAGCCATGAATAACTGGAAGAAATTCACAAAGCGAAAATCAGCACATATTCCATTAAGATCACTTTGAATAGCTGCAATTATCTTAGCCAGTAGCAAAAGTCTTTTTTTACGCAAGTGAATAGCGGAAAAAGTAAATTTTAATATGAGGGCCTAGTATAATTATGTAGCCTTTTCCCTTATCACTATGCGTAAGATAGCACAAGATTGCAGGTGTTGTTCGATCCTCTTAGCTTATAAAACGGTTTAAGAAATATATAATGTTGATTTTAGCTTGTGAAGAAACGAATGCGCTGTCAAGCCAATCTGAGATGCCTGAACACTAGTATATGTTACAATATTTTTTACTACAATGGGGTTAATATTTATTTTCACAATTTTACAGCGTAAAAAATAGACAAATTTGGCACGAGGCCGAACACGGGGGGGGGACGGTTTTCTCTGTCTAATGCTAACTAATCTAACGGAATAATAGAGGTCCAAGGATAAACCCTTGAGGCAATCCCGCATTTATATCATATTGTTTACATGTACGACCGTCCAGGACAACCTGGATATTTTTCTTATCCAAGAAGGATTTAATTATGTTAAGTATTCTTCCAGTGATACAGTATGATCTGATTTTCCTGAGAAGAACTTCATACAATATACTGTCAAAAGCCTTATATATATATATATATATATATATATATATATATAGAGAGAGAGAGAGAGAGAGAGAGAGAGAGTTACCGCTCTATCCTCCCCTGCTTACAGCGGAATCAGATTTGATCAATTTGGATCCCAACTTAAAGCCTCAAAATCATTTTGTAGAACTGGCTGACGACAGTCAAATAACCGATATCGTTTTTAAAAGAGGCTATGCTAAAATCTCGCTAAGGAACAATAAAGGTGAACTATGTCTTTGTATTCTAGAAAACTCTCTTCTAATCCTGAATTTTAAACAAAATATATTTTCTGTACAACCTGCCATTAAACAAGATTTAAATATAAACTTTAGCCTCAATAAATCAAAACTGGTGTACCCGAATGGAACTGTATTCGACATTAAAGAAAATGGAACACTATATTATTTAAATAGCGTAGTCCCATCGAAAACCGCTTACCATGATCTACAGACAGGGCATAAAATTCTTGGACACTGCAATATTCCTGATATTAAAAAGTTGCCGACTATAGTTGATGGAATGAAAATACAAAAATACAAAAACTTCAATTGCGACGTCTGTGTGTGAAAATGATAAACTATCAAAACAAGATACCAGACAAGAAGGCCAAGAAAATCCTATTAATGGTCATTGCGACTTGAACGGTCTCGTGGAACCGATGTCCAGAGAACATTATAGATATATGTTGAATTTCGTAAATGACCATTCAGGTTTAATAATGGTTTACTTTTTAAAGAACAAATCTGATACCCTGCTAGCAACTAAAAAATATTTAGCTTACATGGCTCCCTACGGTGAAGTAAAGGGTATTCGCTCTGACAACAGTACGGAATTCACTAATAAAGACTTTGAACTTTTACTAATTAACCATCGTATCAAGCATAGAAAATCAGCTCCTAGATCGCCACACCAAAACGGGACTACGGAACGAGCATGGCGGACACTTTTTGAAATGGCAAGATGTTTACTCATTAAATCAAAACTCCCCAAAAACCATTGGACGCACGCACTTATGGCGGCTGCCTATATATGCAACAGGTGCTTTAATAAAACACTATCTAAAACCCCATATGAAGCTTTCTGTGGTAAAAAAAAAAACAAATATAAGCCGAATGCATATATTTAGTGCAACTTGCTTCGCATATATAGATAAAAAGAGAAAAATAAATATTAAAATCGATAGAGGTATATTTCTTGGATACGATAAAAAAATTCTAGCTAATTTAGTATTTTTTCCAGAGAAAAATAAAATAAAAAGAATCCGATGTGTAAAATTCACAGACACGTTTAATTTTAAAGACGAACCCCCGTCATATGAAGAGGATGAAATTATATTTCCTCAAATTATTAAAACAAACGAAGATGACGGAGACTAGAGTATCGATGATGATGATGATGATGATGATGATGATGATGATGATGATGATGATGATGATGATGATGATGAAGTCGAAAGATATCCCAAAAGAAATAGAAGGCGACCCGATTTTTTGTGGTCGACAATATAAAAGATTATCAAATCGATTATTGCTATTCCATGGAAAATACGCCAAAAAGCTTTAACGAAGCAATTAATTCAGAATATTGTGATGGATGAAAAATAGCCATGAAAAAAAAAATAGATGCTTTAACCGAAAATAATACCAATATGGTAGTACCTCTCCCAAAAGATAAACATGTTATTTCTACAAGATGGGTCTTTATAAAAACGACTATAGCATCAGGCGCTGAACAGTACAAAGCTAGATTTGTTTCTAAAGGATACTCTCAGATTTACGGTATAGAATATTTTTCTACGTTTTCACCGACCACAAACCTAACGACAATCAGAATTTTACTGCAAATCGAATCGTTATATGCCATAAAATTTGGAATGGGAGAGTGCAAGAAACGCTCTACACCGCTCGAAAATGATATTAATAAAAATATACACACAGAATCTGGAATAATAGACGGCAAATTATACCGAGAAATCATAGGCAGTCTTGTATATTTAATGACTGCGACCAAACCCGACGTATGCTATACAGTAAAAAAACTGTCATAAAATTATCAAGACCGACAATGAAGGATTTAAACAGAGCTAAACAAGTCCGTCTTTATTTAAAAGGAACTAAAGAACAGAAGTTAGTATTTAGAAAATCAAAAAATACCCTAAAATTAGAAGGATTTTCAGTAATCAGATTGTGGAAAAGACGAGGATCGGAAAAGTATATCTGGATATTGTTTCAGACTATCAGAAAATGGGACTATTATTTCATGGAAATTGTATCTCTCTCTACGTGTGAAGCACAATTTATCGCGATCACAAACACGACTAAGGAAGCACTCTACCTTAAAAATATCCTAAAGACTATTTTAGAGCCAGAATTAACTAAAAGCCCCGTAATAATTAATTGTGATTGTCTAGCCAGTATAGTCTTGGCACAAAACACGATAATCAACCAAAGATCTGAGCATATAGATATAAACTACCATTTCATAAAAAACGAGGTGAAGAAGGAATCCATTATTTTTAATTGCATATCATCAGAAAAGAATATTGCTGATGTATTCACGAAACCCGCAACAAAAATAAAATTAAAGCGTTTTGCTTCAAAATTGTTGGTGGATTCGACTGAATAATTTTACACGGGTCTGTATGTATATAAATTTCTATATATTAAAAAAATAGTCCTGGGTAAGACGTTAAAATGCATCCATTTTGTTTGTATTAACACTTTATCCTACATTACCCTAAAATACTGAAGTTAAAAAACAAATGAAATAAAATAAAAATAAAAAATTTTAAGTCACTTTTTTGTCACACCTTTTCTTTGTTAATTTCCTTTTTGACAAATATTTTTTGTATCATTTTTTGGCAAACATTTTCCGTGCGAATTTTTTTTTCGACAAATACTTTTTGCATGCTTATTTTAAGGCACGCATAAATTACAATTGACTTTTATTTTTTGTGCACATTAGTTTTCTTTCTTATTTATTAAAAGTATCCTATTCTTGCATTGTGTTAATTAACAAAAAAACACACTCTTTTTACACGGGTACATATTGTATGTATGTTTATAAATATGTATATTTACTTACATGTATATATATGTATGTTTTTTTAACAAAACCGCATAATCAAATTTAAGAAATGGCTTCTTTTTCACATACCATTCCCTTTTAATGCAAAAATATATTCCATTTTTCTGTTTAACATTTGAACACAATTAAAAATGGCGTTTTTTTTACATGCTAAAGTTTTAAGATCCAAATGATTTCTAATTTTGCTATGTATAAATAAATAAAAATATATATTTATTTTTTAGCAGAATGAGCCAAAGGAGCTTCCTCATTATAAAACAATAGGGAAGATGTTACAATATTTTTTACTACAATGGGGTATGCAACCGAAAAAATTAGGAGATTCTATTTATAAACGATTTTGCTAGGAACTGAGGAATCGAATTAATTCACGTTCTACTACCAACCAAGACCGCTCAGAAATGATATCCAGAAAAATCGGGAAAAAAAAACAATAACACTGCCTTGTTCAATCAGACGTGCTTGAGTAATGACTTGCTGGTAAAATATACAAACATATATCTATATAAGCATTCTAAGAGTAAATAAGTTCGCCTTATATTTCAATTATTTATATCTTTTTATCCTTTTTAAATGCTGGAGTCCATCAGGGGTCAATCCTGGGCCCAACTCTCTTCCTGATCTACATCAATGACCTCCCTAAAAACATACTTAAATCATTCGTTGACATCTATGCTGATGACACGACCATCTACGGCAACACATCAAAGGCTGTAAATGACAAAGCTCTCTCTGATTCTCTCTCCTCTGATCTCGAGCGCGCGGTTCAGTGGGGGAAGACGTGGCTGGTTACCTTTAATGCATCCAAAACCAAACTCCTATCCTTACATCATCAACGCTCTGATCCCCAGCTGGCATCATTGTGATGGATGGCTCTCGTCTGGGTGCGGCCCCGTGTTTTGACAAGCTTCTCGGTTTGACCTTTACTCCTGATCTGAAATGGAACACGTACATCAAGTCTGTTGCCAAGGTCGCTGGAAAGATGGTGGGATCCTTCTACCGGCCAAAAGATATCTCACTACTGATGCAATTCTCTATCTATATAAAAGCCAAGTACGTCCAAGGATGGAATACTGTTGCCATATCTTGGCAGGAGCTGCTAAAAACAGCCTATACTGCCTTGACAGAATACAAAATAGACTTCGTGGCTTAGTGGGGGATGCCCTTTTTCTTTACCCTGCAACCTCTCGCCCACAGAAGAGACGTTGCGAGCCTATCCTTGTTTTATCGTTATTTCTATGGCAGGTGCTCGTCTGAACTCCAATCTCTGGTCTCCCCTCGCCAATCTTTCACGAAAAACACCCGTCTAACTGAATCCACTGTGAAAAATTTCCCCCAATCTATATCTGTGCCTAAATCAAAACGCGGATTCCATGAACAAAGCTTCTTTCTTTGAACTGCACGCCTGTGGAACTCTGTTCCGTCTGCCTGCTTCCCTCCGGACTACAACTTCGATGTCTTCAAGTCCAATGTTAACAAATTTCTAATGAACCGCCCCCTTAAGTAAACACTTCATCAAATCTCCACACTAACGTAATGTACTTGCAATAACCCTTATCCCTGAGTGGCTTCCGGGCCTTGATAAGTGGTGATCCCTGCTTATAAACAAATATCCTAAATTCCTCTAGCAGAATTTTCAACTTACTTCCTCATAAAATCATAGGATAATCTTTAAATTAGGTCTATGGATAAACCTACCAGGAATAAACTTACAGATTTTACTAATTTGAAAACAGTTTCATTGATTGAATCTTGTTATCATTTAACTACATTTCCATACTTGAATATCAATATGAATATCCTTTTTTGCATTTGTGTACACCCACACACACACGAATTTAATCAAACATATCAAAACACTCATGCGCACGTACCACGCCCACACAAACACGTACGCGCACACACATGCACACACACCCTATCTTTCCCTCTACCGTTAACTCTCTCTTTCTCTGTTACAGACACAGACCCATATACACGAGCACATGCGCACACGCACATGCCCGCACACATGTAAAAAGAAAAGAAGAAAAAAATCACAAATTTTAACCCATACACACGCGCAACACACGACTACTCACCTTCACACACGCTCATACACGCACTGATACACACACATAAAAAATCACAAAAATAAATAAATATAACCATCACTTAGCTACTACTAACACTGATGTCGCTAAATAGACTTACCACTGATTTCAGAAAATAAACCTTTAGCAAGACCCATTGCAGACATCTAGTTTCAATTTCACGAGCACACCTATGCTGTGCCAGCCGGACTATAATGATATACAAAAGAAATTTCTATAAACCTATCACTATGAAAAAACTTTAAACTAAAATACTTCATACAAAAAAACGTTTAACTACAAGTCATTGAACTAAAAAATCATCTCAAAAGAACTAATATAAGCTTTAAACGAATTATGTAAACATTTACAAATATTAAAAAATAATAAAAATCTCAAAAATCCATCAATGTTGGCAGCTACACTATTTTATGTATATATATATATATATATATATATATATATATATATATATATATATATATATATATATTACATATATACTTCAGAATAAAATTATCTAACAATCAACTGGTATGGAAACCTGTGATTATAGGTCTTACTTAATATTATTGGCATTAATGTTCTATAAGGACTATCCCATTTAAATAAAGATTGCTCGATATACAAGATAGAGCAAATAAATCAAATTTTAGTAATTCAATAAAAGTAAAAATTTATGACGTGAAATGGTTAAATTTCAAATTAAAAAAATGTTAATTATTCTATGTAAGACAAAGAATGCATTGGGAATATTATAACTCCTAATCCTATAGGATTTCGATGTCTACCATCTCTTCAGAGGAGAAAATATTAGCAAATGATTATAATGGTTTATACCTCATTTGCTAAAGTCAGTAAGACATGGAAAATCACAATTAAAAGTTTTTTTAAGTATTTAAATAGCATAGAGTAATAGAAGTCAATGAAAAGGATATAGAAATTCACATCTTAATTGCATGGTAGAATCCGAAGTGAGTGTCTTTGATAGCAGTGGGGTAATGTGATCTAATCTGTATTTTGAGTAATCCACATTACAAGGTAATTGTACGAAGTAGGCATTTTCCTGGAAATTTTCTTTGTTTACATAATGAGCCCGGTAAATAAATAATTATATAAGTCCGGTGTATCTGTTTAATAATAAACATATAATTTGATATATTTAATATTTATATATAATTATAGAACATGAGCTTAAAATTCCACTCCAAAATAACCTCAAATTGTGAATGAAATAAAATTAAACCGCTTTCTATAGAAATGAAGAGAAACTGAACTGATATGAAAAATGAAAAAAATCGAGAAAATGAAAAATGAAAAGAATAAATAAATAAATAATATAATAAAAGAATAAATAAATCTATAATATAAAGCTGAATGTGTGTGTATGTGTGTATGTGTGTGTGTGTGTATGTGTGTGTATGTATGTGTGTGTGTGTGTGTGGTCACGAATAGGCTCCTATACAGTTGACTATTTATAAAAAACTGAGTACATATAATGATAGAAGATGTATCGAGACACAGGAATGGGTATGTTTGATCTAGCAGAACGGTGGTTCATTAAAATTGTGGGGTCTGCGTTCGCGCCTGGTCCACAAAGTATGGAAATAAAAACTTTAAAAATTAAAAAAAAAACGTTTACTAGTGTTTTTGATATAGATGTGCATGATAATACATTGATAAGTATGTTTTAACTTAAATAGGGATGGTGTGAAAAAATTGTGGGGTCTGCGTTCGCGCCTGGCCTCCTTAGAATGGAAATAGGCACAAGCTTTAATAAAGTCTTTTCATATCTATCTGCGTAAGTATACTCTGATAATTATGTTTCAGTTTGAAGAAATATGGTATAATAAAATTATGGAGTGTTCGTTCGCACCTGGTCTCCATAGAATGAAAATATGTCACAAAGTTTAACAAGTTTTTTTTTTTTTTTAATATAGATCCACAGAATATTGTGATAAATATTTCATTGTGTACAGGTATGGTATAATAAATTATGAGGTTTATCTACTTTTTTTTTTTTTTTTTACTTTCATCATATTTTGCTTTGGTTTTGATACCCCCAAATTCAACCCAAATTTACAACCCTTCCTTTTCATAATGTATCATACTTTCATAAATCAGAGTCCATTTTCTGTAGGCTGTTTTTGAACCCAGTCAACGACGGGTACTTTTGCTAGTAAATATATAAAATAAAATGCTTATGCATAATAAATTAGCGAATAGAAGAGGAGATAAAAAGAGGAAAGGAAGGGAAAAAGATTAAGGAACAGGGAGAGATAGAAAATAATAATGAAAAAAATTAGAAGGGGGGGAGAAAAGAAGAAAAGTGTTCGAGGAAGATGAACTAAAAAAACGCAATCATTAAACTTTTACAAGATAAACTGACGGGCCACGAAATCAGGTCAGGTCGGCTCGTCTAGACAGACCCAAAGTGTATGAAAGAAACACAAAAGGAAAGAAAGAAAGCAAAAAACGCAAAAATCAGCCAATGTCATGCAGAGACTACCCACTTAAACTTAAATTAATTAAAAATTAACTTAAATTTTACTGTAAATAAATATACAGTAAAATTCTCGCTAATTTTATACGTATAGATTATAACCTTTATATGACAATATTAAACCGAAATAATAAATAAATAAATAAATAATAATAATAATAATAATAATAATAATAATAATAAATAAGTGATATTAATAATAATGATAATATTAGCCAACATAAAATGAAATAACATTGATTTTCCGTAAACCTGTAAATGTGTAAAAACATAAGACTAAATACATATTACTTTTTAACAAAAAACTAAATTATAAGTCATGTTGATTTTTTCCTTTAAATAGTTTTAGAGCCTTCCATTTAACCTATATACTAATATATTCCTATTTCCATATTAAATAGCAACTCACCATACACGCATTTACTTACTATAATTTAAATCCCAGCACATAACTGACACTTCTAGGATTTTATTTGAATACTATTTTCAATTTGTTTTTAGCTACTCTTAATTAAGAAGTTTATAAATATTTTTTATTTTTATTTTTCTTACCCACAAGTAGCGAAAGTATTTTCCCGGTGCACATATATGAATATGAACCCATAATGCTAAAAAAATGCGTCATCTTGATAATATAGCAACCTTGGTTTATAGGCGTAGTTCCGTTGCCCTGTTCTCTTAGTCTTACTAATTTAGCAGTTTTAATTTTATTTTAGCAGTTACATCAATTTTAGCAGTTACATTGATTATTATTATTATTATTTATTTATTTATTTATGTATTTTTTTCGGTTAATATTGCCATATAAAGGATATTATATATACGTATAAAATTAGCGAGAATTTTACTGCATATTATAGATGAATTTTTTTTTTTTTTTTTTTACACAGCGATCACAACTTATCAAGGCCCGGAAGCCACTCAGGGATAAGGGTTATTGCAAGTACATTACGTTAGTGTGGAGATTTGATGAAGTGTTTACTTAAGGGGGCGGTTCATTAGAAATTTGTTAACATTGGACTTGAAGACATCGAAGTTGTAGTCCGGAGGGAAGCAGGCAGACGGAACAGAGTTCCACAGGCGTGCAGTTCTAAGAAAGAAGCTTTGTTCATGGAATCCGCGTTTTGATTTAGGCACAGATATAGAGTGGGGGTAATTTTTCACAGTGGATTCAGTTAGATGGGTGTTGTTCGTGAAAGATTGGCGAGGGGGGACCAGAGATTGGAGTTCAGACGAGCATCTGCCATGGAAATAACGATAAAACAAGGACAGGCTCGCAACGTCTCTTCTGTGGGAGAGAGGTTGCAGGGTAGAGAAAAGGGCATCTCCCACTAAACCACGAAGTCTATTTTGTATTCTGTCAAGGCAGGATAGGCTGTTTTTAGCAGCTCCTGCCAAGATATAGCAACAGTATTCCATCCTTGGACGTACTTGGCTTTTATATAGATAGAGAATTGCATCAGTAGTGAGATATCTTCTGGAGCGGTAGAAGGATCCCACCATCTTTCCAGCGACCTTGGCAACAGACTTAATGTACGTGTTTCATTTCAGATCAGGAGTAAAGGTCAAACCCAGAAGCTTGTCAAAACACTGAGCCTCACCCAGACGAGAGCCATCCATCACAATTGATGCCAGCTGGGGATCAGAGCGTTGATGATGCAAGGATAGGAGTTTGGTTTTGAATGCATTAAAGGAAACCAGCCACATCTTCCCCCACTGAACCACGCGCTCGAGATCAGAGGAGAGAGAATCAGAGAGAGCTTTGTCATTTACAGCCTTTGATGTGTTGCCATAGATGATTGTGTCATCAGTAATTTATTTAATTTATTTTTAGTTAATTTGAGTTTAACTTATTTCTTATTTAAGCAGGAAGTCTTTACATGACATGGTGTGATTTTTGCTTTTTTGCTTTCTTTCTTTCCTTCTCTGTTTTTTTCACGCATTATCAGTTTTTCTTGTAAAAGTTTAATGATGTCCCTGATGAATATAAGTGACTCAATGACCTACCTCTGTATCACTCACACATTAATAGTATACTACTTGATGTACATTCATACAAGGACAACCTGGATTGTTCTCCTGTCTATAAAGGACCTAATTATGTTATATACTGGGTGATATGGTGGTGACGTCTATTTTATTAGCACCAAGCCTGTATTTTTACTATCCGAGATTTTTTAATATCTCGATAGATATAGAGATAGTTCTTTTGACATTTATGCATATATGTTTGTTGTAAGTCGTCTAGTGAATGGAATGACCGTTGTTCATTTATCAATGAATAACGAGACGCTTTGTTATAAAACAACTTGGTTTATTTAATAAACATTCATATACACATAATACGGCGGTGGAGGTGGTGGTGGAAATAGTGTAGGTAGATAATACTACGGACATCAATTCCTGGAAGACCCCGGGGGCGTTCGCAAGTCCGAACGGCATTACATTTAAATGGAACAACACCTTCTGGCAGGTGAATGCAGTTTTTTCCTTATCGTTCTCATTCAATTTAACCTGCCAGTACCCTGACTTCAAATCTAACTTTGAGAAGTACTTTGCCGACCCAAGCGAGTCTAAAATATCATCAATAACTGGTAACGCTCGGGAATACTTCTTTGTTATTTTATTTAGTGCCCTAAAATCTACACAGAACCTTTTAGTTTCGTCTTTCTTGTCTACTAAACTATCGGAAAACTTCACAGGCTGTTTGATCTTTCGATTACTCCAGCCGGCATCATTTCCCCTATTGCAGACTCTACTTCTTTTCTTTGCTTAAGCGGTGTCCGGTACGGGCATTTCCGTATGGGCTCATGCGTTCCAGTATCAATACGCATCTCTACCGTATCGGTACTGCCCAAGTTCTTATCTCCCGTAACGAACAAGTCCTTATTCCGCTTAAGCACCTTATTGATCTCTAACTTGAATTCTTCGGGCACTTTTATCCCTTTCAAGTTTTCTTCAGAGATCTTATCACTATGTTTCTTTGGCAGAGATCTTATCACTATGTTTTCTTATCACTATGTTTCTTTGGCATCTTATCACTATGTTTCTTTTAATCTCCATTATTTTACCAGCCGCTCTACGCCTAGCTGTCTTACACCCTCTTCTTAAGGTAACCGTCTGGTTGGTGTTGTTCATTATTAAAAGCGGAAAACTTTTTGATCCTATAATTTTTACTACGGTATTCACTACTGAAATACCACTAAGATCACTAAGAAATCCTCTATCTATTTGCTCCACCTCATACTCTAGGCCTTGACCGTTTTTAATACCCGAACGAGCTGTGCACGTATGCAAGAGCTGGGGTTTTAATGTTATTTTCCCCCCAGTCTTACTATAGGTTCTTCTAACGCTATATATTCATTTCCTATTTTTATCGCCCCTAAGTCAAAGTACATCCTAACCCCATATTTCCTAAGCCAGTCCCGGCCTAGTATTATATTTCTATTGAGGTTTTTCGCCACAACGAAATCATGGTGGATGAATTGACTTCCTATCCTTATCCTTAATCGGGCGATGCCTTCTACGATTAATGGGGACCCATTAGCTGTCCTTAAATTCGTTGATTTACTATGTAGCTCAGGTCTCTGTATAAGTGTTTTAAAAACGCTACTTTTTATGACAGAAACCTCTGCGCCTGTATCTACTAAAGCCCTGGGTCTATTTCTATCTATTCTAATAGAAACGGAATTTGAAGCGCCCATGTTACCGATTACATGCGTTGGTATACCTTCGCTTCGTCCGTCGGGCGTTGTACGAACGGTGCGCCTCCGTTTCCCTGCCTATGGTGTCTGCAATCTCTCCATATGTGGCCCACCTTACCACAATTGAAACACCTTATACCCTGTCTAGTTTTTTCCTTTTCTCTAGTTTTATATACAGGCCCCCTATTCTCTAATCTTTTCCACCTATCCTGTTTTGGGAATTTTGCTGGACCTACAGCTTCGACTCTAACCTGTCATCTCGCATGACAAACCTCCATGGGTTCATCATCGTATTCACGGTTTGCGTTGAGCCGAATTTTCCATCTTACTTCTGCTAAAGCTTTCTCATAAGCTGCATGGAGATCCGTAGGTTCATCCCTCATTACGGCCATTTTCACGTCCTTATCTCTGAGGCCTTCTATAAAAAATCCTAGAACTTGTTTTTTTACTAATTCATTACTTGCCTCTATGGCACTGTATGCTCCTTCTGCTAGTCTCACTATTCTCTGCATATAGTCTTGAATACGTTCGTCTCTACCTTGTCTTATATTAGCTAATTCTATTATGTTCTTGTTAGGATTTGCGACTATTCCATAATAATCTTCTAAGGCCCGTTTCAATTATAGCCAAGTTAACCTTTCATTATTTGCCATTAATCCGTTAATGAAGAGTCCAACCTGGCCCATAGTAGTCAATAGTGCTGCCTGGCATTTTTCTTCGTCCCCAGCACCGACTATTCTAAAATATGTTTTTAACTCTTGCAACCACACCCTATATCTACCCTCTCTTTTATTTTCTAAAGTTCTTTAGAAGGGACTTACCTCGTAAAGTTTTTGAGATGGCCCCCACAGCGTTCCTAAGTTTCATCGTTAAGCCCTGTATGAAATTTGAAAAGATTTGCTGTTCCATCATTTTTTTTCAACTTAACCAAAAAAACAAACAAAAACAACGTCAGATGAGAAAACAAAAGTACAACAAAAAAAAAATTTTAAGACCAAAAAGAAAAAAAACAAAATTATTATCTTTTTTTTTCTGTTTGATTAATTTTGTCAAACAATCACGAATTTATTTCTTTTCTTTTTCTTTCACTTTACCGAACGATTGAAATGTGTGTGTTTTTTTTAAATTTGTTATGTATATATGTATATATATATAACTTTAGAGCAGAAACAAGCAAAGAAAGAATCGAATTCGACTTACCTCGTTTGTATTTTGTTCATGTTTTTTTTTTCTTTCTTGTTCCCCTATTTTTTTTTTAATTTGACAGTCTTGTTTTCTGGATTTTGAGAGTTTTTTTTTTTTCAATAATTTGTCCGTGGTAATAAGTTGTTTTTTTTAAAGGACCCTTCTTTTTTCGTTGTGTTTTAGTGGTATTGTTCGTTTTTGTGGTTCCTCTTTTTTTCTTTTATTTTATTCTTGTAGAATAAAAATTGATCACGGCACCAAATCGTATATATGTTATATACTGGGTGGTATGGCGGTGACGTCTATTTTATTAGCACCAAGCCTGTATTTTAACTATCCGAGATTTTTGAATAGAGATAGTTCGTTTGACATTTATGCATATATGTTTGTTGTAAGTCGTCTAGTGAATGGAATGACCGCTGTTCATTTATCAATGAATAACGAGACGCTTTGTTATAAAACAACTTGGTTTATTTAATAAACATTCATATACACATAATACGGCGGTGGAGGTGGTGGTGGAGATAGTGTAGGTGGAGATGGTGTGGTTGCGACCGTGACAGGCAGTTGAGCGTCGTCTGTCCTCCCCTCTCTGCTGTCACTCTCTGACTGACTCGTTCTTTTGTTTATCATTTGACTTTTATGAATTTTCGACCTTGTAATCCGTTAACCAATTTAAGTCATCGACCCACATACTGACCCTCTCGCTGTTTACTTTTGGTCTTACTTGCGACCGAATTACGTCATCTTATTCCCGGGTTTCATTTTTGTCGGTCAGGGTTTAAGTTCATTCGAACTTTGCTCCATTCAACGGTCTGATCCATAAACCGACTTGCGTCATAGGACCAGGTCATCCAATTCCAGGTTCCATTTTTGATGGCCCGGATTTCAAGTTCATTCGCACCACTCTTCTCTCTATAACAATTATATTTTGTATTCATCCAGTTATACTGTGGGATTTCATTTGCATTAAGAACCTTTTATGCCAAACCATTTATGCCAAACGTTGTCAAGTGCTACAGATCTGGCTTCCTCTGCATTATCTCTTGTATAATACAAAGTGATGGAATAGGTTGGTAATTTGGTGGTTCAGTTTTTTCACTATTATTCTTGTACACTGGTACCACTGAGGCTAGGTGCGTGTGTATTAATTAAGCAGTACCTGTATCCATACGTGCATGTACATTCTAGATGAGTGCGTTGATATACATGTGAGTTCGTTTGTCTCTAACGTAATAAAACTGAAACGATTTTACCCTCTTAAAAAAACAAACATTATCAGAATACATACACAGATACCATACATAAATTCAGTATTCCACACTTCCTGCCAATACTTGGTGCATGTTTTCCAGCTATTATCATTCGATTTTCTCTATTTCTCTTATATTCTAAACTATATTTGGTCGAAATTACTCTCCTCAAATAGTCAAACATTGATAAGTTGGGAAGTGATTTCACACTTTTTAAAATATCTATACGAACGTTTCAAGCGGAGAGCGGTAACTTCGCTTAATTAAGTCTATATACCAGTGTTTGTTTTCATTTCGTATGTTTAACCATTATCTATTGTACCAACGATATGTAAATATTAATAGCTTCATTACACTCTGACAATTAAACTCAGAGCAATTTGATTGGCTGCTCCTGGCATATAACGTAATAATGGAATGCATTTAAAAATGTTTAGTGATAGCGCACCCAAACCAAATATGGCGTCAATCATTATGTGCCGCATAAACACATTCTCGTATATAAAAACGATAGTGCATTTTATTTATATAATTTTATACTTACATATATTCACGTACTCTAAGAAACACCAAATAACCATAAAACATCTCTAGCTAGCCTAATGATTAGTTCGTTTACTTCAACGATCACGAACATATATGTTCCGGAATGGATATAAAAATCATTAAAAAACGCTCTATCGTGCTCCAAGTTATTACGTCTTCATCTTCGCAACCTACTTCACTTCACCGCCGCCGTTGTAATGTATTTCTTTTCGCTGCCGGCCACATTTTAAATACTTAAATACTTGCTCCTTGTTTTTGTGCTTTTTAAATTGCAAATAGATTTTTAATAATGTGTACATTGTTATATTTCTGTGGAGTAATAAGCGTCAGTCGATATTTTCGGCTTTTAATAATAATAAATAAGCAAACAACTAAATCGTTTCTTTTTCTTTCAAGATTTTCATAACCATCAATATTTTTCTTTACTGTCGATTTATAACAAAAATATCAAAAGTAAAATATAGTTGTAAATGTAACAAGCTTAAATATTATGTTAAAAAGTGCTTTACTTGCTGTTCGATTTTTGACAATTATCGAGGCTAAATTATGGATCGTTTTACACCATATTAGTTAATTTCGTTATTTAATGACAGGGTATAAACTACTCATATGTTTAATTAAAAAAAATATTTTAACCTTGAGTATAAGTAAACTCTTATTACAATTATAACGTTCTGGTGAAAGAAAATATATGTGATAGCTTCTTTTTACTTTATTCTTAACCTGATAAATATTTACATATTTCGGTTACCTAAATTTTTACTTTGGTATATCAATATTTTTCATGATAATTATAAGCTAGGTCCAATATATATATATATATATATATATATATATATATATATATATATATATATATATATATATATATATATATATATTGGACCTAGCTTATAATTATCATGAAAAATATTGATATACCAAAGTAAAAATTTAGGTAACCGAAATATGTAAATATTTATCAGGTTAAGAATAAAGTAAAAAGATATATATATTGAACCTAGCTTATAATTACCCTGCATCGGGTAATATAATACGAATTCAAACACCAGGAAGAAAAAAAAAACAATATTAAAATAAACACGCATAAATATGAGAATAAAATTATATAAAATTATATGATAATTGGCAAAAACAAATAGGTAAAAAGAAAAATTAAAACAAAAATAAATAATTAAAAATAAAAAATGAAAAATACGTAAGTATGGGTTAAAACGGAAAACTATCTTTACATAACGCCAAAAGATGGAGGAAGAGAGGAAGCATTGCTATGGAAATCCTTTTACCTGAATACGACGTCCAGCATGTTAAAAATATACCTATTGTTGTAAAAATCTAATGGATAAACATCTGAAGAAGTTGGTGGGGACAGGATATTTTTATTTAAACATAAATCGTAAAATTGCCACTCATCAATGAAACAGCTGTAATGGAAAAAATCCAGGAAATAAACGAAAGTTATAAAAAAGAAAACGTGAGTGTTTGAATTTTCAACAAAATTTTCCACTATATATATATATATATATATATATATATATATATATATATATATATATATATATAAGAAAACGTGAGTGTTTGAATTTTACACAAAATTTTACACTATATATATATATATATATATATATATATATATATACTATAAAATTTTGTTGAAAATTCAAACACTCACGTTTTCTTTTTTATAACTTTCGTTTATTTCCTGGATTTTTTCCATTACAGCTGTTTAATTGATAAGTGGAAATCTTCCGGTTCGTTGACTGTCATGGCTCTTGTGAGCTGTGACGTTGTTTGGCTGTGGAATTTATTATTATATATATATATATATGTGTGTGTGTGTGTGTGTGTGTGTGTGTGTGTGTGTGTGTGTGTGTGTGTGTGTGTGTGTGTGTGTGTGTGTAAAAGAGATTTAGAAGGCTGTCACAATGCGAGGAATGAATTATAGTCGCTATTGGTAAGAGGAGACGAGAACAAGTGGCGATTTACAAATCAATAAGTACATACGTATATATATATATATGTATATATATATATATATATTATTATTATTATTAATATATATATATATTTATTTAGTTGTATGGTAAAATGTCTTACTTGTAATGCCTATGCGACGTATTCCATTATTCATTTCGGAAAAATTTTCCCTTTTCAAATGGTGTGCGTAATCGACCTGTTACGCACACCATTTGAAAAGGGAAAATTTTTCCGAAATTAATAATGGAATACGTCGCATAGGCATTACAAGTAAGACATTTTACCATACAACTGAATAAATATATATATATATATATATATATATATATATATATATATATATACGCATGTACTTATTGATTTGTAAATCGCCACTTGTTCTCGTCTCCTCTTACCGACAGCGACTATAATTCATTCCTCGCATTGTGACAGCCTTCTAAATCTCTTTTACACACCTATCCCACACAATGCTTCAAGCAAACTACATATCAATCATATATATATATATATATATATATATATATATATATATATATATATATATATCATATATATATATATAATATCTTCGAAAAATATAATGTTCTAGAATGTCTAATGTTCGATTTTTTTACTTATTTCACACTTCCGACACTATAGTTTTCATCATTTCAAATTGTTTTAATTGCAATTTGACCCTAGGCAAGACTCAGTGCAACTTTCATGCTAGTTGATGTATTATCTGGAACATACTTTGCAGGGGTACTATGTAGGGAGTTGAGCAGCAAGATGTCTGTATGAATTGCATTACATTATAACGGGGATATGTATAACTATGGTGATGACACTGCTGGTGCGAAGACAGTTATATATATATATATATATATATATTACAGTTCTTTTAACACACATGAGAGGAGTGGGAGGAGATACTTCACTTATGACGATGGTGGTGAGGGCACATAACTTTTGGAAGGGTTTACATAAAGTTCGTTATAGGATGATAAACCACATTTACGTTTTTTGGTTGGTATAAATGACGACACGAGACAAACAGTTACAAATTATTAATGGTGATTGCTTTATTCATCTAACCGGTCGATCGATGAAGTCAGGAATTCAGCTTGGATCTACATGGTAATCTTCTACCCCTCGCCTCTAAGGGGCTCTCACTCCACTGACTATCTCTCATTAACTGTTGACCTTCAACTGACGACTGATCAACTTACCGCCTGACACCGAACCCATAGAATCCTATATTGAGAAATGTCCTTTGCTAATCACACCAAAAGTGTGTTATCAAACGTGACTAATTTTCACGTGGCTTTATATATGTTTGTCCAAACACACTTTTAGCAAAGGAAAGAATCCTCAATTATAATTCTAACCTATCTTTTAAATAATACATTTTTAATTTGCATTATCCATTCTTTTACTGACATAATTAATATTCAGATTTCTAAAAGAATTAACAATAGACTTGATTTCTAACAGTACATTTCTTAACCTTGCCTACAGGGTTCGATTCTAGGCTTATCCTAATCTCATTTTCACTTATTTAGTATTCTTCTTATTTATATGAGAAGGGGAAACCCTTTCCATGTAATAGGAAGAGAGAGCCCAACTTTTCGCACCAGCCTCGGCAATGCCCTAAATGTATTTGCTCCAACTCATGTTCTCTTTAAACGTTAAGGCAAGGAGTTTGAACGAATTACTTTCAGGTAATGTATAATTTGCTATGGCTATTAGTGGTTGAGCAAGTTCCTTGCAGCTATTAAAGGAAACAAGCTTAGTTTTGGCAGTATTGAATGCGACTATCAATTTTCCCCCATTTCACTGAAGACCGTAGGTCTTTCTCTTGGGTTTCCGCCATATCCTTAGACATGTGTGTCCTCGTTTTCTTTTCTTGCCTTTTTTACATGGAGGTCACCACTTATCAAGGCCCGAAGGCCACTCAGGGATAAGGGTTATTGTGTGTACAGTAATCAATGAGATAGTATTGTAGTAATCATTAGTATTGGAGATTTGATGAAGTGTCTTACTTAAGAGGACGGTTTGTAAGGAATTTGTTTATGTTGGACTTGAAGACATCCAAGTTGTAGTCAGGTGGGAAACAGGCAAACAGAAGAGAGTTCCACAGTCGTGCACGTCTGAGAAAAAAGCTATGCTCGTGGAATCTACGTTCAGATTTAGGCACGGATAAAGAGTGGGGAAAATTATTGACAGTAGTTTCAGCCGGATGGGTGTTTCTTGTGAAAGATTTGCGAGGGGTGACCAGAGATTGGAGTTCAGACAAGCACTTGCCATGGCAATAACGATAAAACAAAGACAGGCTCGCAACGTCTCTTCTGTGAGACAGAGGCTGCATCCCCCACTAAGCTACGAAGTCTATTTTGTACTCTGTCAAGGCAGGATAGGCTATTTTTAGCAGCTCCTGCCCAGATGTTGCAGAACTCCATCCTTGGACGTACTTGACTTTTATACAGATATAGACTTCCATCAGTAGTTAGATATCTCTTGGAGCGGTAGAAGGATCCCACCATTTTCCCGGCGTCCTTGGCAATAGACTTGATTACGTGTTCCATTTTAGATCAGGAGTAAAGGTCAATCCCAAAAGCTTGTCAAAACATGGAGCCTTCCCAAGAAGAGAGCCATCCATTTTAATAGATGCCAAATGGGGATCAGAGCGTTGATGATGTAAAGATAGAAGCTTGGTTTTAGATGCATTAAAAGTGACCAGCCACCTCTTCCCCCACTGTACCACGCGCTACAGATCAGAAGAGAGAGAATTAGAGATAACTTTGTCATTTACGGGCTTTGATGTGTTGCCATAGGTGGTCTTGCCATCAGCATAGATGTCAACGAATGGTTTAAGCATGCGTTTTGGGAGATCATTGATGTAGATCAGGAAGAGAGTTGGGCCGAGATTGGACCCCTGAGGGACTCCAGCATTAATATTGTGGGACTCTGATTTCTGCCCATCAACCACTACTCTTATGAACCTATCGGAGAGAAATGATTTAATGATTGAGAAAACATTACCAGTGATATCATAGCTGGAAATCTTGTGAAGTAGGCCCGTGTGCCATACTTTGTCAAGCGATTCACTAATCCTATGAGATATAACCGTTAGCACATCTGCTGCGGAGTGGAAACCATATTGCATGTCACTAAGAAGGTTATTTCTGCTGAGGTGGTTGACTACTTCTTTATTTAATATGGATTCCAACAACTTACTCATGACACACAGGAGACATATTTTTCTTTACTGAAAGGGAGATGACTTTTCACCTGAATTCTTAAATACAGGGCATACTGATGAGGTTTTCCAGGGTGTTGGAAAGCACTTCTCCTTAAGGCAACGCTTAAACAGTTTTGTAAGTACGGGGGCAAGTTCTGGTTGGAGCTTTTTCAGCACTATAACTGGAACGCCGTCAGGGTCAGTTGATGTACTGGTGTGGAAGGTTCTTAATTAGCTTGTCGACCTCACGCACAGATATTTGTATGTTGCATAGCGTGTTATCTGTTATAGTAGGAAATACGGAGAGTTGATGGCCTTCGTCGCATAGAGTAGAATTAGCTGCAAAGTTCTTGGCAAATAGTTTGGCCTTGTCTGATGCTGACGAGATAACCTCAGGTCCATTGATGATGGTTGGGATAGAACGCACGGTTCTGTTCAGGATCCTGTTTGGTATTTGCCAAAACTGGTGGGAATTTAACAGACTGAGCATATAGCTTTCTTTCATTTTTGCATATTTTGCCTGTAATATATCATTGTGCCATCAGCTAATATACCCATCTCACAGACAATTTTATCAGGGAGGTAATTTATGAATATCAGAAATAGTAAAGTTCCAAGGATCGACCTGTGAGTTATACCGGGATTCCTATCATAATATATTATATTGTTTTTACGTACGCCCATCGAGAAAAAAATGGACTATTTTCTGATTAGAAAATTTCCTTATGTTAACTATTAATCCAGTAATTCAATAGGACCTGATTTTCATGCGGAGATTTTCGTGTAATACCTTGGTAAAGGCCTTGTGTTACACGAATGACCCGGTCTGATCCGGGTTGACATGCTAGTATATATATATGTGTATAGGTGTATATACATATATGTATGTTCATGAATTAAAATGTGGCACGCGTCTGCCGATGAAATGTCAGAAATCGACAAGCTAAACGGGAATTGTTTCAATATTTCTCACAAATGTAAACAGACCTTGTTATTCTTATGAAAAATGTAACAGAAAGGAATCTGGTTACGTGGATGTTTCGAAAAGATTGACAGGAAAAATTCACATAAGGAAAAAGATTGCAATTGGAGATTTGATTGTCAACCGAGTAGAAGCCACGATAATTCTCTCTGTCGCTCTCCCACTCTCTGCCTCTCTATCTACCATAAGCAAGAACAACAGGAGAAATAAAAAACGGACTGTTGCTTACACCAATGGTTGTTGTGTTTTGAATTCTTAGAAAAAGGGTTTATAATATAACAACTCAATTTTGGTTGCCGTGACCTCTGCTTTTAAAGAAAAAAGCAAGATCGAACCAGCACCACAGACAACGTGAAATGGGTCCTTAAAAGAAAAACAAACAGAAGAAAACAAAAAAAAAAAGAAAACAAAAAAAGAACAAAGCGAGGTAAGTGACGTTCGATATTTTCCTGTGTGTTTCTGCTCTAAAAACATATATAGGAATATAAAAACTAACACAGACACAAACAAGCTTATATATGTATATATGTGGATGACACGTATTTTGTATGCATTGAGTAACAAGAAAAAAAAAAACCCTCGTTAAAAATTCATGATTGTTTTTTTTTTTTTACTGTTTCGTTAAAAACTTGATTGTGATTTTTTCCAGTGTTACATTGATTTCTTTCGTTTAATTGTATACTGTTGAATACGTAGGTTAAGAAAATAAATAAAATAAGCATAAAAAAATGGAGCAGGAAAGTTTTAGAAGTTTCATTCAGGGTTTGACAACGGAGTTAAGGAATGCTGTTAGTTCGGTGTCGAACACAATTAGGGGAGAATCCCTGCTTAAAAACATAAAACCATTAGAGAGGAGAGAAAATGGCGGATACAAAAGATGGAGGGACGACTTAAAGAGATATTTTAGGGTGGTAGGAGCAAGGATGAAGAGAACTGTCAAGCAGCTCTTCTAACAACAAGGGGCTTGGTTGGACAATACATTAGTACCCTGGTAGTTAGCAATGCGTATATAACATGGGAAGGGTTGAAGAGCTCCTTAGAAGAATACTATGGAATTGTCACAAACCCCAACGCGCATATAGTTGAGTTAGTTAATGTAAGACAGGGTAGTTCGGAGGGTATCCAAAACTATATGCAGAGGATATTAAAGCTACTAGAAGGAGCCTATAGTGGGATAGATTCAAAAAATGAGATAGTTACCAAACAGGTAGTAGGGTTTTTTATAGAAGGCCTTCGAGACCGAGATGTAAAGATGGTAGTAATGAGGCACGAGCCGAGGGATCTTCAGGCGGCTTATCAAAAAGCCGTAAGAGAAGTACAATGGAAGATCCGGCTTGATACAAGCCATGAATATGAAGACGAACCCATGGAGGTTTGTCACACTAGACGGCGAATTCAAGTTAACGTCATGGGTCCAGCTAAATTCCCAAAACACGACGATAGATGGAAAAACGGGAACCAAGTAAGAAATAGGGGCCCAGCATATACAATAGGGAAAGTGAAAGAGCTAGACATAGTGTAAGGTGTTTCTATTGTGGTAGAGAAGGTCACATGTGGAGACAATATAGAGAACGTATCCAGGGAAACGGAGGCGCCCCGTTCGTAGGACGCCCGACGAACGGAAGAGGAAATTACCGACGCACATAATCGGTAGAATGGACGCAACAAACTCCATTACGGTTAGATTAGAAGGGAAAAATTATAGAGCTCTAGTGGATACGGGAGCAGAAGTTTCGGTAGTGAAGAGTAGTGTTTTTAATGCATTGAGACAGGGTCCTGAGTTAAGAAAAAAAGCAGTCAATTTAAGGACAGCAAATGGGTCTCCATAAAGTGTGGAAGGTATCGCACGATTAAGAATAGGAATAGGAAGCCAGTCCACACAGCATGCATTTTTTGTGGTCGAAAATCTCACCAGAAGTGTAATATTAGGCCGTGATTGGCTTAGGCAAAATGGGGTGAGAATGTATTTTGATTTAGGAGCCATAAGGTTAGGAAGTAAGTATATAGCTTTAGAGGAAGATGCTCATATTTCAACGATAG
Organism: Euprymna scolopes; assembly: GCF_053919585.1. Taxonomy (NCBI): domain Eukaryota; kingdom Metazoa; phylum Mollusca; class Cephalopoda; order Sepiida; family Sepiolidae; genus Euprymna; species Euprymna scolopes. The sequence goes on from NC_136492.1 coordinate 151,747,739, forward strand.
TTAGACTGGCCGAGAAAATAACGTTAAAACCACAGCATCTACATACATGCAACGCGCGTGCAGGTTTTAATAACGGTCAGGGATTGGAATATGAGATAGAGCAAATAAGCAACGGATTTGTTAGTAAACTGAGAGGAATTTTAGTGGCTAATGCTATAGTAAAAATTGATAAGTCTAGTAAGATTCCATTGCTTATAATGAATAATACAAACCAGACAGTCACTTTAAAAAGGGGCTGTCCGATAGCTAAGTGTAGTTTGGCTGGTCGCATTACTGAGATTACCATGCCAGATAAACAAAATAATAAGATCTTGGGTGAAAACTTGGAAGGAATAAATGTACCTGAGGAATTCAAGTTAGAGATCGCTAGGTTGCTAAAGCGGAATAGGGATTTGTTCGTTACGGAGGACAAGGATTTGGACAGAACCAATACAGTAGAGATGCGTATCGACACAGGTACGCATGAGCCCATACGTAAATGCCCGTATCGAACACCGCTAAAGCAAAGAAAGATGGTACATTCAGCAGTAGATGAAATGATGCGGGCAGGAGTAATAGAAAGATCAAATAGTCCGTGGAGTTTTCCTATAGTATTAGTAGAAAAGAAAGATGGTAGTAAGAGATTTTGTGTAGACTTTAGAGCATTAAATAAAGTCAAGAGGAAGTATACCCGAGCATTACCAGTAATTGACGATATTTTAGCATCGCTTGGGTCAGCAAAATACTTCTCGAAATTAGATTTACAATCAGGGTACTGGCAGGTTAAGTTGAATGAGAACGATAAGGAGAAAACAGTGTTCACCTGCCACCGGGGTTTATTTCATTTTAATGTGATGCCGTTCGGACTAGCGAATGCTCCTGGGGTCTTCCAAGAATTAATGTCCAAAGTTTTACAGAGACAGGATGAATTTGCATTACCGTATTTGGATGACATACTAATATTCTCTAATACGAAGGAAGACCATTTAATGCACATAGATAAGGTGTTAGGTAGCTTACGCAAACATAATCTCAGGTTAAAAGCCACAAAGTGTGAGTTCTTTAGAAAAGAAATACAGTATCTGGGGTTCAAGGTTAGTGAGAGGGCTATACAGCCAGACCTGGACAAAGTCAAATCTATAAAATCGATTTCGACTCCAACCACTGTGAGACAAGTAAGGGCTTTCATCGGTATGACGTCATACTATCGGCGATTTATACAAAATTTTTCCGATATCGCTGAGCCGTTAGTTCGGTTGACGAGGAAGTATGCGCGTTTTCAATGGGATGACGCATACCAGTCTGCCTTTGATACCCTAAAAACGAAGCTCGCAGACATGGTAATACTGGCATATCCCGATCCTGATAGGGACTATAGACTGTATACAGACGTCTCCGATCATTCGATTGGAGCATGTTTGTCACATATGGTCTATGATCAGAGAGCGGGTAAAGAGGTAGAAAAGCCAATTTATTTTTTATCTCATCGGCTGAGTAACACCCAGACCAGATGGTCAAAAATAGAGAAGGAAGCATATGCGATACACTATGCCCTTAATAAGTTAAACCACTACTTGCATAGTGCAACGTTCACCATCTATACAGATCATAGACCCCTAGAATATCTGTTAAACTCACCGATACAAAATAGGAAGATAAAAATATGGGCTTTAAGTATGGCTGAATATAATTGTACCATACAATACCTGAAGGGAAAAAATAATGTTTTGCGGATCTCTTGTCAGGACAGTGATGATCCTCCGGTAGAGATAGATAGTAGAAACTATCTAGTGAGTGCGATAAACTCGAATCTCTTCGAGCCGAAAGAGTATGCTTCATATAAGAATGCTGAGGACTCATCGGCTAAGCACAAACGACCTACGTTATCGGGTATAGATCTAATTAGGGAACAGGAGTTAGATAAAGATATATTCGAATTGAAAATGCGAATAAAGAATGGTAAAGCGTCCAAAGTAGAACAGAAGGCATATATAGTAATGGACAAAGTCTTGTATTATTTGTCGCAACCTGACAACGAACCATTGATTAGATTATATATACCGTCACACCTTAGGAAAAGGGTGTTAGTACAATATCACGACGATAATGGTCACATGGGCGTGGAAAAGACGTATAACGCCATTAAACAAAAATATTTCTGGCCTGGTTTATTTAAAGAGATAAACGAATACATAGGTAAATGTATTCCATGCCAGACCAGAAATTTGAAGAAACAACAACCTCAAATGCAGGAGTGCGATCTGCCCCACTTTCCTTTTGCAAAGTTGGCATTAGATGTTTCTGGGCCCTACCCAAAGACACTTTCGGGTAACCAGTACATAGTAACTTTCATAGATATGTATAGTGGTAGGCCGGAGGCTTTTGCGGTCCCCAATAAGAAGGCAGAAACTGTGGTGCATCTGTTAATTGACGAGATTTTTCCAAGATTCGGGGCACCACTTCAGCTTTTAACAGATAATTGGCCCGAAAATATAAATAAGGTAATGAAGACGGCATTGGAGGACCTTAATGTAGATCATGTGACCACATCGTTTTATCACCTGCAGAGTAATGGAAAAGTTGAAAGATTGCACAGAACGATGCATGACGTGTTAGCAAAGAAGATAGGAGACAACAAACAGTCATGGGACATTTATATAAATCAAATGTTAGCGGCTGTCAAGTTTCATGTGAGCGAAACAACAAAGTTCTCACCATATTATTTACTTTAAAACAGGGACGTTATTCTGCCACTAGATAATATATTGAGACCACGTAGAGTATACTATGGTGATGAACATCACGAGATCACTCTACAGGAAATGCATCGCACATTTACGTTAGTTAGAAATAATATTAAAAAAGCTAGGAAAAAGATGATAAAACGTTCAGAGAGAAAAACAAAATCAGTAGAATTTAAGATTGGTGACTTAGTTTATTACAAAAACCATCAAAAAAAGGGGAAAACTAGACGTACGTTGGAATCCGTATTATGTAGTTATAGAAAAAACAGGTCCTGTCTCTTATAGAATTGGGAATCAATTAACGGGCTCTGTGACTAAGGCGCATACAGAACATCTCAGGGCAACATCTATTGAGGAGTGGGAGATCCCCCACTACAGAGAGGCCGTTAAGGAAAACTGCATTGGCCGCTCCCGAGGTATCAAGTGATTCAGAGAGTTAGTCAGAACCAGAAGATACTGATTTTCCGATGCAGAAGTGTCGACATCGGCGGGAGAATTCCGATGAAGAATCTGACGTCCCGTTGATGGAGCGCCGTATCTTGCAACGTATGTCGGCAGATAGTGTAAATGGCCTAACGGCGAGATTCGAAAATGTTGCGGACGTAAGTGTCTATGAAGATAGTAAATTTCGTCCGGCAAAAGGAATCAAAATCGACATAGAAATGAATAGGAATAGTGCATAAGCTATGAGGAAGAATAGTGGACGAAAGAACGGGGGATGTTAAGGATGGATTAAAGAAATATTATGTTTATAAAGGAGGATGTAGGGTGGATGAAAACGGGGAGCTGTAAAGCAACCAGGCACCGCTAGAAAAGAAAATAAGTTGGTCCTCAAAATGGGACACGCCACCTTCTCACCATCCTAATTAAAAAAAAAATAATAATAATTAAATGAAAAGAAAATAAATAACCCTTTCCTCCGTGTATCAGACGTTGGATGACACTTTGGGAAGATAGTAGCTGCTTCTCATTTCAATCAGAGTATGTTGAAATTTTAAAGAGAGTTTAAAGAAAAGAAATAAAACTAGAGCAGAAGCATACTATCGGGTGTCATTTACCGATGTTAATTTTAAATTACGATGCGGTTACCGGCGATGATCAAAGATCATGCATCGGAAAGAGACAATTAAAAGGATTAATGACATTTAAAGTAATATAAAAATTTGGAAATATAAAAATGTATTGTATGTGGACTCGAAGAAGAAGAGTCAGAGAAAACAGAATGAAAGATAAGTGTTTTCTATGGAAAGACTTGGAAAAGAGTCATATAAAAAAAGTGGATAAGAGAGATAATTTACTTTGTTCTGTTAGTAATAAAAAAGAGGAAGAAAAAAAGAAGAAAAAAAACGATGTCTCGTATAAATGTTGAAATACTTTGTCCATGTTATTGTTAAAAATTGTTAAGAGTTTGTTGAAAAATGTTACATTGTTGATAAATGTTATATTGTTGATAAATGTTATATTGTTTGTTATATTGTTGATAAATGTTATATTGTAAGCTATGGTGGAGGAGAGAGGGGAGTGAAATGTATGATGTTATGTATACATTTTTTAAATACAAAGGGAGGAATGTTACACGAATGACCCGGTCGTAGCCGGGTTGACATGCTAGTATATATATATGTGTATGTTCATGAATTAAAATGTGGCACGCGTCTGCCGATGAAATGTCAGAAATCGACAAGCTAAACGGGAATTGTTTCAATATTTCTCACAAATATAAACAGACCTTGTTATTGTTATGAAAAATATAACAGAAAAGAATCGGGTTACGTGGAAGTTTGGAAAAGATTGACAGGAAAAATTCACAGAAGGAAAAAGATTGCAGTTGGAGATTTGATTGTCAACCGAGTAGAAGCCACGATAATTCTCTCTGTCGCTCTCCCACTCTCTCTCTCTCTCTCTCTCTCTCTCTCTCTCTCTCTCTCTCTCTATCTATCTATCTATCTATCTATCATAAGCAAGAACAACAGGAGAAATAAAAAACGGACTGTTGCTTACACCAATGGATGTTGTTTTGGAATTCTTAGAAAAAGGGTTTATAATATAACACTTGGATATATGTAGGGCTACTGTCCTAGCCTCTTCTGCTTTATCCAGTGCATGATATATATATTCAGAGATTACAGTAAGGATATGTGCAGTAGAACAGGCTTTCTTAAATCTATACTTTTGATCAGACAGAAGTTTAGCAAATGTGAAGTGGTGGGCTAGAGCTTGATTAATTATGGACCCAAATATTTTGGCGAAAAGAGGGAGAATGCTAATGGAGCAAAAATTTAATGAGTCAGTTTGTTACCAAGAATTCTTGTAAACTGGTACCACAGAAGCAGTTTTCTAGCAGTCAGAAAATCGAGATTCGTTAAGGCATTTATTGAAAAGTTTGCAAAGATCCAGAGCGACCACAGCGGAGAGTTTTTTAATAGTACAGCCAGGATGAGTTTAGCTCCACATACATTTGACGTGTCTAGGTTTTTTCTGATATGATTTACTTGAGAAGTGGGGATATTCAGATCCTTTCCTGTGGTTTCACTCTGGAGAAAAAAATCTAGGAGGGAGTGGTTTGCTAGGTCAAAAGTAGAGTTTTCGACAAACCGATAGGCAAATAATTTAGCCTCCTGGATTGCCATTTAAACAACTTCAAGAGCGTTGGATTATGATGGATAGTTTATTTTCCATTATTTACTTATTTAGTACATATATTTCTCTAGATTTTCCAGAAGTCACGAGTTCCCAATTTCTGCACTTCAATGCGTTTTCTGGGAGTTTCAGTGTATTCTTACTTGGCCCCCTTCCCAACGTTAGCCCCTACCTTTAATCAATTAATGCTACAATGCGTACTGCTAAAGGACCTCCGCAAGCTGAGCAAAAAAAAAATTATGAAAAATAATCCATCTAAAAATATATGAATCGCTTTTCGCGCTAAATTGGGTGCACTACAATTAATTTACTACTTTGCTCAGTGATACTAATAATAATTTTCAATTTGTCTCATTCAAATAGCGGCCTCTTGACTCTTATTTCTCAATTAAGAAATCCTTCCTGACTGAGGTAAAATTCTATTTCTTTCCAAAAGTGGATTTAATCGCTGAAATTAATGCCTTTAATTATTTCCAACTGAATTCAACTAACATCTGTTCAAATTCATGAGAGAAATCCTTCCAGACCGAGGAGGAAGAGAAAAAAATAATTTTCCAAAAATCAATTCAATTCTCAAATTAATATCTCTGCCAATCATGTTAGAATAATACTCTCATTCCCTTCAATTTCTCTTTCTTCAATTATTATTACATCTATCTATTTTTTTTTATTATTATTTTTAGATTGACTCGTCCAAACTTGAAATTCGTAATTTCACAATTAGGAATGCCTGTTCCATATCATCTAAAAAAAAAACGAAGTCTCAGCTAATAATAGTGTCTAAATTTGTGATCATAGCGTAGTATCTGTTAACTGTGGCAAGCGGGGTCAATGGTCAAAATATTATTATTATTATTAATTGATTTGAGCGACGGATGGTCGTTAGATCAGTTATTATGATTAGAAGAATAAACAATTAAATTGGGGAAGAAATGATTGACGTGTGAATCGCAAAAGGAATGTGAAAATAGAAAATAGATGTAAGCATTATTTTGGTTTTTTGAATAAACAAATAACTAGTTGTGGACATTAGGTTGGTCTGAGACACGTAATTAGGTGACGTAAGAGAACACGTGATGTAGTTAGTTTTGGAAAGATTCAGAGAGTTGAGAATTGACCACCAGATCGGACAGACATCTAGACAGGGGTGGACAGACAGCTAGGGAGCGAGCTGTAAGAATAGAACATGTAGACGAACTGCAGATCCTGTGAAAACCATTTGAGACAACTGTAATAAATTTATATTATAAAAATATAAAGAGTTGTTTTATGGTTTCACAAATAAGAACAAAGGTCTCAATTGGGTGGTGCTGGTTGTTTCATGGTTCGTCACGGAGCAGCGGAAAGATACAGAAGAACTCTTCAAGAAAAAGGTATGAAGCATATATTATTTTTTTTACATACGAACTGTAAAAATATCCCGTGCGATAAGTCTGATACTACATGATTGAGGTTACACGTTAATATCATGTCCTCCTGGCTACGATTTATACGTTTATTATCTGTCTGTTAAAAGAACAATATCTCACATCCACTAGATAACTCATGACACATTTTAATATATCATCTCCTCCAATATAAATCAATATACAACATAAATATTAACTGATAAGTTTTTTCGATCCCTAAGTGTCCTGCCTTCTGTTGCGGACCAGGATATAATAATACCCTAACTCGCTACAAGAGAAAATAATGAAACGAATGGAATTGAAGGAAACAAAGACTCGATTGATGGATAAGATAAACGTGTCGTTTATTTACTGTTGAAAGAAATGAAAGTTTTAGATATAACATGTGTTCAAGTCCGCGCGGGTGTAACCATCGTTTGTTGTGGGACTGGTGTTGTAGAAAGAAAAGGAAATGTGTGTTCGTCTCACTATCGTTTGTTAGCGCATGGGAATAGAAGTGAGTAGTAAAAATGAGAATGATAGTCCAGCGTGTAGACAAAGAAAAGGATAGAGGGTTAAAATCAGTTAAACTGCGCGCCATGTTAGCCGTCAGCTACACGGTGGTGTTCTCAGGGACAAGTTGTATATATATATAGAGAGAGAAGTAGTGTATGAAGAGTACGTAGAGTCTGTTAGCTTTTTGTCTCACATAATAGCAAGTGGTGTGAGGCACGCGGTCGGTCCGTACCGACCAGCTCGAAAGCTGGTCCTAAAAAAAGGAAGAAGCCGCTTATTGCTCTTTCTTTTATAGGTGTTTCCGGTAGTCTTTTGCGCATGTGGATTTCCTTTGAAAGGGGAAGTGACGTTGTCCATGCGTGCGTGTAGGTGAGTGCATGTGTGTACATTAGCGTGTGTGTATATACACGTGAGTGTGAGTGTATGTACGCGAACGTGAATATATGTGCGTGTGTGGACGTGCACACGTATGTTTGTGTGCGCGTATGTATGCGACAAGTAATATAGCTTGAAATGTGAACGTGTTTTTGTGTGAGAAAAGGATCGTTCACTTCTCATGGGCTTGTTCCAGGACTTCTCTCCGGAATTGGGTTGGTACCACCATTTTTAATCCCATTTCTCCGTCCCCACCAGCGATATAATACAGCCAGTCGTAGTAGAGGGTGTACTTTTGGGTTTGACCTTCCTCCACCTGGGCGCTTAACCCTGCTAATTCTTTATCTTCTTGACCTGCCTCGATCATTTCGACCCGATGTGGGTCGTCTATAGGTTCAGCTTCAGTTACATCTGTTTCATTTCAGTCCGGTCTTTCCTTTACGGTGTGGGTATGACGTTACAAAGAACAAAAAGGAGCACATAAAACTTCAGCTCACTGCAGCAGCGCCGTTCGTCAGTACTTTCTGTAGACTCGTTTTCACATCTGTCTCATCTGCTTCAGTGGTCTGTTTTTATAAAAGACAGAGTCTTCTAAATTTGCATATCTGCAGATAAGGACGTCTTTATTTTCAGTTGATGTTGGTATACCCTCTCATATACTTCCGTCAAATGCGCAAAGTGCTCCTAAGGTGTTCGTGAGAAGATTAGAATATCGTCCAAGTATGCCACTGCAAACCCCTCCAACCCCCGTAAGACTATCGACATCAATTGTGAGAAGACCCCCCTGGTGCATTACAGAAGCCAAACGGCATAACACCGAAGTTAAATAGTCCCGCATGACATGCAAACGCCTCTTTCTCTTGATCCTATCTATCGAAGGCTACTTGCCAGACACCTGATCCTAAGTCTAGGGTGGTAAAGCACCTCGCTTTACCAAACAGTCATCTATTAGGAGCAGAGGCACTGCTAAGGGTTTGGTAATAGCATTCAGCTTCCGGTAATCCACACAAAATCTGTGTCCCCCCGTCTTTCTTTTCCACGATCACCACGGGGAAACTCACCAGTGAAGTGAGGAGGTGGAGTGTTCAATTATCCCCGCCCCCAACATCTTAGACACTGCCTCCTCTACAATTTTTCTTTTATGAATCGGGGTTCGGGAGGGTTTCAATCTTCATCGTTACTGTGCTTGTACATTTCAATTCCCGATTGCTGGAAGCGATAATATCTCGATTGTGCTCTAGCAGTTTTATTACCTCCCTTTGGTACTCAGGCTGCGCTATCACTTCCACTGTTTTTATCCTTGATCGTTCCCTCCAAGTCGATGTCTGCTCTCTATCTCAGGTCCCTATTCTGTAAACTCTCTTAACAGGATAGGCTTGTCCCACCTGGTTCCACGTTAATCCTCTTTGCTTCTCTGACTTTACTACTATGGCAGTTCGCACACACACACACACACACACACCTCTTTTCTTCTTTCTCTCTCTCTCTCTTTCTCGCTCTCCCTCTCTCTCTCTTTTGCTAATAAACAGGACAAGCTACGCACAGATGAACAAGCAGAGATAAAAAAAAAACAATCAATTTCTCTTACCGTCACTCACTGTTGCTACTGTCTTTGTTTCTCTTTGTCTTCCTCTTCTTCGTCGCGCTGTTTGTCATGCGCACGTGTTTTCAAAAGAAGAGGGGGAAAAGTTCTTTTTCTTTCTTTTTCCCCTCTCTTTCACTGTCTCTGTGTTTTACGTTTCTCTTTGTTTTTCTGTCTTTGATTTTGTTTTTCGGGGCTTTCTTTTGTTTTTCTTTTCTCAATCGTCTCCGAGAGTCTTTTTTTTGTTGTTATTTTTTTTTTCTGTCTTTGAGGTGGTTTTTCGGTTTTCTTTTCTTTTCTCAGCCGTCTCCGAGATTTTTTTCTTTTTTCTTCTGTCTTTGATTTTGTTTTTCGGTTTTTGTTTTTCTCTTTTTCCTTGTCTCAACGTTTCCCTCCGTCTGTCTATCTCTTTCTATTATTAAAGTTTTTTGTGTTCGTCTTTGAAAAATATTTTTTTTTGTTTTTTGTTCTTTTTCTGTGGCAACAAACACAGGGTTATCCTAAGTCACTGGCAACCACTTGTGGTCTGACTCTCGTGCTTAGGTCAAGCAATTGACCCTTAACTTCCTTCGAAAACTGCGGCTCGTGATGTCTAGTTGTTCGGGAGTTCTCCACATTGAATACTAAACGCCTCTGTGTAGAATTCTACTGAAAGCAAAAAGCGAAGCTGCATACGCCAGAAAGACAGACAAATCAGGTTTCTATCTACTAAAAATTAATTTCACAAGAATTACAGTTCTTTTTACATATATACAACTTCCAATTACTAATACATTTTTTTAAGTTTCACAAGTCTCGTTAGGATGGCGAAGAGAGGGAGAGGGGGGACAAACGTCGAGAGCTGTTCTTCTCTCGAGATTTCGGCGACAAAAATCTGTCTGTTTTCGAGCAGGTATTGGCTTTTATTGAAAGGTCACGGGTCGAGGTTGACGATCAACCCAACCAATCAAAGCAAACTGGTATCTGGGGAAACCCAGACCCGAATTCCGTGTTGTAGAGAATAGGAACGGATATTAAGACGGGACACACAAAAGAGTGACACCGTCGTCTGATTAGTAGTATATATAGAGCACGATAGTCGACTCGGAAACCTTACATGGCGCTGCGAACAGGATTTATTTTTCAACATAATTTCTTTTGCACGATTTTTGGAGTATAATGGCGTCAGGACAACACAAGGACGGCCAATACATGCAGTTGATTCAACAACTAATAAATCTGCAAAGAGAAAACAATGAGCTTCGCGGAGGGAGTGCCTCGAGTCGGTCTAACACCAAGAAACCAGACCGGCCACGTATCGAACATGGATTCACCAACGCGGACTGGGCGCTTTTCATCGACTCGTGGGCCCGATACAAACAAATGTGCGGCCTTACCGACCCCGTGGAAATCCGCAATGAACTAAGGGCAGCCTGCTCAAATGAGGTAAATAGACTTTTATTTGACTTAGTTGGGCCTGGAACCCTAAATTCTGTCACAGAGGAACAACTCTTAAGGCATATACAGTTCATTGCGGTGAAAGGTCTACACCCGGAGGGGCATAGACATAAATTTCATAACATCAGACAACAGACAGGGGAGGGACCCGCACAGTTCTTGGCAAAGCTTCGGTCCCAGGCACGGTTTTGCAATTTCACGGTTCTGTGCCCCAACGAGAACTGCCGGCAAGCCGTAAACTATTTGGAGGGCATGGTAGCTGGCCAACTCGTAGCTGGTCTGGCAAATGCGGAGTACCAGTGTAAATTGCTGGCCGAAGCAAATATTCTAACCACTGTGGAGCAGAAGCTTCACAGGCTGGTTAGTTTAGAAACTACAGAGACGTCTGCTCCTCAGTTGCAACGAGGCTCAGAGGGACACTCGACTTTTGGCCTACTAACAACCGAGAAAAAACCATCTCGGAAGGAGCAGCCGCTCAAAACCCGTCAGAATAGTCCTTGTGAAGGGTGTGGGAGGACCTCACACCCCAGTGGGTTAAAAGGGCAGAAGAACTCCCCGGCGAGGGGGCTAAAATGTTTTAATTGTGGCGTCACAGGCCACTTACAAAGAGTGTGCCGGAAACAGGAGAGGTCGACGGCAGAGTCAACAAACGATGCCACACGTCAATCGAATATTTTCGGCAGCAGAATGGAGGGGGCACCGGCATGTTACAATCAAAAAGGTAGAATAGCAGCAGTGCCACACCTTGCATGGAGCAGTGGTGGGTTCAGGAGAAGTCCCCCTGAGCCACCACCCTCATTAATGGTCGATATGTCCCTGATACCAGAGTCCCAGGCTAAATTCGGGTGCGCTTTGGATAAGGGAGTAAGCCGTCGAAAACACCGCATCCAGGCCATTGCAGATACCGGTGCCCAGACGTGTTCGAGTGGCCCCGAAATATTGAAAATATTAGGGTGCACCAGCAGGATCCTGATACCTACAACCCACAGGATACGGGGAATCACAGACGAACCCCTAGATATCAAGGGGTGGTCCTGACTCAGATTAAGCTCGGTCAGAAGGAAACGCGACAAGTGGTCTACGTTTCAGAAAACACGTCAGGATTCTACTTGTCAGAATCGGCCCTCAAAGGCCTAGGAGTAATCAATCGCGACTTCCCGCATCGAGTATCAAAGGCCGATTTATCGGCTTCAGAAAGTGGGACAGCACCGTGTGTATGTCCGAAAAGAGAATCCGTCCCGGACAAGCCAGCGAGGATCCCGTTTACCCCCACTGGAGATAATAGGGAACGGTTAGAGAAGTGGTTACGTGAACACTTTAAGTCCAGCGCATTCAACACCTGCCCCCATCAACCGTTACAAGTCATGGTAGGGAGGCCGCTGGATATAACTTTTACCCCGGGGGCGAAACCATCGGCCATACACACACCCATTCCAGTCCCTCATCACTGGAAGAAAAGGGTAAAGGATGATTTGGAACGAGATGTTGCGTTGGGTATTATCGAACCGGTACCAGCAGGCACACCTACGATCTGGTGTTCGAGGATGGTAGTCGCTCCAAAGAAAGACGGGTCACCAAGAAGGACGGTAGACCTACAAAAACTGAATGCAGCAACGATGAGAGAGACTCATCACACACCGTCCCCTTTTAATCAGGTGTCCGTGGTGCCTGCCCAAACCAAAAAGACTGTCTTGGACGCATGGAATGGGTACCATAGTCTGCCACTCTCCCCAAAAGCCCGGGACGCGACCACGTTCATAACGGAATGGGGTCGTTATCGGTATCTCAGGGCTCCCCAGGGTTTTCACGCATCCGGGGACGGGTACACGCGCCGGTTCGATGACATCACAGTTGACATGCCTCGAAAGACCCGGTGCATAGACGACACACTCCTATGGGACAGATCCTTAGAATTGGCTTTCTGGCATACTGTGGACTATATTACCCATTGTGGTAAAAGTGGGATAGTCTTTAACCCTGACAAATTTCAATTTGCTGACGATGAAGTTGAATTTGCCGGCTTTGTGATAACCTCGGACGGCGTGAAGCCAACTAAAAAAATGACGGAGGCTATTCTCAATTTCCCGACCCCAACGAGCATTACTGGTATCAGGTCCTGGTTTGGTTTAGTTAACCAGGTGTCGTATACATTTGCACAGGCTGATATAATGGCCCCTTTTCGAGAGTTGCTGCGGACAAAGAACCGTAAATTTTACTGGGATGACACATTGAATAGACTTTTCGAAGAGTCGAAGAGGAATATCGTTCAGAAAATCGAAGAAGGGGTGAAAACCTTCGATATGAACAGAGCGACCTACCTTTCAACCGACTTCAGTAAGGTTGGCATTGGGTATTTTCTGTTCCAGAAGCATTGCCAATGCCCAACGGAATTAGGTCCCAACTGTGGTAAGGACCACTGGAAGATTATTTTGGCCGGGTCTCGCTTCACGAAAGATGCAGAATCTCGTTATTCCCCTATAGAGGGGGAGGCTCTAGCGCTGATTTATGGCTTGGAGTCTTGTAGGATGTTCATCCTGGGATCCCCAGACCTATTGGTCACCGTGGACCACCAGCCCCTAGTGAAAATTTTCTCGGATCAGATCCTGGAGAATATAAAAAATCCCCGCCTGTTCTCATTCAAGGAGCGGTCGTTGATGTACAGGTTCCAGATTAAGCATGTTCCAGGGAAACTCAACGCAGCACTGGACTGCACATCCCGATACCCGGCGCCGTCAAGACACAGCAGACTAAAGGGCACTGACACTTCCCAGCAAATCGAGGGGAGTATACAAGCATCCATCATAGCTGCATACGCACACGACCCCAAGTTCCGAGCGATCACCTGGGATAGGATAGTCGCAGCTGCAGCCACCGATGATGAGTGCCGAACGTTGGCGTCATACATTCAAGACGGGTTCCCAAGGTCACGCCACGAACTACCACCAGAAATCCGGCAATTCTAGCCGATGGCAGACCAACTATATTGTCTGGAAGGGGTACCCATAAAAGGGGACAAAATTTTGATACCAAAACGGCTTAGAGCCGAGGTGTTAGAGGCATTACACTCCGCCCATCAAGGGGCGAATGGTACGTTGGCTAACGCCAGACAACGGTTATTTTGGCCTGGTTTAGACGCCAGCATCCGACAAACAAGGGCGCAATGTCGGAGTTGCAATTCGATCGCCTCATCCCAGCCTAGGGAACCACTAATGCCACCCATAAACCAGGAGTTCGCATTTCAAAAGACAGTCACTGACTTGCTAGATATGCACGGGAAAAGTTACATGGTATACGCGGACCAGTATACCGCTTGGATTGAGGTCGCACCACTACCATCAGGAAGGGCTGCAGCGGTGTGTAACGCCCTGAGGGTTTGGTTTTGCACGTATGGTGCGCCGGAGGAAATATCATCCGATGGAGGGCCACCATTCGATTCACTAGAATACAAATCGTTTCTAGTAGACAGGGGCATAAAAAGGCGCATATCATCTGCACATTACCCCCAGAGTAATGGCCGAGCTGAACTGGCCGTAAAAACGGCCAAAAGAATGCTGATGGACTGCGTTGATGGCTACGGACACCTACATCATGATCGGGCAGCACGGGCGATGATGACTCATAGGAATACGCCCAGTCAGGACCTTGGATTGTCGCCGGCGGAAATACTATATGGTCGAACAGTAAGGGGCCATCTCCCCGCACTTCGCAAAAAATACTGCATCCACAAGCGTTGGACGGAGACCAGAGATTTGAGAGAGAGGGCGATGGCGAAAAGGCACGTACTTAACAAAGAACAGTACGACATACACAGCCGCCCCCTCCAACAGCTCCGAGTCGGCGAGTCTGTACAGGTGCAGAATCAGGAGGGACCAAATCCACGACGATGGGCGAAAAATGGGAGAGTCGTCGAGACAATGGGTAACAGGCAGTACAGGATACGGTTGGATGGTAGCGGCAGGATCACATTACGCAATCGCCGTTTCCTCAAGAAAATCAAACCGGTCATGGATACGCCGGAGTATCCACCCACTCAACAACCCCGTCAACCATCTCCCCAAACACCAAGAAGGGAGGACAGCAAACCACCGTGCAACATGCATGAGATGATGGAGGTGGAAGAAGCTGATTGTGACACATCAGAAACAGATATGGAGGTGGACCAAGATCCGATCAACCACAAGCCAATGCAGATGAGTCCGGTCCCACGACGCAGCATGAGGGTAACACGAGCACCAAGGCCACTTTCCCCTCAAATGCAAGGACCAACTCACTACTACACGGAATTCTCCAGTCACATGACCACAAAACGATGGTAGTGTGGTCACATGGTGGGGGGAGGGCATGTAGAGAATAGGAATGACCATTAAGACGGGACACACAAAAGAGTGACACCGTCGTCTGATTAGTAGTATATATAGAGCACGCACGCACCAAAAAAAGAACGACGACTACAACGATAGTTGACTCGGAAACCTTACACGTGTGTGCAATTCTGTAATATTACTAGGGTTTTTTTTTAAATCTGAGACCAAAATGAGATCATCTTCACACGACCCGGGTGCCAATACCCACCATTCAGAAAGTCTTCGTCTGAAAACAGGTGTCCTCGAGTTTAACCAATACAATTCTCATTCAACAATAAAATATATATCTGGCTTTAACAATAAAAGAACTATATATCTATATATTTTAATTCAAGTATTTTTGATATTTGCCGTTGTCCGGGATTCAATTAGACAATCTTAGCATATTTACCCGATCGTTCTCAGGTCCCAGGGGGGGGGGATCTTAACCTCCTCAATGGGGAGCAAATCGCTCCCTCAAGTTAATCATGTTACAACGACACCACGTTCATATCTTCCTTCTACTGACCCTATGACAGCATAATTACTATCATTGAGAGTATCTCAGGGAAAACTGGCCACATTGTCTGCTCATTCCTCTGCGAACATTCACATCTGAAGAGAAGTCAATATTCACAATGCTGAATAGCTGAACAACTCAAAAAAGATGGATGACGAGGGGAGTTGCTTTCATGATTTCTCGATTGCTTATTGATTAAAACTAATTGTTCGCGAACCAATCAGTATGCCTGTCACTGACGAACAGTTTTCACATCTCCTTGACTTTTTTCTTGCAGATCTCCCAGAATTGTGTTCATCATCCGTTCTATCTCCATTAGGCTGTTCTGATCACTCGGTTGTCCCTGTTGATATAAAAACAAAATGTAATGTCCTCATTTGTTTCTGTCCGCCGTACTGTATATCGATACTGCATAACTCATAATGATAAATTTCGAACATTTATAGCAGGTATACTTTTGTGTTTCAAGTTTAAAAAGAAGGTGTCCGCTATAGTGTCTAACTTGAAGGAGACGTAAAGTGTCGGTATATACCGCCTCACAACCTCCTGGAAATACCAGCAAAAGCCTAATAGCTATCTGAGGTTCACTCTAGGATGTGCTGCTGCTATTGCACAGAGAAACCAACAATTCTATTGCTTTCAACGAAACAGATATTATGAAACTAAAGCAACCTTTAGGACTACTAGCAACCACTGTAAAAGAGTAATAAGAAATGCAAGAGATTTGTATGTGCTGTACGTTAAGTTTAAAGAAGCTGAGCAGCCGCTTGATTTTCTAGAAACAGGATCCTGAAAATAAATGTCCTCTACCCCAGCCCTCATTAATGTGTCCTATGTAATTTCATCAGCATCTCATAAAGCAAGATTTTTGCCAAGAACTTTGCAGCAAATTCTATTCTTTCCAACTATGGCCGCCTATACGCTATGCAACATAGAAACATCTGTGCATGATATTGCCAAGCGTATCAAAGATCCTGATTTCAGTAAAGCAACTGACACCGATAGCATGCCAATCAAAGTGCTCAAAAACATCAGATTGTATAAGCTGTTAAACGTTGCCTTAACAAGAAATATTTCTCAACATACTGGAAACTCCATCAGTCTGCCCGTATTTAAAAATGTTGGATGTCGGTCATCGTTGTCTCAGTACAGACCTATCGACTCCTGTGTGCAATGAGTAAGTTGTTGGAATCCGTTATAAATAGAGAAGATGGTCGTGTCATCAGCATAGATGTCAACGAATGATTTAAGTATGTGTTTTGGGAGATCATTGATGTATATCAGGAAGACCATAATGACCTCCCTAAACACATACTTAAATCATTCGTTGACATCTATGCGGATGACACGACTATCTACGGCAACACATCAAAGGCTGTAAATGACAAAGTTCTCTCTGATTCTCTCTCCTCTGATCTCGAGCGCGTGGTTCAGTAGGGGAGGGGGTGGCTGGTTACTTTTAATGCATCTAAAACCAAGCTACTATCTTTATATCATCAAACCTCTGATCCCCATCTGGCATCAATTGAGATGGATGGCTCTCGTCTGGGTGAGGTCCGTGTTTTGACAAGCTTCTGGGTTTGACCTTTACTCCTGATCTGAAATGACACACGTACATCAAATCTGTTGCCAAGGTCGCTGGAAAAATTGCGGGATCCTTCTACCGCTCTAGAAGATATTTCACTATTGATGCAATTCGCTATCGGTATAAAAGCCAAGTACGTCCAAGGATGGAGTACTGCTGCCATATCTGGGCAGGAGCTGCTAAAAACAGCCTATCCTACCTTGACAGAGTACAAAATAGACTTCGTGGAGGATGCCCTTTTCTCTACCCTGCAACCTCTCTCCCACAGAAGAGATGTTGGCCTGGTTTCTTGCCGATTATAATACGGTAGCCTTCAAGTGCAATGTAAACAAGTTCTTGTTGAGCCGTTCCCTTCAATTATCGAAAGTCTACTAACTCAACACCATTAACGATTACTAAACTACCACGCAACTTTCATTAACCCTTGTCCTCGAGTGGTCTTCGAGCCTTGATAAGTGATGACTTCCTTGTAAAAAGCGGTGCTGTGAATAGGTGTTACTTTTATGTACACATAATGTAGATTTGGGTCTTCGTTGGAGATATCCATGCTGCAGTTGAAGGCATCTTTAATGTAAGCACATATTATATGTCCGTTGCGGTCATGGTGGTTAGGGTTGGAGGTTAAAAAATCTTTGATAGAGAAATCGCTTAAGGCAATACTTCAGTCAAAGTCAATCCAGCAAAGGCACAGAAAACCAGGTCTTGTCTTCCGTAATTAGTAATTACACCAAGTTGAACAAATAAACAAATAGACGGGTATGTCTATTTGTTTATTTGTTTTCCTTTTCTTTATTTTTGTGATTCCGGTCTTTTCCGCATTGCCTTTGGTTTTTAAAACTTCCATATATATATGGATAGATAGATAGATAGATAGATAAATAGATGACAAAACATACATTGATACGGCCAGTATGTAAAATGGAATTATTCAAATGGTTATCCATTGATACATTTTATACATACTATTTATAACATATCCTTATTTTCACAAATTACACATTTTGTAAAATATATCACAATATTCTGACGAGTTTTCTAAAAAGTGAATAGGTTTTATTCATGGGAGATGTGAAAGCCTGACAAATCTTTCATAAAACAATTTGTATCATTTTTATTAAAGATGTGTGTCATGTTTGGACACATTTTCAAAATATATGCAGCATTCTTAAGTAAAGAAATATATTGGATTCTGAGACGTATTCAAAAGGAAAATTTCAGAATTTTATTTCTTAAAGAAATATGTTAAATTCGCACTCATTTTCTTAAATATATATGACATGTATTCTAGACTGGAAGGAATTTTTGTCATTGCAGAAATATACACAAATCGGTGATGTATTCTAAAGAAAATTGCAGCATTTTTTATTTAAAGAGATATGTGGGATCCTAATACGTATACTAAAAGTAAAAAACAATTTATTATTAAAGAGTATTACATAGTTAGCCAGGTCTTCAAAATGTAACATTTTATAATGGACCAAACGTTGTACGTAAAGATTCACAAAGAAAAAACTTTGACACGAACTTCTTAGGTGAAAATATAAGGTAATCATTTCGTTCTATTACACACGTAAATCACCGACACGTATTTACAACACGATACTATATGTTCTCCCTTTTTCTTTTTCCTGTCAGGTTGCAGCCCTTTATTTTTAGCTACAAGTATCCTCTGTGTTGCAGTAATTCTATATAGAAACCAAAGGTCGGCTGACTCGCTTTGCAAAGAAAGTGATAATATTTTTGTTATTAAAGAAGTATATCAAATTCTGACACGCATTTTAAAAAAGGATAGCATTTTTATTATTAATAAATATTCGAAATTTATGCGCATCTTTTAGATGTAAATGTCAACAATGTTGTTATGAAAAGAATGCGTCAAATTCTGAAACGTCTTCTAAATGAGAATAGCAGTATTTTTATTAAAGAAATATATCAAATTTCGACACGTTTTCTAAATAGAAACTTTCAGCACTTTTTTATTAGAATAATGTGTCAAATTATGGCTTGTCTTCTAAGGGAAAATGGTAGCATTTTAGTAAATAAGTATGTGAAATATAAACGCGTCATTTAAACGAAAGTGACGTCATTGTTGATATTAAAAACATATATCAAAAAGGAAAAAATAATATCATCTTAAAAACACATGTTAAATTCTTATACGTCTAAAATGAACATGATATTTTTTTATTTAAAGAAATGCTAAGGTCAGACACTAATTAAAAAGAAACTTATAACATCTTTATTAATAACGGAATATTTTGAATTTTGACACGTTTTTTAAAAGAAAATTCAAGCATTTTGCAATTAAATAACTATATAAAATTTAGACGTCTTTTTGATGAAAATTGTAGCATATTTGTTATCAAAATAAATATCAAGCTCTGTAACGTCTTCCAAAAGTGAATGGCAACATATTTGTTATTTAAAAAATATATAGAATATTAAGATCTCTTCTGGGATATTGTGGCAAAATGTTTCTATTTACAAAATTGGGCAAATGCTTACACATCTTTCAAAAAAACAAATATTTTTATTTTTAGGAGATTATGTCAAGTTTTCAAATCATTTTTTAAATATGAGAACATTTTATGTTATTAAAGAAATATTAAAAAATCAGACACATATCTTAAATATGGCAACACTTTTGTTATTAAATATGTGTCAATCCTGACACGTCTTATAAGAGAAAATCGACAACATTTCTTATTAAAGTAAATAGAGCAAATTCTGACGCGTCTCCTAAAAGATAGGCACTGTTTTATTAAGGAAGTCTATAAAATGTATATATGTATTCTAAAAGGAAATGACAAAACTTGGTTAGTGCGGAAGTATATTAAAATCAAACATGTCTTCTAAAAGAGAATTACTATAGTATTGCAATTAAAGAAATATTTCTCACGAAGTTACATCTTCTAAAAAAAAGTATTCTTGTTTTTAAAGGAATGTGTTAAATTCTTGTGGAAAACTGAAAACAGGTGTGTTATTTAAGAAATAGGAAATTCTTACATGTGCTATAAATTTATATGTCAGTCCTTTATTTAAAAATAAATCAAATTCAGACACGTGTACTACACAAAAATAATATTTTGTCATTAAAGAAGTGTGTGAAATTCTGAGACGTTTTCTGAAGGAACATGTCCTCATTTTTAATTATCAAATTTTAAGGGGTAATCAACGAAAAATGGCAACATTATTTTTAATTACTAAATTCATATCTTCACATCATTTTAGCGTTTTTGCTTTATTTTTAGGAAACAAATATATAAAATTCTGGCACATTTTCCAACAGTAAATGCCATATACATATTTAAAAAATATATACAATTCTGACAAGTCTAATAAAACCAAAGTGTAAATTTATTAAAGTTACCTATCAACTTTTACACCTCATCTGCAATAAAATAGTTGTCTCAAAGAATATGACAGTTCCTTAACTTACTAATATTAACGGACAACTTCTCAAGTTAAAGTACACGATTGTTGACTGTAATAATCCCATGCATGCGTGGCGCCAGATAAACGGATATGCCTTGCGTTACGCTGGTTCTTTTGTTACATTGTTGCATTAAAGACGTTGAAATAAAGATCCTTTTAACTTGGTTGCCTGCCCGGTCTAACTTTCCGATTTCTGTTACTATATCTACAATCTCCTTCAATCTTTTAATCTACAACTTCGACTCCCTCGATAGATCTATTGGCTTATATTGTTGTTTCGAAACTCCAATTACATGATCTTTGATGTTTGCCAATGAGGTAAAGGTTATTGTTTATTGTTTCAAATTCTTGGCAAATATAATTTTTTTCTGTTCCGACACTGGCATTTAAACATTTCTTTTCTTAATCTGTGATAACTGCATATATAATCTAGCTAATCTACTCGATTCTTCGTTATGACAGAGCCCTAATCTTTACACAATTTATATAAAAGAAATCGATTTTATAGTATTATTTATTACGCTCTTTATTTTATTTTTTCTATAAATAAAATGTGATATTTTTTATTGTTGTACCCTCCACAGCAACATCACCATCACATCCTACTTTGTGGGTCATTATGCACGAAAACCCCTTGACGTTAGGAAAATTAGAAGTTGTAAAAGGTCATTACCTGACAAAACACACTTCGTTAAATTATTAAAACTAACTGATGAGCCAGTATATATAAAACCTTTTAACGGCGAAATATTCCCCATTAAATTTTATTGTAATCAAACAGTTTTGGGAATATAATTACATCAATTCTTAAATGAGTAGGATATTACAAAAATTTCCATTTATTTTACTTATTTAGTAGGTTTTAAACGTGATAAAAAGATTAAAAAATAACTCACTTGCAAAAATGATATTATGTATAAAAAATAAACGATTATAGTTCTTTCGACTTTTAGAAATATTTCGGCATAAACAAAAAATAATAAAAATCATCAGTAATAAATACTAGTTTAGCACTGGACATATATGCCCTGATTTAACTGATGTTTGTAGAGAGTGTAGATGTCAAACAGAAATTTTAACTTTGTTATTCTTATTGAATTTACTATAGAATATTTTAAAACATAATTTTGAAAATCAACACCTACGTTCGTATCATGAAGAAATACATATTTTCATTGTTTTCTGTAAAACAACTTCTAAGAAAATCATAAATTTAGTAAAATATATTAGACTTGTTTCTATGGACATTATTATGCTTAAAACGTATTTAATTTTGTAAAATGCTTAACATTTTCTGATAATTATATTTCTGATGATTATATTTATATAATCAATTACTCATTATAAGCAAATTGACATATGAATTTTGAAATATCTAAATATCTTAAATTCATGATGAGTAATATGACTTTTCTATTTTTATTCTTTGTATTTACATTTGATTTTATGGAAATAACTCAATCTTAGTAAGCTAATATGAAACAAAGTTGTTAATTAAGTAATTGTTGTAAATTACTAAGAACTTATAAAAAAATGTTCTCAATAATTCCTAATTTAGTGCTGTCTAATGTCCACTACAGATCCTGAATCTTTGCTGCATGTTTGATAGACCTAGTATAAGTGACATTATGATTATATATATAAACGCAATTAAAGACTAAATTATATTTACAAAAAGTTATTGTTCGACATGCTACTAAAAAAGAAATATAATGATTTCCTTTTTTAAAGAATGTATTCTTTCATCATAGGAAATATATTAGCAAAACATTATAGCGAAGCTATGAATTTACTGGTACTGCCAGAAATTGAAACTGCATTATATGCAAAAAGAAACTATGTAAAAAGTTAATGAAATTGAAAAAAGAAATGCTAGATAAAGAAAAGTGAAAAAAATGTTTTTGAATAAAATGAAAGGATATGCAGTAGTTAGGTAGTTGCAAAATGCGAAATAGTCATTAGATACAATATGTGAAATAGTCATTAGATATAATATGTATATGATTTTTCAATCATAAACACATAACAAGATTATATCTTTAATCACACGTTTCTCAACTATTTCAATCCAGGCTAGTTTTATAAAGCAATAAAATGTATTTACAATTACACCGATATATGAAATGACGCGGTATAGTATTTTGTTTAATATTTGTATTTATGGTATGGCTACCAGTCGTGGTTTTTCTTTAGATGTGCTTAAAATGTACCATTCCTTGCGCGTAAAAAATTTATTATATTTTTCCTAATATTTTTTGTTAGGTCTTTTAGATTGAAATAAAAACAAAGACATTTACTGAAAGTGAAACAAAAATTAAAGCAAAAAAGACTTCCTGGTAATATCAGTTTTTATGTCTAGTACAAGGAATTGGCATAGCTATTCCCGAAGAAATGTATGCAACAAATATATATAAAAAAAAAGGCATGCAACAAATGATGAAAATTTAAAATTTGGAATTTGTCCTCTGTTGTAATTAAAATCGCTTATTTTTTGGCTCACGGAAGAAAAATGATAGAACACAACCTGAAATGAAAGAAGCGTAGTCTTTAGTAAATTACTACCATGATAGTATCGACAGCAATTATGCAAATTATTTTGAAAGGTGGGATATGATCATTATGGCAATAATTCATACAAATGTTTAGGCAATAACAAGTTTCCTCAATCTCACTCTGATCGCTTTAATAGGACTGCATAACCTGCACTTTGTCGTAAGGATTCAGATATGTATGTGAACAGACTTGGGGTAATACACTCTCTTTGTCTAGAGAATACAACTTTAAATCAGATAAACTTGAAATGCCCGAGATGGGGAGAGTATCTATTTGAAGGTAGGTCGTTGCTCTAGGGTACATGGAGATGTGCTGACACACTATGTAGGTATGGATGTTAGCATTGAGAGGGTCACTGCTGTCACGCATACGCCCAGAGAGCAACTGATATTTTCAGAATATTGTAGCGTTTGTGTTTGCTTTTGTTTCTCTGCCATTTTTTTATTTTTATATTTGTGACCCAATGTGAGAGACACAACAACACGGCCATAATAAGAAAAGAATACGAAGGAAAAAAAATTCATGGCACATAGGGTTGGATTGGCATTTGTTACCGCGCAGGTAGCACGTGGTCTCACAATAGCCTACTCAGTAACGCTGGTCACTTTGTTATGTTGGTAGACACCACTCTTAACTCTTCGCCACAAACCCAGCAGTCATTGATAAAAATGACAGGATACTTCAAAAATGATTATTGGGAACCAATCAGAGATTATACTAAAGATATCCAATGGAGCAATAACAATGTGCAAATGAGACAAGTGAATGGTGCAACGCAGGCATTAAAGGAAATGCCTCTACACAGAAGATCTGTAGATATGGTACACTTCAATCTGTGCAATAGCCATTGCGCAAGAAAGATATGCATTATGCCGATTCATTAGTCCCATTCGGCAAAAATTTATAGATGCTGGAAATCATTGTAATAGTGAAAAAGCTGTAACCAAAATAAGACATAACGAAATGACCAAAATCGCATCAAGTCGCAAAAGATAAGAACTCACGATTTCAAAAAAGCAATAAAGAATTTACTTACCATACATTAACTAGGCAATCACTCGCCCAGCAACCGCTAAGGCTGAACTGCTTGCATCTGATATTAACTGAAACATTATGTCACACATAGTAGGCAAAACAAGCAAGATCTGTTGAGCAGTCAGACTGTCGATAATGACGGATAGTTTTTTAACAGAAAGAAACACCATTTAAATATATTGAAAAAAAAAAAGAAAAATAACGAACACAATTCACACTAAAAATTAAATCAATTAAATATTAATTTAAGAGAAATAATTTTTTTTAAAAGTTTGTACGTTCCCCTACGTTAAAAGATAACATCGGATTTTTATCATAAATTCCTAATACTAAAATCTAGTTATTTATTTTTATTGTGAATACTTTAAAACACTTTTTACATATTTATTCAAATAGTAAAAAATAGAAATCAATCAATAAATGCCAATTATATATATATGTATATATATATATATATATATATATATATATATATATACTAGCATTTCAGCTTGGAGTTCTCGGGTGTTTGGTAGTGTGTGTTGAGCAAAAATAAAAAGTGGTAGGAGGAAGGCAGGCTCGAAGCCGTATCGCGAAAGACGAAAAGAATGGGAAATACTTGACTTCTTTGCTGTTACGACCACTGCCAAATTAGAAGTGACGCAGGTGTAAATTAAGGCTAGACAATCGAAAAGATGGGATGACTTTCGAAAATATCGATGAAAAAAGCGACCCTTTGCTGTAGAAAAGTGCCGAATTGAGGGTGAATAAATTAATGTTTTTAGCCAAGTATGTCCAAGGATGGAATACTGCTGCCATATCTGGGCAGGAGCTGCTAAAAATAGCCTATCCTGCCTTGACAGAGTACAAAATAGACTTCGTGGCTTAGTGGGGGATACCCTTTTCTCTACCCTGCAACCTCTCTCCTATCCTTGTTTTATCGTTATTTCCATGGCAGGTGCTCGTCTGAACTCCAATTTCTGGTGTCCCCTCGCCAATCTTTCACGAAAAACACCCGTCTAGCTGAATCCACTATGAAAAATTTCCCCCACTCTTTATCTGTGCCTAAATCAAAACGTGGATTCCATGAACAAAGCTTCTTTCTTAGAACTGCACCCCTGTGAATCTCTGTTCCGTCTGCCTGCTTCCCACCTGACTACAACCTGGATGTCTTCAAGTCCAACGTTAACAAATTCCTAATGAACCGCCCCCTTAAGTAAACAGTTCATCAAATCTCCACACTAACGTAATGTACTTGCAATAACCCTTATCCCTGAGTGGCTTCCGGGCCTTGATAAGTGGTGACCACTGTGGGAAAAAAGCCAATTTTTCGGTACTTGTCGTCTGAAAGGGCGAGCTTCAAAACTATACTGTAAAAAATTCATCGCCTCTGTTGAAAAGTTTTAGGCAGATATGCAAACATACATACATACATTTGTGGTGACTTCAATGTGGCATGGCTGACCCACTCTAACAAGACAGGCGTTGAGGGGAGGTTCTGTCAAGATTTTGCGATTGCCTATGACCTCACCCACATTGTTCACAAACTCACCCGAGTGCCCGATACTTCCGGTCAGTATGCAAGCCTTCTAGACCTTTTTCTCACAACGTCCCCTGAGCTATGTTCAAGTTCCGTTCTGTCTCCTCTGGGATCTTCCGACAACTCGGTTGTATAAGTTAAGATAAAAACGAAATGCAATAAGTCTTCAGATGTACCTCTCCACCATACTGTATACTCTACCGATACTCTACCGCTGAATGGGATAGCTTCCGTCACACTTGTATCCGATCTACCCCTGCATTCTATGTTTAAAAAGGATGTGTCCTTCATAGTATCAGACCTAACCGAATGGCTAATTGTAGGCATAGACCGATTAATACCATAAAAAAAATTACAAGAAAAACCTAACAGCCAGTCATGGTTCTCCCCTGAATGTGCTGCTGCCATTGCGCATAGAAATCACTTTTTCCATAGCTACCAACGTAATATATGCACTTAGACTAAAGCTGCCTTCATGACTGCCAGCAACCACTGCAAAAGAGTAATAAAAAATGCAAGAGATCTATATGGTCAGTCCGTTAAATCCAAAGTATCTGAGCAGCGGCTTAGTTCCCACCAGTTTTAGCAAATAGAAAACAGAATCCTGAACAGAAGCGTGCTTTCTATCCCAACCATCATCAATGGACTTTAGGTACTCTCGTCAGCATCAAATAAGGTCAAACTATTTGCCAAGAGCTTTTCAGCTAATTCTACACCATGCGACGAAGGCCATCAACTCCCCGTATTTCCTCCTATAACAGACAACACGCAATGCAACATACAAATATCTGTGCGTGAGGTCGCCAAGATAATCAAGAACCTTGATTCCAGTAAAGCAACTGGTCCTGACGGCATTCTAATCATTGTGCTGAAAAAGCTTCAACCAGAATGTGCCCACATACTTACAAAACATTTTAAGTGTTGCCTTGTTGAGAAGTGCTTACCAACATCCTGGAAAACCTCATCAGTATGCCCTGTATTTAAGAATTCAGATGATAAGTCATTTTCCTCTCGTACTTACCAATAAATCTCCTGCGTGTCATGAGTAAGCTGCTGGAATCCATATTAAATAGAGAAGTAGTCAACCAACTCAGCAGAAATAACCTTCTTAGTGATATGCAATATGGTTTTCCTTCTGTCAGATCTACAGCAGATGTGCTAACTGTTATATCTCATAGGATGAGCGAATCTCTTGACAAAGGCTTTCTCTCTAGAGCAATTGCTCTTGACATATCAAAGGCCTTCGATAAGGTATGGCATAAGGGGCTACTTCACAAGATTTCCAGCTACGGTATAACTGGATATGATTTCTCGATCATTAACTCATTTCTCTCCGATAGGATCATAAGAGTAGTGGTTGATGAGCAGAAATCAGAGACCCTCAATATTAATGCTGGAGTCCCTCAGGAATCCGTCCTGGGTCCAACTGTCTTCCTGATACACATCAATGATCTCCCAAAACACATACTTAAATCATTCGTTGATATCTATGCTGATGACACGACCATCTTTTGCAACACATCAAAGGTTGTAAATGACAAAGGTCTCTCATTCTCTCTCCTCTGATCTTGAATGCGTGGTACAGTGGGGGAAGAGGTGGCTAGTTCCTTTTAATGCATCTAAAACCAAGCTCTTATCTTTATGTCATCAACGCTTTGATCCGCATCTGGTATCAATTGAAATTGGTGGCTCTCGTCTAGGGGAAACTATGTTTTGATAAGCTTCTGGGATTGACCTTTACTCCTGACCTGAAATGGAACACGTACATAAAGTCAGTTGCCAAGGTCGCTGGAAAAATGGTAGGATCTTTCTACTGCTCCAGAAGATATCTCACCCCTGATGCAATTCTTTATATGTATAAAAGCCAAGTGCGTCCAAGGATAGAGTACTGCTGCCACATCTGGGCAGGAGCTGCTAAAAACAGCCTATCCTGCCTTGACAGAGTACAAAATAGGCTTCGTAGCCTAGTGGGAGATGACCTTTTCTCTTCCCTGCAACCTCTCTCCAACATGATACGAGCCTGCCTTTGTTTTATAATTACTAACATGGCAGGTGCTCGTCTGAACTCCAATCTATGGTTCTCCCTCGCCAATCTTTTACGATAAACACCCGCCTAGCTGAAAACAACTGTCCAAAATCTTCCCCACTCCTTATCTGTGCCAAAATCAAGACGTGGATTCCACGAACAGAGCTTCTTTCTTAGAAGTGCACGCCCGTGGAACTCCGTTCTGGTTGCCTGTTTCCCACCTAACTACAACCTGGAAGTCCAATGTAGATAGGTTCTTGATGAACCGCCCCCTTAAGTAAAACACTTTATCAAATCTCGAACACTAACGTACTGTACTCACAATAACCCTTATCCCCGAGTTGCTTCCGGGCCTGGATAAGTGGTGATTACCTTGTAAAAAAGAAATACTGAAATTAAGAGAGAAGAGTTGTGTTTGTTGAAAATTGAAAATAATTACGTATATAAATGAATATGTTTTGAAAGCTGAAAACAACGAATTATCTTTTAAAATATAAACAAATTTATTTGTTTATATCAGATATATTTCAATGCTAGACATCCTTGTCAATGAAGTGTCTGTTTTTTCCGTTTTTTTTTCTTTTTTTATTTTTCTTGACCGCATGGTTGAATTCTGCTTGCGAGAGGTGGTAGTAGTAAAATAGAATAAAAACAGTTATCAGAAGGCGTGTCGCGTCAGCCGCACAAATTGAAATTAAGAGAGAAAAGGGTTTTTTCTTCTCTCTTTCCTCCATTTAAAGCGTTGTGTCAATTGAAAATAATTACCTATATAAATTAATACGTTTTGAACGCTGAAAACCACGCATTTTCTTTTTAAAGTATAAACAAATTTATTTCCTTATATCAGATATATTTCGATATTTAAAATAAAATAAATGAAAACAATGTTTACATGGTAGTTGTTATACTTTCATTAAAGAAAACAATAAAATGGTGTTATAATTCTTGCTCACATGATTACATTATTTTCCTATTTAAATTTTTTCCATTTGTTTTATATATATATATATATATATATATATATATATATATATATATATATATTCAGTAAAAAGGTAAAAATAAAGTCCGCACTTGTAATTTTTAAAAAAACTGAAAATTTAAGCTAAATTTAATGCAACTGCTTAAACAACCTATACCTCATTTGATTCGCCTTTTATTCCTCTATGATTTACCTGTTCATATTTGACATTTAATTGAAATATTCTAGTGTCCACGGCAATTAAATAAAATAACTTCAAATTGAGGAGACAAAAAGAAAGTCCTCAGCAACAAATTCGCTAATAACCTGATTAAATTATTGCCCCAAATCAGTTAAAATATCCACCAACAGGCAATAAAGCATCTCTAATCGTAATTGTTGTTTATCCAGGTTATACAACCTAACATTTAGTCCATATTCCACGACTTTCTCTTAGTGATAATCAGGAACTTATTAATCTCCACCTTTCTGGTTTATCCAATCGGGAAATCAGCCGCAGATTACAATCTAATGAGAAAACGGTATAAAAGACTATGCAAAAGCACCAAAACACCGGCAGTATCCGTGATGCCCCTAAATCTGGTCTGACTAGGGTTACTTCTAACAGAGAAGGCAATGCTATCAAGATGCGCAGCCTAAGAAACAGATTTCAAACGGCTACCTAAATCCAACAACAGTGCAGTCTTGTTAGAAAGTGCTCTCTTTCTACTGTCAAGAACAGATAAAAGCCATTCAATTTGCGAGGATATGTTGCAAGACATAAGCCAATTATTTCTGTACAGAATAGAAAGCGTTGCCTGGACTTCGTCAGATGCAATGAAGATCATGACTCTACATATTAGTCAAAAGTGCTTTTTAGCTACGAAAGCAAGTTCAATAGGCTAGGCAGTTATAGTAGGTAGTACGTCCGTTGGAGGAAAGACGAAGAATCTAATCGTAGGTGCTCAGTTTTAACGCTGCAAGGTGGTGGACGTTCAGTTTTTTTTTGTGGAGCATTATTTGTACCAATGATCTAGGGCCTATAGTTTTCTTGCAAGGTCGAATTAATTCGACCAAGTACATTAATATGTTGACTGAGCATTTTCATCCTACTTTGGTCGGAATTTGGATGATAATCCTATCTTCATGCAGAAAAATGCTTCCATTCACACAGCTGGCAATGTCAAGACATTCCTAGAAGAGCATGATCTTCCGTGTTTGGATTGGCATGCGCAATCTCCAGACCTCAATCCTATCGGAAACCTATGGCATTACATCAAGCAACAGATAAGCAATGATAACATTTCAAATATGGAAGAACTTTAAACAAAAATTAATGAAAAGTTTGATGCCCTTTCCTTGGAGTATTGCTGCAGTCTAATTCAAGAAATTCCCAAAAGATGTCAGGCTGTCAAATTGCAGAAGGGCTCTGCTACTATATATTAACTAGTCCATTGTGTTCCTCTTGTATTTGTTTGGCATTAACGTCCTAAAGTTACCTTTAAATAACAATTTTCAATTTGCGCGGACTTTCTTTTGGCCGCCTCAATTTGAAGTTATTTTTTTTAAATTGACGTGAATACTAGAATATTTCAATTAAAACACAAATATGAACAAGAAAATTATAGAAGAATAAAATGAGGTATAATTTGTTTAAAGAGTTTTCTTAAATTTGGCTTAAATTTGCAGTTTTTGAAAAACGTCAATGCGGACTTTCTTTTGGCCGCCTCAATTTGAAGTTATTTTTTTTTAAATTGACGTGAATACTAGAATTTGTCAATTAAAACACAAATATGAACAAGAAAATTATAGAAGAATAAAATGAGGTATAATTTGTTTAAAGAGTTTTCTTAAATTTGGCTTAAATTTGCAGTTTTTGAAAAACGTCAATGCGGACTTTCTTTTCGCCGCCTGTGTATTGTTTACTAATTTACTTTGGGGGGTATATGAAGCTTCCTCCCGGTGCCCCGTAATTGGTCCCCAAAGAAAGTGGGCAATAATTCGATTTGATTGAAAAATAGGCGATTTCACCGAATTTGATGACAATAAATATGTGGAAATGTGAAACATTTATTGATCATCATTCAGTCCTGGTCAATGTCGGATCTTACTTCTATTACTATATATATATATATATATATATATATATATATATATATATATATATATATATATATATATATATATCAACCAAGAAGGCTAACATGCTTGCTACTCGGTTTGCCTCCAACTTCACATTGGACCCTAGACGATCTGAAAATTACCTCTATTGAGGTGCATGCTATTATAAAAAATGTTGACACTTTAAAAGCATGTGGACCTGATCTCATCTCGGCTGTGCTATTAAAAAAATGCTCTGCCGAAGTCGCTCCAGTTCTCTCCAAACTTTACAACAAATTCCTTAATAAATCTTGTTTTGCTGACTGCTGGAAAACTGCTTCTGTGGTACCAGCTTTCAAGAATTCTGGCGAAAGAACTAACCCAGTAAATTATCGCCCCATTAGCCTCCTCCCACTTTTCGCAAAATATTTGGGTCCATAATTAACCAAGCTCTAGTCCATCACCTTACAGATACTAAACTTCTGACTGACCAAAGTATAAATTTTCAACTTTACCCGATAGATATATGTGAAAATCTGGGGATTTAGCAGATGTGGCATTAAACGAAAAAGCGTCAAAAATTAAAATACATAACGAATAAATGTCACCAAAGAAAATATAAGATACTCTTCTACCTACCTGGATAGTTTTGTATGTTTTAGCATATTTTAACGCTTATATACGGTTTGATAAAGAAGTAGTGGAGACTTAGTAAGTTAAACCGACATCAACATGACCTATTACGAAGCTTCCAGTTGTCTCAACTATTGCTTACTAGCCACTACCTGAATGTGACGTCGTAAATCAGTTAATCGGCTTTGCCTCTCGATGGTAGCGCACTGACTCAATGTTAGAGCGCACAAAGAACTTCATTTATAAGTTCTTAACTGAACTAAATTATATTTTTATTTCTTTAATGTTGTGTGTTTCATTACATTGTTAACTCTGTTAACACAAACAGGCTCCTTCAGTTTTGACAGACTATGGATATCCACGTAAAGATGTCTGCGCATGAAATTTTTGTGGCAGGGGTGTGCAATCTTCAACCGCACCTCTCCGTAGTCGACATTGTAAAATACCAGTGGCAAGTGAAGTTGTTACATGATAAGGGCTGTCCCCTTTTCATGTAAGTATAAACATGGAGAATTTAGTTTAAAATGAAAATGAAATAGCAATAGACAAATTCGAACCTCGTAATTTAGTTTAGAAATAGATTACGTGTGAGAATTTAAAAATGTAAAACAAACATTTGTTTAGAATATAGATAAATATTTCAAGGAAAGAATGTGAACTATCAAGTTTGTTATGAAATTTTAAATTGAAAGAATGCAGCTTATAAGATAATGTTTTTAACATATTGAATATAGGTTAAAATTCCTTTTGTAGAAATAGGAAAAGTTTTGGACACGTATGTCCATAACACGTGAAAGAAGGCACATGTTTTAACATGTGTATGACGCCACGGAAAATAGAAAGTTCTAGGAATAGAGAAAAAACTTTAGAGTAAGTCAGTCAGTGAGAAAACTCAGAGAGAGTCAGACGTCTAGAAACGAGACGTCACTTCAAGAAAGAAATGTGAGACTTTGAATTCTGTGTGATGGAAACACGGCCGTGTGACGAAATAAACCATCAAGTGTTTTTTGTTAAGCTCGTCTTGTGTCTTATGATTCTTACAAAAAGGTAAAGTGGAATTGTATTATATATTTGTGTTATATGTCTTTACATACACGTCTCAACATCATAATGTCCGAACTGTCTGAACACTATCCCTTCACTCCAAGATTTTTTTCTTCTACACAATTAAGGAATGAACTTTTAATATATAAGAATCTCTTATAACATGAACAATATCTCTCTAAGTCTCTTATAAACGAACAATCTCTCTCGGAGTCTTTCGACATCCCTCACTGTAATAAGACTCCTTCTAAGCATCTCTTTCTAAGACTCATCTTTTAATAAAACTCTCTCAATGAAACCCCTATATAACAAACAGTATTTTGGTGCCCGTGGGCCAGTTTGCATCAGCGATGCAGAAACCGAACCTGGGGTCGATACCACGAAAAAAAATTAAAAACACAACGTTTTAAAAGGGTCCAACATAATTTAAAAAATAAATAAATAAATAATACCACGGAAAAAAAACTACACGATCACAGAAATGCGAAAAAAAAAGAACAAAAAAAATTGAATACACACGCACACAGAGAACAAAAGATACAAGAAATATTAAAAAGAAAAAGAAGAAAAGGCCGATATGCCGTAAAAGAAATCCGTAGTAATGAATGGAAATATAGTACACAAGTCATCATGCGTAATTCATTGATAAATGAATTGGTTTGATAAAAAAACACACACACACATACACGCAAATGCAGAGATTGGGGGTCACCCATTATTGTTTTGAAAATTGTATGGAGTGTCAATTAGAAATTTGTGGCAATATGAAATCGTTTGGACGAATTGTTGAATTTAATCTGTCAATCAAATAGGAATTTTTCAAAGGTCGCATGTAGTCTTTGAAACAGCGTGTAAATTCTATTTGGAAATGCATTTTTGTGTTCATAGTTGCACTTTTCGGCTTTTTATTTTTTTTGTGTGTTTCATTTGTTTTGTTTTTAAAAAAAAGGGACAATTGTTTTGGACAGACTGTTGAATTGTTGTTTGTTACAGAGGATTTTTTTGTTGTTGTTGAAAAAAGTTATAACTGTTGCAAGATGTTTAAATGTATTCAGGTATTTTTTTAAAATGTTTTTATGATGTTGAACAAATATTGTAAATTGTCTTATGTATGTGACATGTTATTGATTTTCACAGCAAGAATTATAAGTCAGCAGTAAAAATACATTAGATTTTAACAGTCTAGGAGAAAATAAAACTAGTTAAGACGTATGGTTGGCTTACGGATTCAGTTAGAATTTTAGAAGGGGGACAAGAATTAAAATTACGTAAACGGGTATTTGGAGAGTTTTTAGATGTGATACGCCGTAAGAAAGATGTTTTGTTTTAGCATTTGGTTTTGTTGTCTTTTTTTTTAGAGATCCTAAAAATTTTTCTCCAAGAAAAGTGACTTGGTAGGGATTGATAAGCACGAGATGTGCCCCTATACGAAAAATTTGGGAACCTGGTTAATTAAGTGCTTAAAATAAGCTGGTTGCACGTAACGACTCCAAGCAAAGTGGTAAGTCTTGGCTTAATTAATAAACAGGCGTTGGAAAGAATACGAAAATTCTTAAGGGGACCAGTAAACTGAGGATAGGTAGTCCCGAGGCAATCACATATAGCTTAATGAAGTAAGAGACATGCAAAAATATGCCGTAGATTACGTAAGAAAGATATAACCCTGTATTTTTTAGAGATGCATGAATGTGGGATATATCTGCTGGATCTTAGAAGCTGTGAGAGAAAAGAAAAATCACAAAAAAATCGGGCTATTAGATAGTATTTAGAGCGCTATTAAGGTGTTGGGCGCGAAATGTGTTAGTTAGTTAGGGGTGATATTTCTAAATCCTCGTCGAAGTTTCAAGAATCCAAGCAAGGAAATACGAGTGAATCCGTATGAGAGAAAAAAAGGTATATCTTAAACTTCTGAAGCCAACCACAAAGATTTAAGTATATGAGCTTTGGTATGTCCCGTATAAGATAGTTATAGAAAAAAAACAAAGCCATACTTGATAAGACTAACCATGCGGAAAGAGAGATCAGGACACTAGGGACGCAGGAAGTCGTCCATTTCGAGAAAGGTGAAAACCTCTAGTTTGCGGCATATGGGTGGCTGGAA
Organism: Euprymna scolopes; assembly: GCF_053919585.1. Classification (NCBI taxonomy): domain Eukaryota; kingdom Metazoa; phylum Mollusca; class Cephalopoda; order Sepiida; family Sepiolidae; genus Euprymna; species Euprymna scolopes. The sequence continues at coordinate 151,782,255 of NC_136492.1, forward strand.
AATAGCTGATGTGAATCATAGGTAAAGAACCTACACCCAAAAAGTAAATGCAACGAAGATCAGAAAGGTTCTGATCTTATAAATAAATAAATAATTGTGAAGACGGCCGTGAAGGGCTGACTGAAAGAGATCTTTTTTTCGTTTGTTTTTTAGCCTGATCTTTCTAGCCGTGCGGTTGTGTAGATGTAAAAATAAAAAAATGTACTAAGTTTAAAAATGCATACATTTTTTTGTGAAATATGGAAGGGAGGGATGTTACATGATAAGGGCTGTCCCCTTTTCATGTAAGTATAAACATGGAGAATTTAGTTTAAAATGAAAATGAAATAGCAATAGACAAATTCGAACCTCGTAATTTAGTTTAGAAACAGATTACGTGTGAGAATTTAAAAATGTAAAACAAACATTTGTTTAGAATATAGATAATATTTCAAGGAAAGAATGTGAACTATCAAGTTTGTTATGAAATTTTAAATTGAAAGAATGCAGCTTATAAGATAATGTTTTTAACATATTGAATATAGGTTAAAATTCCTTTTGTAGAAATAGGAAAAGTTTTGGACACGTATGTCCATAACACGTGAAGGAAGGCACATGTTTTAACATGTGTATGACGTCACGGAAAATAGAAAGTTCTAGGAATAGAGAAAAAACTTTAGAGTAAGTCAGTCAGTGAGAAAACTCAGAGAGAGTCAGACGTCTAGAAACGAGACGTCACTTCAAGAAAAAATGTGAGACTTTGAATTCTGTGTGATGGAAACACGGTCGTGTGACGAAATAAACCATCAAGTGTTTTTGTAAAGCTCGTCTTGTGTCTTATGATTCTTACAAAAAGATAAAGTGGAATAGTATTATATATTTGTGTTATATGTCTTTACATACACGTCTCAACATCATAATGTCCGAACTGTCTGAACACTATCCCTTCACTCCAAGATTTTTTTCTTCTACACAATTAAGGAATGAACTTTTAATATATAAGAATCTCTTATAACATGAACAATATCTCTCTAAGTCTCTTATAAACGAACAATCTCTCTCTCGGAGTCTTTCGACATCCCTCACTGTAATAAGACTCCTTCTAAGCATCTCTTTCTAAGACTCATCTTTTAATAAAACTCTCGCAATGAAACCCCTATATGTAACAAAGTGTGTGTACAGGACGACTGGAAACCAATGTCGAGATAAGCGGAGAGCATATATAGTGCCTAGAATTCCCAATTGGTCATCCCTCAGGTACTTAACAGGCTCAGCGTTGCTTGACATCGGTGATTTGACGAGAACCGGTGTGTCAACGCAATTATGCCGTATATAAACTTAGTTATGAATTTAGTAGCACAACCATTGGTTACTGATAATTTTCTCGTTATTTTTGTGTCGATTGAATGTATTTATACTGCTGGAATTATTGAAAAATCTATAGCTAAATGTTTGCCATTTTTGTTTAAGAATTAGCAGATGATTTGACTGTTTATTTATATATAATGGAATATTGATTGGTTTATCATAAGGTGTGTATGCTTCATTATTTCAAGTTGAAGGCTTTATTTTATGTTTAAAACTTGACACATTCAGGATTCAATTTTTATCTTTATCAAAACTTATTTTTTAATTTTTTAATTGTTTTGTTTTCAGATTGACTTTTCTATTTTATATTTTAGACCATTATCATTTAAAATACTAATAATTATATCATATATGTCGCTGTTGTATTTTCAAATAAATTATTATTTCTTTTTATCATAAGTATGTCACGAATATTAAGAACTCTAAAACATGTTTTAAACCGTAAAGTTGTCTTTGTAAAATATCCAAATTATGTATTTATTTGTCTCAAAATGATTCCTATTAACAGTAGTGTTTTCCTTATATATGTATTCACTTCAGGAAGAGTAATATAAGCAGAAGTATCTTACCAATAAAGCCAGTTCCAGCAGCAACAAAGAAAAGTCCGTGATAGCCGATTTTTGGGAAGAGGAATTGTAACATAAATGAAGCAGACATAGTCGAAGCAGCCTAAAAAAAATGAAAACAATGTTTACATGGTAGTTGTTATACTTTCATTAAAGAAAACAATAAAATGGTGTTATAATTCTTGCTCACATGATTACATTATTTTCCTATTTAAAATGCTTTCCATTTGTTTTATTATATATATATATATATATATATATATATATATATATATATATACCGCCGATAAAAAGAAGCTCCACACATGTAATTTAAAGAAAACTGAAAATTTAAGCTAAATTTAATGCAACTGCTTAAATAGCCTATACCTCATTTGATTCGCCTTTTATTCCTCTATGATTTTACCTGTTCATATTTGACTTTTAATTGAATTATTCTAGTGTTCACGGCCACTTAAAAAAATAACTACAAATTGAGGAGACAAAAAGAAAGTCCGCAGCAACAAATTCGCTAATAACCTAATTAAATCAGTTAAAATATCCACCAACGGGCAATAAAGCATCCCTAATCGTAATTGTTATTGATCAAGGTTATACAACCTAATATTTAGTCCATATTCCACGACTTTCTCCTAGTGATAATCAGGAACTTATTAATCTCCACCTTTCTGGTTTATCCAATCGGGAAATCAGCCGCAGATTACAATCTAATGAGAAAACGGTATAAAAGACTATGCAAAAGCACCAAAACACCGGCAGTATCCGTGATGCCCCTAAATCTGGTCTGACTAGGGTTACTTCTAACAGAGAAGGCAATGCTATCAAGATGCGCAGCCTAAGAAACAGATTTCAAACGGCTACCCAAATCCAACGACAGTGCAGTCTAGTTAGAAAGTGCCTTCTTTCTACTGTCAAGAACAGATTAAAGCCATTCAATTTGCGAGGATATGTTGCAAGACATAAGCCAATTATTTCTGTACAGAATAGAAAGCGTTGCCTGGACTTCGTCAGATGCAATGAAGATCATGACTCTACATATTAGTCAAAAGTGCTTTTTAGCTACGAAAGCAAGTTCAATAGGCTAGGCAGTTATGGTAGGTAGTACGTCCGTTGGAGGAAAGACGAAGAATCTAATCGTAGGTGCTCAGTTTCAACGCTGCAAGGTGGTGGACGTTCAGTTTTTTTTGTGGAGCATTATTTGTACCAATGATCTAGGGCCTATAGTTTTCTTGCAAGGTCGAATTAATTCGACCAAGTACATTAATATGTTGACTGAGCATTTTCATCCTACTTTGGTCGGAATTTGGATGATAATCCTATCTTCATGCAGAAAAATGCTTCCATTCACACAGCTGGCAATGTCAAGACATTCCTAGAAGAGCATGATCTTCCGTGTTTGGATTGGCATGCGCAATCTCCAGACCTCAATCCTATCGGAAACCTATGGCATTACATCAAGCAACAGATAAGCAATGATAACATTTCAAATTTGGAAGAACTTTGAACAAAAATTAATGAAAAGTTTGATGCCCTTTCCTTGGAGTATTGCTGCAGTCTAATTCAAGAAATTCCCAAAAGATTGCAGGCTGTCAAATTGCAGAAGAGCTCTGCTACTATATATTAACTAGTCCATTCTGTTCTTGTTGTATTTGTTTGGCATTAATGTCCTAAAGTTACATTTAAATAACAATTTTCAATTGTTCGGACTTTCTTTTTGCCTGCTCAAATTGAAGTTATTTTTTTAAATTGACGTGAACACAAAAATATTTTTATTAAAAATCAAATATGAACTAGTAAAATCATAGAGGAATTAAAGGCGAATTAAATGAGGTATAGTTTGTTTAAACAGTTACATTTAATTTAGCTTAAATTTGCAGTTTTTGAAAAATTACACGTGCAGACTTTTTGCCGGATATATATATACATATATACATATATATATATATATATATATATATATATATATATATATATATATATATATATATATTGTGGTGTTTTATCATGGAACGGAATACAGAGCAAACCCTCTTTACTAGGCTTTACCGAACTAATTTTACGGCCAATAATGAACGTAAGAGCAAATAGTAAACGTAAGAGCAAATAGTAAAGAGCAGATAGCAGCAGTAAACTCAAAAGCTGTTAGCAACGAAATGTTGAAGAAGAAAAAACTCGGCCCTTTTAAAAAAGAAAAGGAACGTGTGCAAAATCACGTACCATAGAAACTTTTATTTTAACGGAAATATAACAATCTATCCCCCCACTCACTTGTAAAAGAGATTGTAAGGTGTAGATTTTTTTTTTTCAAAGTACAGAGTTATCTTTGCAAGTAGCGATGTGTTTTATTTATAAGTCCAGTCGCTGGACTGGTGTACTGATTCGGTTAGACCGGCGTGGAAGCAGTTCAATATTCAAAGGACTGGCAGGTCTCTGCGAATTCTCTATATTTTCTGTATTAGGTGTATTGCCAACTGGACTTGTTTCAATCAAATGGGCCGGATCTGCATTTGCAATGTCGGGTCGAGTATTCTCAGCAGAACCCTGAGGTCCATCAGAGCGCGGAAAACGAGCCAAATGTCTTTGCGCCACTGAATCCCCCCGGCCAACATTATGCCGTATTCTCGCATGCGTAGGTTGGGTCTCGAGGAGTTCCACTACCTCGACGATCGGGTCGTACTTGCTCCTGTTGCCAAACCGTTTCAATAGTATCTCCCCAGGTTCGCACAGCCAAACAGGTAAGGCAGTAGCAGTAGAAGAGCGTCTTTCAAATTTGAACAATCGTTCGTGGGGAGTTGCATTCGTACTAGTGCATAGTAAGGATCGAATAGAATTTAAAACATCAGGCAGAACGTCCTGCCAAGCACTAAGGGGTAACTGTTTAGATTCCAGGGCCAATAATATTGAGTGCCAAATAACGCCATTATAGCGCTCGCACTGACTGTTTCCTCTTGGGTTGTATGCAGTAGTGTTACTGCACCCAACCCCAAGTCGCGTCAGGAAATTTCTGAACTCCTCCGACACGAACGATGTTCCTCTCTCAGAATGGATGAAAGCGGGGAGTCCAAAAATAGAAAAAATATTCGTCAGGCACTTGATTGCAGTCTGCGAAGAACAATCACGACAAGGGAACGCAAAGGGAAATCGACTGTACTCATCCACGATAGTAAATAGATAACGACATCCTTTTGAAGATGTCGGGACAGACCCCTTGAAGTCTACGGAGAGGAGCTGAAAGCGAGCAGTAGTGCGGATCAGTGTATTGTTAGTAGTATATATATATATATATATATATATATATATATATATATATATATATATATATATATATATATATATCTTCTTTTTTTAAAAAACAGTAATCTACACAACATAGCGGAGTGGATTAGGAGTAGAGCTCCGAAATACGCGTGTCCGTAGATTACTGGGTTTTTTTTTTTAAATAATATATAAATAAAGAAAAATACGTCCAACTAAAAAATGGGCGACTTTCTAAGAAAAACGCCGGTTCTCTGAGGTGGAGGCATAAACATTAATATCGTTTAAAAAATCAAAACAAACCCACTTAAACAGATAAACGATAAAAACGAAGCAGTGGATTAGTTCGTTGAACTGCAATACATAAGATTCAAGGTTCGAATCCTACCAACAGTCAAGCTACGCTGATGAGGAGTAGGACTCCGAAACACTCATGCCCGTAGACTAGTTTGTTTATTTTTAAATAATAAAAAATTAAAAATAAATATAAAAAATAAGTTTTAAAAATTAACAAAAAAATAATAAATAAAAATACGTCCAAATAAAAAATGGGCGACTTTCTAAGAAAAACACCGGTTCTCCGAGACGGAGCTATAAACGTTAATATCGTTTAAAAAATCAAAGCAAAACCACTTATATATATATATATATATATATATATATATATATATATATATATATATATATATGTGTGTGTGTGTGTGTGTGTGTGTGTGTGTGTGTGTGTGCGTGTGTGTGTGTGCGTGCGTGCGTGCGTTTGGCCTATTGCCTTGAATGGTTATTACTGTAAAAATGCAATTGAATAAAGCCTTGATAATTTTTTCCTGTTTGTTTTCGTTACACTACACTTATCAATGTTTTCAAGTAACATACAAGTACAATTACAAAAAGTTCGCAGAACAAGTTATTTTAATGTACTATTTATTTAATAAAGCTTAAATATTATACCAAATTTTTATAACCGAAACTCACTAATCAACTGAAAATAATGATCCTAACAATCCTGACTAAGGTACTATTTTTATATAGCTTTTCCATTAGGCTCATCATCAAACGAGATCATCCTTACCTGCATGACCTCTACTATTCGCAGAATGGGTGTTTTTGCCTGTTGTGCAAGCTATCTTAATTTTTTTTAGCTATGCTGATGACACTATATACTTATTTTCTACCCAGATAAGCTGCCACTTTTCCCAGAGTCTGCCTCTCCACTTTAAATCTGAATTCGTCCATAACTTTTTAGTCGGAGCATGTAGATAGGAGAGGATCACTCACAATCCATACCTTTCTCCTCAAACCACGCAATAGAATCATTATAATAGTTTGTACTTTTCATATAAACAAAAAACATACGTCAAGATTGTTTTCATTTATATAAATTATTGTATATTCTTCACATTTTAAAATAAAAATTTGACTTTTTTTTAATGTTTCAAACTGTTAGATGTATGCTGAAATATTATATGAGATATATAATTCCTATACTGAAATTATAAATTGTTCAAATGTATTTAAACGATAGAATATCTCTGTTTGATCCGTGTAGCTAAAGCAATCGCTTTCATTTTAGGGTTCGCAGCTCACACTGGACGGTACTCTTGCAAAATTTGACCCGAATTCTCGTGATTTCCCGTCAAGCATGGATCGAGCGAGACCGGCAATTATCGGTGTCAGCCGAGCGGGAGCGTCTAACTTATTAGAAAGTTCAAGAGTTTGGCTTTGTCTGATGCTGACGAGATTACCTCAGGTCCATTGATAATAGTAGGGATAGAGCATACGCTTCTGTTCAGGATCCTGTTCGCTATTTGCCAAAACTGGTGGGAACCAAGTCGCTACTCAGCTACTTTTGACTTGACAGACTGAGCATACAACACTCTTGCGTTCTTTATTATTATTTTACAGTGGCTGCTGGCAGTCCTGAAAGCGGCTTTAGTCTCAGTACATCTATTACTTTGGAAGCAATGAAAAAAGTAATTTCTGTACGTAATGGCAGCAAAGTTCTCTCTAATTCTCTCTCCTCTGATATTGAGCACGTGGTACAATGGGGGAAGAGGTGGCTGGTCACTTTTAATGCATCCAAAACCAAGCTTCTATCTTTACATCATCAATGCCCTGAACCCCATCTGGCATCAACTGAAATGGATGGCTCTCGTCTTGGAGAGGCTCCATGTTTTGACAAGCTTCTGGGTTTGACCTTTACTCCTGATCGGAAATGGAACACGTACATCAAATCTGTTTCCAGGGACGCTGGGAAAATGGTGGGATCCTTCTACCGCTCCAGAAGATATCTCACTACGCAGACCCCACAATTTTATTATTCCATCCCTATTTAAGTTAAAACATACTTATCAAAGTATTCTTATGTGTATCTATATCAAAAACATTTGCAAACGTTTTTTTTTTTTAATTTTTAATTTTTTTATTTCCATACTTCCATCTAAGGTGATAGAGTGAATAAAATTTAATTTAATTGATTCGAGTAATGAATTAGCATAGTGCCTAGGTTCCAGAAAGGGTTTAAAAAAGACACTGTTCCAGGTGCTTAAAAGGATTAGAATCTATTATAGATGTGAACGAAGAGAATTAGGCAACATATGTTAATTCAAGCGATTAAAAATATTATGGGAGATTGTTATAAAAGTTAAAACATTAGAAACATTTAAAGTTTAAAGTCCTGGTTAAAATCATAAGACCACTTAAGAAAGTAAGCGCTTACACATATACTCGAGTTTTTAATCAAACATTGGCTGAACCATTGCCAAAAGGGAAAATATGATGGAAAAAATGAAATCTGCTTAAGTCGAAACGTTAACCCTGATCTAATACTTATTTTTTAAAAAACATACATTTTCACATGGTCAAAATGATAAGACCTCTGATAATTTATCTAACAAGAGGCAATTATAAATTACCTAAAAAGGGTCTCAGTATTTAGTATAGCCTCCATTATTACGAATTACTTCAAAAATTCTCTTCGGCATGCTTGCGACTAAGGTTTTTATCAGTTGCAAAGGAATTTTATCCCATGTACTGAAAACTGAATCAGAAAGCTCCTTTATCGAATCATACTGGGTTCCATCCTTGAACACTTCTTTTGCCATACATCCCCAAATATTTTCAATGAGATTGAGGTCCGGAGAACATGCTGGATGATCTAACAATTCTATATTGAAGAAAAGTATTCTCGTGCTTGTCGAGAAGTGTGTATCACAGCGTTGTCTTTCTTCCACACAGACGTGGACATTCAGTCCTGATAGAAGCATTTTTAAGCATTGAAATGTACTTCAATGATGTTTGCCGGCATTTCACTACTTGCAACTTTAGGGTCCCAGCTGACGAGAAAGCACCCCAGATCATTAAAGACCCTCCTCCACTATGCCGAGTTGAAAAGGTCTCTTTGGGCAAATTTTATCGTGCCAATAATGTTGAAATCCATCTGGGCCATCTAGATTTAACTTTTTCTCATCGGAGAAAATTACATTTTCCCACTTCTCTTAATCCCAAGTCTGGTATTTGGCGGCATATTTAAGTCGGTTAGTTTTGTGCTGTTCAAGAAGACGTGGTTTCTGCAGTCGCTTTAAATGATTGAAACCCTTCATTTTCAGATGCGTTCTGATGGTTTTAGGACTACATTCTGCTGCTGTTTGGCTTTTCAATCGACCTGAGCTCATACTGGAGTTTTTTTTTAACTTCTTTTGATACGGCAATCCAGTGATGGTGTTATTTTTTGGGGGTCGACCTGGACTCTTTTTGTGCCCATATTTATCTGGATTTCTTAAAAAATTTGTGATGACCGTTTTGCGACGATTCACTTCGTTTGCAATGGATCTATGGGAGAGTCCACCCCTATTAAGCTCAAAGATCATTCGTCTCTCAAACTCTGATAATTGTTTCCCTTTTGCCATTTATAATTTAGTAAGATGTTTTTTATCCATTAACAAGTTGCTTTTAGTAACATAGAAAGCTTTTCGTATTATTTTTTTCAAAACTAGCCGATTTTATTAAAGTGGTCTTATCATTTTGACCAGGTGAAAATGTTTGAGTTTTTTTTTTAAATAATTATTAGATCAGGGTTAAGGTTTCGACTGAAGTAGATTTCATTTTTTTTCCATCATATTTTCCCTTTATTTTATTTTCAACCATTTGTTTGATTAAAAATTCGATAATATGCGTAAACGCTTACTTTCTTAAGTGGTCTTATGATTTTGACCAGGACTGTATATATATATATATATATATATATATATATATATGTGCGTGTGTGTGTGTGTGTGTGTGTGTGTGCATGAAGAGAAAAAGTCGTACGTACCGAGAGAAGTCTATTAGAGTGAAAAATTAGGTGACGTTTAATGTAGAGGCACTTAGGAAACAGAGTACTCTTTAGCATCGTAATAGTTCCTCTGTCTCAATGTCGCTCAAAAGAAACAATGTTTACTCGAGCATTTAATATGTTTAATGTTTTGGAGTTGTTTCTATTAGTCGACAAAAAGTACTACAGTAAGTTATTTTTAAAAATGTATTTAAATAAAATTTAATACCATTAAATAGTTATTTCATACTATTAATAAAAACATTGTCAAAATCGAAATTTAAAAATTTCATGTTATTTTGTTTTTAGTATTTAAAATTGTAAAACAAGTATCTTTTAAATGATAATTTTAAAAGTCAGTTTTTTTAATAATTAATAAAACTTTTCAGTCGGTATTTCGAAAGAGTGTAATTTATAGATACGGAACGTTCACATTAACACACACAGGCATACATGTATATATATATATATATATATATATATATATATATATATATATATATATATATATATATATACATAAGTGTGGGTGTGTGCATATATACATGTACACATATATACGCGCATTATACATATATACATATATATACACATATATACACATGTACACACATATATTCATATGTATGTATATATACACACACACACATATATATATATACATATTTAAAATCTTTAAAAAATGTGAGATAGATGAAGGACCTTGCGGGGAGGTGTTTGCAAGTTTGAGGCAGATCAAAGCCAGTATGAGCGGCTGAAGCGCGATATCCGGAAAGGGAGGGTGAAGGAGCCGTGGATGGGCGGGGGCACCAAATTGGTCTGGAGTGTGAGGTGTGCGGAAGATTATGTCTGAGCAGAGTTGGGCTGATGAGCCACCAGACTACTCATCGGCGCAGTGGGCCACAAAGAAGTCTTGTGTTGCCAGAGCTAACCTGTGTCAATTGCGGGCGGACGTACAAAACAGCAGGTGGTTTTAAGCGGCATTTGATTATACAGAGAAGAGAACATCAAGAACGTGCTGCTAGTGGCGCACATGTCTGCACAATGTGTGCCAAGTAATGCCAGAGTTTGGCAGGGCTAAAAAGCCACCTTCGTGCGGCTCATAACTGAATGTGTTCGTGTTTCTGTATACCTTTTTTGTGCTATATCAAGTAATGGCAATGTTCGAAAACGAATTTGTTGCCATCATATATGCATATATATACACATATATATGCATATATAAGCATAGTTATACATATAAATACACATATATGTACACCCATATATACAAACACACACACATGTATATATATATATAACTACTTCATTTACTCACATAAATTTAATATACGAAAGTTATACATATAAATACACATATATGTACACACACATATACAAACACACACACATGTATATATATATAACTACTTCATTTACTCACATAAATTTAATATACGAAAGTATAGATTTATGCGTAAACTTTAAGTATTTACTTCAAAAGTGCTCAATATGTAGGTAGAGCTAGTTAGTAATTAATAAAATATATATGGCGATTAAGCTACACTGAATATTCTGCGTTTTATCCACTATAGGATTCGTCAGGCTTATGTATTATATATATATATATATATATATATATATATATATATATATATATATATAAGAAATTTATTACTGTGAGTTCAGAATGAGTTTACATATTGTTTCAACTAGAGGAAGATCCCCAAAGAGAGGAAATGTCCAACTAGCATTGTCAGAATTCATAGATGGACTAAGTTATAAAATCAAATAAGAATGGAAAAATCGTAGATGAAGGGGAGTTAGAAAAGAAGGAGGAGTGGAGGGGAGAGGATGTTGGAATTTAAAATAGTATGAGTGTATACGATAAGAGAGGGGTTTATAATTAAATATTGATTGTGTTAATTCTTATAAACGTTTTTTTAGTTTATAACGGTTTAAAATAAAAAGACGCTATTCATATTCATAACGGCATAAGTAACAGTTAATTTAAAGGATCACCATGGCAACAGATTGGAGAGTTAATGTTAGTGGGCATGGTGTGGTGGGAAGAGGAAGGAACGGGTTGAAAATGGGGTTTAAATTGATTTAGCCGGGCGGGGAGAGATTGAAAGATATTTTTTTTTAAAAAGAAAAGAAAAAGAAACGGAAAAACAGAATGATAAATTAATGAATTATACGTTACAGGTTTATTTTGATAGTATAATGATACGTGAGAATATCAGTAAGTAAATAAAATAAATTAAAAATAAATTAAAAATTAAAATATTAATAAATAATTGTTAATGATAAGTAAATAAAACACACACGCGCGCATACACTTGTACAACGGACGGAGGCACATCAATGGGGGGGAGAACACATGCCTAAGTATATAAAAAAAACAGATACGTAAATATAAAAAATATAAATATACATATATACATACATATACATGCACACATATATATATATAAAATACACATACATACACGCAAATACATATATATACATACATACATACATACATACATACATGTATGTATATATAAATAAATAAATTAGCCGGGCAGGTAGAAATTATACGTTACGGGTTTATTTTAATAAAATAAAATAGGTGAAAATTTCAGTAAGTAATTTAAATAATAGATTAATAAAATTAAGGAAAAATTATGATAATAAATAACACACATAAACAGATACAGACACACGCATACATATGTACAGCATATGCATATACGGTAAATAAATATATATATATATATATATATATGTGTGTGTGTGTGTGTGTGTGTGTGTGTGTGTGTGTGTGTGTGTGTGTGTACAAGGTGATTGGAAAGTAACTCCTTTTTTAATATATACAATTTATTTCGGAAATATAATTTACAAAATTAATGAATATGAGAAAATGTATAATCATGGACTTTTATTTTAAATTCAATAAAGGCAGCTTTATTTCCTCACCAGCTGTTTCACGTGTCGCATTAACAGATTTCACAAAAAAAATTGCGGAATTAAAGTCATGACCTCATGTATTCGCCCATCAAGTTCTAAATTTCTTGGTTTGGATGAGGAGACTTGCTCTTTCAGCCACCTCCTGATAAAAAAATGTCACAGGGTGCAAAGTCAGAACTTTGGTCGACCATTCGTACGAAACATAATGACTCATCTACTTTCAATAGAATTGGGTATTCAACCAGTCAGGAATAACAATAACAATCTGTAGATGTATTTCACTATGTTTAAAGAGAAAATTTGGTCATTTATTTGTTCTTGAAACAATACTGAATATTTGATTTCAATGCAATATGGAGCTTTCTCAAACTTTGTCGTTCGCGAATGGCTAAAACCCCATTTTTATAGAAAACAAATAGGTTTTTGTGGTTCGCATAACTTTAAATAAAATTTCAGGCATTATAGTTCCTTCTCATATTCATTAATTGTATAAATTATATTAAAAAATAATTGTATGTATTTTAAAATTAGAAGTTACCTTTGATCACCCTACATATACAAATACATATATACACACACACATGCACATATATATACATCTGGCATCAATTGAAATGTATGGCTCTCGTCTAGGAGAAGCCCCATTTTTTGACAAGCTTGACCTTTACTCCTGATCTGAAATGGAACACGTACATCAAGTCTGTTGCCAAGGTCGTTGGAAAGATGGTGGGATCCTTCTACCGCTCCAGAAGATATCTCACTACTGATGCAATTCTCTATCTATGTAAAACCCAAGTACGTCCAAGGATGGAATACTGCTGCCATATCTGGGCAGCAGCTGCTAAAAACAGCCTATCCTGCCCTGACAGAGTACAAAATAGACTTCGTGGCTTAGTGGGGGATGCCCTTTTCTCTCCCTTGTAACTTCTCTCCAACAGAAGAGACGTTGTGAGCCTATTTTTGTTTTATCGTTATTTCCATGGCAGGTGCTCGTCTGAGCTCCAATCTCTGGCCCCCCTTGCTAATCTTTTACGAAAAACACTCGTCTAGCTGAAACCACTGTCAAAAATTTTCCCCACTCATTATCTGTGCCTAAATCAAAGCGTAGATTCCATGAACAGGGCTTCTTTCTTAGAACTACACGCCTTTGGAACTCTGCTCCGTCTGCCTGCTTCCCACCTGACTACAATATGGATGTCTTCAAGTCCAACGTAAACAAATTCCTGATAAACCGCCCCCTTAAGTAGACACTTTATTAAATCTCCACACTAACGTACTGTACATGCAATAACCCTTATCCCTGAGTGGCTTCCGGGCCTTGATAAGTGGTGACCTCCTTGTAAAAAAATGTATATAAACACATATATACACATATATTTACGCATATATATACTCATATATATGCATACATACATATATACACATATATATTTACATATATACACATATATACATACATATACATATATATATACACATACACACATATATCTATGTATATAATTGCTATTGTTTTATTTCTTCTTTTTATTTGAAACAATATGTTAAAAAATATTTCAAATTATTCACAATCAAACTAATAAGCAAATTTTGGTTTTTGGAATCCATGATAAACTGCGATGTGGATATCATAACGCAGGAAAAACGTTGAACTTTTTTTTTTAGAATTTATCCTTGTTTTTCTTTTTTATTAATATTGAAAAAAAAGTTTAAGTATAAATCGTGTTTCTTATGTTTATCTTTTTCAATATATATTTTGAAGTTTTTCAACTTATTTTCAAAAAGCTCTCATTCATTATCGTCAGTCTGACCGTTCGATAGATCTTGTTTGCTTTGTCTATTTTGCGTGACCTCATTTTTCAGTTAACATACTTTGTCCCTCGGTGGTGCCGATAAGATACTCACAAGAGATGTGCATAGTAGTCCATAATTTGCCGTGTAATGCTTGGATCCAAAGCATTTCATTGATATTGGCGGGAAGACGGAGAAAGTTCCGGAGATTGAGAAAAATAGAAGACAGACGAAAATGGAGAAGACAACTTTTCCGCCCAGTTCGCTGATGTTAAACAAACTGAAGAGGCAGCTGATGCTCGCTGTCATAAACATCTCTGAAATCTGAATACAGAAACATGTCACAAAAATAAATAATTGAATCAAGTAAAATTTTTACGCCATCACGAATTTGAGATAAGCAAAAATATGTTATAATAACAAAAGTTTAAAACGTACGAAATTACGTAAGCAGGAAGATGTTTTGTGATATCTAAGGAGAGTGTTTTACAGATTGGGAGTTGAGTTCGGATCTAGAGGGTCGCTTGGCTACATGCCACTTGCCTTCGTAGGCAGTAAGACAGGCGGTCTTTCTAATGATGTAATCAATGACAGTGTGTAAACTGGCTCTTTCAGGAAAACAATGGGTCAGATCGACTCTGAATAAATACAGCCGAGGAAAGAAAGCTATTTACTAGAAATTTCTCTCAGAATTACTATTCATATGGAAGCATTTTTCGCAGATTTCCGGGCTTGTCCAAACCTCCAAAAAACAAAGGAACGGCAACAGAAGTTACGCAGACTATTTGCTATGAATCTCTTTATTGAACTGCATACTTTAATATGTTAAACATCTATATAGACACGCACTCTTGCAATGATAATGAAATATGTATTTTATACATATAATAAAAAACACTACTAGAAGCCATTACGCTGCGCGCATCACATACATACCTGAATTAGATTGCATATACATTTGTACACAGCATGATTGTATTTCACTTATATATTCAAAGAGATGGAGAGACGTTTCGAATGTATACACGTTTTCAGAATGCAATATAAAATCCGCTATTAGTTTCCATAATGCACATTTCATTTGTATTCTAGTATATTGTTGTTCAAATATCTGAATATTTTATATAATATTTTTTCTAAGTTTTTATCGATCTTTCTCTCGTAACGTGTATTTTTGAATTTCCTTCTACTTAGTTCACTGCCCCTATTATAGCAAAGGTGCATACAAAATTCCAGTTTGACAGACACCTTTCGTTATGCAGAAACAAACGTTTATTACTATGTCAATACAGTCTCATTTCGTGCATATACTCTTCAGAAGAAAATCAAAGATTATATGCTTAGGTAGAAAAAATGAATGGCAATATTATGCTGCAAGAATGAATGAGTTCATAGAAGACTCAAAATCTTGTGTTTGTACCGGGAGCTATCCTTGTTCATATTATTAAATCTTCTATGAACTTTTTTCTTCTTTCAGAATATTATCATGCATTTTTCTATCTAAGCAAATGATGTCTTATTTTTATGAAAGATATATGCACGAAACACAAAACAAAATAATAATTGTTTGTTTTTGCAGAACGAAACATGTCTTTTTTTTTAAATTTTTTTTATTTATTATATTTTCACCTCCAGACATTGCCACTTTGGTGAAGGGGGATACTATCAGGGGCAACAACTACTGGAGTACTATGTAGGGATTTGGGCAGCAAGATGTCGGTTCACGTTGCACTTGAACTTCTGCACGTCAGTACAGTTGGGAATGGAATTCCAAAGTCTAGCAGTTCTGGGGAAAAAACTACTGGATTAGAAAGATCTTTTACATCTAGGGATCTCTACAGTGTGGGGGTGGGATTTAGCAGTCTGTCGGGTTTATCGAGAGTGTTCACGTCGTGGGGGCACAAGTGATTGCAGTTCGTCAGAGCATTCACCATTAAAATACTTGTAGAACAGGCAGCGGGATGCAACGTTATACCACAATCAGCCGGTCACTGGGGTGTGACCGACAGACGTGTTATAGTAAATGTCTTAAAGCGGTCCCATGAAGACATGAAGATGGGCCAGTCATTAGGGTCTGAGTAACAAGAAGAAAATCATACCTGAGATGTTGGATCTGGGTGTGGCTCCTTTCTTTTCTCAAGATGATCTCTTCACCCTGATGGCATTCTGGTGGGAATCTTCATCTCTTTGTCCTCAGGGCCGCCTTTCGACTTCAGACATTTATGAAGGTCTTCATGGCAGACACAAGAAAAATGACACGCGACACAATTGTAATATACAAAGGTATAACTAACTATTTTATTTTACATTAGAGATACAATATATATTACAAAAAAAACAATTTGCAATTAATTTTTACAATAGGCTTTTCAAAGCTAACTAACCTACCCTAACTAGTGTTGAGGGAGGGGGTGGCCCCCCTCATTTACGGAGAGACAGTCTATGCGTCCTCACATCATGGTGGTCGTGCAGGAAAGAGACAGAAAGATAGTAAGGGGATTATGGGAAGGGGTTTCTCTGTATCTCTACGCTCATGGACAATTTACCACCCGTCCATGCTGCAGAGTGTGTTAGAAACAGTGGCACAAGGAAATAGTGCCACATCCCTCCCTATGCTATCCGAAATTTATGAGCATTCATAAATTTCAGAAGTCCCTAATTTTCCGTGAATGGTGCGTCAACCGGCCGTCAGCAATCAATGTCTCCATGCTCTACGTTCCATCAGGAACTCAGTGAAGCAAGTTATCTTTTCCACCAGGCTCATGGTAGGCTGGTATACTGCTTCAAATACCAGAGAGGGTAATCATCCTCGCCCTCCATCGAGGCAATGGCATCACGATTTCAGTTACTGGATTTACACTTTGTTAAGCAACCAGTATAATATTTTTTTAACAAAGCCGGATTTTACGTGAGTTCATCACGCCGACCTATACGTAGTTGACTAAGCCGGATTCTACGTGAGTTTATCACGCCGACCTATACGTATTTCACTAAGCCGGATTGTACGTGAGTTTATCATGCCGACCTATACGTATTTCACTAAGCCGGATTCTACGTGAGTTTATCACGCCGACCTATACGTATTTCACTAAGCCGGATTCTACGTGAGTCTATCACGCCGACCTATACGTATTTCACTAAGCCGGATTGTACGTGAGTTTATCACGCCGACCTATACGTATTTGACTAAGCCGGATTCTACGTGAGTTTATCACGCCGACCTATACGTATTTGACTAAGCCGGATTCTACGTGAGTTTATCACGCCGACCTATACGTATTTGACTAAGCCGGATTCTACGTGAGTTTATCACGCCGACTTATACGTATTTGACTAAGCCGGATTCTACGTGAGTTTATCACGCCGACCTATACGTATTTGACTAAGCCGGATTCTACGTGAGTTTATCACGCCGACCTATACATATTTCACTAAGCCGGATTCTACGTGAGTTTATCACGCCGACCTATACGTATTTCACTAAGCCGGATTCTACGTGAGTTTATCACGCCGACCTATACGTATTTGACTAAGCCGGATTCTACGTGAGTTTATCACGCCGACCTATACGTATTTGACTAAGCCGGATTCTACGTGAGTTTATCACGCCGACCTATACGTTTTTTAATTTAGTCTGCATAACATTATTTTCGTAACTGGATTTACGCTCCCTTCAGCAACCAGTATAATGTATTTTAACCAAGTCGGAGTTACGTGACCTCATCACGCCGACCTATATGTATTCCAAGTTATTACTTCAGTTACTGGACTTACGCTCTCTTCAGCAACCAGTATAATGTATTTTAGATAAGTCGGGGTTACGTGACCTCATCACGCCGACCTATATGGATTTAGTAAAACCTTGGTCTTCAGAGGTTCTAATCCAATTAATTCTGTTAGAGCAAGGAGTCTGCCGCCGAGCGACCAATAAAAACTATCCACCACGGAATATTTATTAATTATATAAAGAATTAACTAAGAAGGGCACTCAGCCTTCATGAGTTAGAATACTCAATTAGGGGGAAAAAATTTCCAAAAATAAACAATTCAGAAACCTGGTATACATTAAATCAATGAAATAGGGTGTTAACAATTTTTTTTCTTAAAAAGAAAACATTTTTAAAAAATCATTTCAGAGCACCTCGGTCACAATTAGAATTTGTTTACACAATGCAAACGCATTTCAGTTATTACATTCATAATTAACTTTTTCCCAAATTTCAGGGTACATTTAAAAAGTATATGTATTTTTTCAAAACTTGATTTACAAAAGATCATTAAAATTTAATTCCAAAATTTAAAAATTATTTTAAGTATTTTGGTTCATCGTTAAAATCAATTTATGTTAGTTAACTTCTTTCCAAAGTAATTCATTTATTATTATAAAAACCAATCTTCTCAAAAGGTCATAAACTTCGAATAGACCCATTTTTCATAATACAATTCAAAAATTATTCCAAACATTTGGTTCATTATTAAAATTAATCTTCCGAAAAGATCATAGACAATTCATTTTGAATCAATTCACCCTTCACAATGAGATTCAGAAACATCCCAAATTTTTCATTTCGTAATTATTATTTTTAAAATTCAGTGTACATTTAAAGTTATTTAATTGATTCTTAAAAAACATTTCTTCTTATAGGTCATTATCAAGGTCATTTCGAATTCAGAAACATTTCACGTTAATTAACTTTATTTTCCAAAGTAATTATTTTATCATTTAAAAGCAATTCTTTTCCTAAACTCACTCACAAGGATTATTTCGAATTAATAAACTCCCGCCACACCTGGGAGTCACATTAGTTAACGACCAGTTCTGTATAGTTAACAGCTCGAAAAAATTAAAGTTTCAATTAAAGAGAGATCTTTCTAGACTGAGGAAATCTTTTTTTTTCTTAATAATTAATTCAATTTTATGTATATACTCCTCAGTCAATATTTCAGGGACCCCTATCATACGGTCCAATTTCAAATAAACCTTCAATTAAAGAATTTGCTCGAATAATTCTTCCTTAAAATCATCTAGAATTCAGGAAAATTTCTTTCGTTAGTCAAATAATATTTCCTTATAAATTATTAAAAATTCAGAGAATATTCGAAATGTAATAGCGTAATTTTTCTTGAAAAAAAACTATGAACATTTCAGAGAACTCTTAACAAATTAACGTAATCATGTAACAGTTGGCTTTTCCAAACACTCGAAGATTTCAAAAAAGTACTTTAAGTGCTGTTTGAATAATTGTCTCAGTTTTTATTTTTAATAAAAACCAATTGAAGACATCATTTAATGTAATTTAACGAAGCATAAATATTTTCTTCTTTAGACTTGGTAGAAAATTAAAAAAAAACTCAAGTTAATTCGTTATTATATGCCCTCCTGCAATCAGCCATGGGGGTTTAGCTATACACTCATTAAAACGCAAGAGTAGAGAGAGAGAATGTTGGGGAAAGAAGGGGATAGAGACAGAGCGATGCCATTACACACCCTACCACCCTCATAACACTATTACGTAATCTCACAAAAAAAACTCTTCGATTTTAAAAGTCACTCTCTCGTCCCCAAAAAAGCTTGCAGAGGGTGAAAGAATGGTAGACAACACGAGAGGTGGAGAAAGAGAGGAAGAGAAACAGAGGCAGGTCGGATTGTTCCACCACCCATCCCTCAACACCCTCACAAACACCATGACGAGGTCATCTTCGCTTCCTTCCTATGTGCGGCCATTGTTTCAAACAAATGAGTGACAGGTAGACATTAAACATTTCTACGAGTTTAAAACAAATAACTAAATAGAAAAACAATCTTATTTTGAACAATTTTTTAAAAGGCATTCTCACACAAAAAAAAAACGTTCACATTATGTAATCCAAATTTTTAGCAATCCATTTTTTCTTTCCTTTTTTTTAAACAGACAAATCAAAATTAATAAAAAAAAAACATAATCAAATCAAAAAACCACATATGTTTCGGCATTAACTGCTAATCTAACCCGAAAAAAAAAACACATCAACTGTTCATGGAATAAAATGTAATGTAAAAGTTCTATTTTTTTCAAATCTGAATCTAACACTTGCAAAGTCAAAAGCAATTTTTTAAAAAGTCCTATATCTTTATAAACCTGAAATAAAGATCAGATAAAAAATGTTAGGTATCCTTTATTTTCTTTCCTTTTTTTTTTTTTTAAATTTATTTTTCGAGCTTCGTGTTTGAAGGATTTTTTTCTTTTTTTTTCTTTCATGTAATAACAAGATGCATAGATATACACACATATCGATATATATCCGGAGAGAGACAGAAAGAGAGAAAGCGTGAGAGAGAAAGAGATATTGCATATTTTAGAGACAATTTCTTTTTGTCTCTGTTTTTTTTTTTTTTGTGTAGGACACATTTCTTACTTTTTTTTCGAAGGGTTACTTTCAATACTCTTTTTTTTTTTAAATCGATCTTTTGTAAACTGTTTTTTTTTTTTTTTGTAGGTGCAAGACAATTTTTTGTTCAGGTTCTGAATTTTCTTTTTGAGTGCGTTTTTTTTTTTTTTGTGCGCGTGTGTACTGGTCTGCCATTTTTTTAAAATTTTGCCAGAAATAATAGTTTTTTCCGTTTTTAAAGACCGTGGACCATTTTTTTTTATTCGATTCGTCTAGTGGTCATTATTTTTGGTTGTGCCGTGGGTTTAAGAGTCGAAATTATTTCCATGCTGGGAAACAATATGTCTTGGTCATAGTGCATCATTTATACTGCGACACAGATGCGTTGAGATCCGTCTGGTAATTAACCAGGGTCAATCCTGCGTCTTAAGGCAACATTTATACCACAATCAGCCGGTCACTGGGGTGTGACCGACAGACGTGTTATAGTAAATGTCTTAAAGCGGTCCCATGAAGACATGAAGATGGGCCAGTCATTAGGGTCTGAGTAACAAGAAGAAAATCATACCTGAGATGTTGGATCTGGGTGTGGCTCCTTTCTTTTCTCAAGATGATCTCTTCACCCTGATGGCATTCTGGTGGGAATCTTCATCTCTTTGTCCTCAGGGCCGCCTTTCGACTTCAGACATTTATGAAGGTCTTCATGGCAGACACAAGAAAAATGACACGCGACACAATTGTAATATACAAAGGTATAACTAACTATTTTATTTTACATTAGAGATACAATATATATTACAAAAAAAACAATTTGCAATTAATTTTTACAATAGGCTTTTCAAAGCTAACTAACCTACCCTAACTAGTGTTGAGGGAGGGGGTGGCCCCCCTCATTTACGGAGAGACAGTCTATGCGTCCTCACATCATGGTGGTCGTGCAGGAAAGAGACAGAAAGATAGTAAGGGGATTATGGGAAGGGGTTTCTCTGTATCTCTACGCTCATGGACAATTTACCACCCGTCCATGCTGCAGAGTGTGTTAGAAACAGTGGCACAAGGAAATAGATGGGACAGAGGCTGAAGCTTAGATGCCAGTTCAGGGCCTATCAGATTTGCGACTCTCTTTTGAACCTTGTCAAGGAGCGAGAGAATAGTAGCAGATGCACCAGCCCAAATATGACAGCAATACTCCATACATGGGCGAATGGTGGCCTTATAGAGATACTAGATATTTCGAGTGTTAGTAGTTTTCTAGCATGGTAGAGAGAGCCCACCTTCCTTGCAGCGGCTCTGGCGATGCCTTTAATGTAATTGTTCATACTCATGTTTTCTGTGAACGTTAGGCCAAGGAGTTTGAAAGATGTACTCTCAGATAAAGAGTCGTTGGCCATTACTATAGGTAGTAGAGAAGGTTTCTTTTAATTATTGAATGAAACTAGTTTAGTCTTGGCAGCATTTAACGTGATCATCCATTTTTGTCCCCATTCCACTACAGATTGGAGGTAATCATCTAGGGTTTTCTGCCATTTCTTTAGAAATGTGTTCATTCGTCTTCCTGTCGAGCCTGCCATAGAGTGTAGTGTCATCAGCATATATACCCATCTCAGAGACAATGTTGTCGGGGAGGTCATTTATGAATATAAGGAACAATAGAGGTCCAAGGATAGACATATATCAGATTGTTTCGATGTACGACCATCGAGGACAATCTGGATTTTCTCTTATCTAAAAAGGATTTAATTATGTTAAGTATTCTACCAGTGATACCGTATGATCTAATTTTCCTGAGGAGACCCTCATGCCATACCATGTCAAAAGCCTTAGATATATCTAGAGCTACCCCTCTGCTCTTCCCCGCTTTGTCCAGTGAATGGTATATACGTTCAGAGATTACAGTGTCTGCTGTGGAACGGGCTTGTCTTAATCCATATTGTTGGTCAGTCAGAAGTTTTAAAAAAAACTAAAATTTCTTGTCTTTTTCTCTCTTATTTTCCCTCTCTGTCCTGCTCCAACCAAGTCTACCGACCTGCTCCACAAACCCCAAAACCTCAATCATGACAAATCTCCAAAAAAGAAACACGAATAAACCTAGAACCCCATCCACCAACGTAGACCTCTACTACCAGGTCTCCTTCTCCAACATCAGAGGTCTACGTTCCAACCTTCCAGAGATTGAAACGCAATTACAGGAGACGAAACTGAACATATTATTTCTAAGTGAAACTGGCATAGGGCCAATCATAATTAAATGGTACTCCAACTTAACATCTAAATCTGACCCCCAAAATCGCCATGGACATGGAATATGTGCTGACATCAAAGATGGCTTTCCATATGGTAGGGATATCTCCAGAGAACACCCTAATTTACCTTATATGTGCTTTCAGGTTGAACTAGCTTATACCACTGCATTTATATTTGCCCTCTATCGCCCCCACAACAGTGGGGTTACTATCTTTAAGATCATATCTGAGAAAATTGACCACATCCTGTCTGCTCATCCTTCGGCTAACATTCACATTTGCGGAGACCTCAATGTCCATAATGTGGAATGTCTGACCCACTCAAATAAAACCGATGACGAGGGGAAGTTTTGTCATGATTTTGCCAGTTCCTATGACCTCACTCAGATTGTTCACGAACCCACCCGTGTGCCCGATACACCTGCTCAATATGTAAGCCTTCTAGACCTTTTCCTTACAAATTCCCCTGAGCTGTGTTCATGTTCCGTTCTACCTCCTCTGGGATCCTCTGACCACTCTGTTGTAGCAGTTAAGATAAAAATGAAATGTAATAAGTCTTCAGACGGACCTCTGCACCGTACTGTATATCGATACTCTATGGCTGACTGGGATAGCTTCCGTACATTCATATCTGACCTACCTCTGCATTTCATGTTAAAAAAGATTTGTCCTCTATAGTATCAGACCTGATCGAATGGTTAATTCTAGGCATAGACCGATTAATACCATCCAAAAAATTCCAACAAAAATCTAGCAGCCAGGTATGGTTCTCCCCTGAATGTGCTGCTTCCATCGTGCACAGAAATCACTTTTTCCATAGCTACCAACGTAATAGATGTACTGAGACTAAAGCTGCTTTCAAGACTGCCAGCAACCACTGTAAAAGAGTAATAAAAAATGCAAGAGAGCTATATGCCCAGTCTGTTAAATCCAAAGTAGCTGAGCAGGGCTTGGTTCCTACCAGTTCTGGCAAATAGCAAACAGGATCTTGAACAGAAGCGTGCGTTCTATCCCAACTAACATCAATGGACCTGAGGTCATCTTGTCAGCATCAGACAAGGTCAGACTATTTGCCAAGAACTTTGCAGCTAATTCTACCCCATGCGACAGTGACCATCAACTCCCTGTATTTGCTCCTATAACAGACAACACGCTATGCAATATACAAATATCTGTGCATGAGGTCGCCAAGCTAAACAAGAACCTTGATTCCAGTAAAGCAACTGACCCTGATGACATTCCAGTTATAGTGCTGAAAAAGCTCCAACCAGAAGTTGCCCCCATACTTACAAAACTATTTAAGCGTTGCCTTAAGAAGAAGTGCTTTCCAATACGCTGGAAAACCTCATCAGTATGCCCTGTATTTAAGAATTCAGGTGAACATTTCTTCCTCTCAGTACAGACCAATAAGTCTCCTGTGTGTCATGAGTAAGTTGATGGAATCCATATTAAAGAAGTAGTCAACCACCTCAACAGAAACAACCTTCTTAGTGGCATGCAATATGGTTTCTGCTCGGCAAGATCTACAGCATATTTGCTAACGGTTATATCACATAGGATTAGTGAATCTTTTGACAAAGGTTTCCTTTCTAGGGCAATTGCTCTTGACATATCAAAGGTCTTCGACAAGGTATGGTATAAGGGCCTACTTCACAAGATTTCCAGCTACGGTATAACTGGAAATGTTTTCTCAATCATTAAATCATTTCTCTCCGATAGGTTCATAAGAGTAGTGGTTGATGGGCAGAAATCAGAGGTCCAGAGTATGAATGTTGGAGTCCCTCAGGGGTCCATTCTGGGCCCAACTCTCTTTCTGATCTACATCAATGATCTCCCAAAACACAAGCTTAAATCATTCGTTGACATCTATGCGGATGACACGACCATCTATGGCAACATAGCAAAGGCCATAAATGACAAAGTTCTCTCTAATTCTCTCTCCTCTGATCTTGAGCACATGGTACAGTGGGGGAAGAGGTGGCTGGTCACTTTTAATGCATCCAAAACCAAGCGTCTATCTTTACATCATCCACGGTCTGATCCCCATCTGGCAGCAATCGAAATGGATGGCTCTCGTCTTGGAGAGGCTCCATGTTTTGACAAGCTTCTGGGCTTGACCTTTACTCCTGATCGGAAATAGAACACGTACATCAAGTCTGTTGCCAGGGACGCTGGGAAAATGGTAGGATCCTTCTACCGCTCCAGAAGATTTCTCACTACTGATGCAATGCTCTATCTGTATAAAAGCCAAGTACGTCCAAGGATGGAGTACTGCTGCCACATCTGTGCAGGAGCTGCTAAAAACAGCCCATCCTGCGTTGACAGAGTACAAAATAGACTTCGTGGTTTAGTGGGGGATGCACTTTTCTCTTCTCTGCAACCTCTCTCCACAGAAGAGCCGTTGCGAGCCTGTCTTTGTTTTATCGTTATTTCCATGGCAGGTGCACATCTGAGCTTCAATCCCTCGTCCCCCCCTCGCCAATCTTTCACAAGAAACACCCGTCTGGTTAAAACTACTGTCAATAATTTTCCACACTCTATCTGTGCCTAAATCCAAACGTAGATTCCATGAGCAAAGCTTCTTTCTCAGAACTGCACGCCAGTGGAACTCTCTGCCACTTGCCTGTTTCCCACCTGACTACAACTTGGACGTCTTCAAGTTCAACATAAACAAACTGTTGATAAATCGCCCTCCATAAGTAAGACACTCTATCAAACCCCCCAATACTAATGATTACTACAACACTATCTCATTGATTATTGTACATGCAATAACCCTTATCCCTGAATGGCCTTCGGGCCTTGATAAGTGGTGACGCCCATTTAAAAAAAAAATCTGTAAGGTGATGGACTAGAGCATTCTTAATTAAGGTTTCAAATGTTTTGGCAAAAAGTGGGAGGAGGCTAATGGGGTTATAATTTAATGGGTCAGTTTTTTCACCAGAATTCTTGAATACTGGTACCACAGAAGCAGTTTTCCAACAGCACAGAAAGCAAGATTCATTAAGGCATTTGTTGTAGAGTTTGGAGAGAACTGGAGCTACTTCGGCTGAGCAGTTTTTTAATAGCACAGCTGGGATGAGATCGGGTCCACATGCTTTTGAAGTGTCAAGGTTTTTTATGATAGCATGCACCTGAGCAGGGGTGATTTTCAGATCGTCTAGTGTGGCGTCTGTCCGCATAGGAAATTCAGGTATGGGGTGGTTGGAGGGTCCAGTATGGAGTTAGAGACAAACCGACCGGCAAGCATGTTAGCTTTCTCGGTTGCTGAGCAAACAATCTCGTGATTTTTGGTTAGTGGGGGAATTGTTGATTGCCCATTATTTACTACACTGTTGTAGATTTTCCAGAAGTCACGAGTTCCTAGTTTATGTGCTTAGATACGTTTTTTAGTGGTTTCCGTGAATTCTCTTTTAGCTGTCGCTATTTCTTTCTTAACATTACTTCTAGCTTCTATGTACTTCTGTCTGTTTGAACTGGACTTATGTCGGTTTAATCTGCGGTATGCATGCTGACTTTGAGCAATGGCAGTAGCGCATGTTGAAGTAAACCATTGGAGAGAGCAGGAGTTGCTGTAAATTTTCCGCATGGGAGCATGCGCTTCGATACCAGTTTTGAACCAATCAGTAGTCTCGTTTGCGCACTCTTTAGCAGGAAGAGAAATAATATTTCCTCATGGGGCATCTATGATAAGATCTCTGATGGCTTCCCAATCAGCCTTTTTATAATATCTCGTTGGTTTGAGCACTGGCTCTTCAGTTTTGGCTCTAGAGTTTAGGGCGATTGCAACCATTATCACTGCCTCATCAGCGTTCTCAAGTGGACTGTCGGCATTCGTTATACAATCATCGGGAACTGTGCTCAAGAACAGATCTGAAAGTGATGCATGTTGTTCTTCCTAGTCAAGGAAACGGGTTGGAAACGTAACAGTTTGTGATAGGGAATGAGATCTCTAAAAATGTATCGAAATTTAACCATACTGGGAGAGTTGTTTTGCATGAAAGTAAATATTGGGATCTAGGAATGTAACTACACTATTATTCTTTTATATATGCTTTTTTGTTGTATTTAACATACATTTAGCGTCTAAAAAAGATGGCTATACATAAAGAATGAAACATAATTAAAAATAACATTTTACCAAAAACACTTATATATATATATATATATATATATATATATATATATATATATATATATATATATATATATATAAGCGGTCTTAATTTTATTTTAATTCTAATTTATTAACAATTTGAAATTATTTTGTAGTGGAATTTGAAACTCATATTCTATAATTATGAAAAGATATTAAATATATCAACTTATATGTTTATTAATAAACAGATCCATCGGGTCTACATATATATAAAAAGAAATTTACCGGACCAATTATATAAACATTTTCTAATATTTTCTCATCTGAAGAGATGGTAGACATCAAAATCCTATAGGATAAGGAGTTATAATATTTCAATCGTATTCCTTGTCTTACATAGAATAATAAAAATCTTTTGATTTGAAATTCAAACATTTCACGTCATGAATTTTTAAATCAATTGAATGACTAAAATGTATATATATATATATATATATATATATATATATATATATATATATATATATATATATATATATACACACACATATATACATACACACAGTGCCGACAAAAAAGATTCAGGAAGGAAATTTTTTCTAAAACTGCAAATGTAAGCTAAATTTAATGTAACTGTTTAAACAACATATACCTTATTTTTGCCTTTTATTCCTCTATACTTTTACCTATTCATATTTGACTTTTAATTGAAATATTCTAGTGTTGGCGTCAATTTTTAAAAAATGCAAATTGAGGAGACAAAAAGAAAGTCCGCAACGACAAAATCGCTTAAAACCAGCTTAAATTATCGCTCCTAAATCAGTTTAAAATACCCACCAACAGGCAACAAAGCATCTCTAATCGTAAATGTTGTTGTCCCAGCTTATACAACATAACATTTAGTCCACATATCATGACTTTCTCTTAGTGATCGTCTGGAGCTCATTAATCATCCCTTTCTGGTTTATTGCAGATTGAAATGTAATCAGAAAACGGTAGAAAAGACTGTGCAAAAGCACCAAAACACCGGCAGTGTTCGTGATGCTCCTAAATCTGGTCGGATTAGGGTTACTTCTAACAGGGAAGGCAATGCTATCCAGATCTACAGCCAAAGAAACAGATTTGAAACAGCTCGCAAATCCAACAATAGTACAATCTTGTTAAAAAGTGCTTTCTTTCAACTGTCAAGACATATTAAAGGAATTTAATTTGCGAGGATATGTTGCCAGACGTAAGCCAATGATTTCTCTAAAGAACAGAAAGCGCCGTTTGGACTTTATCAGATGCAATGGAGATCATGACTCTTCATATTAGTCAAAAGTGCTTTTTAGTGACAAAGGCAAGTTCAATAGGCTAGGCAGTTATGGTAGATAGAATTTCCGTCGGAGGAAAGACGAAGAATTTAATTGTAGGTGCTCAGTTTCAACGCTACAAGATGGTGGAAGTTCAGTTTTCGTGTGGGGCATTATTTGTACCAATGGTTCAGGGGCTATAGTTCACTTGCAAGGTCGAATTAATTCGACCAAGTACATTAATATGTTGACATTTTCTACCCTTCTTTGATCGGAATTTGGATAATGATCCCATCTTCATGCAGGATAATGGTCTGATCACACAGCTGGCAATGTCAAGAGGTTCCTGGAAGCGCATGATCTTCCGTGTTTGGATTGGCCTGCACAATCTTTAGACCTCAATCCTACCGAAAACGTATGGCATTACATCAAGCAGAAGCTACACAATTATGAAATATAAAATTTGGAAGAACTTTGAACAAAGATTTACAGAAAAGTGGGATGCTCTTTCCCCGGAGTATTGCTGCAGTCTAATTCAAGGAATTCCCAAAAGATTGCAGGCTGTCAAATTGCAGAAGGGCTATGCTACTATATATTTACTAGTCCATTACGTTCCTGTTGTATTTGTATTGCATTAAAGTCCTAAAGTTATATTTAAATAACAATCTTTCATTGTTCGGATTTTTTTTTTCCTGCTCAATTTGAAGTTATTTTTTTAAATTGACGTAAACACTAGAATATTTCAATTAAAAGTCAAATATGAATAGGTAAAATTATAGAAGAATAAAAGGCGAATCAAATGAGATATAGTTGTTTTAAACAGTTACATTAAATTTAGCTTAAATTTGCAGTCTTTGAAAAAAATTGAGAAAAAATATATATCACGACAATATCTAAGCTCATCCTCTGTTGTACAATTTCTGTATTCTGTATATAAGGGACGTTATGCAGTTTACACTTTTTAACCTTCCCTAATCCTTTCTATTTTATAATAATTTCTAACGTAAATTTTCATGAGCTGTATCGTGATTTTTTCCCTATTTTCGAAACATATTCCCTTCAGAACAATAAATTCTGGATTTTGACTTACTGATGTCTCGACATAGGAGCGTTTATCTTTTCGATTTCTATCCTAAATTAAGAAAACTTTTTAGTTAGAGATTTTTCTTTTTATGCGCATGTTAAAATCGGACACGTTTGTCTGAGTTTGTAATTATGTGTCCTCTTTTGCCGGTGTCAATGTTGTTACATTTCAATTATTCTGTTTGTCAAGCTTAAGATTTAAATATACTGTCAGATGTATCTCCGTTGGTCACTCTGTTGTGCTATACTTATGAGTAATTGCGCAAAACAAATAAAGTGTTCAGGATTACATTGGCTCTTAAAGTTTAACTTTTTTATTGGAGTTAAAGCTATACTATGGCTCTTTTCCTCCTGAATTATCATTTGCTTAAACTGTTTATTTTATATTGGTCGAGGATTTTTATTTCTGTTGCATGTTTGACAACATCATATCTTTGTCAGTTAATCATACCTTTATCAGTTTTAAAATAAATATTTAATTTAGTTTACTTGAAGGATGAATTAATTGAACAAAAAAGAATAAGAAACATAGCTTACTTGAAAAGAGGTGCGATCAGCAAGCAGACCCCATATGACACGACCAAAAACACTGATAATGGAAGCAAAGGCTCCTACCATTGAAAGAAAGTAATCATCATGAATAAAGGTCTGTCCATAAGGCTGGAAACGAAGAAAATAACGAACTGAAGAAACAAGAAACTAAAAATACTATTGTAGAACCATCCGTCCCTCTTGATATGTCTACCTTAATGCGGTTTAGTGATTTTTTATTCGTCTTCATCTTTTCTAATTATTCTGGCTAAGTCGTCTTGGCGACTGCTGAGAGTGCAAGCACTGGTTCACGAGTATAAAAATTTAAACTCACAAAAACACAACATCTGATATAGTGTGTATATATAGTTCTCTCGCTGCAGAAACGTTAACGTCGACATCTTATAAAATTTTAGTGTATTTACTCTGAGACAATCTAAATATTCTGGTTGTCGAAGATATCACTTTTGTTCGGTTGAAGTAAGTACATCCGCAGCCTCTTCAGTCTGATTCGCGCTGCAACTTCTGTAGTAAGAACGCAGTGTGATTTGTAATGGTTATCAAGAGACTTCTTGTCAGCCAGGTGTTAAATAGTAATGGGAGACGCATAACAGAGACGCCACATATAATGGGTTACACGGCGAAGACGACGATGATGAGACAATTGCTTGGAGAGTTATTTTTATGATAGGAAGCTGAGAGAGATGTGAGGAAAGATACATATAATAGACAGTTCTTTTAAACACAGGAAAGACGATACATTATTGATTGGGACGAACAGTTAACACTTTTATAAGGGGTTTCCTATAAAGTTCTTAGACGAAGACAACAACGCATTACCTTGCAGTTGAAATAACGACGAAGACAAAGGCTTGCAACAACATGCAGATATTTATTCCAGCTGGTGATGAGAATGTCCGAAAGGGACTTAGGCTAACTCAACTTTCCTCTCTAAACTGCTATCTCTCCCAATTCTGACTGCTCTAAACTTAACTCAACTTATTAAAAACCCTAACTAAACTGAATATATTGATCTATCTGTTGTTGTGACGTCAGAACGTGCTCAAACAGTGAATTATTTTTCACGTGGATTTTGTCAAACACTTTTTTGGCAACACAAAGACATTCTTTAATTGTCCTATTCTACTTCACTGATGTAACTTTGTTTTTTTTTATAGTTTTTTAACTACAATGACAAATTCTATACATTCCTAAAATCACATCTAAATAGCAATATATATTCTTTTTAACTTTTACTCACTGTGTTCGATTCTAGCTGACTGGCAGGACGTATCGACTGTCACGTGTTCCGGGTTGATGGAACAAAGTGTTAAGTTGGATTGAAGACTTCAAGGACAGAAGATGATCTTAAATGGGTCTCCTCTCGAGGGGGGATGTCTCAGACGTGACACGTAGAAGAACCACCAAGCCAAGATCGGCGATTACTCCTCTCTTGGACGTAATGTGAGGGAGTGAAATAAAATATGTATGAAACCAATCATCATCTTTGGTCGTTGAAAACGTCTTGTTATAAAAGATTTTCAGCTCTCATCCAAAAGAACGGGTTCAAAATTCCGCAGGACATAGACGGCCGCCAGCAGAAAACAGGTATGTCGTCAAATGCATATGTTATATGTGAATACATGTCTTCAACACACGTCTTCATCAACACACCTTAACGAGGCTACTCCGGGCCATAAAATAGAGTGTTATATATATATATATATATATATATATATATATATATATATATATATATATATATATGTGTGTGTGTGTGTGTGTGGTTATGTATAGATAGATAGATAGATAGATAGATAGATAGATAGATAGATAGATAAGAATCCAAATAGTGTAGAACAAACAGACATTTTAGTGAAACGTTTATACATTCAAACACCCCGGTTCAACAAGTATGTAAACATCACAAATGCAAATAGGTCTCAAAGACACTATATACACATGTACGTTTAAATAGTAAAATATATACCCTTTTGGGGTTATACACACATTCCCCTATTTTGATAACCCGCTATACAACAAACACGATATGAGCGAGTTCGAAAATAGATATAGTGAAAAGGTCAGATTCACCTAGATAACACCGGACATCTTTAAATATTCAATATTACTACAATACTTAACGTCAGCATCATACAAAGAAATAAGAACCCGGTTACTAGCAAAAATGGAGCAGAATCAAAATATTATTCCTCAAAATTTAACAGGAAAATGCCAAAAAGATTTAAAACTTCAGAGTAGACAACAAAATCAAAAAGCATCATATACCAAATATTCACTCGATAAGGAACAAGGTACAAATAACAAAAAATTGTTTTACAATTAATCCGAATTACGGCTGTTAAGAATTAGATAGATATCATTACTGCCCATTTAAAATAAAACTAACATTCTTGTAAATTCAAATTGTATAAAATACCCCATTGCAGCTGTGAAGCAAAAATATAAACACTGCGAAGAGAATACAAATAAAAAGCTAACACATCGTATGGAACACGTTTGAAGAGACAACAACTGAGAAAATTCAAAAGAAAATATCTCAATATTGATCTCAATAATTAAGAACATTAAATTCCATATAAACACAGAGTTGGATATAACCATAAACGTAGACAGTATGTTCCCGCCATGTGTCCCAGAGCTTCAGGACCAGCAAGATTCACTTCTGGACCTATTTCTGACAACAGTTCCTGAGGATTGTGTAACAAATACCTGTTGCCCACTCGGGAATGCTGATCACGCTGTGATAATGATAGACATCACTCTAAACTCTCGCCCCAAAGTTGAAGAGCCATTGCTCAAAACGACAAGGCACTACAATAAGGCTGACTGGGAAGCCATCAGAGATCACATCAGAGATGCTGGATGAGGAAATACATTTTCTCTTTCTGCCGAACAGTGCGCAAATGACACAACTGAATCGTTCAAAGCGGCAATCAAAGCACATTTTCTCACAGGTAAGTTCATATTTTAAGAAACCCGTTGCATCACTTAGTAAATAAAAGTGTTATATGGAGTTGGATAAACGACTATCGAAATGGATTCGATGAACAAAAAACTGAGTTAACGTAAAACTCAGTGTGATGCATTACATTCGGAGTAAAAAAAATATACGCTGTAAGTGACACACATAATTTTGATTTGAGAGCGGTTTTACTTACAGAAAGAAGATGCTGGTAAACTAATATCGATCCAATATGATTTAAGGAATCAACTCCCGATGGCAAAGGATCATTTACAAATAGAGAAGTACGAATTGGGCATAATATTTGCGA
This sequence comes from Euprymna scolopes, assembly GCF_053919585.1. NCBI lineage: Eukaryota > Metazoa > Mollusca > Cephalopoda > Sepiida > Sepiolidae > Euprymna > Euprymna scolopes. Next base: position 151,815,370 of record NC_136492.1, read on the forward strand.
AAACAAACTTTTATAAATACTTGCACTATAGTGAATTAATATAACAAAAGGAATATCGATCATTTTAAGCAATATTCAGTTTAGAAAAGTAAGTACCAACGCACACTACGAATCATTTGTATATATGGGCAACGATGTTGCTAAACTATTCTTTCAAAATGAAACATTTTTCGTCAAAACAGTAATCACTAATGACGGTTTATCCGCATTAATATCAAAAAATTGTAAACCATTATATGGAAGGGCCAATGCGTCTTTAACGTTCGACCTGAACGCAAATTTCATTCTATATAATACAGTAAAAGGACTGCCAGTTACTTTTAGGGAATAAAATTCAAAATATAATCAAATAGTTAGTAGATGAAACAAGAAAGCACTTAAGGTATCTAAAAATTAAAGGGAACAGTATATTCTCATTATGTAATAACATATTGATTGACGGAGATCGAGTAGTCGTACCCGCAGTGTTAAGATAATTTTTTTTAAATTCTCATATTGTACGTCTGGGAATTTAGAAAATGAATGCACTGTTGCGGAGTTTCCTGTACTGATCAGAGGTAGATAAAGATATTTCAAATACGATGAAAACAGGTCAAAGATACATCGGCAAAACTGCAGATTCACGGATGTGCAGACTGTGTCATGAAAGAGAAGAAACATTAGTGCATATTATATTGGAATTACTTAAGCTTTCACTACAACAATATGGAAATGAAACAAAAATGTAGTAGGCAAAAAAAAAAAAAATAATAAATAAATGTTCTGTCAGCAACAGTACAACTTCAAAATAGTCAATATCGCCCACCTCCAGAAGAGAGGGAATTCCTGTCCGTGATAACCGTGGTAAAAGAAGACACACTCCAATCGCCAGAAACACCCACACACACAGTTTGCAGGACACTGCCGACTCGTCTCTAGCCTCCTGCTTTTATAGTGGCCGGGAATTATCCATTTGCATAATCACATGAGACAGAAACGTGATTTTCCGAGAGTTGCATGGGGTAAATGCTAATAAAAAACCCCGGACGCCATCTTGGAATTCTCTTTTTCCCCCCAACTGGTGACACAACAGACATACCCGAGGTAAGCTCTTTTTCCCCTCATTTTAGTTATTGCTGCTTCTGCTACACTCCCCCCTGATCTCATGATCACAAATGGGGCAGGGGGGCAGTCGTCTCTGTCTGGTACTTCTCCGAAGAACTGGAGGCAGCACTTCCTCCCTGCCATCCTCCTCATCGCCATTATTGCCACCAGTCTGCTCCATAGGCGGTGTTTCACAATCAGGGCAGGGGGGCAGTATTCGTTTCTGTCGGGTACTCCTTCGTAGAGGCAAGACGGGTGGTCCTTCCTCCGCTTTTTCAGTATGTACATTATATGGCTCAAAATCCTCTTCGTCGTCCTGCATCATACTCTCTGTCTTTTCAGAAGACATCATACTGTCTGAGTCTCCCTCTTCCTCCGATGTAACAACATAATGGCGAGGGCGCAAATCCTTCACGTGACGAGGCACACCGTCCACCAAAATTGACTGAGGGCTGATCACCTTGGTCACCTCACCCTTGCCGAACCTCGTGGTACATCGATTTTGCGGTCTTTTGACCCATACGCGATGGTAAAAGCTATTCTTGGGACCTGGGGACGCAGTTGCGAGATTGGTCTCCTTTACTCGAACTTCGTATTGATAAATCCTATTGGCAGGCGCAGTGGAGGGAGATGTGTCGTCTCTTGGTGTGATGTTATACCAGTAGACAGCCTCCTGTATGGGACAACACATTCTAGCCGCTATTCGTTTCACTGTACGATGACATCGCTCCGCTATGCCATTCCCGGCTGGAGCGTATGCACAGCGGAATCGCAAGTGAACTCCCCATTTACATGCAAATGCTTGGAACATATTGCTGCAGAAAGCTGTGTCATTGTCTAAAAGGAGTTCATGCGGCGCGCCACGTTCGAGGAACACTGCCTCCAACTGATGAATCACGCTTGCCGATTCCTGCCTTGCCAATTTCCTCCAAATGGAGAAACGCGATGGACCACAGTCTGTTAAAGTTAAAAAATGGAAGGTGCCATAATGCGTGATATCCATTCCAATTCTCTGCCAATTCTCGTTAACTTCCAGCTTTCCCTTTTCCCACCTGACTGGCGCTGGATCAATGGACTGACATTCCTCGCATTTCTGTATGACCGTTCTGACAGTTGCTTTTGTCGTGGTTGGACATCTTCTCCTGACAAAGTAGGTAGTGCGTCGCACCCCCGGATGTCCACTATCTTTGTGAATAGCCATGATTTGACTCTCATCCAGCTCGTCTGTGTGGACCGCGCCTATCACTGGGTCAAGACCGTTTTTCTTTTTCATTGCCTCAAACCACCGCTGTGGCACTCGTGTCAGTCGGTCAGCAATGTTTCGTGCTGATGGAACCAGCGTCACATCCACTGTCAGCCCGTACTCTTTCACGAGCTCCTTAAGAGTGCTTAATCGCCTCCTAATAAGCATCTCGCTTGCTGCTTTGGTGCGTACTCGCGCCTTTCCAGTTAGCGTGTCCGAGACCCAATGGTATACGCAAACAGAATCTGTCTTTATGTGTAGCACCTTGCTCTGCCACTGGAGAGCCAAATTGATGCCTTTCAATACGGCATCCAGTTCAGCCAAGTTGATATGTTGAGAGTCATCTTCAGGTCGCAGCCAACATGCATCTTCCAGCACAGTTTCACACATCTCCAAGGCTGCCCCAATTGCTAGGGAGCTAGCATCGACCCATACATTCAGCTCTTTGCCGTCCACACACCAATTTCCCTGTGCCGGATCATTCTGCTGTGCAGATTTTAAGGTTTCGAACATCATACGATGTAGTACGGCGTCCCTTGCTTCATCATCCCAGTGGCTTGCCATGCACCACCAACACATCGACTCTGGCAGACACACCTTCATCAGTGGATACAGAGACCGTTCCAACACCGCAGCACGCATGGGACATTCCACCAATTGTGTTGACATTTACGTTTGTTTTTCTCCAAGACCGGCACCGGTCTGCATGTAAAATTGTCCTGGAGCATCCTGTATCAATAAGCGCCAAACATCGCGTCCCGTCAACATGGATGCTTATCCGCACCTTCGCCATATTCGGGCCGAAATAGCTTGAAACAAAAATGTAGTAGGCAAAAAAACAAAATAAATAAATAAATGTTCTGTCAGCAACAGTACAACTTCAAAATAGTCAATATCGCCCACTTCCAGAAGAGAGGAAATTCCTGTCCGTGATAACCGTGGTAAAAGAAGACACACTCCAATCGCCAGAAACACCCACACACACAGTTTGCAGGACACTGCCGACTCGTCTCTAGCCTCCTGCTTTTATAGTGGCCGGGAATTATCCATTTGCATAATCACATGAGACAGAAACGTGATTTTCCGAGAGTTGCATGGGTAAATGCTAATAAAAACCCCCGGACGCCATCTTGGAATTCTCTTTTTCCCCCCAACTGGTGACACAACAGACATACCCGAGGTAAGCTCTTTTTCCCTCATTTTAGTTATTGCTGCTTCTGCTACAGGAAACACAATAAAGCCACTAAGGTCCCAAACTAAAATATATGCAAGCTCTATGAAGTAAACCCCTGCTAGAAGTGGTATGAATATAAATGGGAATTGATACAGGAAACGGTAATGTCCAACGTCTTTTTAACATATGCATACAAACTGATAAGGTCCTTGAACCTTCTAAATCGAGCATAATTTTTTAAACGAAAACAAAAGATTCTGTTCAGTCATTGGCATAGCCTGCACTTTCGATACCAGAGCGTAAAAGAAAGAATATGAAAATATTAATAACTATCCAAATCTAAAATGAGAAATTAGTTAGACTATGGAAATATACAGACGGCAAGGATATTCCAATTTTAATTAGGACTCTTAGGGGCCATAAAGAAAAGTCACCATGAATGACATAGTCAGATTGACAAGATATTTTGTATTCTATTTTTCAAAACGCTGTTCTCTTAAGAACAGCAAAATAGTTAAGGTACAGCTTGAATGTATAAAATAAAATGAATTTACCTGATGTTCAAGGAAAAATCCGAGAAAAACCCTCCAAAATTTAAGGCTAATATATTATAATAATAATAATAATAATAATAATAATAATAATAATAATAATAATAATGATAATAGAGAGCACCAGGTCATGATGGAATACATAGCTATTTGCTTCACAGAAATTCACAACACTTTATGAAAGGCTAGTTCAGCACATGAAAATATGTGCCCAAAAAGCACATGTATCAGAATGGATGACTAAAAGTAGGACCACACTGGTACAATAAGACTCGGAAAAAGGAAATATCCCCAGCAACTATAGGACTATAATATGTTTACCTACAATGTGAAAAATACTAACTACACAACTGAGAGAACAAATTTATCATTTCGCTCATAACAACGAACTCCAAGACGAACAGAAAGGTGCTAAAATAGAAAAAGAGGAAAACACAACCTATCATATATAGACCAAAAGATTCTGAAGGATGTAAAAAGTAGGAAAAAGAACTTAGCCATGGCATGGATAGATTACAAGAAAGTGTATAACAGGATCTCGCAAGCATGGTAATAGAATGCCTAAGGATATATAAAATACCATACGACAACCAATTTGATGGACAATATAATAAGAACATGAAGAATTAAACTGACAGATGGAAAACACATAATTGAGAAGGATCTTCCAAAGTGATCCCCGTTACCACTACTGTTCATCATTGCTATGATGTCCTTGAACAATATTCTAAGAAAATGCCAAACTGGATACAAGTTCAATAATACAGATGAAAGAATGAACCATCTAATGTACATGGATGCTCTGAAAATGTCTGCAAAAACAAAGACAGAACTAGAGACACAATAAATACAACCAGGATATCCAAACGGACTTGTGTATGCAAAAGTGCGCACTGCTGATCATGGGCAGGGGGAACTACAAGCAACAGAAGTTTTAGTACACCACGAAAACAACATAAATCAAAAGAAAAATTGAAAAAAAAAGAAACAATTCAGAACAACAAGAATGCGCCTCGAAACTACACTATGCAGTTTAAAGAAACTAATTTAAGGAATAAACACGTGGGCAGTGTCACAGGTAAGATATCCTTGACCGTTTATGAGTTAGACTAAAAAAGAATTGAGGAATCTCGATCCGAAGAACAGGAAACTCATCACAATATACAATGCACAACATCCAAGAGATTATACTAACAGACTCTATGTGAAAAGAAAAGACAGAGGAAGAGGGCTGGTCTATATAGAAGACAGCGTAAATAACATAAAAAGACAGGATAGAAAAAACAGAGACGAAATATAAGACCAGGAATGAAAAATGGGAAAGAGAAACAGCTACACAGATGATTCATAAGGACCACAAAAGATAAGACTAACGGAAACACTTGGAAATGGTAACAAAATAGAAACCTAACCAGGGAAACTGAATTACTAATAACCGTCGCATAAGATAAAGCAAGTCTTTTAAACTCTTCGGTTTTACGTTCACGGGGAACATGAGTTGAAACAGATACATTGAGAGTATTGCTAGGGCCACTGCGAGGAAGATGTGCTCTCGCTACCGTGCTAGACAGTTACTTACGCCTGAAAGTATCTGAAGGTCACCGGGGTCACGTCTGAAGTATTGGGGGCAGGTGCGGATAGCTATGGAATGAACACAGATATGGACAGTCCTAGGCGGTGGATCGATGAAATCCATGGGGAACTTACGATCAGAGTAAAACAGAGTTTGGGGTCGCATAAGGTTACAGGGGCGTTTCGAGCTCTAGAAGTGTAAGCCATGTTTAGTTTCAGAACAGTTTCCGATGGTTCGTTGTTCCACACAAGTCCTGAGAGGTGACTGGTTTGCAGTAGACAGTTCCACAGAGCAAAAGATTCTTACCGTGTCGAGACGAAAAAAAAATATGCGAAATTGCTACAGAAAAGGTTTAATATTTATGGAGCAATTCTGATTGGTTGGTAGCAGAACGTTAATGAATTCGATTCGTCAGTTCCTAGCAGCATCGTTTATAAATAGAATCGCCCGACTGTGTGGGATCATGCCCCATTATAAATAAAAAATATTGCAACACGAGCCTTGCTAGGGAATTTAAGAATCCCAAGCTTCCGAGGGGACGCCCGTGAGTTGGATGACTGGCTACAGGCAGTCGGGAAAAAACAAGTAGTTTACGGTTTAGGAGACTCGGAAATGGTTCTTCTTGCATATGAAGTCACATCTAGAAACGTGTCCAGATTTATCGGCAGGCAGGTCCAAGAGAACCCCCAGATGACCTGGCAGCAGCTAAGTCAGCATTGATAAAAGAATTTAGAAGCGAAAGGACGGCCATTGATGCCGTCCGAGAATTATTTAGGCTCCGACAACGAGCCGAGGAGGAAATCAATATTTTAGCTGAGAGATTGTCCGAATTAGCGATAAGAGCTTTCCCGGACCAGTCGGCCCGAGAAGGTGGGCCGATACGTTCTGTTGGCTAATGTAATGGGAGAGGCTCTTCTTGATCGAGATATAAGAGCCGACGTGTTGAAGGGTAACCCCATTAAGCTAAGTGAGGCGGTGGAACTTGCGAAAACTAGTTATCGGGTTGGGGGTGCATTAGGAATTCGACACTGTGGGACGAAGTTAAGGAGAACCCTTCCCCTGTGAGAAAGCCGAGGTCAAGACAGGCAATGAAGGTTTAGCCTCCCCGGGAGATAGTCGAGGAAGACTGGGAGAAGGAAGCTGATCCAAATTTTTGAGAGTGGGACATTCGTTATGGCCACTATAACCACGTGCCTGGGAAAATGGGATTAGTATGTTTTAGATGCGATTATAAGGGGCATCGGGCGGCAGAATGTCCGACCCAATGGGGAGGTAACACATGGGATTTGCAGCCATACTGCCGCAAATGTAATAAACATGGGCACGAGTCTAAATAGTGTACCAGCGCAGGTGACCGTCGCTTAAGAATTGGCCGATATGCTCGACCAGAGCAACGACTTCCAGCCGAGGGTAGATCAAGAGGGACGGACGGGATGCTCCGCCTCAAAGAATGAGTGGACGAGTCACTCGAGTACAATCTATCGTAAGACCGACTTCGAGAACCGCCAGTCGCCCAGGATATAAGGGCATCGGCGACCCAGAGGGTGTCAAGGCCCTTGTGCTGTTGATTCTGTTTTTGTTAGATGAAAGCATTTGAAACAGCAAAATAATCAATTTTTTACCTTTTGCATAATCTAACCGGACACTTAATATTGTACAAAAAAATTATATAAAAAAGTAAGATTAATCAAAATGTTTAGGGTTTAATGCAGAAGTACTTGATAGTCTGTATAAAAAATAATGCTTTGATAAGAAAACTTTCAAGATTCAATATATGTTTGAGGAATTATATTAAAAAGTTAGGTGTTGCATAATCAAGCTGCACTCACTGTATTTGTTTATTAATTAGTTATCTGATCTGGAAATGGGTGAACATAGTGTTACCTGCAGTGTATATGTAGAATTTCTTATAAAATGATTCATTTGTAGGTCACTAAAGGTTTAGGGCAGTTAACCAATAGGTTTTACAGAAGAATTGAACTGAATTTTTCTTTTTTATGGCAGGATGGGGTCAATACTGCCGCAAATGTAATAAACATGGGCACGAGTCTAAATAGTGTACCAGCGCAGGTGACCGTCGCTTAAGAATTGGCCGATATGCTCGACCAGAGCAACGACTTCCAGCCGAGGGTAGATCAAGAGGGACGGACGGGATGCTCCGCCTCAAAGAATGAGTGGACGAGTCACTCGAGTACAATCTATCGTAAGACCGACTTCGAGAACCGCCAGTCGCCCAGGATATAAGGGCATCGGCGACCCAGAGGGTGTCAAGGCCCTTGTGCTGTTGAACGTGTGGACAGGCCGGTCATATGGTCAGGATTTATCCGAAACTGCGCTGTTGAACTTGTGGGAATACTGACCACAGGAGGACAGAATGCCATTAGACGGGAAAGAGGTTCCCAGGGCAGGGAGGGGGGGCGGACGCCGCACCACAGAGGTTATCAATGTCCGGACGGACGGGCCGTCGATGGGCGAGTAGTATTTGTTACCAGTACCCATGCAGAGCTGGTTAAGAAGAAAAAAGACGCCACTTAAGTTGCGTCAAGTTCTGACGAAAACAAGAGACTTGACCTGTCCTGTGGAGGTGGGAGGTGAAATTTTCACAGCTCTGGTCAACACAGGAGCAGCTGTGTTTTTGATAGGTGTGGATGTTTATGAGAGGCTGCTTGATACGGAACCTTTGCAGCCCGTGGATGTGGAGTTGACTGAGACAGATGGTATGGACCTTAAACTCGAGGAGACGACCAACATACACCTCAGTGGACGAATGAAGATGTATTTCGCGAAGAATTTACGGAAAGAATTAACGCTCGGTAATGACTGGTTACAAAGTCAGGGAGCGAGAGTCAGTTTTGGACCACCTACACTGACTATTTTGCCGGTGACAAATCCCCTTGACCAAGGCTGGGCGAACGAAGGACACCGTTTGCAAGGCGTCCGAACCAAAATTTCTCTTGGATGAGATGAGCTTCCATGATAAGGAAAGCCCGTTTAACGGCGAGAATTAAGGCTCGTCCGAACAGTGGGGAAATACGTTAGCTGATCCGGCAATAGTACGTTAAGAAAAAAGTAGAGATGTTTGACGAATAATAATAATGATACAGAGATATCCTAGCTTGAGCACCTCTCGGAAAATTGTACAAGTTTTTTGTTTGTTTGTTTTTTTAGTCGACGGTGAATAGCATAAATTTATTTTGTAGAGAGAAAATACAGCGAAACAAAGGTTTTGATTTTAAAATATTGTATAATTCTAACAAAGAAGGAAAGATAAAACAGTGTTCACATCCTTGTGAGTGGTCTGAGGAGAGGGAGAGAGAGACAGCTAGGCTCCACTGTGTGGGTGGAGGTAGTGGGGCGGGGTTCTGCATGAGTCGCTATCTGCTGACTAGGATAGTGTCAGTAGGAGGGGAAGCGAGTGGCGCTCGCACATGACATTCAGATACCTGATTACCGCCACCCCTTCGCGCACATTGGAGGGGGAAAATATGGAAATATTTTTTTCTTTTCATTTTTTTCTCTCTCTTTTTCCTCTGGCAGTGTACACCACGTGATCGGAACTTATTAATAAAGATTCGTTAATTATTTTTTTTTGTTGAAAACAAAAATGAGAATATTAATTTAATCAGTTCCTGAACTTTGACGAAACATTTTAGCTGCATTAATCTGTGTTTTTATGGAGCGATATCAATCGTTGTTATTGAGAATTTGAACTTTGAGAGTTGAATAAATTTTCTTGAAAATCTTTTTTCTTCTACTCCAGTCTGGGAGGATTTTATTTATCAAACTGAACAGATTTAGTGGGAGTTCAGTTGAGGATAATTAAAGCCATTAGTTTCCGATATTAAATGGACCTTTGGGAAGAATTAGAACTTTGACTCAGTCGGGAAGGATTTCTTTTGCGGAATATGAGTTAAGCGGCCGTAATTTTAATGGAGATTAATTGGAAATAATTATTAGTATCAATGAGTGAAGTGATAACTAAGTTAAGTGCACCCAATTTGGCGCGAAAGGTGATTTATATATATTTTTTTAGATTCATTAGTTTCATTGCGAGTAACTTATGCGCATGTTATTCGCGCTTGCAGATATTGATCAACAATAGAATTTCTTGTGGGGAATCAGAGTTTTGACAATCGCATTGAAGAGTTCAGCTAGCAAGGCCGTTAAATATTATGCATTTTAGTAATTAATTTTTTTCTGTTGTTGTTGGGATGAATTCTGGAACATTTCAACTGGACTGTTAGGATGGGTAGTGATTGTGGTTGGGCAGTCCCTTCGTGTAACTCAGTGTGTCTGAGAAGGGCTTGTTCGTGCGCACTCCCTGGGTGAGACGCTGGGGGCTTGGTTAACATTTTATAGTTTTTATAGATAGGAATGTGTTTGAATTATCGAAGAGGATTCGATAAATCGAGGAATCGTATTTTCTTTGGTGTTAAAAAAAATGGGAGGATGGCACCTCCGACCTTAAGATCCCAGTGGTAATTTAAAGATAAGGAAGAATGGTGACGACTCAATCGAGTTCTTTTATTGGGTGTGGTGACCGGGAACTATCTTGTTGGCGAATTGCTCTAATCGATGATGCCTGTTTTTGTATGATCTGCTGTCGCAATCTTGCTGAGAAATCGACGAAGGTGAAGGGTTCTTGGCCCTTGAGAAATTGTTTTGCTTTGATATATGACCACGTTGGTCGGTCGCGGTTGTTCCTTAAGTGGGCTACCTTTTGCCGGGAAATTACGAGTAGATGTATGACATATACTAGTTATTAGCGTAAATGTATTTTTTTTGATCAGTGCTCTTTGTACAATACTGCGAGGCATACAATTCTTTGACATATTGTAGCCACTGACATGAAACTGTTTTTATTTTTGGTCAGCGATCTTTGTACGGTGATTTTATGTGCGTTGCTATTGATATAACGTGTTCTTTCTTTTATCAGAATCTTTGACGATATACGGCATAATCAAGGAATTAGTATTGGGAGATTATTCTTGTACTTATTCTTGTGAGATGATTCTATACGCGTTGCTATTGATATAGTGTGTTCTTTCTTTTATCAGAATCTTTGACGACATGCGGCATAACCGAGGAATGAACCTTGGAATTTGTTCTCATTCTTGTTTGATGTTGTTGGCCGACCGTAGTCGCCTTCTTTCTTAAGCGGAGTAGCCACACACGCGGCGTAACTAAGGGAAGAGGGTCCCTGGTAGTTATTTGTTCTTTCATTTTTTTTCTCATCGTTCCATTGTTGGTAATGCGTCATCGATTGGGCGTGGCCGTGTTTCTTTATATACCTTATTGTTGGGCAGCCATCACAGTTGCTAAACGCACCCGGCCCCCATATGTTGTTATTGATGTATCAGTTGGACGATTGAGTCGCTGTCGATCCATTTCTTCCTGTCTTTGTAGGGGATGAGGACGATCATGGTGTTGTTCCTGTTAGGACTACTACAGACATCTACTGCGCTGCTAGTGAGGAGGGGTGCCATTTTCAGGAAAACTAGCGAGGTAATAATTACACAGTCGAACCGATTGGTGACACTAATGAATGATTCCCGGTCCTATAGGGACTTAATTAGCACCCATAGAAAAGGAATTGAGCAGTTTGATATATTAAGGAGAAAATTAATTAGTACCTATGAACAGGTGGGGCAATATATGCAGGTACTGAATCCCTTAGAGGACAAGACGCGCATTTTAAGGCGCCAGTGGACCGATCAAAGGAACCATTATCAGAGAAGTAGGAACCTGGAACCAGGCCTAGGAGAGCGTTTATACCAATAATAGGGAAAGCTTTAGAGGCATTATTTTGAGTAGTTACAGAAGAGCACCTCGAGTTAATAAGGACCCGAATAGAGTAGTTAGAGCGAGGTCAAAAAACGTTGACACAAGTTACCAGGGGGGGGTATCAATATTAAATATCACGAGAGAAGAAAAAAGCTTCAACCAGAACTTGCTCCCATACTTACGAAACTGTTTAAGCGCTGCCTTAAGGAGAAGTGCTTTCCGACTCCCTGGAAGACCTCATCAGTTTTCCCTGTATTTAAGAATTCAGGTGATAAGTCATCTCCCTCTCAGTACAGACCAATAAGTCTCCTGTGTGTTATGAGTAAGTTGCTGGAATCCATATTAAATAGAGAAATAGTCAACCACCTCAGCAGGAATAACCTTCTTAGTGACACACAATATGGTTTCCACTCTGCAAGATCTACCGCAGATGTGCTGACGGTTATATCCCACAGGATTAGTGAATCTCTTGACAAAGGCTTCCTTTCTAGGGCAATTGCTCTTGACATATCAAAGGCCTTCGACAAGGTATGGCATAAGGGTCTACTTCACAAGATTTCCAGCTACGGTATAACTGGAAATGTTTTCTCAATCATTAAATCATTTCTCTCCGATAGGTTCATAAAAGTAGTGGTAGATGGACAAAAATCGGAGGCTTGCAATATAAATGCTGGAGTCCCTCAGGGGTCAATCCTAGGCCAAACTCTCTTCCTGATCTACATCAATGACCTCCCTAAACACATACTTAAATCATTCGTTGACATCTATGCTGATGACACGACCATTTACGGCAACACATCAAAGGCTGTAAATGACAAAGTTCTCTCTGATTCTCTCTCCTCTGATCTCGAGCGCGTGGTTCAGTGGGGGAAGATGTGGCTGGTTACCTTTAATACATCCAAAACCAAACTCCTATCCTTACATCATCAACGCTCTGATCCCCATCTGGCATCAATTGTGATGGATGGATCTCGTCTGGGTGAGGTCCCGTGTTTTGACAAGCTTCTGGGTTTGACATTTACTCCTGATCTGAAATGGAACACGTACATCAAGTCTGTTGCCAAGGTCGCTGGAAAGATGGTGGGATCCTTCTACCGCTCCAGAAGATATCTCACTACTGATGCAATTCTCTATCTATATAAAAGCCAAGTACGTCCAAGGATGGAATACTGTTGCTATATCTGGACAGGAGCTGCTAAAAACAGCCTATCCTGCCTTGACAGAGTACAAATTAGACTTCGTGGCTTAGTGGGGGATGCCCTTTTCTCTACCCTGCAATCTCTCTCCCACAGAAGAGACGTTGCGAGCCTATCCTTGTTTCATCGTTATTTCCATGGCAGGTGCTCGTCTGAACTTCAATCTCTGCCCCCCCTCGCCAATCTTTCACGAAAAACACCCGTCTAGCTGAATCCACTGTGAAAAATTTCCCCCACTCTTTATCTGTGCCTAAATCAAAACGCGGATTCCATGAACAAAGCTTCTTTCTTAGAACTGCACGCCTGTGGAACTCTGTTCCGTCTGCCTGCTTCCCACCGGACTACAACTTGGATGTCTTCAAGTCCAATGTTAACAAATTCCTAATGAACCGCCCCCTTATGTAAACACTTCATCAAATCTCCATACTAATGTAATGTACTTGCAATAACCCTTATCCCTGAGTTGCTTCCGGGCCTTGATAAGTGGTGATAACTGTGTAAAAAAAAAAGTGCAGGAAAATAGGGAAGGTCTTAATGATATAATCAGTCAATTGGAAACCTTGCATGAGGAATTGTGGAATGTGGCTGGTCGAATTAAAACGATAGGTGAAGCATTTTACAAAGATATTTACAATTAATGCATATGCTGCGACGGTTACAACGAACCGAGCAGTCATTGGTTGAGTGGACAAATTGGAGGCCCTAGCGTTAGGACATTTGTATAGGGGACAAATCATTGGTATAGGGGACAAATTGGAGGCCCTAGCGTTAGGACATTTGCCCCCCAGTGTAATGAGCCTGCATCAGCTGCGAAATGTCTTAGAAGAGATGAGGCAAAAATTACCATCGCGTCTACGACTTCCAGTTAACCCCGAGGAAGGGTTGTGGGAATATTATAACACCCTGGGGTGTAGCGTGCGGTTAGAAGCTGAACAAATATTAGCGTTTGTGTCTGTACCTCTCTGGGATCGAGGAACCAAGTACGAGGTATATCAAGTTATTACCCCACCCATTCCCTATCCACTGGACACACCCAAGTTGTGGTTGGTAGCCAGTTACAGAAGGGAGACAGAATAAGTAGCGTTTAATATGGTAAGAGATAGATTCATGCTGTTGAATCAGCGAGAGGCAGGAAAATGCCGAAATAATGGTTTTGAAATTTGTCGGTCACAGAGTCCGTTGTATGTCATTGGAGATCATGAGTTGTGTGTGCTGGGATTATTTCAGGGGGATGAGAGAGTGATAAATCGCATCTGCAAGGTTGAGGTGGCAAGTGAATGTCTTTTGCCACTGGCTATGAGAGTAGCTGAGGACATATGGTTGGTATCCATCCAACAGAAGATGGAATTGCCCAAGGTGTGCGGAAACACGGCTGCTAGGATAATCAAAGTGAGACCACCTTTAACTATGGTAGAACTAGACAGGGGATGTGAAGTCCGTGGAAAGGGCATAGGGTTACCTGAGTATTATCAGGTTGAGGAACGGTATTTATTAAAAGCACCTGAGGTAGAGTGGGCAAATATCCAATTGAATAACCTTACTAACCTTGGGGAGCCTCTGATCCATCGTCCACCGCCACATACTCGACTTAGGTTACCAAAAGTTCTGGAAGGAGTTAGACGAATAAATTTGAGTGAATTGCAGGCCCGACTAAACGGTCTGGAGAATACAGAATCAAGGGATAGACTTCATAAGGTAGTTGTTACAAGAGCGGGAATGAGCACGCTAGTAATGATAATTGTGCTGTTGTTAGCGATTTATGGTGTATGAAAAGGATAAATGAGAGAAGGAAGCGAGGCGATTAGCATCTCTGGGCTGATTGCACAGATGGCAAGGGAGACCCTGGTTCGAACCCGCCTGTGATTCTGGAAAATGCGACTGCTGCTGACGAAACCGAAGGGTATCCCGAAAACCTCCCTGGCGCTGAGAGACAGAGGAACTGAAGACTTGAAGATTTCTTTTCTTTTCTCTCTGTTTTATAATATTTTTATATGACGCTGAACTGTCAATCGTCAAAAGGAGATCCCAACGGTGGCTTGAATGACCGTCTATTGAGGTGAGGAGACATCCTCAATTGAAAAAAAATTCTTACGAGATGCTTACAAGACCTGAATTGTGAAATCATAGGGTGAAATTTCAACTACGACTGCTTAAGATGAGAAACATTCCCCTAGCCTAATAAAAAGCGGATCCTTTGAGTACCCTGATTAAAGCTGTATACCCTCTATTTGCAAGACTGTGCTATTATTAACAAAGTGGAAAAAATCTTGTGAATTATGAGTGAAACTCTGTGGGAAAATATTTTGAATTATTACTGAATTTCTGAAAAAAATGGTAAAAGGGGAATAACTCTTATAAAACCCTTGAAAAATATTGAGTAACTTTTCTTTTGTTGGAAAGAAACAAAACTTTTGTTAAACAGGGGAAATAACTCTTATGAATTGAAAAAAACAATTACAATTTTGCATTTTATTGAGTGACATTTATAAATGGTGATTTTATTTTTAGTTATTATTGCTAATTGATAAAAAAATGAACAAACAAAAAACTTGCATGTGAAAAGAAAAAGAGACTTAATTACCTGATGAACACGTGAACTATGAACCGCATTTTATTATCCCTTATGAACTTATGAACTTTTGAGTTTCTGAAACCAGTGAACTGACTTTCTTGTGGACTTTTATATGGAAAAGGGGGAGAACCCTGATTGAAGGGTGGTTATTAAACTGTGTATATGTTATCTTTTTTCGGCAGGTAAATTGACGATGGGGAGAGGGAGGTGTGAAAAAAATCTGATGGCGAACTGTGGAAAGGATGGAGCGGTGTATTGAGGAATTAGATTCCATTGGTTTTATCGAAGCAATGCAGTCTAAGGGGCCGAATGTAACGTGATCGACCTGAGGGAGCGATTTTCCCCTCATTGAGGAGCTTCAGACTTCCCAGGGATCTGAAGAAGGCCGGGTAACTATGCTAAGATTGTTTAATTAATCCCGGACGACGGCGGATATCACAAAGGCTTGAAATTGAAATATATAAATATATTTTGCTTTATTGTTTGAAAAATCAGATATATATTTTGTGTTATTGTCAAACTCAGAGAGATAATTGTTATTGAAAAATCGACAACAGGGAATGTTAGAATAATGGCGTTGACATTGTCTGACCTGAAGAACACCGGCCAGGGGTTCTGAATGACAAGGTTTAACCTTTAAGATCATGGGAATTAAATGTTGATTTTGGTCCAAGATTGCAAAGCTAGTGATATGGCTGAATTGCACACCCGCAATTTCGCCGTTAGGGTTTTCCCAGATGCGTGGCGTGATTCGATTGGCTTAGGAGATCGTCTCCCCCACGCCTGACCTTACTATATAATGCTAGTATCGCGCGAAACTAGTCAGATACTTGGCAGATTCGAGATTGACGCAGAATCTCGAGATAACAATATCGCTACCTGAAGACGTGACCAACCCCCATCCTCCATCCGCCTGAGTGCCGTCTCCGAAGAGAAGAGAGATTTGAGACTTTGAAAAACGTGCTAAGAACTGAAACAATATATTGTAAAAAGACTGTAAATATTTTTTTGTGAATTTAACTCTAGTAGAATAGAATTTCAGGTGTCTGTTTTTCTTCCTTGCCTGAGCGAGCTTTGCTATTCGTTTTCAGCATACCAGGAATCTGATGTGACCGTCTCTTAGGGAATCAGACATCACGAGCCGAAGTTTTCATAAACGATCAGGGTCCTTGCATAACGTCCCAAGAGAGGTGGGCCAAAATTCTGTACCTCTACAAAGCTACCATTTGCCCATGTATTTTTGCCACATTAGGGCTGGTGCACCTATTACTAGTCTTTCGCTTTTGAACAGAGTTCAAAAGAGAGTCTTCAACCTGATAGGTCCTGAACTGTTATCCATCCTAACCCTAAAACTGTCCCATCGACGAAATGGTGCATCCGTCTGCCTGTTTTACAAGTATTTTAATGGTGGATGCTCTGACGAACTACAAGCCCTTGTACCCGCTCGATGTAAATACCCTCGACAAACTCAAGAAGCGGCCAAGACCCACCTCTACACAGTAGAGATCCCTAGATGTAAGAAGGCATTCTACTCTAATAGTTTCTTTCCCAGAACTGCTAGACTCTGGAACTCCCTTTCGGATTTATTTTTTTCCAACTGACATGCA
The DNA here is from genome assembly GCF_053919585.1 of Euprymna scolopes. Lineage (NCBI taxonomy): Eukaryota > Metazoa > Mollusca > Cephalopoda > Sepiida > Sepiolidae > Euprymna > Euprymna scolopes. The sequence goes on from NC_136492.1 coordinate 151,832,153, forward strand.
GAAGTTCAAGTGTATTGTGAATAGACATCTCTACATAGCATTCATGCAACTACTGTCCCCGATAGTAGCCCCTACATGAAATTGGCACTGTGCCTTGTTTGGGGTAAAAATGGAATAAAAAATATTAGAACCAACCACATCAAAGCCAGGATCGACAAGACACGAGAAAACAGCAAATGCAAACTCTGCGGACAAAGAGACGAAATAATTAACCACAAAATAAGTGAATGCAGCAAACTAACAAAAAAAAAAGAATATAAAATAGACCTGATTATGTGGGGAAGGTAACACATTGGCAGTTATGCAGACAATTGCATCTTTAACACTTAGGTAAATGGTACAAGCACAAACCAGAAGCCATACGGGAACATTAAAGTAACAAGATTCTATAGGACATAGATAAACAAACAGATAAACCCATTCAAGCAAGACGACCATACATCATAATAGTTCTAACAGCAGACCACATACTAAAGATCAAGGCTGAGAAGCGGAGCAAATGTACAGAACTGGCCAGAGAGCTCAAAGGAATCTGGAAAATGAAGAAAGTCAAGACAACAACACTAATAATAGGAGCGCTAAGAACAATACCGAAAAACTTTGACGACAGAATGGGAGAGATTAGAATAAGAGAAATGGCTGAGAATATACAACGGATAACAATAATGAAAACTGCAGAAAAATATAGGAAAACCCTTTAATGATCAGACTAACACCACACTTGAACTACAGCTACAAACTGGACACAAAAATGGCTACAGATGTAAAATGCAAAGGAACATCACCTGTATCAAGAAAACTGAAACTGTATAATTGTAAGGTACCCACTGCGGCCCTGCGTCTCGATCATTCATCTCTTGTGTGTGTGTGTGTGTGTGTGTGTGTGTGTGTGTGTGTGTGTGTGTGTGTGTGTGTGTGTGTGTGTGTGTGTGTGTGTGACCATAAACTGGCACCATACCAAATAAGTGACTAGAGTGGAGGACGATGGAAAGACCGAGGAGAGAAAACATGCCAGGCTTTCGCTGGATGGGTACAAAGAGTACTGGGACCTTTGGGAGGCTTATTGCCACCTAAACCCGAGTGAAGATTAGGGCCGCTGGCAAAGAAAAATCTAGGGTAAGCAGTTGTTGCGATAACGCAAATTCGTTTGCACAGGTTATCGAAAAAAGTGGCGAGTACTGAAAATCTTGGTAGACTTGTTGTCACTCGGACTTAAGAGAACACCACAAATTGTTCTCAAAGAGAAATCTGTGATGAGGGCCTGGTTGACTACTCTTAGTGAGTAAATAATAAATTAATGTAGACACAAAGTAGTCCCTTACTTTTTTCACGTGTATGTTTTAGCGCATATATAAACTGGTATTGATACTTATATAGCAGCAAAATGCATTTCCTACTGAAGATAAATACATAAAAATAACTTAGCCGCAAAAAAAAAAAACTTGCGATTGTTAACCAACCTTGTATAAAGTTATAATCACCACCGATGCGTAATTATTGCAGAACATAATGAACCATAGATGGTAAAATAATTTCGTTTTCAACATCTGCATCGTCGTCATATCAATAGATCTAGTAAGTAAAACAAAAAAAAATGATATTTAGTGTATCAAGATTAGTAACGAGTACATAAAAGTTAAAAAGCAATGATTTTCAATCTAAGGGTAAAATAATCATACGTAAAAGGTCCATTAAACGTAAACAAGTTAGACTTGTGATCACGTTGTAAAATGTGACATCATGTGAAGATATATATTTTACATATATTGTTATACATTTATACCTGCAATAACATTTCTAATCCAAAATTTTGAAACTATTGTTTACAAATAAATTTAATTTTGAATTTAGTAGCAATGTTAACCGTTAAGACAATTTTTATGCCAGAGCATTTTCCCATAAAATAATGTAATCCAACAATTTATACCCGGTAATCTAATCTTAGAATATATATATATATATATATATATATATATATATATATATATATATATATATATATGTATATATATATATGTATATATATATATATATATATATAAAGGCCTCCTCCTCCTCCTCCTCCTCCTCCTATATCTATGTGTTTGTATACCCCTGAGTTATGTTACACTGGATTTTTTAACTACATGGAATTAAACTTTTTTCAAATATATATAGTTGAAATTAGTTCATTTAAACTTTAATTCTGACAATGATGTACTATGGACACCATATTTGTGTAATTACATCCCCCATTTCAAATGTGAAATAAATAAAGGCTGATTTCACAATTCTTTTTGATGACTAACAATAAAATTAATTATTTTTAATTAGAAAATTTAAGCCTTATACCTGCGAAAATTTATTTCATTTTAGATACGATCTAAGTATTATTTTCTTAGACTATTGATTTTTTTGGTGCGTACTGTATATCTTGTTATAAATACGATTTCGTAATAATTTTTAGATAAATTTGGTAAAAATGATTTCTTTTTTTTAAGTTGATTTGCATAAATGATATGTCATTGGTTTTAACAAGGCTATAAAGTTCTAAAATATATCTTTAGTTTTAGAGAGAGAGACAGAGAGAGAGACACAGAGAGAGAGACAGAGAGAGAGACAGAGAGAGATGCGCGTATGTTTGTATTTACTAGCTAATCAAATAGGTTTTGTAGAAAAATGCAAAAGTACTGATGAATTAATGAATTGATTTGAGAAGCTTAGAGTTTACGATGATGATGAGGTTTGGTATTTAATAAAATATGGGTTTATATAGAGCTCAAAATACTCACATTTTTGGTGTTGAATTTCTAGAATTGATTTATTAAAAACAAATGATGTCATAATTTTTGTTAGTTTTAAAATGATTATATACGTTGTATATATATATATATATATATATATATATATATATATACATATATATATATATATATATATATATATATACTTTTTGCGTTTTATTTTTTATTACCGTATCTTTCTGTTAAGCTACATTATTGTTTCAGCTACCCGGCCGTTTTTTTGTTTTTTTTTTTTTGCTGTCTATAGCTTCCTCAGACTATTACAGAAATGTTCGTTATGACGGGATGAAAGAGTGAATGATGTCAGGGGAGGGGTGCGAGAAGAGCGGGAAAAAAGAGGAAGGGAACAAGGGGGAAAGGTGGGAGGGAGCTCATGTTTTAGTTTTGGAGTTTAAGGACCTCATGTGGTTTTGGGGGAGGCTCTGGGAAGTTCATTTCTGGTGTGGCTGAGGGCATAGGGATACATGGAGGGGGAGGGGGATATGTGGGGTTGGAGGAGGGGGATTTACTTTAAATTCGAGTCTTAATGTTTAAGTTTTTGGCGTCTCGTTGGTGAGATGATTTCTTGATAAGTATGTCTTGACCTGTTGGGTGTTCGCTTAGGTTCGGAGGCGGGGGGGAGCTATGATTCGGTTTATTTATTTGGTTTTTATTTGTTGTTAAGTGCTTGGAGAGGGTTAGCTAGCGACCGTGCGCGCGAGCACATACATGCGCACGTACACGCATATATACTTAAAGAAACGTTCACATGTACACATCATCTCCGCTCTGGCGTGCAAATATATGCACATATGCGCGCATGCATGCATAGACACCCGTGCCGAATAAATTAAACATTCTCAACTCTAAACGAGAGATAACTTGCGGTTGCATGCACAAAAGAAAATTCAAATATGGAAATACAAATAGCCCCTCCGAAAAAAAAAAAAAAACACCGTCAGACAAGGACTTATATTAAGCACCTCTACGGTTAACCACGCAGAAACTTAACACCCTCCATTGCGGATCCTTGCCCCTAGCAAACGGCTAACACCCCCAATTTCTCTTTTTCTTCCCCCCCCACCGCTGTCCTCGCCACAAAGACTTTAATCTTTTAATATAAACTATTAGCACACTCTGAATATATAACGCTTATATAACCTTAATACAGCAAAATCACATTAAATCATTCTCCCCCTTCCAAGATCGAACTAACGCTACAACTATTTTTTATTGATAGTCCTTTAGACAGAAATCTCTAACCAAATTTCAATTTGCCAAGTCTAACATTTAACATCGCCTATTAAACTGCACCCCAATAAGTAATTAGTGCTGGTTATACCAAGACTCTGTCCTCATCAATTTAAAGCCAAAGCTTAATGAAAAGCAACTTAGAAAACACTCTTCCCCGGGCCTCAAACCTCAAAGCAAAAATAAGAACCCTATGATTTCTCCCCCGTCCTTTCCACTTGCAACACTCTCTACAAATAGAACTAATTTAAACCCCTCCATACTATATAATTAACACATATAAACTTATGCAATTAAAATAAACATTACTAACTCATTCAATCTAGAAACATTTATGTTTAAATTTACTAAAAATTCTTTACGACAATGGCAACCGCCTTTCATTTCCTTTAAATTCTCCTCCCCCACCCCACGCACATCCCCATACTCCCATCCCCCATCTAAAATTCCTGACTGTCAGTTAAGGTCCGTCCCACGCGCATACTTGGCGTACATTTTCAACTTCCTTCCACCCAGCTATTTTGTCGTTACTACTAACTAGACTCTGACCTTCATTCGAGTTGAAAGGATCTGAACACCCTTATAGCTGACCGCTTCGACCCAATTATTAAACCCGCCTGATTCTGTAAAACATGCACTCCCCATACGCAAAGGACGAATAAAGATTACAATTTATCAACACTAACCAAGGAATACCCACGGAATCATATAACAAGGTATATACAAGACAAACGCGGAAACACCATACCCAATCTTGGAACCAACTAAACAACAATCTTTTCATCATCTTTTTCAGGACAGAGGTAATGTCTCTTTCCTACATATCTCTTGATAAAACAAGCTCTCGTTGTGAATTAGCAAACCTTTCTCACTACGATTAATAACACAATTCACTGAAACGCCACACAGGAAAGAATTTTTTCTCGTTATAAATGAGCATAAATGTATTCTGATGCCTATATCTTGCGTGTTTATAAACAACCTATATCACTTGTCCTTGCATTCAGGAAATTCAGGATTATAATATTGATAATATTTTCATGTCCTAGAGATATGTATCCTCCGGGATATTGTCTACCGAGCTCTCTGCTCTGCTGACTAAGCTCATATATACATTATTCCTTTATGCCTCACTATTGTATGCATGTACCCTAATTATTCAACTCTGTCCCAATTTGACTAAATTTCAGTTTAGTTATTTATTTCTTCATTTTATTTTATTCTTCCTTCAATATCCATTACTTTTATTTTATTTGTTATTTTTAATTCTATTTTTATTGTTTATCCCTTAATTTTATTTACCTTTTCACTATTATTATTATTAAAAATATAATAATAATAATATATTCCCCCTATAATCCAACCACACCAATCGTCCACATCCTAATTATTTTTGTCTTTTTATCCACCTCTATGAACTTTGCTACTCTATCTTTATACCTCTGCCTTATACGCTAACCCCTCCTTGTACATCTAATAACAGAGCAACCCTAGGATTATTACTACATATTTATTATTATAGCCTTACAACTACCCACTCAGACCCACCCCATAACTTACTACTTTAACTCACATCTGGCCCTTCCCTCACCACAATGAATTAAAACCCTGGTGCACGACGCCCCATGTAATCCACTCCACAGCCTTCATTAACCCCCATAACATCACGCTATACCATAGTCTTCTTATAAGTAATGTTGTGATATCCGTCACTTTTGTTCAATCCAGCTTTGAATACACCCTTTCGCCTTAAGTCATCATCATAACATTTCTCCTGAAATTATACACCGTCTAAAAGTGATGTTATCATCTTGGATGAATCTGTTAATAAAATATCACTGCATAGAAAATATGCTTCTTACATACCGATAAAATAGAATTACCACCCATCCACATTATACCTCCCCCTGAGCCTTAAAACATATACTACCTACATTTAAGACTATGATAGAGACCCTATACACCTTTTTGCATTACACTCAATATAATACGCTCCTCTTTTATCTTAGAATTCGATACAACTCCCCCAACATCATCTATAATTTTATTGAATTATTTCGTTCCTGATAAATCCCACGCTAGACATCGCATTCCCATTATGTTACCTAGCATCTTCTCTACTCTTCTGATGAGAACCATTAGGCTTCGAAATGCCTTGACATAAAGATATATATATATATATATATATATATATATATATATATATATATATATATATATATATATATATATATACTAGCAAAAGTACCCGTCGTTGACTGGTTTCAAAAACAGCCTACAGAAAATGGACTCTGATTTCTAAAAGTATGATAGGTATGAAAGGAAGAGTTGTAAAGAGATAGCTTCGAATTTGAGGGTATCAAAACCAAAGCAAAATATGATGAAAGTAAAAATAAAATAGATAACCCCCATAATTTATTATACCATACCTGTTCACACTGAAACACTTACCATAATATTCTGTGGATCTATATTAAAAAACCTTGTTAAACTTTGTGACATATTTCCATTCTATGGAGGTCAGGTGCGAACGAACACCCCATAATTTTATTATACCATATTTCTTTAAGCTGAAACATAATTATCAAAGTATACTTACGCAGATAGATATGAAAAGTCTGTATTAAAGTTTGTGCCTATTTCGATTTACTTGGCTTTTTTTCACAGTATATCAACCCTTTCTTGGGTTATTTAATATCGAATTAATATTCATCCGGAAATAACGTATAGATACTATTTTATCGAATAAAATATAATTCCAACTGTTATCATGGGAAATTGAAAACAGACTTTGTTTTGCTTGTTTCTCGAATTTATAATTTTATCTGATTTCGATTCCGTTCAGGATTTTTTTGGTAAGTTTAATAATCTCGATGGTTAATATTACTTTCTTCTCGTATTTCAAACATTGCAACACCGCTCTGGTGTAATTCAAAGGTCGAAAAACCGCTCTGGTTCTTTCAGTTCGTCTCAACACCGCTCTGGTGTAATTCAGTTCGATGCAACACCGCTCTGGTGCTTTCAAAGCCTAACACCGCTCTGGTGCTTTTTAGTTCCAACACCGCTTTGGTGCTTTTAGTATCCTGCCAGTCTCTGGTGTTTTTTTTCTTTCCCAGCTTCTGCTGGTTTCACTCTTTTTTAAATGGTGCGCTCAATGTTTTAGCCAATTGAATCCCGCGTGACACAGCAAGAAATAGTAGCACCAGATACACCGAGAGAGGGGGAGAAAATAAGCGGGAAAAGAGAGAAGAAAATGCACTAATTAGAGGGGGAAAGGAAGAGGATGGAGAGAGTAGAAAGACACTAATAGCGGGGAAAAAGAAGGGGAGGTAAATAGAGAAAAAGGAAAATGAAATGTCTACACTAGTGCAATGATTGAACAAATTATTTTGTTTTTGTTTAGAAAAAAAATATGTCAGGTTTGAAATGTTCAAGGACTCTATCATTTTGCATGCGTATGTTCAAAAGAAGTTTTACATTAGTGATTTTTTTCTGTATTAATCCCGATTTGTGTACATACCACTTTTCATTAGGGTCCAATTCATAGAGCTTGCATATATTCTTGTTTAGGACTTGAGTTACTTTGTCGTGTCCCCATTTTTTATATTGGTGTTGAAGTAGAATAGGTCATTCTGATATAATATGCGCTAACGTTTCTTCCTTCTCATTCCACAGTGTGTATATCCATGGTTTTGTAGATTTTCAATGCATCTTTTGCCTGTTTTCATCGAATTTACAATATCGCTATATATTCCCGGCCAGTATACGAAACTCCGCTTAACTGCCTTCATTTTCAATATTCCCGAACATCTCGTGTAAGAATTTCTTAAAAAGTATCTTTGTTAACACCACTTGATCTCCGTGCATCAATATGCCATTACATAATTAAAATATACTGCTCGCTTTAATTTTCTTATACTCTTACTACTTTGGCTTAACATCATTTTCAGCAAACTCATAGTCTGGAGTTTTCATACAGGATTTTTCTTTAACAACAGCCCGTTATGTTCCCTGGGGTGTTAGTGACAACAAGGCTTTTCAAATGTGCAATACTCTCAACCTCTTACGCTAACTTTTGCAAATGAATTTGCGTTATCACAGTAGTTCTTTTCATTAGTATCGCATTGTCAGTAACCATTTGTCTGCACTGTAATTTGGGTTGTAATAAGCCATCATAAAGTCCTAGTCCTCTTTGGCTTATCCAGTGAAGGTATAGTTAGTGGTTTCTCTACTCGGTTTCTCTAACATCTCTGGCTCTTCGCAACTATTTGGTGCGGTAACAGTTGATGCCGACATTTTTTTGGCGGGATAGGGGAGTGATTACAATTATACATTTTCGTTTTCCTGATTCCATGTTGTATTTTTTATTTAACTTCCGAGGAGGTATCTACCTGCGTGGCACAATGGCTAGCCCCTTTTTAAAGCAGCCGGGGGCTTCTACATTAATAACCCCTATATCTAGCTTCTAAACTTGTGCCTGACTTTGTGATGAAGTTAAAAACGTTTCATGCAGGTATTTTGTGGGTTTGGGAACGTTAGAGCGTGTCGGTTGGACTTGAATGACAGGTGTTATGAAACTTTTAGCAGTGTCAAAATCATTCAAGAAAGGCCAGACTTACGCACGGATATCTGAAGTTGAAAAACAAAGCATTGTATGAAACGCATATTTCTCTCTCTCGTTCTTTCTCTCTCTCTTTCTCTATTTCTTTCACTCCCCTTCTCTCTCTCTTTTAATGAAGATAGAGAGAATAAAATAAAATTTCATTGTTGTAAAACAGTTGAGGCTTTGCGCGCTATACGCGATGGATCGACTAAATGTGCTCCTGGTTGTTAAATCTTAAATAAACTCTATATATATATTTATAAAAATGCATTTGTCGCTATTTTTCTACAAATATTCGATTTCAGCATACCATTAATGCTGACGTTGGAAAGATGCCTGTAATGACCACACAAGATGCGACCGATGCCACACAGTTATAACTGATGACATATTGACCCGTTTTTGTTGATGTTTCCAACATGTGTCTATCGTTTAGATATCGTTGGATATCATTTATTCCCTGGGGAGCTGGTTGCGTTCACAAGATGTTCCTGCACCAAGTAACCTTCCTGGGGAGGCGATAGTGTCACATTATTGCCGTAAATCCAGGATTGTTTCTAGCATAGGAACAAGCACGACCCTCTGGAAAAATCCACAGACACAAGAAAAGAAAAATCAACCACTAGACAAATACAAAATCCACGGACGCAAAACCAAAAAAAAAAAAGAAACACAAGATTAATCAAAGTCCATGGAAGCACAACAACGAAGAACTCAACTCAAAAACAGCCACTTCAATCTAGCATCTACAAAGAAAAAACAAGACACAAGAACACTTAAGAAAAACTAAGGTAGGTGAATATTTACTCTGCTCTGTTTGTTACTCTGCAATTTTTTAGTTTTAATAATTTGTAAAAATTATTTTATGGATAGAGGTTTTTGTTTAAACGTCGGCTATTTAAAATATATATGTAGATAAACATGGCTCAAACTAACTTACAACAATTTAACAGAGTCGAATCTTTACTGGATTAGTGAATCTCTTGACAAAGGCTTCCTTTCTAGGGCAATTGCTCTTGACATATCAAAGGCCTTCGACAAAGTATGGCATAAGGGTCTACTTCACAAGATTTCCAGCTATGGTATAACTGGAAATATTTTCTCAATCATTAAATCATTTCTCCCTGATAGGCTCATAAGAGTAGTGGTAGATGGACAAAAATCGGAGGCTTGCAATATAAATGCTGGAGTCCCTCAGGGGTCAATCCTGGGCCAAACTCTCTTCCTGATCTACATCAATGACCTCCCTAAACACATACTTAAATCATTCGTTGACATATATGCTGATGACACGACCATCTACGGCAACACACCAAAGGCTGTAAATGACAAAGTTCTCTCTGATTCTCTCTCCTCTGATCTCGAGCGCGTGGTTCAGTGGGGGAATATGTGGCTGGTTACCTTTAATGCATCCAAAACCAAACTCCTATCCTTACATCACCAACGCTCTGATCCCAATCTGGCATCAGTCGTGATGGATGGCTCTCGTCTGGGTGAGGCCCCGTGTTTTGACAAGCTTCTGGGTTTGACCTTTACTCCTGATCTGAAATGGAACACGTACATCAAGTCTGTTGCCTAGGTCGCTGGAAAGATGGTGGGATCCTTCTACCGCTCCCGAAGATATCTCACTACTGATGCAATTCTCTATCTATATAAAAGCCAAGTACGTCCAAGGATGGAATACTGTTGCCATATCTGGGCAGGAGCTGCTAAAAACAGCCTATCCTGCCTTGACAGAGTATAAAATAGACTTTGTGGCTTAGTGGGGGATGCCCTTTTCTCTACCCTGTAACCTCTCTCCCACAGAAGAGACGTTGCGAGCCTATCCTTGTTTTATCGTTATTTTCATGGCAGGTGCTCGTCTGAACTCCAATATCTGGTCCCCCCTCGCCAATCTTTCACGAACAACACCCGTCTAACTGAATCCACTGAGAAAAATTTCCCCCACTCTATATCTGTGCCTAAATCAAAACGCGGATTCCATGAACAAAGCTTCTTTCTTAGAACTGCACGCCTTTGGAACTCTGTTCCGTCTGCCTGCTTCCCACTGGACTACAACTTGGATGTCTTCAAGTCCAACGTTAACAAATTCCTAATGAACCGCCCCCTTAAGTAAACACTTCATCAAATCTCCACGCTAACGTAATGTACTTGCAATAACTCTTATCCCTGAGTTGCTTCCGGGCCTTGATAAGTGGTGATCACTGTGTAAAAAAAACAAAAAAAAACAGCTTCTACAAGAAAACACTGCGAGGAGAAATAAGAAAAGGATTCGAGGAAGAATTGTAGAGGTGGATAGAAGAGGGAATTCTGAAACCGTGGACAGGGGAAGAAAAAGGAGTGCTACCATTACTGGCGGTTGTTCAACCCACCAAGAACTAAATTAGACCGGTACTGGATTTCAGAGAATTAAACAGACGCGTAGCCTGCCACACTGAAAACTAACTCAGTGGTTGAGAGATAAAGAACTTTAATGGAACATTCGAATATCTATGTATCTTATATAGACTTCAAGTGTTAGCGCCAGGTCATGGGCCCCTTGATTTCTGAGAACTTCGACTGAAGTAAAATAAAACAAGAAAGGGGATTGACGTATGCAAAGAGGTTATGAGGCAATGGAGGAGGATGGAGTGGGCCACTTAGATTGTCAACCTGAAGTCGGCTTATCTCCAGATCCATGTAGATGAAAAACTTTGGCAACAACAATGGGTCCGGTACAAGGGGAAGACGTATTGCCTGATGAGGTTAGGCTTTGGGCTGAGCTCAGCCCCCAAAATTATGACTGTCGTGCTGAATAGGATGCTGAGTAAATACTGTGCAGTGGACAAGGCCACTAGTTCGTACATTGACGACATTCTCGTGGAGAAAGCAGAGGGAACAGCAGAGAAAGTGAGAGGACATGTTGAGAGGTATGGGTTGACTGCAAAACCGGCAGAGTACCTGGATGGAGGAGAGGCGTTGGGGTTGAAACTATGCCGAGATGGCAATGGAAGCCTTGTCTTTAGACGAGGGAATTCAATAACCGGTAGGAACTGATCTGAAAAAACGAGAACTTTTCTCGGTCTGCGGGAGACTGGTGGGACACCATCTAATCGCCAGCTGGTTCAGGATAGTGTGCAGCTTTATTAAACGACAAACGAGCACTGATGGCTGGGAGGGTCACGAACATGCTACAAGAAATAATTGTGAGAGGTGATTTGGGGCGATGCCAGCAGCCTAGCATTGGGCATCATATTAAAGATGGCAGGTGTAACTGTGGAAGATGCGGTGTGGCTAAGAAAGAAAAACGACTATTCTCATATCAACGTAGTCGAACTGGACGTCGCTATCAAAGGAATAAATCTGGCCCTGAAGTGGGGGGTTGAAAATAATTGAAATCAAATCCAATTCTGCAATGGTAGTTTCATGGATCAGGTCGGCAGTGACTGGCGATAAGAGAGTTAGGACCAGAGGTGCTGCAGAAATGCTGATCAAGCGCAGGCTCGGAGCACTCGCAGATTTGATATCGGAATTCCAGTTGAAAATATCTGTAGTGCTGGTCTCATCGGAAAAGAACAAGGCGGATTCGATGACACGGGTAAAGAAAGCCTGGCTGCAAGAGGGAAAGGAGTTCTCCCCGGTATGCTGTGCAGGGGAGGAAGTTAAAGAATTACATGAAATGCACCACTTTGGTCGAGAAAGAACGTTATTCCTGGCAAGAGAGGTTTACCTGAAAACCACCGAGGAGGAGGTCAGGGACATAGTGGAGCACTGTCAGGATGTGCCAATTGATAGACCCCGGACCATACAGACACAAAGCAGAAGAGTTACACATTGAGGAGGACTGGAAGCGATTGCCCATTGATATGACTCATTATCACCATAAGCTGTATCTGTCGATGGTCGACTGTGGACCGAGGAAGTTTGCCATCTGGAGAGAGATCAGGACAGAAGCTGCATGGGCAATCAGAGGGGTCATCGAAGAAATATTTTTGGAGAGATGACCGGTTGAGGAACTGTTAATGGACAATGGCCCCGCTTTATGATCAGAAGCCTTTAAAGAGGTGGGTGACAAGTGGGGAGTAAGGCAATATTTTAGGGAAGTGTATCGGCCAAGTGGCAATGGGATAGTGGAGAGGAATCATCGCACCATAAAGGCTGCTGCGGAAAAAAAGCAACATTTCACACATGCAGGCGGTGTTTTGGTACAACATCTCACTGAAAACCAGAAAAGATGAGACAACTGTGCCTCATAGAGCCATCTTCGCACATGTGGTGGCATCCGTGCAACAAAACGGTAGGAATTGAGGGTGAAGAATTAAAGTGGGCGAGGAGGTGTGGGTGAAGCCCCCCAATGCAAAATGTACCACTCGCTGGGGGAGGGGGGGTCGTAACGGGAATGCAGTCGAAGAACAACATGATGGTGAATGGCGTTCCTTGGTATATCCTAGACCTGCTGGCCCTGTCAGTGGGGCATTAGAATACACCGACTGCCCCCCTGCAATGGGGGTCCTGGATATGACCTTAAACTATATCCAGTGGTGAGGCCCCAGCTTGTGGGCTTTGGGGAGTGTGGAGCCACCCTTTAATTACCATTGCTCCCAGGTCCACTCTGACCCGAAGTGATGTAGTACCTGTTAGGGTTCCAACTATGGGTTAAATAGAAACCGACTTGAAAACAACAAATATATTCTATTAAAAAAATTTTCTTCAAAATCTTTGGATTCGGCATTAAATAACCCAAAAAGGGTTGATATGCCGTAAAACAAAAACAACCAACCAACCAACCTAGACCTGCATCGTGTGACCCTGCTGGTGTGCAGTGATGGCAGTGAAGAGGAAGAAGTTGAGATTCACCAAGAAGCTAACGATGCAGCCCAACCCCAGAGGCCTCAAAGTGAGAGGAGGAGGCCAGCTTGGATGAAGGATTAGGAAGTGCCTTATTGAGCTCGAAGATCGGGGGGAGTATATGCGAAGGGAAAAAAGGTATCGTTAAAGGCTAGGTTATAGTTAGAAACAAAAACAAAAAAAATAAGTAATATACGACGTACCGGGCATATCTGCATCGCTCTTTGGGAAAGAAGTAGGTAAGGATGGCTACCTCATTTATATATGCGAAATGCATATTGGGAAGGCAGTCATGATGGGAGAAGCTATTTTTTTCTTGTCTCTTCCTTTTTGTTTTGTTTTTTTGATAGGAGGATATAAAAGCTGGGAAAAATTCCCAGCAAGACAGAAAAGAAAAGAGTCATGAAAATCTTCTATTGAAAAGTATGTCGTATTGCTGGCGTTCAGATTGTGCGGTGTGACATTGGTGGTGAGAGGCCAGGTGTGGTCGATTAGAAAGAAGAGGGCAGAAACGAGCTGTTGTCGAGCAAGTGACTCACTCCTTCCTGAACCTCAGAACCGAATCCTGATCGTAACATTAGAGTTTCTTCAACCTTTTCCATGTTTCTATGTTGATGATTGACAAATCGTAACCGAATCTAGCTATGAATCCACTATTTTGTCGAAGATGTTAACAGTTAGATATTTCCGAACAGTTCTCCGATAAAATGTCAAATCTAGCTCGTGTGACTCTTATTTGTCATGTCCTTTCTGCAATGTGCTGACTTGTGGAATTTTCAGACACACTCATTGCATACTTTATTTTTGGAAAAATAGTCTATAGGCTAATATTATTCGTCACAACTGCATGGACTTGAGAGCTATTTTGCTTTTGAGATTGGATGACTCTTTGATTGTGACGTCGGATATGACGTCACGAGAAGGAGTATGAATATAACTCACTGAGAGAAGTTTGGGACTCTTCAGCAAATAGAAGCTGAGTTACTAAACTACAGACAACGAATACAAACAGGAAAAAAAGGAAAAGTACTCGAAGTTAACAGAAACGAGTTACTTAATTACAAACAACGAACAGAAAAAAGTACTCGAAGTCAACAGCAACCAGTTACTTAATTACAAACAACGAACGGGAAAAAAGTACTCGAAGTCAACAGCATTCAGTTACTTAATTACAAACAACGAATGGAAAATCATACTCGAAGTCAACAGCAACGAGTTACTTAATTACAAACAACGAACGGGAAAAAAGTATTTGAAGTCAACAGCAACTAGTTACTAAACTACAAACAACGAATACGAACAGAAAAAAAGGAAAAAGTACTCGAGGTCAACAGCAACGAGTTACTTAACTACAAACAACGAACGAGGAAAAATACTCGAAGGCAACATTAACGAATTATTAAAAAAAAATTGTTCAAAGTCAACTGAAAATGTAAAAGTTGAAAACGACGAAAGAATAATTATTTCAGAAAATGGGACTCTCCATGACAACAATAAAACCCCTGGACTTGGAAGACTCAAACCAGGAGCAAGCATAAAAAGAGTGGAGTGAACACATCGAAGACACATTTACAGCGTTCGAAATAACAGACGATAAGCAACAACTATCACTCTTGCGATTTTATGGAGGAAAGAAACTAAAAGACATCATCCAAACCTTATCACCGGAGATATCACCAGGCCAAGTACAGCCTACATACAAAACAACAAAGACAGCCCTAGACAAATATTTTATACCGACAACAAATAAGGTCTTTGAGCGTCATAAATTCCGGATACTTAGTCAAGAAAATGAAGAGTCAACTCATGACTACTTCACCCGTCTATGCATGCAATGAGCAAAATGCAACTTCGGCGACTACAATCTTTTAATAGAAAAATGCACCTCAAGAAAATTGTGTCGTGCGGGTTTAGGGTTAGGGTTAGGGTGAGCGAAAAAGTGAGGAACAAGAAACGGAAGAAATGGACCTCCCGATCGCTTAAAGTAAGAATGACTTTCGGAATGGACACCCCAACCTACCCCTGTTAAGAACGGTTTTCGGATTAGACACCTCATTTTGTAAATGTAAATGTTGGGTACTTACGTATTTTTTTTTGTTACCATGCCGAAATAATAAATTTATTATTTTGAAAGCCATTTTGAACATGTTAGAGGAGTGTGTTTTTTACGTAATCTGTGCTTCCATCCTAACATTTAATAATCACATGATTATATCTTCAATAATAACGTTATTAAATTTTCCCTATAATAAGTTGTTGAAGCCTTTATAATATAGACAAATTGTTTATGTCACAATGTAGAACAAACTTATGTTTTCATCAAGCGAGATATCCGTGTTGACCTTTAAGATCCCATTTTAGTTATAACGTGTGCATTGGCTAAGAAAAATAAAACAGTAAAAAATAACTTTTTAGCTATATGCAATGTGGTTTCCGTTTTGCTCGATCTACAGCAGAGATGCTTACGGTCATATCTCATAGGATTAGTCTATCTAAGCAGATGCTTCCTTTCTACGGCAATTGCTCTTGACATATCAAAGGCCTTTGATGGGTATGGTATGAAGGTCTACTTCACAAAATCTCCAGTTATGGTATACCTGGAAATGTCTTTTCTATTATTATATCATTTCTCTCTGAAAGGTCCATAAGAGTAGTGGTTGATGGACAGAAATCAGAACTCATAGTAATAATGCTGGAGTCCCTTAGGTTTATTCTACATCAATAATCTTCCAAATAACATCCCTCGATCATTCATAGAGATTTATGCTGATGACACTACCATCTATGGTAACACATCAAAGGTTGTAAACGAACAAGTTCTCTCTGGCCCTCTCTCCTCTGTTCTTGAGCATGTGGTACAATGGGGGAAAAGGTAGATGGTTACTTTTAATATATCTAAAACCAAGCTTCTATCTTTACATCATCAACGTTCTGATCCCTATATACCCATTGAAATAGCTCTCATCTTGGGGAGGCTCAATGTTTTTACAAGTTTCTCTTGATCTGAAATGGAAAACGTACATTAAATCTGTTGTTAAGGTCGCTGGTAAAATGGTGGAATTCTTCTATCGATCCAGTAGATATTTCACTACTAATGCTATTCTCTACCTATATAAGAGCTAGGTACCTTCTATGATGGATTATTGTTGCCACATCTGGGCAGGAGCCCCTAAAAGCAGCTTATCCTGACTTGACAGAGTTTAAAATAGACTTCGTAGCCTAGTGGGGGATGCCTTTTTCTTTTCCCTACAACCGCTTTCTCACAGAGCCTATCTCTGCTTTATCGTTATTTTCATAGCAAGTGCTCGTTTGAGCTCCAATCTATGGTTCCCATCTAGCCAAACATTCACAAGAAACACTCGTCTAGTTGAAAACACAGTCAATACTTTTGTGACGCGATCGACCTGACGGAGCGTTTGCCCCTCATTGGGGACCACATAACTATGCTAAGATAGCTTTAATAGCTCCCGGGCAATGGCGGATATCCCAAAGACCTAAGGTAGAGATATATTTTATTTCATTGTCAAAATAGATATATTTGCTTTATTATTTGAAAACCAGAGATATATTGTTATTCGAAAATGACGATAGGAAATCTTGGAACAATAACATTGACATCGTCTTGCCCGACGAACTCAGTGCCGGGAGTTTTGACTGACAGCCGGTGACGCCTGTGGTCATGAGAATTAGATGTTGACTTTGAATCTCAGATTGCAAGCTAGCGACATGGCTGGATTGCACACCCACAATCTGAGTTTTTCCGTAAGTGCGTGGCGTGATTTGATTGGCTGAGGAAACTTTCCACCCCAAACACTCACATCCCTATTTAATGCTAGCGCCAAATTAGTCAGTTTCGAGAGAGTCTCCAGTTTCCAGCCAGAGAGTGTGTGCGAAACTCGAAGTAACAATACCGCTCTCTGAGACGTGACCGCCACACCCCTCCTCCGACCCGTCTGAGGCTATCTCCGAAGAGACGAGAGATTTTACACTTTTAAAAACTTACTAAGAACTGAACTATATATTTGTAAAAAAATCTTTAATATATTTTGTGAAGTAGTATAGATTCAAGCGTCTGTTGTCCTTCTTGCCTGCGTGAGTTTTGTTATTCGTTTTCAGTATACTAGATTCAATGTGACGGCCTCTAGAAGTACCAGATGACACGAGCTAAGTTTTCAAAGATAAGGGGTCCTTACGTAACTTCATAAGAGAAGGTGTTACACTTTCACTCACTCTTTATCTGTGCCTAGACCTAAATGTGGATTCCATGAACGGAGCTTCTTTCTTAGAACTGCACACCTGTGGAACTCTGTTCCATTTGCTTGCTTTCCACCTGACTACAATATGGTCGTCTTACAATCTAATGTAGACAAGTTCTTGATGAGCTGTTTCACTTAAGCAATCCAATTTACCAAATTTACACTTCTAACAATTACTATGATATTACACCTTTGATTACTGTACACTTTTTAACCCTT
This sequence comes from Euprymna scolopes, assembly GCF_053919585.1. Taxonomy (NCBI): domain Eukaryota; kingdom Metazoa; phylum Mollusca; class Cephalopoda; order Sepiida; family Sepiolidae; genus Euprymna; species Euprymna scolopes. Next base: position 151,850,071 of record NC_136492.1, read on the forward strand.
AACCTCGGGTTGCCTCTGGGCCTTGATAAGTGGTGATTTATTTGTCGTAGGTAAAGCGAAATTTTATCCTACAGTTGTCATTTAAACTTATTTTTTTATGCAAAATAAAAACAAAGACATAATCACGATATTTGAGGTTTGCGATACTAACGGGCGAACAACACATTTCCTAAACGTATGCACACGGATACATCAACATACATAAATAAAGTAAGATACACTAGAAGTTAATTAATATAGTAGAGAAAAGGAAAACAAAACAGAAAAGAAACCGGCTGTTTATCGGTAATGTTTTTTTTAAGTTAAAGTGTTCGTTTATTCAATAAGGTATCTATTCTCGAATAAGAGGGTTGAGAGATAGCAACCAATAAGAAGGGGTGTAAATGTGTAAGGGAGAAATCATTATTTTGTGTAAGGGAAATATAAAGTTAATGCTTAGTATAGGAGTTTATAATCCAGTAAAGAAAGGTGACTGAAGGGCATAGTAACAATGTGTATATATTTTCCAGATGTAGACTGATGGCAGGAAGAGAACTGTAGAAAGAGAGGGAAAAATTAGAACTACTTCCTCTGTAGATGATGGCAATTGTCATGATGCCATTTCTAGAATGCAATATAGGTTTTTAATATAACGAATAAATGTGTCTATAACGGCGGTCAAAAGTTAGAGAAGACGGCTGATAATAATTTAGACATAATAAATTTGTATGTGACATCTGTTCTTGCAAACCTAGGGTATTTTAGTCCAGAAGGGAATTTCTGTGCCTCTTTTATTATATATAGGGATTACTTCGTTTTTTCTTTCCTATCCATTTCCTGTCACTTCATACACATCTTCCACTACATTCTCTGTCTTTTACTCATCAGTCCGCACATCTCCATCATTTGCCTTGTCATTCCCAATTACTTCTGCGTTCACCTGTCATTTTATAGCTTCTAATTTCAGTTCTGATATCCATCCATTCTTCCGTATTAGTCTTGCCTGAAAGCACAGGCGCTGTTCTGTTGATTAAAACGATCCTCGTTATCTCTTTTTTCTAAACATACGTTTTCTGTACCCCTTCATAGTTTTTCCGTTTTCATCATAAGGGTTTCTTCTGAAGAAGCATTCCATAATTACTATGTTAACCACTTTACCCCCACTTCATTCTAGTAGTTGCAGGATGACGGCTGGGTGTTCCCTGCTGTTTCAAGGTACACCTGCCGGGCGTGGGCCCTTCACTTTGAGTACTACTCTCATTACCTTGGTTTGCCATTTAATTCATGAGAAGTTTAGTGAATTTAAGGTTACGCAACTACCAGTGATTTGGTTTGTCGATACACCATCTGAAATGTGAGTTTATCTTCTCCTAGATTGTTGGTCTTACCAGATAATCAAGCACCACTTAACCAGAGCTACTGGGTTCAACGAGCCAGTTATTCGCCTGGTGCACCCCCATCAGTAACACAGGTCTACTGGGCTTAGACATAAATTATTATTATTATTATTATTATTATTATTATTATTATTATTATTATCATAGAGATTCCAAGTATGAAGAGTAGTGATAGGCGGAAGGTTAAAAGCGAGGTAAAAATAGTTCAAGGAGTAATTCACAACATCATAAGAATGAACACATCGTTTACGGAACTTAACAGGCTTCTGTATGCAGCGTCATACGTTATTGCGAATCGTCTTGGCTTAATACAGAAGAAAAAGAGAGAAATGACAGATAAAAGGCCACACTGGCAGTAGCGGCTTGAAGAAAGTATTAAACGGTGGCGGAAAGACATTGGTAGAATCTAAGAAATAAGAAAAAGAGTTAAACTAGGGCAGAAAGCTAAGGACGAGTTTGAAAGGATGTATAGATTGCTGGAAAAGGGAGTCATGAGCGTTCTAACAATGTTGAAAGAGGAGATCCACACTGGTGGTATGAAAATTCGGAACTTTGTTGGAAAAAGTGTTGCTTTTACGAAACAATCAGTCTCAGCTGTATAAAGAATTAAATGGTAGTAAACAGGCGGGAAATGACAACACTCCAAATGCAAAAGATGCCAGGAAGTTCTGAGGTGGGATTTGGTCAGTCGAAGGGCGATATAATAAGAAGGCTAGCTGGTTGGGAGAGGTCTGAGAAAGGCTATCAGAAATACAGCAGATGAAGAACGTTGAGATAACCATCGATGACGTTAAGGCTGGCATACGAAGGATGACAAATTGGAAGGCATCTGGTCCAGGTGGAGTGATAGGCTTCTAGTTTAAACAGTTTCCGTGCCTTTATCCACCTATAGCTGCTACCCTGCAAAGGGTTGTAGAGTTGGGAGATGATTGGCTTGTGAAGGGAAGAACAATACTGATTAAGAAAGATCCTGCAAAGGGAACAGATGCCAATAATTATCGAACATTCGCGGAGAAAATTTATGAACACCTTGAGAGTAATGGTGTTTTTCCTGACGAACAGAAGGGTGCCGGAAAGGCTCGAGAGGTTCAAAGTGCAACTACTATTTGATAAAGCATTAATGCAAGATGCAAAGAAGAAGAGGAATCTGAGCGTAGAATGATCGATTACAGAAAGGCTTATGACATGGTTCCTAATTCATGGATACGTGAAACACTAATGATAATGAAGGTTGTTGAGAATGTGGTAGGGCTTTTGGAGACAAGTATGGCTCAATGGGAAACGGTGCTGACAGCAAACAGAGAGGAGATGGGTCAGGTTGGCATTAAACGTGGAATATTAAAAGGAGATTCGTTATCGCCACTTCTTTTTGTAATGATAATCCTCTTGAAGAAAGAAAAACTGGGGTATAACTTTGGATCTGGTGGCACACGCCTCAACCATCTACTGTTTATGGATGATTTGAAGAAATTATATTTTTATCTGTTGGTTTTGCCACTATTTCGTATGTGTTATTTTCAAATAAAGCTTTCAATTCGGATATCGTAGCTTGTTCCCATTCTTGGTGATTTTCTGAATTAATCGCCTCATTATAACTTTCCGGTGCGCTGTTCAACGAGTAACAGTAATCCACTGCGTAATCTTGTATCTTTTCAATTTGTAAGAAGTCTGGCATTTTTCGCTCCTTTGTTGGGAATCGACGTGTCTGGTTAATATTTTCGTCTGAAGTTCGACTGTAATTGTTGTCGTTATTAATATTTTCATTGAGATCGATTAAGATGCTAGGTAATATTTCACGTTTTTCATCCACTGGATCGCAATTTTTAAAATTTAATGTATCACCAATTTTACACATCTAACCCTTTTTATGGCATTTTGGGTTGGAAAGTAGATTATATATGCTGGACTGTTTTTATTGTAACATACAGAAATACCTTAATCAGAACCAAATAGATGCATTCTGTTCATTTTAGATTTTACACCGCAAAACCCTTCATACGGCGTTTTGCCTAATCTTTTATTGAACGATCTATTTCTGATATATGCTGCTACCATTAAAGCGTACGTCCATAAACTATGCGTTAATTTCGATTCGATAAATAGGCATCTTGTCATCTAAAAAAGGGTTCGCCATGCCCTTTCAGCGGTGCTATTTTGGAAGGGGGAATACGGCGCAGATTTCTCTGTTAAATACCGTGGTTACTTAATAGAAGTTCAAAGTCTTTACTACTAAATTCAGTCCCATTGTCTGAGCGAATACATTTTACTGAGCCGTACGGGGCAATATTAGCTAAATATTTCTTAGTGGCGAGGATAGTGTCGGATTTTTTTTTTAGAAAATAAACACGAATTAAACCGAAAAAATCACCAATAAAGTTCAAAACGTATCTTAGATTATTTCTCCCCCTCGGGCTGATCGGGCTGATCGGACCTGCTAAGTCACAGTGCACAAGTGAGAAAATTTTCGTAGCTTTTTTATCTGGCGTTCGGCTTATATATTTTGTCATTTTCCCCTGTGCACACGCCTCACAATTTGGGAGATCGTCTGAAGGTATTATTTTCATGTCTTCGACTACATTTGGTAATTTTTTAATATCAGCTGTATTGCAGTGTCCTAGAATTTTGTGCCCGCTTTCTACGTCGTGGAAGGCAGTTTTGGAGGGAACCATACTTTTTAAATAATATAGCCGGCCATTTTCTTTAATGTCAAATACAGTTTCATTGAGATATATCAATTTTGACTTGTTTTGCCCAAACTTTGTATTCGTGCCTTGTTAAATTGCAGCCTGCACGGAAAATATGTCTTGCTTAAATGTAGATATGAACAGAGCATTAATTTTAGAATACAGTTACAGATTTAGCCTTTATTATTTTTTAGGGATATTTTAGCATCGCCTCTTTTCAAGACTATATCATTTATTTGACTACCGTCGGCAAGTTCGACAAAATAATTTTTTGGATTAAAGTTTGAATCAAAATTAATCAAATCAGATTATTTGGGGATGACATGTGCTGTAGCACCACAGTCTACAAGAAGATGTTTACCGTTTGTGGTATTGTCAAAGTTACATGTGAATAGAAACGTATGTTCTTCTTCAAAGTTCTCAACGTTTTTTACTGAGTCCATTTTAGAGCGTTTATATCGACATTGGAAACTTCTGTGGGTGGGTCGTTCACAATTATAGCAGATAATTTTATTCTTTTTCTTTGGAAAATTACTTTTGGGGAACACGTTGCGGTGGTGTGCGTAATTTGGTGGTGTCTGTTTTCGAGAAGCATTTTTGAACTTCATAATATTGCTGGAGTTATTATTGTCCACTAGCATACGATTAGTCTCTTTGCCACTTTAAATTCGCTGAAATTTATGGATTTGTTTTTTTTTTGCGTTATAACAGTTGTAAATGGTTTAAAATCGGCTGGAAGTCCCTTGAGGGTCATTGATATCAACAAGCTATCGCTTATTATTTCACCTGAGAGTTTTAAGGCATCGGCGGTTGTTTCTGCCTTTATAACGTAGTCGGTAATTGTTTCATCCTCGTTACGTTTCAGAGACGTTAGTTCTGTATATAGTGATATAATTTTCGATTTCCCTTTTGATAAATAATGTTCTCTTAATATATTCAATGCTTTCCGTCCGTCATCGAATGCATCTCTTATAATCAGAGACAGACTTCTATCGTTTAAGCATTGAATCAGTTTTGGAAAAACAGTCGCGTTCTTTTCGAGAAATCTCTGTTGGAGATTGTATCACTTTATGTAGTTTTCGAATCCTCAGATATCCCAGAAATTTTACCTGCCACAATTCGAACTTAGATTTTGATCCGTCAAAGAAAAGACGACGACTGGGTCCATAACCTGTTTAGTGTTGCGAAATTATGTTGAACAAAGACGGCGGCGTAGTTCAGATCAGATCCTGACTGTAATTGGTAGTAACCAAGATGGCGGCCAAGAATCAAATGCGGTCCGTGACGTGTTTAGCGGCGAACTGATTGAATACAAAATTCGACAATTTTTATACTAACTTTGGAAGGTTTTCATTGGTTGTTTAGCACAGCCGGTGGTTATAAAATGATTGGCGAATTTATTCGTCTCGTACCCCCATTAGGAGTCAAAAATATTTTACAAAAATATTCGGTAGAAATGAAAAGGATATGGAGAGACTGGTAGAACTTGTGGGGACATACTCAGAAGACATTGGGATGGAGTTTGGGATTAGTAAATGTGCGGTGCTGGTGATGAAAAGGGGAGTAAAGGTTCATTCGAATGGAATAGTGCTGCCAAATGGAGAAATCATCAAAGAAATATAAGATAAAGGATATAAGTATTTGGGAGTGTTGGAGGGTGTAGTATCAAGTCGTCCGGAAGGACAATTGAAAAACCTACAAATCCCCGATGCTTTAGGTGGCCTTCAGACCTCTGCAATTGTAGGTACCAGCAACATCCTTAGGAAACCCCCTGATCTTTGAAGCTCCTGGTTTGAAGCTGAGATTAAGGGAAATCCTCTGAAATGAATCCCATCACTTTCCAGAGAGACGTCCATAAACGAAATCAGAATTATTATCGATGTTGCTGTTATTATAGTTATTATTGTTGTTAATTTTTTACTTGTTGGTGATGATTTTATTATTATTATTATTATTATTATTATTATTATTATTATTATTATTGCTAATATATTTACGAATAGTACTATTTGATGTTCTACATTCTTCATTTTTTGTTTTATTATTAGTTTGATTTATTCTTCTTATTATTATTATTAATAACAGTAGTAGTAGTAGTAGTATTTTATTAGTAATATTCTTTCCTGTTTTATTATGCTAACTACTTTTAATATTATTAATAATATTGTTAAAATTATTATCTTCTATATAATATTCTGCGTGTTCCTTTCTTTTAAGTCCTACGTTACGCTTTTAAAAGGATCAAATACATTTCTCAAATATTAATCTGCTTCAAAAACCAAAACCGCGAGATTCGGTTTTAGATAAGCAAATCTAGCAAATCTGGAGAAGAAAATAAAGTGATCTAAATTTAATGTAATTTCGTTTTCTAGTATAATTAAAATAATACATGATTATTGTTGTAATGGGCGGATAAAGAACTTGTAGTAATTTTAACGTGTAGGGATTATTTATCGAAGATAGAAGTTGGGGAAACGTTACAGAAAAAAGGGGACATCTGAAAGAAACATGAAAAAAGAAGTCTCAAAAAGGTGCTGGACTAAAAGAGCAAAGATTGTCTCTTACGATGTTATCTTACCATTTGTAATTCCTGATTATTTATAAGTACTTATTTACTTGGGTCAGTTTTATATTTACAAACAATAAACATTATTTTTATGAAAATGGTTATAAACTCATATATGTTAATAGCTTTTCTGTCCCCGAAAACTAACTTTACACTATTAAGAAAACATATCAGCTTTATCAAAACATATTTCTTATTCCGTAGGAATTCACTGGAGCTGCTAGTATTTTTTCTTACATTATTAATATAATTGTTGTTGTTAATTTATTAACATAATCCTTTCTATTTTATTTATTTTCTTAGTCAGTATTTTATTATTGTATTTATCACTATGGTTAGTTATATTGTTGCATTATGGGTATTGTTATCATTTGTATCAATATGATTTGTATTATATGTTTCTTAATATTACTATTATCATTAACGTTATTTTTTATTCTTACTACTACCAATAATATTATTACTGTTAGCAGTAAGGGTAGTCGTGTCGAATTTTTGTTATTGTTGATCTTTGTATTAATATTGTATACATCACTATTCTGTAATAGTACCTATTATTAATTCTATTTTACACGTAATCCGTCACGTAATCCTATTCCTGTGGCAATACTAGGGCATAGGTATACTAGTTACGAATAAAAACGAACAATTATGTTTAAAATTATATGACATTTTAGATTGTACACTTAAGTCTAGCTGAACAGATTTTTATATGCTAGAATATATCTGGTTAAAAAAGTATATTATATGCCGGTACATACATTTCCTTTTCTGTTAACTTTTCATCTGGTTTTGTCACTTTATCATTGATTTTTCCATTTTCTGCAGCACTTTCTTCGATATCTTCACCAATATGAAATACATCTAACTTTTGGTTGTTCATTCCCTGCAGAGAAAAAATATCATCAAAAAGGCAATATATTATATTATATATATATATATATGTGTGTGTGTTTGTATCTGTATCTGTATTAGCAGGACCCGTTTCACAGCAGTGCCCGTGTAATATAGGAGGGTGCTGACTAAAAAATATTATATAGTACTATTATAATGTACTAGCATGAAGACCCAACATTGCCAGGATAGCATAAAGATGAACGAATGTTCCACTCCATTATTTATCATTGAAATCGGTAAAATCGCAAATTTGTCAATCAAATCGATTGACTGCCTACTCAAGTTGGGGGCCTACTGCAGTGCACTGAGGGGAAGCTTCACATGCTACCTTGCTTCCATTGTCGTCTACATTGCCTTGTAGAAAACCTGCTGTTCATTTTAACAAAAATAGTTTTATATCATGGTTTGAATCAAAATTTAAAATGAAAAAAAAAATCAAACATCTTGGTTCAATTGTGTTCTAAACAAAAAATTCATTTCGAACGTGCCTCTGTCGTATCAAAGACCCTTCTGTTGACAGTATAAACCACGTTTTTCTGCTTGTCCGGGAATAAAACTTCTCAAATGCACTTATGGTGTTAGGCTTTATACAGTTGTTAACTTTAGTCCAAATCGGACTGCTCTTTCTTTTATCGGATTTTTTTCGATTTTCGATACTTATTGGAGTCATTCTGATACAAAGTCCATCCAAGAAAATTGCCAAATACATAAAGTATATTTTGTGTAATTAAAACAATTCAACTCAGTAGTTTCGAAGTCCATAAGAAATTATCCTCCACATAAACAAATAAAGTGCATTTCATATATAAGTGAATATTCTTTTATAATGTATATCTATATATCTATAAAAGTGGCATTGCTTGCGTGTGTCTGTCGGTGTGTGTGTACATTTCCCTACCAAACTACTCTGTTAATTTGCAGTCTACAGACTCGAGATTTGACATAAGGTGTACTGAGATATGGAAAAATATTTTTAATCGGTTTTCGGCCAGAAATTTGGTTGTCAAGGGGTCAAAGCTTAATGATTTGACCTTTGAAAACGCTACCAAACACCTCCGTCAATTTTGGGGCTAAATAATTGAAATTTTAGATGTAGATTACTTGGACATAGATCAAACTATTTAATTTGATATGAGCTCAAAAAATTAATTGTTAAGACGTCAAAATCGGGGTCGAAGTCAAAAGAAAATTCACCTCTGCAGTCTCTACTAAATTACTCAGCTAATTTTCGGTCTAAACATTTGAACTTTTACATGAAATGTATTCAGACATCTGGCAAGCTTTTTAATCGGTTTTTGCTCGAATATTTGGTTACCAAGGTGTCAAATTCAAAAGATTTTACCTTTGCGGTCTCTAGTAAGCTATTCACCTAATTTTGGGTCTAAAGTTTTGAATTTTTACATAAAGGGCATTCAGGCATCGCCAAGCTAATCAAGAACCTAGATTCCAGTAAAGCAACTGGCCCTGATGGCATCCCAATTATAGTGTTAAAAAAGCTTCAACCAGAACTTGCTCCCATACTTACGAAACTATTTAAGAGCTGCCTTAAGGAGAAGTGCTTTCCGACTACCTGGAAGACCTCATCAGTATGTCTTGTATTTAAGAATTCAGATGATAAGTCATCTCCCTCTCAGTACAGACCAATAAGTCTCCTGTGTGTTATGAGTAAGTTGCTGGAATCCATATTAAATAGAGAAATAGTCAACCACCTCAGCAGGAATAACCTTCTTAGTGACATACACTATGACTTCCGCTCTGCAAGATCTACCGCAGATGTGCTGACGGTTATATCCCACAGGATTAGTGAATCTCTTGACAAAGGCTTCCTTTCTAGGGCAATTGCTCTTCGACAAGGTATGGCATAAGGGTCTACTTCACAAGATTTCCAGCTATGGTATAACTGGAAATGTTTTCTCAATGATTAAATAATTTCTCTCCGATAGGCTCATAAGAGTAGTGGTAGATGGACAAAAATCGGAGGCCTGCAATATAAATGCTGGAGTTCCTCAGGGGTCAATCCTAGGTCAAACTCTCTTCTGATCTACATCAATGACCTCCCTAAACATATACTTAAATCATTCGTTGACATCTATGCTGATGACACGACCATCTACGGCAACACATCAAAGGCTGTAAATAAAAAAGTTCTCTCTGATTCTCTCTCCTCTGATCACGAGCGCGTGGTTCAGTGGGGGAAGATGTGGCTGGTTACCTTTAATGCATCCAAAACTAAACTCCTATCCTTACATCATCAACGCTCTGATCCCCATCTGGCATCAATTGTGATGGATGGCTCTCGTCTGGGTGAGGTCCCGTGTTTTGACAAGCTTCTGGGTTTGACCTTTACTCCTGATCTGAAACGGAACACGTACATCAACTCTGTTGCCAAGATCGCTGGAAAGATGGTGGGATCCTTCTACCGCTCCAGAAGATATCTCACTACTGATGCAATTCTCTATCTATATAAAAGCCAAGTACGTCCAAGGATGGAATACTCTTGCCATATCTGGGCAGGAGCTGCTAAAAACAGCCTATCCTGCCTTGACAGAGTACAAAATAGACTTCGTGGCTTAGTGGGGGATGCCCTTTTCTCTACCCTGCAGCCTCTCGCCCACAGAAGATACGTTGCGAGCCTATCCTTGTTTTATCGTTATTTTTATGACAGGTGCTCGTCTGAACTCCAATCTCTGGTCCCCTTTCGCCAATCTTTCACGAAAAACACCCGTCTAGCTGAATCCACTGAGAAAAATTTCCCCCACTCTATATCTGTGCCTAAATCAAAACGCGGATTCCATGAACAAAGCTTCTTTCTTAGAACTGCACGCCTGTGGAACTCTGTTCCGTCTGCCTGCTTCCCACTGGACTACAACTTGGATGTCTTCAAGTCCAATGTTAACAAATTCCTAATGAACCGTGATGGTGGTGATCACTGTGTAAAAAAAAAACAAGACAGATAGCGAGCTTCTTAATCAGATTTTGCGCGACAATTTGGCTTCGAAGATGTCAAGGTTGAAAGAGTTGACCTTTGCAGCCTATATCAAACTCCTCCACGAATTTTGGGTCTAAACACTTGAAGTTTTAGATGTAGGTTACCTGGATATGAGTCAAACATTTTAATATGCACATAAATTATGAACAGTACAAGCAAAGCCGAGCTGAACTGCTAGTATATATATATATATATATATATATATATATATATATATATATATATATAGATATATACACACACACACACATATATATATATATATATATATATATATATATATATATAGACTTGTTTGTAATATACTGAATTTTACTGGGTTCGTATAATTCAGAAAATTTTCATATACCAATGAATTTTAAGCAAAAAAGAGATGTCTTTAAATGTAAGCTACAAAATTATCATATTTCATAATTGGGTATTAATATACTGTATTAACAAAACCAAGATTTCAAAAAAGGAATTGGTAGCAACAAAAAGTGTATTTCATAGTAAGTTACAATTGTTTCAAAACCGGTTGGACAATTTAAAGCATTATGGCGTTTGAAAATTTTCATATAACCAGCCTTTCTTCAGACTTCTTGAATAAAAAACACTTTAACATTAGAACATTATTTAAAGAAATTTCCCTTAAAGGAAATAAAGCATGCGAAAACATCTATACTGGACGCATCCTTTGATGTCAGAAAGCCTTCTACTCAAATAGCTTCTCCCCTCGAATTGCTTGACTTTAGAATTCCCTGATTCCCTGACTGTACTAATAGGTAGACGTGCAAGAGTAATGTCAAGCTACACTTCCCTGCTCAACTCTCTACATAGTAGCCCTGTAAATTCGATCACAAATAGTAGCCTCTAACGTAAAAGTGTCATTGTGCCTTGTTTAGTGTAAAACTTACAGTAAAAAAATATTAATAATAATAAAAGGTATTAAATTAAAATAAATCACAAAATTTACTCCATTATAATGAATGTTGGTGTCTTCGTAAAAAGTCAGCTATCATCATATTCTGTTAATAATTGAAAACAATTAATTACTTTATGACTCTACGAAATCTGAAAAGTATCAATACATTATAATGCATTCCGGTGGTTTCAGTGTATTCGTAAATAATTCAGCCGTGATTACATTCACTTAATTGTTGAAAAATCAATTATTTTATGACTGTTCGAAATTGGAAAAGAAATTGAAATTTTTAAACTATCGAATAAAAATATAATTATAAAAAAATTAACTAAAATACATTTTTAATCGTTGATGAATATGATGTTGCCTAAAATAGTGTTAACTACTACTATATTCTTTCTAAATAAATCGATGTAACACATTTTATTTAAAATTAAATAATTTGTAACAAATAATAATTTGGAACGTTAAAAAATAGTGTTAAACAAAATATAAATAAGGGAGAGCCCGATTCTTTCCTAGAATAGTGAGTAATTATTTTATTATTTATTAAAATTTAAATACAATATTTTTACTCGTACCACAAGTATCTACACGTAGTTGAAATTTATAATAAAAAGGCTACACCTACAGAATTTGTTTCGTAATGTTACTTTTAATACGATAAACACTGTAAACTAACTGTAACCTAACTTGATTGTTTTGGTTTTTGTTTTTAGTTTGTTGGGTTTTTTTTTGCAAAATGTCGATAATCGATAAAGACTACATCTATAGATTTTGAACCATATTGTTCTTTTTGCCTTAAAGTGTAAGTTAAGGTTCGGATTAATTTGAAAAAAGTGGTTCTGGTTAGGTTTCTTTAGAAGCACGTCTCCTCCATTTTATTCTATTCATCATTAATGCTTAATTAAGCCTTTAAAATACATTCCAAATTACATTATGTTCCTCCTGAGTTTTACCGCAAATAGTTATATCATCTATATATGAAAAAGTTCTAGATAATTTGTTGTCAGAAATGAAAGAATTAATAAACCGTTGAAAAGCAGAAACCCTATTCACTATCTAGAACTTTTTCATCTACGGCATTGTAGAACTTTTTCATCTACGGCATTGTAACACATTTTATTTAAAATTAAATAATTTGTAACAAATAATAACCCTAACCCTAACCCTAACACACATGGGTATTCGTTTGAATTGGTACAAACGATTTCCAGCTTGAAAGGCCGTGTAGGGCCGATCTTCGGGACAAATTTCGATCTGGTAGTACGCTTTGGATAAGTCAATTCTACTAAATATACGATATTGGGCTATTTGGTTCACGAGATCCTCAATCCGAGGCAAAGGGTATGCATCAAGTAAGGTGAAACGATTAATAGTTTGGGAGAAATCAACTACTAATCGTTTCTTTTTATTAGGCGACGAAGTCACAACAATCTGAGCACGCCATGGTGAATAACTTGTTTCAGTTACATAATCCTCAAGCAGTTGTAGAATTTCCTTGTCAATGAATACAGTATGCTCCGCACGGTAATTTCGGGATTTAGTAGCAATAGGTTTGCAATCAGGGGTTAAGTTTCGAAACAATTTCACAGATTCACGGCTGATCTTGGTTAGGACTCAGATTTTTAGAATATCCTGAGGTCCACCAAAAGAAATAATGATACCCAGATGTAGTTTTAAAAAAGGCACTCCGAATATAATATCCATACAGAAATCAGGAAGCACTGTAAAGTCAATTTCTTTGTACTCGCAACCATTGAAGGAAATGTTCTGTGTGCAATATTCCGCTAGCTTGAGGGAAACGGCGAACGATGCCATGGAAATTACGGAATTACGTTTTGAAGTAGACAGCTTCATTTTGTTTTTAACAATAACGAGCACTGATAAAGTTATTAGAACTGCCGGTGTCTATGAGGGCAGTTAATTTTTTTCCTTTTAATTCAACAATTTTAGTAATGGGAAGGCACCTATCACCACCTTTAGCATGGTTACCATAATAGCAGAAGTAGAACGTGAAGGTGTCAGCATAGTAGAATGGCAAACTTTGGAGAAATTACCGAGTTTACCACAGTTTCGACCTACGTTATCGCAGCCAGGACAATGACGGCGATCATCCTTAAAGTGACGCCTCCCTCCACAGTTGTAACACTTGCCATGAGCAGGAAAAGCAGCAGAAAATTGTACAGAGTCACACTTCATACGAGAGCCAATAGAAACAGAAATTTTAGTAATAGTGGCCTCCTCGGCAGGATCAGTAGACACATTGTTAGTTCTAATAGAAGCAATAGTAATAACAGCGGCTGCTCCAATCGGTAATGTGTATGATTCAGCACGAGTGAGCTTGTTCTAAAGCCCTAGCACATTGGGTAGCCTCTTTGAGAGTTAGCGTATCAGTTTCAAGTAGTCTAGCACGTATTACTGAGGACCGAAGACCACGTATAAACGCATCACGGACAGATTCATCCCGGTAAGTAGTAGCAGTAACCTCTTTCAAGTAACAGTCAGCGGCAAGTCGATTCAAAACCTGAAGATATTGGTCGACAGACTTGTTTTCTTGTTGCAGACGCGTGGAAAGCAGATGTCTAGCATTTTTAACGCTTGGAGACTTGTCGTAAACACCTTTCAGTAATTCGACAGCGTGTTCAAATCCTGAACAAGCCCCGATAACAATAGCAACGGCGGGATCGATATTTAAATAAAGAACTTCGAGCTTAACGAAGCAATAGTTGATAAATAGTAATTAAAGTTATAATACCACAATCTCCAAACCTTGCTAGCCTGAGGGTTTGCCGAGGATACGTCAAATTTTTCCTGACGAATGATCTTCATGAGGGAAATAAAATTTTGTTCAATAAATTGTAGTGTTGTAAGTAAATGAAGACGTAAAATACAACCTCTTTCCAAGGTTTTATTGAACAAAATTCACAGCTACTAAAACAAGAGAGAAAGAACTCAGTCTTTTAAAGAAAAAGGAACACGTGCAAAATCACGTGGTAAGAAACTGAATTTGCATATCTTTTTTTAATTATTAAGAACAAAACAATTTAAATGAAAATATTTTAAACGGTAAGAACAAAACAATTTAAATGAAAATATAACAATCTCTTCCACTTGTAAAAGAGATTGTAAATAGTTTTGTTTTATAAATCCAGTCGCTGGGCTGGGCTGGTCTGCGAATTCTGTTAGATCGGCGTGGAGGTAGTTCGCTATTCGAAGGACCGGTGGTCTTCTGGGAAGGTTGATTCTCAGTGTTCTGACTATTATGGTCAAATTCATTTTCTGTATTAGACGTAGTACTAACAAGAATATATATATATATATATATATATATATATATATATATATATACATATATATGTGTGTATATATATATATATATATATATAGAGAGAGAGAGAGAGAGAGAGAGAGATTGATAAAGGAGTATATCTCCGAAATATATTTCTAAAGAAATAAATACTCGTTTATTTTATATTTCGCGTTGCAGTTATTTGGCTTCAAACGTATTCAATACGTATCTTATTTCATTTTCAAAGTTCACTCAATGCCTCTAATGGATATAAACAAAAAACTACCCAGATTCATTGAACATTCTTCGACTCGACATCATGGTGAAGAAAAAGAGGAAAAAATATATAGATTGACATAGGAGTATATCTCCGAAATATATTTCTAAAGACATAAACACTCGTTTATTTTATAAAAAATTTCGCGTTGCAGTTATTTGGCCTTAAACGTGTTCAATACGTATTTTATTTTATTTTATTTTATTAATTTAATAAAAATTAAATTCAATAACGGTCAGTAAATTTTACTTATTGTTAATATTAAGCTTATTCATCTTAGGGCGATACGCAAAATATGAAGCACGTGGGAGGAACATATGGTAAAAGTAAATATGAACATTCGGCTATATCTCAATAAATAATCATGGATATGGATTGACATTTTGTGGTAAGTGGAATGAAAATATACAGTACATATATATATATATATGTATATGTATGTGTGTGTGTTTGTGTGTGTGCGTGTGTGTATGCGTGTGTGTGTATGCGTGTGTGTGTCTGCATACATATATATATATGTAAAATTAAAATGAAACCTGCTTAAAAATGAAGATGATTTAACAACTTATCCAAATACTGCGATGAATTTAATTTATTAGATCTCAGTTTGAACAATTTTAAATGTCTAATGTTCGGATAGGGACTTACAACAGACATAGATGTAGAAACCAAAATGCGCGTTCTAAAATATTAGAAAATGAACCAAGTTTAACTCTACAAAAATAACCAGAAGACTGTCAGAACATAAAAATCATTCAAAAAGATTCCAAAGATATCGAATGTGGCATCTTGCATATAAAAACAGTAGTGAAACAACCTAAAACGCATTTGATAAATTAAACCCATGATAGGCGAAATTATTACGCATAGCCTGTTGTTAATATGGATTATCTCCCTTGATAATCCAAGACTATAAAAGCTGTGCATTTCCGCTTGTCGAGTAGACAAGTAATCGAATTCTTAATTGAATAATAAAGATTACTAGACGGAAACTTATCGTCCTGTTTTCATTAAAAATTAATATTTCTATCCATGTAACAGATATAGAGGTTTACATTGGGACATTTTTTTTGTTTTGTTTTTAATGTATTTCCATGGTCGTAATATCTTGCTTTTACTTTAATATTCGAGTTTTATTTGGCAAACTTATCCGACACGTGTAGACTGTTTGAATGATAAATTAGCAATCTTAAACTTTAAAGACCTCCAAAATGTATTAAACTGTACGAGTAAAGTAGCAAATGTATGTATACATGAAATAAACTTTATCTTAAAATAAGAACACACGAAAATGAATAAATAATAATAACAATAGCAATAACAAAAATGATAACCATAATTATAATTATAATCATAATCATTCATAAATAAATACATAAATAAATATACTGATATAAAATAAAATGTAAGTGAAAAGTATCCAGATCAAAACTAAGTCAGTTCCAAACAGAGAACAATGAAACAGGTGAATTAAAAATCAAATTATCTTTGCATGATAACCGCGCACCTATTGGCTACGATAAATGTGTGTGTGAATAACAAAAGATCTGATTGGCTGACTAGCAAACTCAGTACCACAGGAACTTATAAAAACATTTAACATCGACACCATGCAATAGCTTAACGAATCTTTACGGGGATGAAACGCAGAAAATTCGGTGTAATTTAATTGCTATATATATTTTCAAAACTGACCATTTATATGTATGCATATATATACGTATGTGTGTGTGTGTGTGTGTGTGTGTGTGTGTGTGTGTGTGTGTGTGTGTGTGTGTGTGTGTGTGTGTGGTTAAAAGAATCAAGTCTTACCTATTCTACACTTACACTGATAGATTGGTAACTATGCCGCGTTTTCAAGTAACAATAGCCGAGCTTGAATTCGGCATGCTGCAAAAACTGGCTACTCCAAATCTCGACGCTCTGCTGCTATAACACGTTCCCTAAATTTCGGCGGTCTGCTGTCAAAAGTCAACGCCAAGACTCTACACTCTGCTATCAAAACTCAACTCTTAAACTCGACACTCTGCTAGCTAAACACGACGTATTGTTGACAATACTTTCTACTCCAACAACCAAATCCAAAATCAACAGAGTTTCTGAAAAATCAGGCGTTTTTTATCAAACTGGAAGCGTCGTATTTCATATTAGGTGACAATTTCACAAAGCATATAAAGAGTAAAGGTGGTCAGTTTTACTTTTTATCTTCATGTTTTGTCTGCACGGAACTCTACACGCTGAACAAGAACAGGAAACACACCTTTTCCTCCCCTTTTCGTGGTAAAAGAATGCTTTCAGTTATCCACCTTTTCCCATCATTCTAAAATTCTGAGATTTTCTTAATTCCTTTATCCTCTATTTTACAAATATTCTGCTGATATTCAACTACGGTCCAATGTACATTTCCAAACTTTACCTCACCTTTCTTCATAGTTAAACTTTCCCTCTAATCGGTTACATCCATTCTAATTATGATGCCGATCCCGTCAATCAAGTGAATTATTAATATCGCCTCGTACTTTCTGTACATTGACTTTCCGGGCTCCGTTACATTTTATGTCCATTCTAATTCTTTCACGGTGTCACTCCTACCGCATTCACTCACGAGTATAGAATTGATTAAAGTAGTGATACAGCCAGTATCGACAAGTGCAAGCATTACCATATGGTGGATTACCACTTCTATTTTCGGAATAAGTCAATACTACGTCTTTATTCTGTTGCCATTTCTCTGATTCTGAAGGTAATATCTTGCAATGTGACCAAACTTTCCACAGTTGTAGTACTTTACTCTAGGTATCTCATTAATTGTTTTTTATAAAGTGCAGTCCTCGACATCTGAAACACTGAATGTTTGTTGATTCCTTAGTTTTCTGTATATTGCTTTGTGTACTGGCTATCACTGTTCGAGTCTCTTTAATATTTTGCTGATAAAAGCCGTAGAGTTGGTATTAGTTTACTAGTTTCCATTCTCTCTACATGATGTAATTGTTGTAGAGCTACAGATATATCGTCTTGGAATCCCGTAATGAAAGCAAGTTTAGTTGCATGACCCAACCTTGTCTCTAGGTATCCTACAAGTTCAGTCAATTTTTGTATGGTATTTGCGTAAACTCTCCAGTCTACTTTAATCGTTTTAGCTGCTTCAAAATGCACTTCGTTCAATGCCTTCGTTAGTCGCATTTCTATATATTTCGCATCTAATTGGTCTTCTCTCCTCATCTCATATTAGAGAGCCATCGCATCTTTATATAGAAAGAGAGTAATAAAACTCGCAGACCTTGCACTTTTTATAGATAAGCTACTAATTGTACATTTTTCATCCAAGTAACCATATCACCTTCTCTACTAAAAGTCAGTATCGCATACTTTCCTTATCTTAGTTGTCCTCATTCCATGATCTCTTTGTGTCGAAATTTTTAAGCGTTTAATCATAGAAGAGTAACTTATTTAGCATTTGGTAGCATTTCAGACAATGTATATATATATATATATATATATATATATATATATATAATTTAAAGGAGATTAGAACAATAGTCTAAAGAGCTGAGTGCATTTCAATGTAACAGTGAAATTACTAGTTTAATTAAAATACAGGAAAGAGAAAGTGCTCGTTGTAATTTAGATATATAATAAGCTCGATAGGTAAATATCCTAGAGCTAATTCAATATTAAGTAATGTGATTGATAATTTAAAATTTAAAAATCAAATTATAATTAAATTAAAAATCTGTTTCATAAGAAGGAACAACAACAAAATCAATTATTTGTACGATCGTTTCGGAAAAAGTGCTTTTTTATTGTGGTAGACATCAAGTTACGGACAATAATTATTACATATAGCTTTTTAATAAGCAAGGTCTCCTCGTCAGCAAATTTTGAAGGGTTTTTATTAAATTTAAAAGACACCATAAATAAACCTAGCATTAAAAGTAATGCAGATTCAATAAGGGGAAAAGCTATAGCAAACATATATATGAGTATTTTAACCATAGTTCCTGATTTCAAAAGGCGAAAAATTAAAAGATACATCTGTCTTACTATTTAATTTGCTCGATTTCGGGAAGATAAATATTCAATATTTGTCGCTCGCCGCATGTGGGTTAGTCTTTTTCCTATAACACCTTGGGGGAGGGGAAAAAGCGTTCAGCAGTAAATGAATACTATCCCGCAGTCAAACTTGACCTCATTAACTCATTAAAATGGGCACCTGCTAAATCCAAGTAATTAAATAAATTCAAACGTGATTCCGTTAGCATCTTGCGGTGGGGCAATGGTTAACGTCTCACCTTTTTTTCACATTTTAATATATAACTTTGCCTCAAGGATTCGAGTTCGATCCTCATACTTACTTTTTTAACCCTCCCCCCCCAAACACCCGGGCAACGCCGGGTACCCCTCGCTAGTCTATAAATATAAAAGCGAAAATGTATGTATGTATGTGTGTTCGCTTTTTCTGTGTGTCTACAAAAGGCTACTTTCAGAGAAACGGTCGGTCGGTTCACAACTTTTTAAAACTTTTTATATCACATATAAATCGTAATATCTCACAGTTAACAACGAAGTTCGCCTGTCTATTTAATTTGCTCGATTTCGGGAAGATAAATAGTCAATATTTGTCGCTCGCCGCATGTGAGTTAGTCTTTTTTCCTATAACATCTTGGGGGTGGGGGAAAAAAGCGTTCAGCAGTAAATGAAATCCCGCAGTCAAACTTGACCTCATTAACTCATTAAAACAAGCACCTGCTACATCCAAGTAATTAAATAAATTCAAACGCGCTTTCGTTCGCATGTCGCGGTGGGGCAATGGTTAACGTCGCACGGTTTATTTTGACAACTTTGCCTCAAGGGTTTGAGTTCGATCCTCATACTTACTTTTTTGCCCCCCCACACACACACATCCAAAATTCCGGGCAATGCCGGGTACCCCTCGCTAGTATATCTATAAAAGTGAACGTGTCTGTGTATCGGTGTGTCTGTTTGTCTGTGTGTCTGTGTATATTTTCCTTCGCAGTAACTCTGTTAATTTTCAGTCTACAGACTCGAAATTTTATTTGAGCCCAAAACAATAAACTTTAAGGGGACATAATAGGGGTCAAGATTTAAAAAATTGACCGCTTTTTTTTTTTTTTGCTCAGCATACACTTCCAAACACCAGGGAAACGTCGTGCACCCATGCTAGTATATCTATAAAAGTGAACGTGTCTGTGTGTGTGTGTGTCTGTCTGTGTACATTTTCATTCGCAATAACTCTGTTAATTTTCAATCTATAGACTCGAAATTTGATATACAGGGTACTAAGATTAGGGAAAATCTATATGATCCGTTTTTGGCTAGAAATGTGGCTGTTAAGGAGTCAAAGTTCCACGATTTGACCTTGGAGAACTCTCCCAAACACCTCCGAAAATTTGGGGTATAAACACTTGAAATATTAGACATAGGTTCCTTGGACGGATCTAACTTAATAACTTTTCATTGGAAGCTTATATTATTTTTAGTGGGGCGAAGTGTTAGGGAGAGTAGGTAATGGTAAGTGGTAGGAGGTGGGGTGAGACATTTGTGCATATTCATCCTAATATACATATGAACACACATATACAAACTCAACACGCACACACAATATACATATGTAATATACATACAGATACACATACACACATACATATATATATACATATATACACATATATATATATAAACAAATATATACATATACACATATACAACACACACTTAAACATACATACATCTCTATAAAAATAGATATCTCTTCAAGTAGAATCTAAGAATCATAAAGTTTGACCGGTCGCTTAATTGAGGTCAGGTCGTGTACAAGATATAGGGACTTGGTTCGGGGGGGAGGCAAGAAAGGAGGAGGAACAAGAATAATATAGATTTAAGAGCAAAAACCAAAATAAAACTAAAATAAAGAGATGGGCCAAAAACGTAAATGGAATAATTCTTTTTTTCCTGATTTTTCCTAGTTTAATCTCAAACCTCATTGTCAATTTAAATCGTATTTGTTCTGTCAACTCAAGTTATATGTACTGCCCATGAGGTGCTAATTATTATTAATTTTATATGTATCTATATTTCCCTTAGAAAGAGGATTGACATAAAGTTTAGAATATACTAATGTTTATTAGCTAATTGTGAAATTAATTCTAATATTATTGATGGAACGTTTTATCTTTATTTTATGGTCCTTACGGTAATAGTTCAATGCTAAGTAAGTTAAAACAAAGGTAATAAAGTAATGATAATACCTTACTGAAAAAAAAAGTTTAAAATTAGTATATCCATAACCTTATGCTATTTAATAATATTTAACCGGGGAAATTTTCTATAACTGCATTATTAATACATATACATGGAAAATCTTTGTAATCTGTTATCGGCCAGAAATGTAGCTGTTAATGGGTCAAAGTTCAACGATTTGACCTTTGCGAACTCTACCAAACTCCTCCGCCAGTTTTGGGTATAATCAATTGAAATTTTAGATATAGGTTCCTTGGACATGACTCTAACTTAATAACTTGGTTTGAGCCCAAAAAATAAATGTTAAGCGGTCATGATTGGGGTCAAAGTTTTAGAAATATGACCTGTGCGGTCTCTACCAAATTACTCAGATTATTTCTGGTCTAAACATTTGAAATTTTGCATAAAGATATTCAGAGATAGGGCAAGCTTTTTAATCAGTGTGGGTCGAAAATTTGAGCTACTCATATATAAATGTATGCATGTATATTTGTATGTCTGCCTAAAACTTTCGACAGAGACGACGGATTTTCACAAGATCAGTATCGTTTTGAAGCTCGATGGAGATAGCTAAAGAATATCTATTTATAAAAGAAAATATGCTGATGGAATAAGCTTGAACATTTAAGAGTTCTATTCTAACCCGTGAAATGTTAGTATAAAATTTAAACTTCTACAAAAATAGAATTATATATATTCAGATAAAAGATTCTCTGTGAAATGTCCAGGTGAACAATTCGTGAAAAATATAAACATAAAAGAATATTTTTCTTCTTACCAATGTCGTTGTTACGGGCGGGTTAGAAATTAGGAGGATACCAATTGTTTTCACCGTGATATATATTGCAGAAAGAAGCAGCATACATTTTGGTACGTTGTCAAGCACTTCCGTTTGTGAGAAGTAACTACAATGGAAAGAACACGTATTTAGTTTTTTGGTTCGTCATTCCTAAGTTAGTGCCATTTATAGATACATAGTTTACAACTAACACTCTTTTCAAATACCAAATTTAATGCTCACACAATATCATGTAAAACAAAAATGTCCGCTTGAAAAGACGGCAGTTGAATAACTTTAACACTACAAAATGTTAGAGGAAAATGCCTATCAAGATTTTTTTTTTAATTTAAAATGAAATTTACTGTAAAATACTTTTATTGATT
Source organism: Euprymna scolopes (assembly GCF_053919585.1). Classification (NCBI taxonomy): domain Eukaryota; kingdom Metazoa; phylum Mollusca; class Cephalopoda; order Sepiida; family Sepiolidae; genus Euprymna; species Euprymna scolopes. The sequence goes on from NC_136492.1 coordinate 151,872,481, forward strand.
GTGTTTCTTGACATAATTATAGTATACACTATAATAACATTTACACGCTGGTTATCATTAGATTATTCTTAGGAAAAATTCGTTGAGCCTACTCAGTACTACAATAAAGAATCATTTAGGAATATCAGGTGATGTATTAAGGAGAGTTCTCTATGTATTCCGATATTGTTTCCAGTTGTCTTTTGATTTCTATTTGTCACTAGAATGAAGGAATATCCATCTGGATATGTGTGATTGGTGATTGTGCAGCGCATGTTTCATAATTGACTGTGCGCAAGCACACTAAAATTGGTTATTTATTGTCTTTCGACACTAAACGAAATTCCATATGATATAACAAACACTGCTAAAAACATAATTTTGTACTATGGGGTTTAGGGTTGAGGGCAAAAGTACACAAATATTCTATTGTAGAGACCGCTCTCGATATCAGCAATGTTACCAAATTTCCTAAAACATTAATTAGTGAATTTTATGGACAATTTGTTAGGACACCGAAAATAAATGTTTCGTAAGAAATGAGAGTTCACAGTATTCTAAGAGTAGGTGAATAAATATGGTTATTATGGATAAAGGAAGCATAAAAATTCATATTTCTTGACATTTTAAAGGTTTGAAATCACTTTCTAGGTTTACATGTTCATGGAAAAATCAACATGCAAGCCATTTTGTAAAATAATAAATGTGTGAAAACAGGGGTAACTTCGTAACTTTTAATATAAAACAGCGATTTTGGAGCCTTTAAATTTCGGAAGTAGGAGTAATGTATTACTTAAATTAAAGTCCATATATAATGTCGCGTCTTCTCGCTGTATCTCTTCATCCTATGAGAGTGTTGGTGTTGCGGCTCATGAATGATCCGACGTAGTCTGCGATTATTCATTTGTCCTTTAACTTTGTGTTATTTATTATGGGCTAGGACTTATCACTGACCGGGGTTGCAGGATAATGAGAAGAATTATCAAGAAGCAATTAGAGCTTAAGAGAGAAAGAGAAATATACAATTGAAGCCTTTTCCACTGCTGTCCGTGTATAACTGATTCGTGTATTTTTAAATAATTTTGTCGATTGTGTGAAGTGAAGAGTAAGCGTAAGGTTTGGCTTTAAAAGAAAAGTTAAAGACACTATATTGCTGTTATTTAGAAAAAAGGTATGCAAAGAGGATGTTTGAAACAAAGGAATGTTTAGTAAAATATTTAAGTTAGAACAAAGAGATCTTGGAATTTGGCCTTGACTAGAATGTAGGTTTCCAAACAGTGAATAGCATGGGGTTGGAAACCTGACTAAATCAAGTATTCAAAATGTGTTTGGAAGTCACGTGTCAGGTCATGGAAGTAAACGACTTAATAGTATCTGTTAATTTAGATATATACGAGTTAGTTTCAGAGAAAAAAGTCCGGGATAGAAATCCAGGGGAGAAGTCGAGGAGAGACAGTGGGACAGAGGACGCAATCAAGCAATTGGGAGGAATAGCTGTGTCTAGTTTCGGTGAAGTAACTTTTCCACATTTCAGTAAGACCAATTTTGCTGCTACTACCATTAATGAGCCTGATTTCTCCGCAGGGTATGAACAAAACATTCGGAAGTGGACCACATAGTGGAAATGGGCTCGCAACCAACCTCCACACGTTGAGGCATAGACTTGCAGAGTAGTCAGCCCCAGCACAAATTCGTGAGGAATATGACCGTGAACTGCAGATGTGGTTCGAAAATGGGTGGCTGCTGCCATATCCTGAGGTGTGTGGCTGAATACGTGTTGCCACAGCGTTTGCAAAATGAAGGGCAAATATAATGACAACTGAATGAGCACGGATGATCGACGGCATTTATTTGAAGGTAGCCCAGGACGATCCAGTGAAATGGGACTGGTGTATTTGTGGAGAGGTGTTACAGTATGGATGAACTCTACTTCCATTGACACAGGCGTTGTTGTAGGAAGCAATGGTTTCGTGTTGGAAAAAGCAAGCTGGCTCGAGCAGTGCATGAGAGCAAGCATACAAATTTAGTTGAGCTTAATGCTGTGCTGCGAGGTGTCAACGTTCACAAAGAACATGAGTTGGAACAGATACTTAACTTACGGCTTAACGTTCACAAGGAACATGAGTTGGAACAGATACATTAAATGCATTGCTAAGGCTGCTGAGAATGAGGTGGCGATCTCTCTACCGTGCTGGAAAGTTACTTATGCCTAGAAGAATCCTGTGCCTCTAAGCGTGTCAATCGCTTTAGTGCAGATTAGATAAAATGAATATTTAACTAAATATATGTTACAACAAAATGAAAATTATATCATAAAACGACTGCTTTAAGGTTAGTTATTTTCAAAAATGTTATTCAAATTAATGTGATATTTACAAAGTTATGACATGATATTCTTTATCATAGAATTTCTACTGTCCATCACTTTATTGCAGGTCTCTTAAAATGTTGTTTTAAGGCAACAATACAATGCCTTATCTTGCGAACTTCACTTCTCGTTATATTTTCCTGTCAAAGAATAATAAACAAAAGCATATCCTAGGTATAAGCTTCATATAAATTAATTATTTATCGAAATATCTATCATTTTTTAAATAACTTAACACCACATTTTATCCCCCAAGGAATTCAATCGTTTGATTTTAAAAGAAGTTATGGCTCTAGCAACATCAACTATGTTCCTCCACAAGGCATCCTTTGAAGTAAATTGCTCTCCTCTCTGATAAACTCCTCTTTTTCATATTGACCAGTGATATTCAATCGGGGTTAAGGTCTGGAGAACACGGTGGTCAGGTCATGAGAGTTTCCCCAACGAATACCATTCAAGGAAGGCTGCAGTCGCTCCAAGCAGAATGGGATGGTACATTGTCATGTATAAAAATCATCTGAAAGCGACGTGACAATGGTAGATCATCTAGTCATGTCGACAAATTCTTATCCAAAGAGGCCGTGTACGCATTACTGATAGGCTTTACACCCTCTGGCACTGGGGATGGTCCAACCAACTTATCCCCAATGAGTCCCGTCCAAAACATGATGCATCCACATCCTTGTTGGCGATGAACTCTGTAACAAGTCGGAGTTCCGTTCGGGTTTCAAATTTTGGTCCATCTATCTGGACCGTCAAGAGTAGCACAGGCCTAATCCCTAAATAGGACGTGTTGGAAATTCTCTGTCCAAGCCATTCGTTTTTCCCTAATGTTGTTTGCTCAATGGAGGCATTGGAAGAGGTTTGATGTTCCTTGCAATCTCATTCAACACATTGTATCGGGCATGCTTGGATCTTTGAGCAATTCCAGCTTTTGCAAAACTGAAAGCACTGGTGCTGTTTGTGTTTTGGTTGACTTCCCTACGAATTTTCCTTCTGGTGCCCTTATTTTTCTGGGTTTGGTGTTTGGGTTATTCAAGAATGCAGCCAAGGTTTTTGGATCCTATTCCAGCTCCGTGGCTATATCTTTCATGGACAATCCTTCTATGGGTCCAGCAACTATCCTTTGCTTTTCAATAACCTTTAATCGCCTGATTTTTTGGCATTGTAAGAGATCTGCAATACAGCGATGCACAGTATAATTTTCTTAATAATATATAAAATGCTATAACTTCGTGAATATAGTATGAATTTGAATAATTTTTTGGGAAATAACTAATCTTAAAGCAGCCCTTTGATGGTAAAATTTTCATTTTTTTGTGATCCATATTTAGTGAAATATTGATACTTTACTAAACTGCAATGAAGCGATTGACACAGCTTAGAGGGCTATTCGCCCATGTATAGACTATTGTTGTCCCATTCGGGCTGGTGCATCTTCTACTAGCCCTTCACTTCTTGATAGGGTTCAAAAGAGAGTCGCCAACCTGATAGGTCCTGAACTGTCATCTAAGCTTCAACCTCTGTCCCATCGACGAAATGTTGCACCCCTCTGTCTGTTCCACAAGTATTTTAATGGTGAATGCTCTTACGAACTACAAGCACTTATACCCCCTCGAAAATAAATATCTCCGACAAACCCGACTAGCAGCTAAATCCCACTCCTACACAGTAGAGATCTCTATGTGTAAGAAAGCCTTCTATTCCAATTGTTTCTTCCTCAGAACTGCTGAACTTTGGAGCATGCAGAAGTCCAAATACAATATGAACAAATATCTTGCTGCTCATCTCCCTTCATAATGTCCCAGCAACTTATGTCCCCGATTGTAGCGCCCTACTTCAAAGTAATATTGTGCCTTGTTTGGGGGGGGGGAATTGAATAAAAAAAAATAGTGAAATATTAGACCTGCTCAGTTTCAACAAAGAATAAAACAAGTAATTACAATTAATACATAGAAACTGAACTGATGCTCATTATTATACAAACTTTCGGATTTTAAATGAAAGGCGAAGCTATCTTCCTTTGTTAGAAGTCTAAAGACAACAAACATACTTAACATCTAAAATTCCATATACTAGTATGTACTGAAAACATACCATTTACCCATTTATACTTAATTATACTTACAGAATGTACCATAATTTTTGCTATTTTCCAATACTGGACTGTATTCCAAATCAAATGTTGTTACTTGTATCTATATTGAGCATACATATTACTTTTCTGTTGTTTTAAACACTCAGAGTTTGGGCACTAAATTTTAATTCCTAATATCAAAATAATTATACTTTAACATGTTATCCTACTCCTAGATATTGCTAAGGCTTTTAACAGGGTAGGGCATGAAGATCTTCTCAGGAAAATCAGATCATATAGTATCACTAATTAATAATTGCTAATTAATAATTAATAATTAAATCCTTCCTAGATGATTAAAAAATCCAGGTTGTTCTCGACGGGCATGCACCTAAACAATATGATATAAATGCGGGTGTTCCTCAGAGGTCTATCCTTGGACCTTTATAATTCCTAATATTCATAAATGACGTCCCTGACAGAATTGTCTCTGAGATGTGTATATATGCTGATGACACCACGCTCTATAACAGGCCCAACAGGAAAACAATCGGATACATATCTAAGAAAATGGCAGAAATCCTAGAGAATGACCTCCAATCTGTAGTAGAATGGGGACAAAAATGGATGGTCACATTCAATGCTACCAAAACTAAGCTTGTTTCCTTCAATAATTACAAGAACCCTTCTCTACCACCAATAGCAATGGCCAAAGACTAATTATCTGAAAGTACTTCATTTAAACTCCTCGGCCTTACGTTCACAGGAAATATGAGTTGGAACAATTACATTGAGAGCATTGCCAAGACTGCTGCAGAGAAGGTAGGCTCTATCTTTACTGTGCTAGAAAGCTACTAATGCCTGAATGTATACTGTACCTCTATTAGGCCACCATACGCCCATGTATAAAGTATAGTTGTCATACTTGGGCTGGTGCATCTGCTACTAGTCTCTCGCTTCTAGACAAGGTTCAAAAGAGAGTTGTCAACCTGATAGGTCCTGGACTGTCGTCTAGGCTTCAGCCTCTGTCCTATCGACGAAATGTTTCATTCGTCCGTCTGTTCTAAAAGTATTTTAATGGTGAATTCTCCGACGGACTTGTACCCCCTTTGACGTAAATACCACAGACAACCCCGACAAGCAGCTAAACCCATCCCTACACAGTAGAGATCCTTAGATGTCAAAGAGCTTTCTACTCCAGTAATTTCTTCCCCAGAACTGCTAGACTTTGGAATTTCCTTCCGGATCCCTGCTTCCCCAACTGTACTGACATGCAGATGTTCAATGTAACGTGAATCGACATCTTGCTACACAACTCCCTACATAGTACCCCTGTAGCTTAGGTTCTTAATTGTAGCCCCTTACATCAAAGTGTCAATTTGCCTTGTTTGGGGTGAAAATGTAATAAAAAAGAACCCCTGGAATTTGCAACATTTTAGATCTTTTATTTATTCATATTTTTCTAGATTTTTGTCTATATGCTACGATAAGCTTGCTAATTGGTTCATTTTCCCGTCAATTCCCGTTTTGTATGCTTCATGCTCTACTTTCGTCATGAAGTATCTTTTATAGACAACTAGCAGTTCAGCCCGGCTTTGCTTGGGCTCTATGTACTGTTCATGACTTTATGATCACATGTATATTAAAAAGTTTTTAGACACGAAATTGGCGGGGAAGTTTGGTAGAGTTTTTAAAGATCAAATTGTTGAACTTTGATTCCTTGACAGACAAATTTCTGACCGAATACTGATTAAAAAGATTATCCCGAATCTCAATACTCCTTATGTATAATCTCGAGTCTGTAGACTGAAAATCCACAGAGTAGTTTAATAGGGAAATGTACACACACAGACACACACAGGCAATTTCACCTGTATAGATATATATTAATTTTTTACTGATTTTTTTAAATAGATTCATAGCTGAAGGCTTCCAACAAGAACATAAATAAAATAAATATTTTTCTTACTAATTTTGGTCTTCTGTCAATTTCGGTTGCAAGTTTTGTGGATTGATAAAAGCTGTTATTATTTGATTGAAGATGAACGCCCCAATGCCGAAACCGCTGATGATAACTCCAGATATAAAACCTTTACGATTCGGAAACCACTAAAATTAGAAACGAAAATTAATATAACGAAAGAAATTGATAACATTGTGAAAACATTATGTAAATCATTTACGATTTGTGGGCGAATAAAATGAAAAACGGGCATCAATATAACGAAACACATTTATAACCATAGGAAAATAGTATATATGAGCTTTAGATATCTGGAACAACGAAAATAAGAAACGAAAATTAATGCAATGGTACACATTGTAAACAATTAAAAAGAAAAGAATCAACTTCATTTTATTTAACGAAACAGAACGCTAGGAATCAATTTAAATACAGGTGTGCATGGTTTGATATCAAATAACGTCAAACGTTTAATTAAATGTTATTATTAGGACTATGACAACAGCATAATCTTTTTCTTGTTTTGATTCTCAAGTATATATCCGTGGTTCTCGGTGTACTAATTGTGGCTAACTGTGTCGGATATATACTCAAGAATAAAAACACTGAAAATAATATGCTGTTGTTAAAGCCCTAGTTATTATTATGATAAATATTTAACTACAGTAACAATATGATTTGTTTTGCGATGGATTATATTAGACAACTTCAGGAAATATCCATTGACTCATTCCATTGAAAAGGGGTTTCATTATCGTCATTAAAAGTCGCCGATGAATTGATGATGAGAAAAAATACGTTCCTGATAGACATGTAACATTTCATAAAAATTATTTTATTTCTACCTGGGATGCCAAAAATATCAAATAATATTTATTATGAAATGTTAACCTTTTTTGTAATTTTATAAATTGAAAATTTGGCAATTAATTTTTTTTACATTTCATGTTTGTTTTTTTTTGTTTTTCAGAATATATAGGATGCGGATTGATAATTGAGAGTATTTGAATTATTCAGACTTCTATTCTTATCTTCGTACTTTTCCACACTCATTTCGGCCGATGTAACTGCGAAGTTGGATATCGCATTGAACACCAACTCGAATCCATTCATTATCATTTAGAAATTCTAATTGAATATAATGTTATTCCTACTTAGTATTGTCTATAGAAATGATTACACCTTAAATCCTCAGAACAGATTGTAATCAAGGCAAGTATCCGTTGCGCCATGAGTAAACCTCGAAAATATAGCATAAATCTTACAATTCCCAAACATAATCTTATTTTCAGATGTTAAACACCAATCATTATATATATACATATATATATATATATATATATATATATACAAATATATATAAATATATATATATATATATACATATATATATATATAAACTGTCAATCGCTTTATTGCAGATTAGTAAAATATCAATATTTCACTAAATATACGTAACAAAAAATGAAAACTTTACCATCAAAAGGCTGCTTTAAGATTAGTTATTACACAAAATTTTATTCAAATTCATGCTTTATTCACGAAGTTTTGGCATTTTATTTATTATCAAGAAAATTATACTGTCCATCGCTGTATTGCAGATCTCTTACAATGCCAAAAAATCAGACGATTAAAGGTTATTGAAAAGCAAAGGATAGTTGGACTTGCAGAAGGATTTTCCATCTAAGATGTAGCCACGTAGCTAGAATAGAATCCAAAAGCTTTGGCAGCATTCTTGAATAACCCAAACACCAATTCAAGAAAAATAAGGACACCAGGAGAAAACTTTTAGATCGTGATATTCGAGAAATCCCTAAGGAATTCAACCGAAACACAAACTGCACCAGTGCTTTCAATTTTGCAAAAGCTGAAATCACTCAAAGATCCAGACATACCCGATACAATGTGTTGAATGAAATTGCAAGGAACATCAAATCTCTTACAGTGCCTGAATTAAGCAAACAACATTAGGGAAAAACGAATGGCTTGGGCAGAGAATTACATGAAAATGGGTTTCCAATAGGTCTTATTTAGGGATGAGGCCCATGATACTATTGGCGGTCCGGATAGATGGACCAAAATTTGAAACCCGAACAGAACTCCGACCATTTACAGAGTTCATTGCCAACAAGGAGGTGGAGGCATCATGTTTTGGGCGGGACTCATTCCGAATGACAGAGGATATAAAGCTTACCAGTAATGCGTACACGGCCTCTTTGGATAAGCATTTATCGACATGGCTAGATGATCTACCATTGTCACGTCGCTTTCAGATGATTTTTTTATAGATGACAACGTACCATTCCATTCTGCTTGGAGCGACTGCGGCCTTCCTTGAATCTATGGGATTCGTTGGGGAAACTCTCATGACCTAATCACCATGTTCTCCACACCTAAACTCCATTGGATATCACTGGTCAATATGAAAAAGGGGAGTTTATCAGGGAGGAGAGCAATTTACTTCAAAGGATGCCTTGTGGAGGAACATAATTGATATTGTAGAGCCATAACTTCTTTTAAAATCAAACAAGTGACTTTCTCTGGGGGACAAAAGTTTTGTTTTATTTTTTTATTCAATCTTCCCCCCAAACAGGGGCTACTATCAGGGACAATGTGCGGGGTCATTATGAAGGGAGATGTGTAGAAAGATGTTTGTTCACATTAGACTTGAACTTCTGCACATTAGTACACTTGGGAAAGCAGTATCCCGGAAGGGAGTTCCAAAGACTTGCAGTTCTGGGGAAGAAATTATTGTGAGTAAAAGCGTTTCTTACACCTAGGGATCTCTACTGTAAAGGGGTAGGACTTAGCTGCTTGTCAAGTCCGTCGGGGGTAGTTACGTCGAGGACGTACAAGTGCTTGCAGTTCGTCAGAGCAGTCACATTTAAAGTATTTGTAGAACAGGCAGAGGGATGCAACATTTCCTCGATGGGACAGAGGCTGAAGCTTAGATGACAGTTCAGAACCGATCTGGTTGGCGACTCTCTTTTGAACCGTTTCCAACAGTGGGAGATAAGCAGCAGATGTACCAGCCCAAATGTGACAGCAATACTCCATACATGGGCGAATGATGGCCTTATACAGGTACAGGATACTTTTAGGCGTAAATAATTTTCTGGCACTGTAGAGAGAGCCCACCTTCTTTGCAGCAGCCTTGGCAATGCTCTCAATGAATATATTCCAGTTCATGTTCCCTGTAAACGTAAGGCCGAGGAGTTTAAAGGAAGTTCTTTCGGGCAGTGTATTCTTAGCCATTGCTATTGTTGGCAGAAAAGGTTTCTTGTAGTTATTGAAGGAAACAAGTCTTGGCAGCATTGAATGTGACCATCCATTTTTGTCCCCATTCTACTACATATTGGAGGTTATCCTCTAGTGATTCTGCCATTTACTTAGATATGTGGTCATTTGTTTCCCCCTCATGCCTGTTATAGAGGGTGGTGTCATCGGCAAATATACCCATCTCCGTAACAATTTTATCAGGGAGGTCATTTATGAATATCAGGAAAAATAAAGGTCCAAGGATAGAAACCTGGGGTACTCCCGCATTTATATCATATTGTTTAGATGCACGACTGTCGAGAACAACTTGAATTTTTCTCTTACTTAAGAAGGATTTAATTATATTGTGTATTCTTCCAGTGATACCTTATGATCTAATTTTCCTTAGAAGACCATCGTACTGTACCCTGTCAAAAGCCTTAGAAAAATCGAGGGCTAGCACTCTACCCTCCTCTATTTTGTTGAGTGAACGGTATATACATTCAGAAACTACAGATAAGATATCTGCTGTTGAACGGGTTTGCCTGAATCCATATTTTTTATCGGTCAGAAGTTTAGCAGGTGTTAGGTGTTGGACTAGGGTTTGATTAACTAAGGACTCAAATATTTTGGTGAAATTGGGAGGAGGCTAATGGGGCGGTAATATAATTCACCAGAATTCTTGAAGACTGGTACCACAGAAGCGGTTTTTCAGGAGTCGGGAAAGCAAGATTCGTTAACGCATTTATTGTAAAGTTTGGAGAGAACTGGAGCAATCTCAGCAGGGCATTTTTTTATTAGCACAGCCGGGATGAGATCTAGTTCACATGCTTTTGAGGTGTCTAGGTTTTTTATGATACCATACACCTGAGAAAGGGTGATTTTCAAATCGTCTATTGTGGCGTCTGTCCGCAAAGGAAAGTTGGGGAGGGAGTGGTGTGCTGGGTCCAGTGTGGAGTTTGAGGCAAACCGATTGACAAGCAGATTTGCCTTGTCAGTTGCCGTGCAAGCAACCTCATGATTGTTTGATAGTGGGGGAATCGTTGACTGCCCATTATTTACTACATTTTGTAGATTTTCCAAAAATCACGGGTTCCTAATTTCTGTGCTTCGATGCGTTTCCTAGTGGTTTTTGTCTTAGCTGTCACTATTACTTTCTTACAATTATTTCTGGCTTCTATATACTTCTGTGTGTTTGAAGTGGACTTATGTCTGTTGAATCGTCAGAACGCATGTTGCCTTTGAGCAATAGAAGCAGCACAAGCAGAGGTAAACTATTGAGGAGAGTGGGGTTTGCTATAGAATTTCCGTGTGGGAACATGTACCTCAATTACAGTTTTTACCCATTAAGTGGTCTCATTTGCACACTGTTCAGCTGGGAGAGAAACGATATTTTTCCATGGGGCATCTCTGTTTTAAGTTTTAAGTTATTTTAGAAAAATGGTGGATATGTCGATAAATAATTAATTTATATAAGGCTTATACCTTTTTTTACACAGTGGTCACCACTTATCAAGGCCCGGAAGCCACTCAGGGATAAGGGTTATTGCAAGTACATTAGGTTAGTGTGGAAATTTGATGAAGTGTTTACTTAAACGGGGCGGTTCATTAGGAATTTGTTAACGTTGGACTTGAACACATCCAAGTTGTAGTCAGGAGGGAAGCAGGCAGACGGAACAGAGTTCCACAGGCGTGCAGTTATAAGAAAGAAGCTTTGTTCGTGGAATACATGTTTTGATTTAGGCACTGATAAAGAGTTGGGGAAATTTTTCACAGTGGATTCAGCTAGACGGGTGTTTTCGTGAAAGATTGGCGAGGGAGGACAAGAGATTGGAGTTCAGACGAGCACCTGCCATGGAAATAACGATAAAACAAGGATAGGCTCGCAACGTCTCTTCTGTGGGAGAGAGGTTGCAGGGTAGAGAAAAGGGCATCCCCCACTAAACCACGAAGTCTATTTTGTACTTTGTCAAGGCAGGATAGGCTATTGTTATCAGCTCTTGCCCAGATATGGCAGCAGCATTCCATCCTTTGACGTACTTGGCTTTTATATAGATAGAGAATTGCATCAGTAGTGAAATATCTTCTGGAGCGGTAGAAGGATCCCACCATCTTTCCAGCGACCTTGGAAACAGATTTGATGTACGTGTTCCATTTCAGATCAGGAGTAAAGGTCAAACCCAGAAGCTTGTCAAAACACGGGACCTCTCCCAGATAAGAGCCATCCATCCCAATTGATGCCAGATGGGGATCAGAGCGTTTATGATGTAAGGATAGGAGTTTGGTTTTGGATGCATTAAAGATAACCAGCCATGTCTTCCCCCACTTAACCACGCGCTCAAGATCAGAGGAGAGAGAATCAGAGAGAACTTTGTCATTTACAGCCTTTGACGTGTTGTCGTAGATGGTCGTGTCATCAGCATAGATGTCAACGAATAATTTAAGTATGTTTTAGAGAGATCATTGATGTAGATCAGGAAGAGAGTTGGGCCCAGGATTGACCCCTGAGGGACTCCAGCATTAATACTGCAGGCATCTGATTTTTGTCCATCGACCACTACTCTTATGAGCCTATTGGAGAGAAATGATTCAATGATTGAGATAGGATATGCTTGTGTTTATTATTCCTTGACAGAAAAATATAATAAGAAGTGAAGTTCTCAAGATAAGACATTGTATTGTTGCCTTAAAACAACATTTTAAGAGACCTGCAATAAAGCGATGGACAGTAGAAATTCTTTGATAAAAAATAAAATGTCATAACTTCGTGAATATCGTATGAATTTAAATTATTCTTTTGGAAATAACTAACCTTAAAGCAGTCGTTTGTTGATATAATTTTCATTTTGTTATTACGTATTTTTTACTTTAAAAAAAAGTGTACATATTTATTTAATGTATTTTTAAAAGTGTATATATAGACATTGAACAACCCAACATTCCCATACACACACATAGTTTCCTTCCCGATATGGGTAGGATTCTAACACTGTTTCCTTTTCATTTTCGTATGTTCTATGATCGCTTTCTTTTTTTTATTTTTTTCCTTTTAATATCCTGAAGATATCCTCTGCAATAGGGACGAAACGTTGATCATTGCATAAATTCATTCAGTTTTTCTTTTTTCAAAACAACATATATATATATATATATATATATATATAGTAATTTATAAAATATATATGGCGATTAAGCCACGCTGAATATTCTGCGTTTCATCCACTATAGGAGTCGTCAGGTTATGCGCGAATTCTGTGGTTGTTTCTCGTTTTTATATATGTTGAGGATTTTAGTTAGCCAATCAGCTTTCTAGTATCCACCACGCCCCTTCCCATCAGCCAATGGGCATGCATTTTATCGAACAAAGGATCTGTTTTAGAACTAGGTTAGTGGTTTAAAGTAGACGTTTTCCTCCTTTTTTTATATATATAAATATAAATATGTGTACACACATACATGCACACATACATATATATATATATACATATATATATGTGTGTATGATCGTTTATGTATATTCATGTTTATTTAATTTATTTATTTGCTTGTTTTCTATTGTTTTGTTAGTTTTAAATCTATTTAATATCGCTATCCTAGAGTAAGTTTTATTTTGTGAACACAGTTGTTTGCTATTTCTCGTCTACAGTTTAATAGATTTTGGGGTTCTTTAAAGTACAGGATAACAAATTTTTCATGGAGGCATAATTTACATGGGTCGTCTAAATGTCTGCATGTGTTAACTTGTCTTATTATTTTCCATTCGACTACCGGCGAATGTCCGCTATTCGCTAGTGTTGTATTTATACGGTGTTTTTTTTATTTTTGAATGTACTTTTGTGGTCATAGTATCGGGTTTTTGAAATCTAAGGAAGTCATGCCTACGTAATATTTCTTGTTATTCAGGTTTTCTTTCGCAAATATTGTTGCTTGATAAACTACGCTTTTTGTTAGACATTTATTTTGAACTGGGCAAAGTGTGCGGTGTCTACAGTTGCATTTATCTTGTTCGTTATTAGTATTTTCATTTATGGCATGGTTGTTCTTGTCCGGGGTTGGTTTATTATTATTATTATTATTAAATATTATTATTATTATTATTATTATTATTATTATTATTATTATTATTATTAATATTTCTGCTAGTGTTGTTTTATTTTTGTCATGGTGTCTACTTTTTTTTATTGTTTATTTTGTTGTTGTTTACATTGTTTTCATTTAGTATTTTGTTATTATGTGATTTAATTATCATCTCTAAATTTTCGCAACAACTGTAAGATAACTTCAAGATATTTTTATTGAAGATTTTGTGTAAGGGGTTGGTTGCGGGAAAGTGTTTTTCAATAAGATCTAGAAATTTCTTGCCAAGTTTTGTTTTTAACATTTGATTTTATGGAGCCGTATACCAAATTATAGTTCTTTTCTTCTATTTTTAATTTTATTATAGTTGTTGGTGTTTTGTTGCTTATATCTGATATCGATATTTTTGTCGCTTGAGTTATTACTGAGTCTACTTACGATCGAGTTAGGAATGTGTTTTATAATTGATGGTGGGTGGTTGGACTTAGGGTTTACGTAAATTGGAGTAGCGTTATCTTTTAAATATGGTTCATATGTGTTTTTATCTAAGTTTAACGTGACGTCTAGGAAGTTTGTTATTTTTATGTTAGCTGATACGTCTGCTTTTAGGCCTAATTTTTTCATTTCCTTGTGTATGATTTTCTTAAAGTTTTCTCCCTTCACTTTGTTGGAGTTTTTTATTATAGCTATACCGTCATCTCTATATAGGCCGATATCCGTAGTATCGAGTATGCTTGTGAGGGTATATAGAATGATGCCTCTGCAGAATCCCTTGCACCCTTCGCCAAATCAAACGAATTTTTCATTTTAGTTTTTATCCATTGATTATTGTTATTTATTAGAACTGATTTTCTACATATTTTAATGATGTTGATTTCTTCCGAGGATAAACAAACAAATCAAACAAGACCTAGAACTAAACCAGTGGGCAAATACCACCGAAGCAATCAACTGGTTTAAAAATATAGAAAACAAAGATAAATGTACGTTCATACAGTTTGACATCATAGACTTTTATCCCTCGATATCCGAAGAACTTTTTAACATTGCCCTAGAATTTGCCGAGGCATACACTGATATATCCTCGGAAGAAATCACATCATTAAAATATGTAGAAAATCAGTTCTAATAAATAGCAATAACCAATGGATAAAAACTGAAATGAAAAATTCGTTTGATTTGGCGATGGGTGCAAGAGATTCTGCAGAGGGATCAGATCTTGTGGGATTATTCATTCTATATACCCTCACAAGCATACTCGATACTACGGATATCGGCCTATATAGAGATGACGGTATAGCTATAATAAAAAACTCCAACAAAGTGAAGGGAGAAAACTTTAAGAAAATCATACACAAGGAAATGAAAAAATTAGGCCTAGAAGCAGACGTATCAGCTAACATAAAAATAACAAACTTCCTGGACGTCACGTTAAACTTAAATAAAAACACATATGAACCATATTTAAAAGATAACGCTACTCCAATTTACGTAAACCCTAAGTCCAACCACCCACCATCAATTATAAAACACATTCCTAACTCGATCGTAAGTAGACTCAGTAATAACTCAAGCGATGAAAATGCATTTAACAGGTCAACCAATATCTACGAAAACGCCCTAAAAAATAGTGGATAAAAAAATATCGATATCAAAGATAAAAACAAAACACCAACAACTATAATAAAATTAAAAATAGAAGAAAAGAACTATAATTTGGTATACGGCTCCATACAATCAAATGTTAAAAACAAAACTTGGCAAGAAATTTCTAGATCTTATTGAAAAACACTTTCCCGCAACCAACCCCTTACACAAAATCTTCAATAAAAATACCTTGAAGTTATCTTACAGTTGTTGTGAAAATTTAGAGATGATAATTAAATCACATAATAACAAAATACTAAATGAAATGAAAACAATGTAAACAACTACAAAATAAACAATAAAAAAGTAGACACCATGAAAAAAATAAAACCAACACTAGCAGAAATAATAATAATAATAATAATAATAATAATAATAATAATAATAATAATAATAATAATAATAATAATAGACCAACCCCGGACAGGAACAACCATGCCATAAATGAAAATACTAATAACGAACAAGATAAATGCAACTGTAGACACCGCACACTTTGCCCAGTTCAAAATAAATGTCTAACAAAAAGCGTAGTTTATCAAGCAACAATATTTGCGAAAGAAAACCCGAATAACAAGAAATATTACGTAGGCATGACTTTCTTAGATTTCAAAAACCCGATACTATGACCACAAAAGCACATTCAAGAATAAAACACACCGTATAAATACAACACTAGCGAATAAATACTGGGAACTCAAAGAAAGCGGACATTCGCCGGTAGTCGAATGGAAAATAATAAGACAAGCTACCACGTGCAGATATTTAGACGACCCATGTAAATTATGCCTCCATGAAAAATTTGCTATCCTGTACTTTAAAGAACCCCAAAATCTATTAAACTGTAGACGAGAAATAGCAAATAACTGTGTTCACAAAATAAAACTTACTCTAGGATAGCGATACAAAATAGCTTTAAAACTAACAAAAACAATAGAAAACAAACAAATAAATAAATTAAATAAACATGAATATACATAAACGATCACACATATATGTATATATATATGTATGTGTGCATGTATGTGTGTACACAT
Organism: Euprymna scolopes; assembly: GCF_053919585.1. Taxonomy (NCBI): domain Eukaryota; kingdom Metazoa; phylum Mollusca; class Cephalopoda; order Sepiida; family Sepiolidae; genus Euprymna; species Euprymna scolopes. The sequence goes on from NC_136492.1 coordinate 151,888,887, forward strand.
ATGTATATTTATATATATATAAAAAGGAGGAAAACGTCTACCTTAAACCACTAACCTAGTTCTAAAATAGATCCTTTGTTCGATAAAATGCATGCCCATTGGCTGATGGGAAGGGGCGCGGTGGATACTAGAAAGCTGATTGACTAACTAAAATCCTCAACATATATAAAAACGAGAAACAACCACAGAATTCGCGCATAACTTGACGACTCCTATAGTGGATGAAACGCAGAATATTCAGTGTAGCTTAATCGCCATATATATTTTATAAATTACTAACTAGCTCTACCTACGTATTGAGCACTTTTGAAGTAAATACTTACAGTTTACGCATAAGTCTATACTTTCGTATATTAATTTTATGTGAGTAAATGAAGTAGTTATATATATATATATATATATATATATATATATATATATATATATATATATATTTCCCCGAAAGGTGACGACAGGAAATGTGCAGAAGATTTTGTTGCTGCTGATGTTTTTATATACTGCGTGGTGTTTAACAAACCTTACAAATAATATCGAATTCATTGTTATTTCTTTCTCAGAAGTTTATGCTTTCATAAGCCAATACTTATTTGTACTCGAACAAAGTTTACACTTTATTTTAATTAACAGATAAATTTATTTTAGTGTGTACAAATTGAAAATATTTTCTTAAGTATTTTGCTATCTGCTATTACTTTAAATATTGGTTTATTTACTTTATGTTTTTATTTGTTATGTATATATAGTTATGTAAAATTAAATGTTATACTATTATTGCAGTTTATTGCTATTTTACATCTAGAGTTTACTATGTTTGAAGATTTTTAAAATTGTTAATATCAAACTTCTCATTAAAACAAAATCTCCACGGGTCGTCGACTTATCTATTGGTACTAGTCAAACGTATTATTTACGAGAATTCAACTTTTGTGTTCCCAGTAATGCTTCGGTATTGATGCTTTTAATCAATGATTCCTCGTATTGAATATTCTTTTATTGTTTCATTTTGATTTAAAACTTAAGGAAGTTATTTTGGTTTTATTGTGATTTCATAAACAATTTCCTAATAGTACAGAATTGATTTTAACCTGTCTTTATTGATGAAATTGTTTTTAACAGCATTAATTATGTTAATATGCATTAATTATGTTAATAAGGTAGTAAGTTCAAATATAAATATAACGAAATATTTACTCGCATAGCACACCCAAGAGGTATAAAGTATGACATTCCATCTGCGGCGCCTGGCAATACGGCATAAGTAAGCAGTGCATAGATGAAGCCTTCGTTGAGTGTGAAGTACGTCAGGGCAACACCACCACTGAAATATAAAACACAAGTTAAAAATATTTTTCTTATTTCATTGTTTATATTGTTTAACCTTTTCAACGTTTATAATTTTATGTTTCGACCTACTTCAGTTACATGATTAATTTATTTATGCTTTTTTTTGTTTAAAAATGATTTATGTGGATTGTGTCAGTAAGTTGCTGTCACTAGAGCACTTCACTTCCATGGACAGTTGATTTTGTTGCCAAAGAAAACACGAATATACACGTATCAATATTCAGCATATTTTAAAAAAGATCACATTACATAAATGAACTATAAATATAAGGAAGACCAGAGAATTCATCAGATGAAATGTAGTAGACATAGAAATAGAGAGACGTAAATTAGCAATGCTTCATTGAGTTCTGCATTGATTCATAAGAGTAGTAGTTGATGGGCAAAAAATCAGGAGCTCACAGTATTAATGCTGGAGTCTCTCAGGGGTCGATCCTTGGCCCAACTCTTTTCCTGATCTACATTAATAATCTTCCAAATCACATCCTTACATCATTCATAGACATTTATTCTGATGACACTACTATCTATGGTAGCACATCTAAGACTGTAAACGACCAAGTTCTCTCCTCTGATCTTGAGCACCTGTTACAATTGGGAAAGGAGTGGCTGGTTACTTTTAATGCATCTAAAACCGAGCTTTTATCTTTACATCATCAACACTCTGATCCCCATCTGGCATCAATTGAAATGAATGGCTCTCGTCTTGGGGAAGCCTCATGTTTTGATAAGCTTCTGAGCTTGACCTTTACTCCTGATCTTAAATGGAACACGTACATCAAATCTGTTGCCAAGGCCGCTGGAAAAATAGTGGGATCCTTCTATCGATCCAGTAGATATCTCACTGCTGATGCAATTCTCTATCTATATAAGAGCTAGGTACGTCCAAGGATGGAATACTGTTGCCATACTTGGGCAGGAGCTGCTAGAAAAGACTTGTCCTGCCTTGATAAAGTTCAAAATAGACTTCGTAGCCTCGGAGGAGATGTCCTTTTCTCTTCCCTTCAATCTCTATATCACAGAAGAGACGTTGCGAGCCTGTCTCTGCTTTATCGTTATTTTCATAGCAAGTGCTCTACTGAGTTTCAATCTATGGTCCCCCTCGACAAACTTTCGCAAGAAACACTCGTCTAGCTGAAAACACTATCAATAATTTCCCCCACTTTTTATCTCTGCTTAAACCTAAACATAGATTCCATGAACAAAGCTTCTTTCTTAGAACTGCACGCCTGTGGAATTGTCTTCCGTTTTCCTGCTTTTCAGCTGACTACAATATGGTTGTCTTCAAGTCCAACGTAAACAAGTTCTTGATGAGCCGTTCCACTTAAGTTAACAAATTTACCGAATTTCCATTACTAACGATGTTGTCCAAATGTACTACTGTACACTCTTAACCCTTATCCTCGAGTGGTCTCTGGGCCTTTGTAAATGGTTATGCCTATGTAAAAAGACCCTCGATCATACAGATGTAAAATACAGACCTGTCTACTAACCCAATGCCTCTTCATGCCCCAGAAAAGTAAAAACAGGAGGTTTTCGGGGTCCCTGAGGTTTGTCACAGCAGGGGAAGTATAATCAACTGATAGAGGATTAGAGGAATAAAATAAAATGCATATCCCTCCGACCTACTCTCTAATGAAAGTTTCCTTCATGGACATCCCTAGAAGAAACGAAGAAACATCCCTAGAAGAAACATAACAGGCGGCTATGGTTCTCTCCAGAATGTGCCGCTTCCATTCTTGTATTTTGCATGGTCACTTTTTCCACGTTCTCAAATGGGCTGGTGTAGTTCACTTTCAGCTCATTGAAGCATTGTGAATGAGAGCCCTTATCCTTCTCTGCACTGGTATTCGAGCATTATTTTCACTGTCCCACTCCTCATCTCTTTCTGGGATAATTTCTCTGTGACTTCTTTGTGGAAAGTAAAATGTCCCACATGGCGTACATTATTTGGCAGATGTAGGTCGCCGGAATGTTTACTTTTGTGAGGAACTTTAAGATGTCCTCCGTTTTCAGTCCTAGAATGCGATTCTCCTTGATTCCAAGAGTCATAATGGATAAATCGTTGTCCTCTATATCCCTCTAGTTATCATGAACAGGCAGTATATTGTAGTCCTGCGGGCTCATTTCTTCTCCGGAGTTTTTTTCCGAAGCAGACTTCCCTGATGATGTTGCTTTGCTTTGTTAGCTTTATAGAGAATCTTGGTGGTGCAAGTCGAGGGAAACACCATACTGGGTAAAATTTCTTTTCTTGCTTTTGGTGGAGTCACTCTGTGGGGAAGTGTTCTACATATTTCGGCTGGAGAGGGTGTTCATTTCTGGTACTAAGAAAATCTCTTCTAAGCGTGCATCTCCCACATTCCGAGAGCTTCTTCCAGGCAGAAAGCCCCTTCGTTTTGTATATCTGCTTCCCTTTACAGAGAGCCGTCCTTCTGTGCAGTAGCCTCTTTATAAGAGATCTTTTGAGGCTCCTCCCTTTGTGTTGCATTGAAATCCGGCAGTATGCCCCATCATACTTTGTTTTGACCTGCTCTTTGGGGAGCCGTCCTTTAGGGAGCAGCATATTTGTGAGAGCTCTTTCGAGGCTTTTAGCCCTAAGTTTGGTTAGTATCCGGGTGGTACAACGCGTCATTTTAAAATTTTCCTCCATTCTTTGGGAAGTTCTCTATTAGGGGAGTAGCCTCTTTCTTCAAGTCTTCCCTAGGTTGCTGTCCATTTCTAGGCAGTATGCTCAATCATCGATGAATTTTGCTCCCCTCTCTTTGGAGTCGTCCTTTAGAGGATCTGCAACCTCTGCAATCAAATCCACACTGAAGTATTTCTTCTCCTTCAGTTCATCTGGTTATTTTCCTTCATTTTTCCACCGCTGGTAAAAAAGTGTGTACTGCAAAAATCACGGTTTCAACCACTGCGGATTCGTTTTTAGACGAGGGCGCCGGTTTTCCCGCCAAAAAGAACTGGATCTGAAACTGGCAAGACGTGTAAATAGAACTTGAGAAATGAAGAGCTGAGAGATCTCTCCATACCTTCCAAGAAACCCAAGTAAAAACCTAACAGGCAGCTGTGGTTCTCTCCAGAATGTGCCGCTGCCATTGCACGCAGCAAACACTATTTCCACTTTCAATGAAATAGCTGTACTGAGACTAAAGTCGTCTATAGTACTGCCAACAACAACTAGAAAACAACGCAAGAAACTTGTATGCTCAGTCTGTCAAATTCAAAATAGCTGAGCAGCGGATGGTTCTCATGAATTTTGGCGAATAAAAAACAGGGTCCTAAACCAAGGCGTGTCCACATTCTCAACCATAATCAATGGATCTAAGGTAATCTCATCAGCATACAAAGCTACACTCTTTGCCAAGAATTTTGCAGCAAATTCTACCTTATGCGTTCAGAGCCACCTACCACTCGTATTGTGACCCAATCCCTTAAGCGGGGGAGAAAATGGTGCCATTAAAGGGTGAAATTGGCACCGAATTGAGGCTTTTGTTAAGTAAGCTGACGGATTTAATATATCTAATAAAAAAAGTAAAAATTTAATGATCGCAGGTTAAAGAATAGCAAAGACAAAACAAGTCATGTTTTATTAATTTTTTTATTGCAGACTATTATCCTCATCTTTTCTTAGTTGTTTCACAACGTTTCGGCCAACTATTCCTCTGGCCTTCGTCAGGTGGTAACCGCGACGGGATAGGAACTCTGAATCTCCTAACTGCATCCACTGCAATTACTGCCTTCTGTAGTTTTTGTCGTCTAACCACGTTTTGGCTAAGTAAGCCTCTGGCCGTTTTTGAGTAGGATTGAAACCACTATCTTCAGACAATTCTCACCTGGAACCGTTGCCGTTACCACCTGATGAAGGCCATAGAAATAGTTGGCCAAAACGTCGTGAAACAACTAAGAAAAGATGAGGATAATTGTCCGCAATAAATAAAATTAATAAATAATACTCATCTCAATAAAGAATTCCAATTGAATAATATAATCATGTTTTGTCTTCGCCTAAGGTCGGATATGGCCGAAGTCGTGTGAATAAATATGGATTACGCAATTTTTTGGCAAAGACTCCCTAATTTAAATGCAAGGATGTCTTGGTCAACTAACCATCAGAGAATGAATGCCAGATTTACAAATGATGTGCTGACGGCAATATCTTACAGAATTAATGAATCTCTCGATGCGGACTTCGTTTCTAGGACAATTGCGCTTGACATATCGAATGCTTTTGATAGAGTATGGCATAAAGATCTGCTACACGGAATAGCTGGAAATGTTTTCTCAATTATATAACCATGCCTCTTTGATAGGTTTATAGAAGTAGGAGTTCATGAGCAGGGATCAGAAGCTCACAGTAATAATGCTGTCGCCCTTCAGGGTCCCATCCTAGGCCCAACTCTCATCTTGATCTTTAATGATCTCCCAAATCATATTCTTAGATCATTCATATACATTTATGCAGACGACACTACCACTCATGGCAACACTTCAAAGGTCAGAAATTACCAATATCTTTCTGATTCTCTCTCCTCTTGTTGCACGTGGTGCAACGGAGGAAAAAATGGCTGGTTAATTTTAATGCATCTTAGACCAAGCTTCCCTCTTTCCATTATCAACGCTCTGATCCACATCTGGCCCCAATTGAAATAAACGGCTCTCGTCTTGGGGACGCTTTATGTTTAGACAAAGTTCCTTGTGTGTACTTCACTTCTGATCTGAATTGAAGCACATACATCAAATCCGTTGCCAAGATCGCTCCAGTAGATACCCCATTGCCGGTGCATTCCGTTACTTATATAAGGAGTCAAGTATGTCGTTAGATAGAGTACTGACACCACATGGTTACCAAACTGTTTAAGCGTTGCCTTAAGAAGTGCTTCCCAACACCCTGGAAAACCTCATCAGTATGCCATGTATTTAAGAATTCAGGTGATAAGTCTTCTCCCTCTCAATACAGACCAATAAGTCTCCTGAGTGTCATGAGCAAGTTGCTGGAATCCATATTAAATAGAGAAATAGTCAACCACCTCAGCATCAATAACCTTCTTAGTGACACGCAATATGGTTTCCGTTCTGCTAGATCTACAGCAGACGTGCTAACAGTTATATCACATAGAATTAGCGAATCTCTTGACAAAGGCTTCCTTTCAAGGGCAATTGCTCTTGACATATCAAAGGCCTTCGATAAGGTATGGCATAAAGGCCTACTTTACAAGATTTCAAGCTACGGTATAACTAGAAATGTTTTCTCTACCATTAAATCATTTCTCTCTGATAGGCTCATAAGAGTAGTGGTTGATGAGCAGAAATCAGAGGCCCACAGTATTAATGCTGGAGTCCCTCAGGGGTTCATCCTGGGCCCAACTCTCTTCTTGATCTACACCAATGATCTCCCAAAACACATACTAAAATTATTCGTTGACATCTATGCTAATGACATGACTATCTATGGCAACACATCAAAGGCCGTAAATGACAACGTTCTCTCTGATTCTCTCTCCTCAGATCTTGAGTGCATGGTTCAGTGGGGGGGGGAAGAGGTGGCTGGTTACTTTTAATGCATCTAAGACCAAGCTCCTATCATTACATCATAAACGCTCTGATCCCCATCTGGCATCAATTGAAATGAATGGCTCTCGTCTAGGGGAGGCCCCATGTTTTGATAAACTTCTGGATTTGACCTTTACTCCTGATCTGAAATGGAACACATACATCAAGTCTGTTGCCAAGGTCGATGGGAAAATGGTGGGATCCTTCTACCGCTCCAGAAGATATCTCACTACTGATGCAATTCTCTATCTATATAAAAGCCAAGTACATCCAAGGATGGAGTACTGCTGCCACATCTGGGCAGGAGCTGCTAAAAACAGCCTATCCTGCCTTGACAGAGTACAAAATAGACTTTGTGGCTTGGTGGGGGATGCCCTTTTCTCTTCCCTGCAACCTCTCTCCCATAGAAGAGACGTTGCGAGCCTGTCTCTGTTTTATCGTTATTTCCATGGCAAGTGCTCGTCTGAGCTCCATTCTCTGGTCCCCCTTCGCCAATCTTTCACAAAAAAACACCCGACTAGCTGAAACCACTGTCAATAATTTTCCCCACTCTTTATCTGTGCCTAAATCAAAACGTAGATTCCATGAACAAAGCTTCTTTCTTAGAACTGCACGGCTGTGGAACTCTCTGCCGCTTGCCTGTTTCCTCCACCCCCCCCCCCCGGAATTCAACTTGGATCTCTTCAAGTCCAACACAAACAAATTCCTGATGAACCGCCCCCTTAAGTAATGACACCTTATCAAATCCCAATACAAACTATTACTACGATACTATCCCATTGATTACTGTACACACAATAACCCTTATCCCCGAGTGGCTCCTGGGCCTTGATAAGTGGTGACTCCCATGTAAAAAAAAAATTTTTTTTAGAAACACATCTGGGCAAGAGCTGCTCGGAACACTTATACTCCTTTGGCAGAATTCAAAACCGACTTTGTAATCTAATAATTGATGCTCTTTTCTCTTCTCTAAAACCTCTTTCCCACAGAAAAGACGTTTGTCTCTGCTTTAGAGATATCTACTTTGTTCTACCACCCTTTCTTAAGTAGGATATTGAAAGCCACTGCTGTTACTCAACGCAGACGAAGGGCAAGAATATATTTGCTCTAAATTATGATTGTATTATATTTAGTTATGTAGAAGATATATCCATTTGGCCATCGCACCTTATCTGAAGTTTGGTATTAAAAGCCACTGATGTTTTTCAAAAAATACACAATGTGAACGATATATTTCTTATGATTATGATTGTATTTTATTTTGTAATATAGAAGATGCCCATCAGCTCATGGCCGCCCTGTCTTAAGTCGGATAGTGTAAACTACTGTTGCGATTCAAGGTATACACAAAGTCAGCAATATATATCTATGCATTATGATTGTATTTTTTGTCATACAGAAGATATCAACTTGGGCGAGGTCGCTCTGTTTTAAGACGGATATTAAAATCTACGGCTACTATTTAATGCATACATAAGCTCAACAATATATTTCTTATAAATTATGGTTGTATTTTATTCTGTAATATAGAAAATAGCTACTTATCATGGTCACACTATCTTAAGCCGGATATTGAAAGCCATCGCTGCTATTCGGTGCATACACAAGGTAAACAATATATTTGTTATGAATTATGATTATATTTTATTTTGTAATATAGAGGATATTCACTTGGTCATACTCACCTTTTCTTAAGTCGAATATTGAAAACTACTGCTGCTATTTAAGGCTTAGGCATTGACAGTTATTTTTTATCTGATGTAAACTCGTGTGAATTTTAGATACATTTATTTTAATTTGAGATTCGATTTTTTTTATTTGATATCTATATGTTTTAATTTTATTTTTATTTTTTTCGATTCCAAATCCACCTGTTTTTAATTGCGATTCCTTCTCTTTAATTTGATGTCCTTTAGGTTTAATTTAAATTTAGTAATCTTAATATGCTGTTATTTTAAATTCATTTTATAAACTTGAAGTTAAGCTATTCTATTTTGAATGTGGACCGCTTTAGATAAATTTTATATTAGTTTTGTCTCACTCACCTGAACAATAAACAACCAATCAGAATCGTAAAATGTGTTCCAATTATCCTTTCCATCATCCCACCAATGAATGCGAATAGTGCCTGGAAAATTGCATTACTGGAAACTATCCATGATGCTTTCTCATAGTTTAGAGTAGGAGAAAATCCTCTGGCCCTCAAATATGAGACGAAGTACGGAACCATGTTCCCTAAATGTAAAAAAAAAGAGGCTTATTCTAGAATTAAGTTTTCCAGTGGTGCTTCACAAGTGATTATTCTTCAGATTTCTTATATTCTTCACTTCTTTCAATAAAAAATTACTTCAGAACAGCAGTCTATCCTTAGATCATTGCTAATGATAGTCTTCTTTACAATTAGACAATAAACTTGCTTGGGATAGTTAGTCGGTATCATTTTTCGATGTAGTTTGTTTCGAAACGAAAGCCTGCGGTTCGGAGGCAGAGAATTATTGACTGATAAAGGTTGCAAAGCGTGTCTGTATGTGCGTGTGATGTTTGTGTAAAAGTGAAAGAAGCTACATAAAATCTAAAAGTGTATTTTCATGTAAACTTTACTGTAGAATACATTTGTAGTGGTCCCGAATCTCTAACCTTAGGGAGCTCTGGAGGCCGAATTTTATTTAAATTTAAAATATATTCTACGTTGATAAAATTTATTTTATATGTACGAAATACATCGGGGGACAAATTTGAAGTGATTCCGAATCACTAAGTTGTCCTCACGGTAACAAATATGTACCTGCTCTCACCACTAAGTGACTTACGGAAGATGACTTGAAACTTCACATACATATACTGATTTTAATGCAATTAAATCATATTAAATGTTTTCTAATATTTCGGCGTTTAGTGACTATCTTAAGTAGCAAAGTGGAATGAGGGGAAGAAAGTAGAAATAAAGAAGGTAATATGGTATTATAAGCATAGTTAAAACGTACATAGTAGTAATCCCACTTAATCTCGAGGAACGTTGGGTCTTCTTGTTAGTATTTTATTATTTCTATTTTCTCCATAGCTATACAAAAAGCTAATAGTATTACACTATTATATAGAATAATTATTCACAGAAAGCAGTAAATATATATACATATGAGTGTGTATATATTTTTGTGTATGGCTATGTCAAAAGCACTCAAAGAAATCTTAAGACTAAAACGGCAGAAACAACCTGGCAGTCATAGAAATAGAAGAATAGTTCATCTAAGAAATATGAAAACTACAAGATGGCAGAGTCTTTAGATGCGTCTATTTAAGCAGCTTGTTTCGCGACCAGAATACTATTTTAATCTAAACCGAAAAGACCCAGTAAAATGCTATTTCAATTATATGTGAAACAGACCAATGGAAATGCTATTTCAATCTTATGCGTTATAGACCTGCTTAAATACTATTTCAATCCTACGCATAACAGACCAACAAAAATGCTTTCCTTTTCAATCTTACGTATAAGAGACCCACTAACATGTTATTCCAATAATACATGTCCCCAAAAAACTATAATCTTATTTCAATCTTACGGGTAACAGACACATAGAGATCCTATTTCAATCTTATGTGTAACAAATTCTGAATATCTTTATTTTAATCTTTACGCACAAGAGACCCACTAAAATGCTATTTTAACATAAGCGTATCGGCCACAAGAAAATTATGCTTAAATTTTAAACGTTAAAAAAGACAAGAATACCTCCTCAATCAGTTTTATATAAATTTAATAATGTGTGCCTGCTTATATTTGTATGTACGGGATTCACTCCTAAACTAACCAAATGGCTATTACTGATTCTGGAATACAGTTGCTAGACATACGTTGTCATTTGAGCTGTATTTATTTTAATTTTCTTTGATTCGTGAATAGTGAATTTTTGACATAAGAGAAATAAAGCTGAAAAATTACTTTTAATTATAACAGTGGTGTTCATAGGGGTAAAGTTTATATTTTCAAAACATACATTATGCAAAGAAAAACAACAACTTACATCAGAAAATGTAAAAAAAAAGAATGGCACAATTACTCGATATAACCCCCTTAATGCAAATGTTCGTAACATCTTTAAACAGTGTGTAAAATCAACGCTGTTACTTTTTAAAATCTAACTTCTATTAACCACACATCGATGTACAAATTATAAAAATATCTACATAACATACGATAAAAGATAAATAATGAATACTACAAGAAAAGAAAAGTAAAAATAATAATAGAAATTAAAAGATAGAAAACAGGAATGATATATACGCAGATCATAGGAAACAACTAAAGAACAAAGTTAGCGGGTACTTACAAAACGGAAATAGAAATGTACAAAGAGAGATGATATAAACGTAAATAACAGAAATAAATGGGCAAACCTAAATTATTAACAACGTATAACTGAATAGCAGATATCAAATGGACCAAACAAAATGATTTATAATTAAATAACAGTATTTAATAGGGGTACAGAAATTAATGTATAGCATTAATGAACAGGAAAAAACAAATAATATACGCACAAATAACAGAACTAATATGATGAATTGAAATTAAGTGATAATTACAGGGTGAACAGAAAGTCCTTGGACCATTTTTAGTTTTAAAATTAAATGTTGTTAAAATCACCTTTTCTCTTTTCGAATAAAGTAAGTATTTACTCTAACTATTGATCTAATTATTTTCAACAAAAATATTAAAATAATTTTGTTTAAACTTTCAGAAAAATGAACAAACGAGAGGCCATAATTCAGCTTCATTGCGCGGGAAGGACAAACTCAGAGATTATTAAGCTCTTGAAAGTGGCTAAATCCACCGTGTACACCGTGAAACAAAAATGTAATAGGCAAAAAAAAAAAATGTTCTGTCAGCAACAGTACAACTTCAAAATAGTCAATATCGCCCACCTTCAGAAGAGAGGGAATTCCTGTCCGTGATAACCGTGGTAAAAGAAGACACACTCCAATCGCCAGAAACACCCACACACACAATTTGCAGGGCACTGCCAACTCGTCTCTAGCCTCCTGCTTTTATAGTGGCCGGGAATTATCCATTTGCATAATCACATGAGAAAGAAACGTGATTTTCCGAGAGTTGCATGGGGTAAACGCTAATAAAACCCCCCGGACGCCATCTTGGAATTCTCTTTTTTCCCCCAACCGGTGACACAACAGACGTACCCGAGGTAAGCTCTTTTTCCCCTCATTTTAGTTATTGCTACTTCTGATACACTCCTCCCTGATCTCATGATCACAAATGGGGCAGGGGGGCAGTCGTCTCTGTCTGGTACTTCTCCGAAGAACCGGGGCAGCACTTCCTCCCTGCCATCCTCCTCATCGCCATTATTGCCACCAGTCTGCTCCATAGGCGGTGTTTCACAATCAGGGCAGGGGGGCAGTATTCGTTTCTGTCGGGTACTCCTTCGTAGAGGCAAGACGGGTGGTCCTTCCTCCGCTTCTTCAGTATGTACATTATATGGCTCAAAATCCTCTTCGTCGTCCTGCATCATACTCTCTGTCTTTTCAGAAGACATCATACTGTCTGAGTCTCCCTCTTCCTCCGATGTAACAACATAATGGCGAGGGCGCAAATCCTTCACGTGACGAGGCACACCGTCCACCAAAATTGACTGAGGGCTGATCACCTTGGTCACCTCACCCTTGCCGAACCTCGTGGTACATCGATTTTGCGGTCTTTTGACCCATACGCGATCTCCAACCTGGTAAAAGCTGTTCTTGGGACCTGGGGATGCAGTTGCGAGATTAGTCTCCTTTACTCGAACTTCGTATTGATAAATCCTGTTGGCAGGCGCAGTGGAGGGAGATGTGTCGTCTCTTGGTGTGATGTTATACCAGTAGACAGCCTCCTGTATGGGACAACACATTCTAGCCACTATTCGTTTCACTGTACGGTGACATCGCTCCGCTATGCCATTCCCGGCTGGAGCGTATGCACAACGGAATCGCAAGTGAACTCCCCATTTACATGCAAATGCTTGGAACATATTGCTGCAGAAAGCTGTGTCATTGTCTAAAAGGAGTTCATGCGGCGCGCCACGCTCGAGGAACACTGCCTCCAACTGATGAATCACGCTTGCCGATTCCTGCCTTGCCAATTTCCTCCAAATGGAGAAACGCGATGGACCACAGTCTGTTAAAGTTAAAAAATGGAAGGTGCCATAATGCGTGATATCCATTCCAATTCTCTGCCAATTCTTGATAACTTCCAGCTTTCCCTTTTCCCACCTGACTGGCGCTGGGTCAATGGACTGACATTCCTCGCATTTCTGTATGACCGTTCTGACAGTTGCTTTTGTCGTGGTTGGACATCTTCTCCTGACAAAGTAGGTAGTGTGTCGCACCCCCGGATGTCCACTATCTTTGTGAATAGCCATGATTTGACTCTCATCCAGCTCGTCTGTGTGGACCGCGCCTATCACTGGGTCAAGACCGTTTTTCTTTTTCATTGCCTCAAACCACCACTGTGGCACTCGTGTCAGTCGGTCAGCAATGTTTTGTGCTGATGGAACCAGCGTCACATCCACTGTCAGCCCGTACTCTTTCACGAGCTCCTTAAGAGTGCTTAATCGCCTCCTAATAAGCATCTCGCTTGCTGCTTTGGTGCGTACTCGCGCCTTTCCAGTTAGCGTGTCCGAGACCCAATGGTATACGCAAACAGAATCTGTCTTTATGTGTAGCACCTTGCTCTGCCACTGGAGAGCCAAATTGATGCCTTTCAATACGGCATCCAGTTCAGCCAAGTTGATATGTTGAGAGTCATCTTCAGGTCGCAGCCAACATACATCTTCCAACACAGTTTCACACATCTCCAAGGCTGCCCCAATTGCTAGGGAGCTAGCATCGACCCATACATTCAGCTCTTTGCCGTCCACACACCAATTTCCCTGTGCCGGATCGTTCTGCTGCGCAGATTTTAAGGTTTCGAACATCATACGATGTAGTACGGCATCCCTTGCTTCATCATCCCAGTCCTTCGTTACCAAACTTACTCTCCTTCTGAGTATTCCGCAAGCCACACGAAGCCAACCGCACACCGGAAAGTGCCCGACAAGTCGACCACACAGGGAAAAGATTGTTCGTCGCGTAACAATACTGGGAGCCTCCGGAATTGCATTTCCTCGCTTCCACCGCAGTTCATTGCATTCCATCCTGACTGCCAATCCCAGCACCCGTGCACCGTCCTTCAACTGCTCCGGGTTCTTGCACTCCAACCCGAACTGCGCGAGGTGTTCTCTCACACGGGTCGCGGGCACCACGTCTTCATTGACAAAAATGTCATCAATGTAAGCAGATGCTGCGCGGCTTATAACTTCTTCCTGAGATAGTACTTCGCTGACAATTGCTCTCATTATCAAGGGAGCCACATTCAAACCAAACCCCAGACGGGTCAGACAGTATTTTTTCCCATCGATTTCCACAGTCTGGTATGGCCACACTGTCTCATGGACCCGGACGTGTAGTTATGCTCTTCTGAGGTCCAGTAGAGACACGTTAGCACCTTTTTGTCTCCACTCACGCAGCTTAGCCGCACAAACATCTGCGTTGACCGTAAATGCGTCTACGTAATGATTTAGCTCCCGGTAGTCCATCACCGGGCGCACTTTGGCTTTGTTCTGCTGTATCACAGCCATCAGGGGAATTAGACCTTTGGGGGGTCCCAATTTATCCTCTGGGTATGGCACGAGCCAACCATTATCTATCCAGGTGTGGAGCTCCTGCGTGTATTCTTCACGAATTTCTGCTGCCACTGGGTACTCTGACACTCGATTATGCAGCCTTTCAGGGGGGTGGTTCACAGACCATTTCCACGATACGGTCCACGTTCGGTTTTGATAGTCAAAGGTAGCAGTGAAATCTGGTTCATCGATAGAAATGGCTGCGCATTTAATACTTTTCCTGGCGCCCAGCCGCACTGATCCTGTAGGCTTGACAACAACACCTCCTAGAGCTTTTATGGCGTCGATCCCTAGAAGCAAATCAAATCCCAGTGGCTTGCCATGCACCACCAACACATCGACTCTTGCAGACACACCTTCATCAGTGGATACAGAGACCGTTCCAACACCGCAGCACGCATGGGACATTCCACCAACTGTGTTGACATTTACGTTTGTTTTTCTCCAAGACCGGCACCGGTCTGCATGTAAAATTGTCCTGGAGCATCCTGTATCAATAAGCACCAAACATCGTGTCCCGTCAACATGGATGCTTATCACCGGGAGCGTCGTGTTCACATCTTGGTTGGGAAGGAGACTGGCTCTTATGCGTCCTCCCCTTGCTCGTTTCCCGAGCAGTTCCGAGCCCAGTGTCCACTCTCACCGCAACGGTAACACCGTGTTCCACATTTTCGACAGTCCCTTGCAAGGTGGCCTTTAACATTGAATTTGAAACAGGTCACGTTAACAGGATTATTCTGGGCCCTGTTGTTGGGTGAGCGTGTGGCCGCAACCACATCCTGATTTTGTTTGCCAGTCGTCGTCAAAATTCTCGCTCTCGATATTAGCTCCCCCATGGTCAGGGCTTTGATGTTCGGCACCTGTTGAAGAGCAATTGAGATGGTGTCAGGGAATCCAGTGACAAAAGTTAATTTTGTGAGTCTCTCTAAGCTTTCTCCTGTGAATCCGGCCAATCCAACCAACTGCCTGATTTTGTTGGCGTACACATCCACACGTTCACCAGCCCATCTAACCATAGTTATTTTTCTATATGCTGCAAACGCGTCATCAGTAAATGCCTCCTTTAATCGAGCCTCAATCTGGTCTATTTTCTTTTGATCGTCCTCCTCCATTTCCATGTAGAGGGCCAGCGCATCGCCTTCCAGGTATAAAGGTAGCAGACTCGCTACGTCATCCACCTGCTGAAGTTGTGCGACAAGTCTCACTTTTTTCAGCCACGCTACAACGTCTCCCTCGCCAGAGAACGGCTTGATAATATCACTGCTTATCCGCACCTTCGCCATATTCGGGCCGAAATAGCTTGAAACAAAAATGTAGTAGGCAAAAAAAAAAAAATGTTCTGTCAGCAACAGAACAACTTCAAAATAGTCAATATCGCCAACCTCCAGAAGAGAGGGAATTCCTGTCCGTGATAACCGTGGTAAAAGAAGACACACTCCAATCGCCAGAAACACCCACACACACAATTTGCAGGACACTGCCGACTCGTCTCTAGCCTCCTGCTTTTATAGTGGCCGGGAATTATCCATTTGCATAATCACATGAGAAAGAAACGTGATTTTCCGAGAGTTGCATGGGGTAAACGCTAATAAAACCCCCCGGACGCCATCTTGGAATTCTCTTTTTCCCCCCAACCGGTGACACAACAGACGTAACCGAGGTAAGCTCTTTTTCCCCTCATTTTAGTTATTGCTACTTCTGCTACAGTTGTGAACAGATTTAAAGAACTTGGTACATCTGAAGACCGTCCTAGGAGTGAAAGACTTCGCACTGCTCGAACAATGAAAGTGATTAAAGTTGTCCGAGAGAGGGTAAGGAGGAACCTGAAGAGATCTGCAAGACAAATGGCTAAAGACATGAATGTGAGCGTGACCTCGATGAGAACCATCATAAAAAACGATCTCCAGTTGTCCCCCTACAAGATGAGAAAGAGACAGTACCTCACACCTGCCCAAAAGCACAAGTGACTTGAAAGAGCAAAGCTTCTTCTTGGAGAACTAAAGGCTGGCACGGCAGAGCGAGAGATCGTTTTTTCTGCTGAAAAAACGATCTCTCGCTCTGCCGTTCCAGCACACGGAGCACATGAGGTTATACTGAGTGTGTATCTCTTAGATACACACTCAGTATAACCTCATGAGGTTATACTGAGTGTGTATCTCTTAGATACACACTCAGTATAACCTCATGTGCTCCGTTGTTATTTGTATAAATAAAATAGTACATGCTTGTATGTGTGTGAGCTTATCAGTGTGAAAATAATTAACCGATATACCGTTAAACTACTGGCCAAATAACATTTAAGTTATTTGAAAATAGTAATCATTAAACTTGCGGACATATTTCTATTACTTTTGCGCATGCACAAATTAATTCATAGCATGAAATGATTTGATTTAAAATCTTTCTTATCTATCTCTTGATAGCTCAAACAGTAGGAAACGCAGTTTGGGTTTCAATTCTAGCCGAGGACACCATCATTTCATTAACCTTTGAAATCACTATTATATATTTGGTGCAATATGATATTCAGTAGAGAATTAGCTATGTAATAATAAATACGACATCTGCATGAAATAAAATACGGAGAGTAGATAATACAGTGGATGTGTTATCGGCAGCTCCAGTAACTCTCGCTTCTCCTATTTTGTCATTCAGTCCTCATTCAATGAGTGATTTTTCCGACAAAGGGTGAAGAAAAAGCTGCTTAAAGGTCGGTAGTACTTGGTGAGTCTGAGATGTCGAAAATTTTTCTGTCTCTGTCTGTCCTTGTGGCCATGTCACTAGTAAGGGTGCTGGAGGTAAACGTTTTGTCTGGGCTGACGTTATCCGCCTGATAGTCAGGGACTCGAACCTTGGATTAACCACTAAGGAGTCTGTCCTATCAGCAGGCGCAAAGTACTGGGACTGCTGTATTGCCATTTGGTGAGTGGATTTGGACCATGCAGTAGTCTCTGGCGGGGCCTCTCGATGCCATACTAGTGGGTAATTGTTACGGCTTTACCTTTTCGTGTGCTACAAAAAAATTTTCCTGTCTTTTTCTCTCTTACTTTCCCTCTCTGTACTGCTCTAACCAAGTATGCCGACCTATTCCACAAATCCCAAACCTCAACATGAAATATCTCCAGAATAAAAACTCGATTAAACCTAGAACTCCATCTTCCAACGTAGACCCTTACTACCAGGTTTCCTTCTCCAACATCAGGGGTCTACGTTCCAATCTTCCAGAGGTTGAAACCCAATTACAGGAGACGAAACCGGACATATTATTTCTAAGTGAAACTGGAATAGGACCGACCACTTCCCTAGATGAGGTCATAATTAACGGATACTCCAATTTAACAGCTAAATCTGACACCCAAGATCGCCATGGGCATGGAATATGTGCTTACATTAAGGATGGCTTCCCATGTGGCAGGGATATCTCTAGAGAAGATCCTAATTTACCCTATATGTGCTTCAGGGTTGCACTTGCTAACACCACTGCATTTATAATTTCCCTCTATAGGCCCCACAACAGCGGAGTTACTATCTTTAAGAGCGTATCTGAGAAAATAGACCACATACTGTCTTCACATCCCTCGGCTAACAACCACATCTGTGGTGACTTCAACGTCCATAACGTAGAATGGCTGACCCATTCAAATAAGACAGATGATGAGGGGAGGTTTTGTCATGATTTTGCCATTGCTTATGACCTCACTCAGATTGTTCACGAAACCACCCATGTGCCCGATACACTCGGTCAATATGCAAGCCTCTTAGACCTTTTTCTCTCAACTTACCCTGGGCTATGTTCATGTTCCGTTCATTCTCCTCTAGGATCCTCCGACCACTCCGTCGTATCAGTTAAGATAAAAACGAAATGTAAGAAGCCCCCAGACGTACCCCTCCACCGTACTGTATACCGATACTCTATGGCTGACTGGGATAGCTTCCGTACATTCATATCTGATTTACCTCTGCATTCCGTTTTTAAAAAGGAAGTGTCCTCTATAGTATCAGATCTGACCGAATGGTTAATTGTAGGCATAGACCAATTCATACCATCTAAAAAATTCCAACAAAAACCTAACAGCCAGCCATGGTTCTCCCCAGAATGTGCTGCTGCTATTGCGCACAGAAATCACTTTTTCCATAGCTACCAACGTAATAGATGTACTGAGACTAAAGCTGCTTTCAGGTCTGCCAGCAAGGACTGTAAAAGAGTAATAAAAAATGCAAGAGAGCTATATGCCCAGTCTGTTAAATCCAAGGTAGCTGATCAGCGGCTTGGATCCCACCAGTTTTGGCAAATAACAAATAGGATCCTGAACAGAAGTGTGCGTTCTATCCCAACCATTATCAATGGACCAGAGGTCATCTCCTCAGCGTCAGACAAGGCCAAACTATTTGCAAAGAACTTTGCAGCTAATTCTACTCAATGCAACGAAGGCCATGAACTCCCCATATTTCCTCCTATAACACAGAACAAGCTAGGTAACATACAAATATCCGTGCATGAGGTCGCCAAGCTAATAAAGAACCTAGATTCCAGTAAAGCTACTGGCCCTGATGGCATCCCAATTATTGTGTTAAAAAAGCTTCAACCAGAACTTGCTCCCATACTTACGAAACTATTTAAGCGCTGCCTTAAGGAGAAGTGCTTTCCGACTACCTGGAAGACCTCATCAGTTTGCCCTGTATTTAAGAATTCAGGTGATATGTCACCTCCCTCTCAGTACAGACCAATAAGTCTCCTGTGTGTTATGAGTAAGTTGCTGGATTCCATATTAAATAGAGAAATAGTCAACCACCTCAGCAGGAATAACCTTCTTAGTGACACACAATATGGTTTCCGCTCTGCAAGATCCACCGCAGATGTGCTGACGGTTATATCCTACAGGATTAGTGAATCTCTTGACAAAGGCTTCCTTTCTAGGGCAATTGCTCTTGACATATCAAAGGCCTTCGACAAGGTATGGCATAAGGGTCTACTTCACAAGATTTCCAGCTATGGTATAACTGGAAATGTTTTCTCAATCATTAAATCATTTCTCTCCGATAGGCTCATAAGAGTAGTGGTAGAGGGACAAAAATCGGAGGCCTGCAATATAAATGCTGGAGTCCCTCAGGGGTCAATCCTGGGCCCAACTCTCTTCCTGATCTACATCAATGACCTCCCTAAACACATACTTAAATTATTCGTTGACATCTATGCTGATGACACGACCATCTACGACAACACGTCAAAGGCTGTAAATGACAAAGTTCTCTCTGATTCTCTCTCCTCTGATCTCGAGCGCTTGGTTCAGTGGGGGAAGATGTGGCTGGTTACCTTTAATGCATCCAAAACCAAACTCCTATCCTTACATCATCAACGCTCTGATCCCCAGCTGGCATCAATTGTGATGGATGGCTCTCGTCTGGGTGAGGCCCCGTGTTTTGACAAGCCTCTAAGTTTGACCTTTACTCCTGATCTTAAATGGAACACGTACATTAAGTCTGTTGCCAAGGTCGCTAGAAAGATGGTGGGATCCTTCTACCGCTCCAGAAGATATCTCACTACTGATGCAATTCTCTATCTATATAAAAGCCAAGTACGTCCAAGGATGGGATATTGTTGCCATATCTGGGCAGGAGCGGCTAAAAACAGCCTATCATGCCTTGATAGAGTACAAAATAGACTTCGTGGCTTAGTGGGGATGCCCTTTTCTCTACCCTGCAACCTCTCTCCCACAGAAGAGACGTTGCGAGCCTATCCTTGTTTTATCGTTATTTTTATGGCAGGTGCTTGTCTGAACTCTAATCTCTGGGCCCCCCTCGCTAATCTTTCATGAAAAACACCCGTCTAGCTGAATCAACTGTGAAAAATTTCCCCCACTCTATATCTGTGCCTAAATTAAGACGCGGATTCCATGAACAAAGCTTCTTTCTTAGAACTGCACGCCTGTGGAACTCTGTTCCGTCTGCCTGCTTCCCTCCGGACTACAACTTGGATATCTTCAAGTCCAATGTTAACAAATTCCTAATGAACCGCCCCCTTAATTAAACACTTCATCAAACCTCCACACTAACGTACTGTACTTGCAATAACCCTTATCCCTGAGTGGCTTCCGGGCCTTGATAAGTGGTGATCACTGTGTAAAAAAAAACTATATATATATATATGTAAGCGTATTTTCCACTGACCAAGACTGTGCGCCCCCTCCCCCTAATTTTTAATAAAATATGTTTTATTTGATAAATAAATTGGTAATTTATAGTAACCCGAAGGAATTTTACCATTTTCATACTATTAGAAAATTTTTAGAGCTTTAGAAAACAATAAAGAAAACAGAAAAACAAAAGAACAAAACGAAGCACACAAGACATGCAGAGAAATATATATATATATGTTCTGCTTACCATAAGTGTCGACCGATCCCAGAACCAGGTGGATTAAAATACCGCCAAATACAGCAAAGATACCTCGAAGTTTAATCCATTTCCTCGGTGTGATAATCTTGATAACCTGCCTCGATTCAGAAGCCATGTTTGTATATTTTCTTCACAAACTGTTTTAGTCTCTCATAAAACCAATAACTAGTAAGCAATTAGTGTTTTGCGTGTTAATAATTGGTTGTATACAAACATTAACAGGTGGTTGCTATAATCATTGGTTTACTGCTAGAAATAATTTTTTTATGGCTTACAAATTATAAACAAAATGATAATTACCAACTTCAACTTTTGTTTTTGTTTTTTTATTGCATAGTACACACAACTGAATTCAGGGTATTTTATTACAAGGAATACTACCCGAGTCTTTATTTATAGTATCAGGTTTTTCTATTTCATTTGGGTTTAAGATTTCAGGTATTTGTTGTCTCCGATTCTATTGTTTCTGCTTCGACTGCTATCATAAATATTGTTCACGGGCCTTCACTACATTATATAATTACTGTGCGACAACACAACATATGTTTGCCTAAATTCTTCAAGGGCACAAACCACAACCCCAGGGAAAACAGCACGGGGACCAACTCCTTACTTGGACATCGCTCTGACTGATAACAAACTCTGATCTTAAAATGAACCAAGCCAAATTTAATGATCGGCTACATACTCAGTCAGCGATTTCTCTCTTATGGTATGTACCTTAGAATATTTAAAACATATCAAACAGTGATTTAACTGAGAGTGTGGAGGACTAGGATATATAAATCCTAATCCTGTTACAACAGAAAATAATGAAACGAATGGAATGAAGGAAACAAAGACTCAATTGCTGGATAAGATAAACGTGTCGTTTATTTACTGTTGAAAGAATGAATGTTTTAGAAACAACATGTGTTCATTTCCGCGCTGGTGCAACCATCGTTTGTTTGGGGACTGGTAATATAGAAAGAAAAAGGAAATGTGTGCTCATCTCACGTTCGGGTCACTATCGTTTGTTCGCGCGTGAGAAGAGAAGTGAGTAATGTAGTGGAGATGGGAATGATAGTCCAGCGTGTAGACAAAGATATGTTAGCAGTCAGCTACGCGGAGGTGTTCTCTGGCACAAATTGTGGAAGAGTTGTCTGGTTGATGGACCAAAGCAAAAGGGGGAAAAAGAGTGAGAAAGTCAATCCAGTTCATGGTGAGAGAAAGCGTATAAGATGTACGTACGGTCTGTTGGTTTTTTGCCCCATCTAGTAGCAAGTGGCGTGAGGCACGTCTGCCAAAACGGCGGCAGCTGGTCCGTAGACCACTCACCCTGGAAGGCGAGCTGGAAAAGGGCTGGAAACAGCTTGTCCCTTGCTTTTATAGGTGTTTCCGGTGGTCTTTTGTGCATGTGTGGATTTCTTTTGAAAGGGGAAGTGACGTTGTCTATGTGTGTACGTATGTGAGTACATGTGTGTATGTTAGCGTGTGTGTGTATACACATGAATGTGAGTGTATATACGCGAACGTGAATATATGTACGTATGTGGACGTGCGCGTGTATGTTTGTGTGCGCGTATGTATATGACAAGTAATATGGCTTGAAATGTGAACGTGTGTTTTTGTGTGAGACTAGAAAAGGCTCGCGCAAGAGAGAAAAACGTGCAGGCTGACTGGATACACCGCACACACATCCGTCCCTTTACATAGCTACTGCGTACACATTTCACATCAACCTGTCTATTACACAAAATCTCACCCAGGAATTTGTTCAGGTGTTTTGCTGTTACCTTTGAGAGAATAGGTACACTAATTTGGACTCACGAAATAGGAGAATTAGTTTCTTTGTCTACCGTAAACCTATGGCTGGATGAAGGTTATTAAGTGACGTAAAAAGCTATCCCTTTGATAGTGTTGAATCTACTATTAATAAGAAAGTTTCCAATTTATACAAACCTTAATAAAGTGTAGTCAATAGATGTCCTATTTACCTTCGTCTACCTTGGCTAACTGATATCAGTGACCGATTTGCTAAGTAAATCTCTTTGTATGTACACCGGTGTTATTTTGCCTCGAACCCACGTGTTGTTTTTTCAACTATACCTATGTTGTCGTCCATTCACAAAGATTTTCTCCCTCCCTATCCATAATTCTATTATTTATTTATTCAAATATAGCTGCAGCTCGCACCATGTTGAACGGACATCGCAAAGATTGGATTTTTGCTAAAAACAACATGTCCTATCAAAGATTCGTTAAGCAAATTCTTCACCTTCGGGTGTTCTGAGTAATACATATGGTTCTGCGATCTGCTAGCACCTCATAAATGATCGTGCGTGTGACACGAATTTTAGTACTGACATGTTCACGATCCTGAACTGGTCGCACTCGCCCTTTCATTTAAAAATCCTAGAAACCATTTATATTAAATCCTTGAAACCTTCTCATTGTGAGCAAACAAAAAATCTTTTAGGACTTAATTTAATTTCTATGTGGTTTTTCCCGGTTTATTTTTATTATGAATTTTCTCTTCCCCCCCCCCCCGCCATATTCGTGAAAATCTTTTTAATCGCAATTTTCCTAAATTTAGTTCAGTTGAGCGAGGAAAGAATCATGGTTAGCTACCCTTTTTTCATTTTTTTTATTTTTTAATCATCAGTTGAATTGGTATATATATATATATATATATATATATATATATATATATATATATATATATATATATATATATACATGAACAAATGATTGATAAAACATGTTAAAAGACATCTTGAAAAAGAGTTAAAAATATATTTAATTTTAAAAAAGGAAACACAAGATAAGTGGATAGTCATTAATCCGCGGAGTTTCGAAGAAATACTCTCCTTCTCATCAGAGGGCAGGAATTAGCAAAATGCAGGATCGGATTTTGCATATAAAAGTATTTAATGAAACTACAAGTAAGTCACAGATCTTACTTGGTTAAAAAAAGGGTGAGGTAAGGGGAACAGGAGGCAAAAGAAAAAGAAAAATAAAAATAAAAAGATTTCACATAAATGGACAGTCCGGTGAAGGGTAAAAATCCAAAAATGGTAAAATCCAAAACGGTAGAATTTAAAATTTCAATCCAATCGGTAAATTCCAAATGGTCCAAAGTAATCCAAAAGGCAGAGTTCGTTGGAAAAAGCGCAAATGGAATGAATTCCAAATCATTAAAAGAAAAGTACTGGAGAGAATATTTAAAAACACGTCTGTCAAGGCTGGATGAATAAAAAATTTTCGCCTTTTTTTACACTTTTTGGGGTGGATTGCTAACAATATAAGAAACATGCATTTTCTCTTTTTATTAGATTTTTCCATTGCACCAAATTGAGCCATTAGATCCATGTCTAAGGAACCTATATCTAAAATTTCAATTGTTTATACCCTAAATTGGCGGAGGACTTTGGTAGAGTTCTCAAAGGTCAAATCATTGAACTTTTATACCTTAACAGCCAAATTTCTGGCCGAAAACCGATTACAAATATTTTCCCAAATCTCCATACCCTATATATCAAATTTCGAGTCTGTAGACTGAAAATTGACAGAAATATTGTGTAGGGAAATGTACACACACACACACACACACACACAAACACAGACACTTTCACTTTTACAGATATACAAGCGTTGGTGCCCGGCGTTGCCCGAGTGTTTGGAGGTGTATGCTGAGCAAAAAAAAAGATCAATGTAATCACAGAGCAATATAATGAATGAATGACAAACGTCTATATTCCAAAGTTCATGATGTTGACTATCTTACAATTTATTCTTTCAATTCAGTTGACATTTACAATTCTTGACAGTATCTGTTTTGTAGCACAAAATCTATCATTTAATTATTATACCAATCAGTGAATCTATTTTGCCTTTAACTCAGAAGAAATAGCCACAATCAATTTGTTTTATTGACAAATTTCCATGTATCATCTATCTATCTATACTCCTATAAATTCAGTTTTGTTTTGTGTGTATCGATATTCATATTAAAACCGCTTTTTTCTATTTATTTAAAAAGAAAATAGAATTTTCTTATATCTTGGTTGTGGAATTGCGTTCACTAGCAAACGATCTAGCTAATTTGCATATTCTTTTAAACATTCATTTTAATTAATTCCCTATTAGTTGCTTCGGTTTTTTAATGGGATAATCATCTTTAGTTGACTATTTATTACCTGTAATTATATTCATGCAGATATTCTACATGATTTATACTTGCATAATATTTGCGAAAGAAGTTTATATTAAACACAAAATTGTTTCCATATATATTTATGTATACGTATATATTTTTGTTAAACAAATCTATCTATCTATCTATCTATACCTATACTCCTATAAATTCGTTTTTCTTTTGTGTGCATTGATATTCATATTAAAAACCCTCTTTTCTATTTATTTAAAAAGAACATACAATTTTCTTATATATGGGTCGATGAATTGCATTCATCTGCAAAAGATCTAGCTAATTTGCATATTCTTTTAAACATTCATTTAAATTAATTCCCTATTAGTTTTTTCGGTTTTCTTATGGGATGATCATCTTTAGTTAACTACTATCATGGGTGCCCGGCGTTGCCCGGGTATTTGGAGGTGTATGTTGAGCAAAAAAAAAAGCGGTGAATTTTTTTTAATTTGGCCCCTATTATGACCCGTTACCATTTATTGTTTTGGGCTCAAATCAAGTTATCAAGTTACATCCATGTCCAAGTGATCCATCTCTAAAATTTCAAGTGTTTAGACCCAAAATTATCGGAGGACTTTGGTACAGTTCTCAAAAATCAAATCGTGGAACTTTGACCCCTTAATCGCCAAATTTCTGGCCAAAAACCGATCACAACAATTTCCCAAAATCTCAATACCCTGTATATCAAATTTCGAGTCTGTGGAATAAAAATTGACAGAGTTATTGTGTAGAGTCAGACATACAGATACACAGACAGACAGATACACAGACACGTTCACATTTATATATATATAGATTACGTGTAATTTTATTCATGTAGATATTCTACTTGATTTAAACTTGCATAATATTTTCAAGCTTACAGTTAACATAAAATTGCTTCCATATATATTTATGTATACGTAAATATTTTTTGTTTAATCTATCTATTTATATATCTATAAAAGTGGACGTGTCTGTATGTGTGTGTCTGTGTACATTTCCCTACGCAATGACTCTGTCAATTTTTAGTCTACAGACTCGAAATTTGATATACAGGGTACTGAGATTTTGGAAAATCGATGTGATCGGTTTTTGGCCAGAAATTTGGCTGTTAAGGGGTCAAAGTTCAATGATTTGACCTTTGAGAACTCTACCAAACTCCTCCGACAATTTTGGGTCTACGCACTTTAAATTTAAGATATAGGTTCCTTGGACATGGATCTAACTTAATAACTTGATTTGAGCCCAAACAATAAATTTTAAGGGGTCATAATAGGGGTTAAGTTAAAAAAGTTGATCTCTGCAGTCTCTTCCAAATTACTCAGACAATTTCTGGTCTAAATATTTGAAATTTTACATAAAGGGTATTCAGAGATAGGGCAAGCTTTTTCATCAGTTTGGGTTGAAAATATTTAGTTATCAATATATAAATGTATGTATGTATGTCTGTTTGCATGTCTGCCTTAAACTTTCTATAGAGGCGACAGATTTTACCAAGATTAGTATCGTTTTAAAGTTCGACCTTTCATACGACAAATATCGAAAACTTGGTTAAAAACATTAATAGCTTCCCCTTCAACCAGGCACTTTTCTACAGGGAGGGGTTCACTTTTTTCGCCGATATTTTTTTAAGTTATCCTCTCCTTTAGATTGTCTAGCCTTAATTTTAAAAAATTTCGCTTCCGGTTTAGCAGTGGTTGTAACAGCATAAACGTTATGTTTTATCACGTTCTTTTCCTCCTTTGCGGTACGGGTTCGAGCCTGCCTTCCTACTACCACTTTTTTTTTTGCTCAACATACAAATCTAAACACCCGGAAAACGCCGGGCTGAAATGCTAGTATATCTATAAAAGTGAAAGTGTCTGTGTATGTGTGTGTGTGTGTGTCTGTGTATGTGTGCGTTTGTGTGTCTGTGTACATTTCCCTGCGCAATAACTCTGACAATTTTAAGTCTAAAGACTCGAAATTTGATATACAGGGTACTGAGATTTGGGAATATCTATGTGATCGAGTTTCGGCCAAAAATTCCGCTGTTAAAGGGTCAAAGTTCAACGATTTGATTTTTAAGAACTCTACCAAACTCCTCCGACAATTTGGGGTCTAAACACTTGAAATTTTAGATATAGGTTCCTTGAACATGGATCTAACTTAATAACTTGATGTCAGCCTAAAAGAATAAATTTTAAGGGGTCATAATAGGGGTAAAATTTTAAAAAAATGACCTTCTTTTTTTTTGCTCAGCATACACCTCCAAACACTTCTGTGGTACCAGTATTCAAGAATTCAAACACTTCTGTGGTACCAGTATTCACGAATTCTGGCGAAAGAACTGACCCATCAAATTATCGCCCCATTAGCCTCCTCCCACTTTTCGCCAAAATATTTGAGACCATAATTAACCATGCTCTAGTCCGGCACCTTACAGATGCTAAACTTCTGACTGATTTAGACAAGCCCGTTCCACAGCTGACATCCTCACTGTAATCTCTGAACGTATATACCATTCACTGGACAAAACAGGGGAGGGCAGAGTGGTAGCTCTAGATATATCTAAGGCTTTTGACAGGATGTGGCCCAATGGTCTCCTCAGGAAAATTGAATCATACGGTATCACTGGTAGAATACTTAACATAATTAAATCCTTCTTAGAGAAAAGAAAAAGCCAGGTTGTCCTCGACGGTCGTACATCTAAACAGTGTGATATAAATGCGGGAGTGCCTCAGGAGTCTATCTTTGTACCTCTATTGTTCCTCATATTTATTAATGACCTCCCCGACAAAACTGCCTCTGAGATGGGTATATATGCTGATGACACCACACTCTATAACAGGCATGACAGGAAAACAAATGAACACATATCTAAAGAAATGGCAAAAACACTAGAGGATGACATCCAATCTGTAGTGGAATGGGGACATAAATGGATGGTCACATTCAATGCTGCCAAGACTAAACTGGTTTCCTTCAATAATTACAAGAAACCTTCTCTGCCACCAATAGCAATGACCAGTGACTCCCTGTCTGAAAGTACATCTTTCAAACTGCTTGGCCTAACGTTCACAGGAAACATGAATTGGAACAGTTATATTGAAAACATTGCCAGGGCCGCTGCGAAAAGGTAGGCTCTCTTTACCGTGCTAGAAAACTACTGACACCTGAAAGTATCCTGTACCTCTATAAAGCCACCATTCGCCCATGTATGGAGTATTGTTGTCACATTTGGGCTCGTGCATCTGCTGCTAGTCTCTCGCTTCTAGACAAGGTTCAAAAGAGAGTCGCCAATCTGATAGGCCCTAAACTGGCATCTAAGCTTCAGCCTTTGCCCCATCGACGAAACGTTGTATCCCTCTGTCTGTTCTACAAGTATTTTAATGGTGAATGCTCTGACGAACTGCAGACAGTTGTGCCCCCAAGACGTAGACACCCTCGACAAACCCGACAGGCAGCTAAATCCCACCCCCACACAGTAGAGATCCCTAGATGTAAAAGATCTTTCTACTCCAGTAGTTTCTTCCACAGAACCGCTAGACTCTGGAATTCCATTCCAGGTCCCTGCTTCCCTAACTGTACTGACATGCAGAAGTTCAAGTGTAACGTGAACCGACATCTTGCTGCCCAAATCCAAACATAGTGTCCCAGTAGTTGCTGCCTCTGATAGTAACCCTCTACACCAAAGTGGCAATGCCTCAATACAGACCAATAAGTCTTCTCTGTGTTATGAGCAAGTTACTGGAATCAATATTAAATAGAGAAATAGTCAACCACCTCAGCAGGAATAACCTTCTTAGTGACACACAATATGGTTTCCGCTCTGCAAGATCTACCGCAGATGTGCTGACGGTTATATCCCACAGGATTAGTGAATCTCTTGACAAAGGCTTCCTTTCTAGGGCAATTGCTCTTGACATATCAAAGGCCTTTGACAAAGTATGGCATAAGGGTCTACTTCACAAGATTTCCAGCTATGGTATAACTGGAAATGTTTTCTCAATCATTAAATCATTTCTCTCTGATAGGCTCATAAGAGTAGTGGTAGATGGACAAAAATCCGAGGCCTGCAATATAAATGCTGGAGTCCCTCAGGGGTCAATCCTGGGCCCAACTCTCTTCCTGATCTACATCAATGACCTCCCTAAACACATACTTAAATTATTCGTTGACATCTATGCTGATGACACGACCATCTGCGGCAACACATCAAAGGCTGTAAATGACGAAGTTCTCTCGGATTCTCTCTCCTCTGATCTCGAGCGCGTGGTTCAGTGGGGGAAGATGTGGCTAGTTACCTTTAATGCATCCAAAACCAAACTCCTATCCTTACATCATCAACGCTCTGATCCCCAGCTGGCATCAATTGTGATGGATGGCTCTCGTCTGGGTGAGGCCCCGTGTTTTGACAAGCTTCTGGGTTTGACCTTTACTCCTGATCTGAAATGGAACACGTACATCAAGTCTGTTGCCAAGGTCGCAGGAAAGATGGTGGGATCCTTCTACCGCTCCAGAAGATATCTCACTACTGATGCAATTCTCTATCTATATAAAAGCCAAGTACGGCCAAGGATGGAATACTGTTGCCATATCTGGGCAGGAGCTGCCAAAAACAGCCTATCATGCCTTGACAGAGTACAAAATAGACTTCGTGGTTTAGTGGGGGATGCCCTTTTCTCTACCCTGCAACCCCTCTCCCACAGAAGAGACGTTGCGAGCCTATCCTTGTTTTATCGTTATTTTCATGGCAGGTGCTCGTCTGAACTCCAATCCCTGTTCCCCCCTCGCCAATCTTTCACAAAAAACACCCGTCTAGCTGAATCCACTGTGAAAAATTTCCCCCACTCTATATCTGTGCCTAAATCAAAACGCGGATTTCATGAGCAAAGCTTCTTTCTTAGAACTGCACGCCTGTGGAACTCTGTTCCGTCTGCCTGCTTCCCTCCGGACTACAACTTGGATGTCTACAAGTCTAATGTTAACAAATTCCTAATGAACCGCCCCCCTAATTAAACACGTCATAAAATCTCCTCACTAACGTGATGTACTTACAATAACCCTTATCCCTGAGTGGCTTCCGGGCCTTGATAAGTGGTGATCACTGTGTAAAAAAAAAAAAAAAAAAAAAAAATGTTATTAAAAAAATAAAAAAACACCCGGGCAACGCCGGGCACCCATGCTAGTATATCTATAAAAGTGAACCTGTCTGTGTGCCTGTGTGTCTGTCTTTCTGTCTGTCTGTCTGTCTGTCTGTTTGTGTGTCTGTGTACATTTCCCTACGCAATAACTCTGTCAATTTTTAGTCCACTGACTCGAAATTTGATATACAGGGTACTAAGATTTGGGAAAATCTACGTAATCGTGTCAACTTGATGGACAGATGCCTCATCAATGGCAGAAGGGGGGGCAACCAGGTCTAGGAGCTGTTTCCAGAGACTTCTGGCCATGTTTGAATTCACGATGCCAGCGTTTTACAAGGTCATATGATGGGGCATGATCTCCATAAGTTTCTTTCATTTCATCAAAAGTCTCCTGTGGTGTGCGTCATTTGAAATACACAAACCGGATCACTGCTCGACATTCAACAGTCTCCATTTCACACCTGAATCAGTTCAAACACCTGTAAAACAAAAACCACAATTTGTTCAGAGCTGTAATTTGCCAGATGACACGTAGAGATATAAATCATTGCGCATGCAAAATTTCAGCTATATCAGATAACTGGAAGTGGGTCAGGGGCATTACTTATTGTACGCCCCTCGTATAATCTTTGTCTGATTTTATTGGTGTCGTTTTTTTTTTTTGATGTAATTATATATAATTTACTTATGTAATTAAACCAATGACATGATGCATATGTGAGACATCTTCACTTGAAGTGAATGGAATTTAGGTGACACAATTTGCGTTTAAACAAGCTCAACCAGTTTTCCTGAAATATACATAAGTATTTATTAAAAAGAAATATATGTAAACAAGATTTTCAATTCCCTATGAAAATATCTTATTTTATAACCAGTGATTATTTTGTCAAGGGGAAACGCCAACCAATTGTAATCCCATAACAATATAAATTTACAATACGAGTTACTACAAAACACAAAATGAGACACATAATTACCATACTTTTTAATTTCTTCTTATTCGCTTTCTTCTTTCTCTTCTTTCTACTAATGGCGTTTTTTTTTTTAATTTAATTATG
The DNA here is from genome assembly GCF_053919585.1 of Euprymna scolopes. Taxonomy (NCBI): domain Eukaryota; kingdom Metazoa; phylum Mollusca; class Cephalopoda; order Sepiida; family Sepiolidae; genus Euprymna; species Euprymna scolopes. The sequence continues at coordinate 151,920,250 of NC_136492.1, forward strand.
TATGTAAATTATAATAAAATCTTATAAAAGTAGAGCGATGCATACATGATTGTCTTGATTCTAAGGGTATAGGATTATATATACATGTGTTGAATAATTTGAAACGGACGTTAGATATATATAATGCTTATTCTGAACCAATTTCGTAGTATTCATTAAAGACTAGCAGGATGGGCCCGGCGTTTCCGGGTCATAAAAGAAATTGGGAAACAGAGTAGGTTACCTGATTGTAAAATCCGCTTTTAATTTTTAATTGGGGACAGGGCGTTGTTTGGGTGTCTTCAGCCGGAAGCAAAACCGTGTTATATATGGAAGGAGACAGATCCCAGTAATTAGATAAATAAAATTAATAAGTTCGAAAATAATATTTATTTATTAAAGTAAAAGGTTAGGGTTAGGGTTACACAGTTATATAAATGTTGTTATCAGTACAAGGGGCCGTTCTGTGTACTCTGTTATATGTCCTTATGTCCCCCCCCCCCCGCTATACAAAAACTGAAAGCAAAATTTTGTAAACAAAAAAAAATAGCATGGATATTGATCAACCAAAAATCCTATAAAAATAAATACCTGTGAGAGCTCGTATTTCAAGATTTCACATTGACAAAAAGTGGGAGAATATTTTCTTGGTAAGGCACAGCCTAAACGAACCATTCAATAATTATTTGATTAAAAATGTACAAAACGCAATTTCCCCATTCATTTTACATGAGACTGTGTAAGGAGAAAGCAGTCCACTCGTCAACCCTGTTATTACTGCACCAAGGTCGGTTAAATTTTCAGAGTTTGTCTGAAGTATGACGTTGAGGGGGAGACATCAGAGCTATTTTATTCTCCAGTCAAAATTTGAATTATATGCAATCTATATTTACCGTCTATCAATGACGAACCAAGCATGGTACTCGTCGATAATATGTATCAGTATTTGTCAAAGCTGTATACGATAGCGACCATACTGACCGATGCTAAACAACCCTATTTTACATGTATTATACATATAAACAGACCCCTGGGTGTGCACTATGTAACGCTCGTAGGCCCGAGGAATGCCGGGGGAACAAAAAGGAGACCTAAGAGTGAACAGAAACCAAACAATCAAGCAGGAAGAAACCAAACGTAGGATGAAGCTATTTTTAGAATTAATGTAAAGCCATGCAGCGATGTCACGTAGTGGACACTAGGGGCAGCTAAGAAGGAGAGGGAGAGAAAAAAGAAAAGGAGATTATTGGTTGGTCACTGGACGTGAGTAATGCTTCTCTGGGTTCTGTAAAAAAGCGTTGAAAGAAAAAGGGAGTCTGTGGGCTGTCTCTCGTACTGAGGTCAAGCATCTGACCTCTGATCTTCTTCGGAAACTGTAGCCCGTGATGTCTGAAACTGTAGCTCATGATGTCTAGTCGTCCGAGAGACCTCCACATTAAATTCTGAACGCCTCTGTGTAGAATTCTACTGAATGCGAAAAGCGAAGCTGCATACACCAGAAAGAAAAGACAGACAATTTAGGATTCTATCTACTAATAATTAATTTCACAAAAATTACAGTCTTTTTTATATTACACGTTCAGTTATTAAAAATTTTTAATTCACAAATCTCTCTTCTTCCTGATGGAACTCAGGCGGATGGAGAGGGGGTGGTCAGGCGTTTTTGGAGCGATGTTATTCTCTCGAGATTTCAATGCAGTCTGTTTAATTTTGAGCGGCATTGTCTTTTTATAGTAAGGTCGCAGGTCGGGGTGGATAATCCACCCAGCCAATCAGATTAAGCTACGTATCTAAATTGCGTGTGTACAGTTCAGCCATAGTCTAGAGTTTTGTGAATCTGAGACCAAAATGAAATCAAATTCACACGACCTCGTTTCCTCCTCTCATTCTTTTTTTTATACACCATACAAATGCAACCAACAACACACTTATTATTACTAGCGTGCTCACTCCCGCTCCTGTAATTGCTACCTTATGAAGCCTATCCCTAGATTCCGTATTCTCCAGACTGTTTAATCGGGCCTGAAATTCACTCATATCTATTCGCCTAACTCCTCCCATAGCGTTTGGTAGCCTAAGTCGGTGAACGACGGATTAGGGGATCCCAAAGGTTAGTAAGGTTATTCAATTGGACATTCGCCCACTTTACTGCAGGTGCCTTTAATAAATACCGTTCCTCAACCGGATAATACGCAGGTAGCCCTATGCCCTTTCCCCGGAGTTCAGATCTCCTATCCATAGTTAAAGACGGACTCACCTTAATTATCCCAGCAGCCATGTTACCACATACCTTGGACATTTCCATCTTTTGTTGTGTGGATACCAACCAGGTGCCTTCGGCTACTCTTACATCCAGTGGCAAAAGACCTTCATTTGCCACCTCAACCTTGCAGACGCGATTTATCACTCTCTCATCCCCCTGAAACAATCCCAACACACACAACTCATGATCTTCAGTTACATATAACGGACTTTTGACCGGCAAATTCCAAGACCATTGATTCGGCATTCTCCTGACTCTTGCTGATTCAATAGCATAAATCTACCCCTTGCCATATTAATCTTACTCCACCCTATAACTGGCTACCAACCCCAACTTGGGTGTGTCCAGTGGATAGGGAGGGGTGGAGTGATAACTTGATAAACCTCGTACTTAGTTCCTCGATCCCAAAGGGGTACAGACACAAACACTGATATTTTTTCAGCTTCTAACCGCGCACTACACCCCCAGGGTGTTATAATATTCCCACAACCCTTCCTCGGGGCTAACTGGAAGTTGTAGACGCGATGGTAATTTTTGTCTTATATCCTCCAAAATATTTCGCAGCTGATCCGGGCTTATTACACTGGGGGACAAATGTCCCAACGCTAGCGCATCCGATTGTGCCCCCACATGGATGATCCACTCGACCAATAACCGCTTTGTCCGTTGTAACCGTCACAGCATATGCATTAATTGTAAATATCTCTGTAGGAAAGCTTCCCCTCTCAAAAACTGTTTCAATTCGGCTAGACACATTCCACAATTCCTCATGCAAAGCTTCTAATTGGTCGATAATATCATTAAGGCCTTCCCTATTTTCTTGCATTTCTACTCTAGTGATATTTAATAAAACCAACCCCTCCTTGGTAATTTGTGTTAACGTTTTCTGCCCTTGCTGTAATTGCTCTATTCGTGTCCTTATTTAAGTCGAAGTGTTCTTCTGTAAGTACTCCGAATAATGCATCCAAGGCTTTGCCTATTATAGGTATAATCGCTCTCTTAGGCCTGGGTTCCAGGTTCCTAAATTTCTGATAATGCTTCCTTTGATCGGTCCACCAGCGCCTTAAAATGCGCGTCTCGTCCTCTAAGGGACTCAATATCTGCATATATTGCCCCACCTGTTCATATGTACTAACTAATTGTCTTCTTAACACATCAAACTGATCAATTCCCCTCCAATGAGTGCTAATTAAGTCCCTATAGGGCCGCAAATCATTCATTAATGTCACCAGTCGGTTCGACTGTGTGATTATTACCTTGCTAGTTTTCCTGGAAATGGCATCCCTTGTTACTAGAAACGCAGTAGATGTCCATAGCAATCCTAACAGGAACAACACCATGATCGTCTTCATCCCTGTAACAACAGGAAGAAATGACTCAGCCAACGACTCAGTCGCTCAACTGATGCACCAATAATAACGTATGGGGCCAGATACGTTTAACAACCGTTGTGGCCGCCCAATAACAAAATATAGAAAGAAATATCGATGACGTATTACCAACAATGGGATGACGAGAAAAGAAGAAAAAAAAGGAAATAAATTCTCAGGGACTCTCTTCCCTTAGTTACACTGTGTGTGGATACTCTGCCTAAGAATGAAGGCGACTATAGACAAACAAAAATAAGAACAATCTCCCAAGGGCTCATTCCTTGGCCATGCCGCATGTTATCAAAGGTCTCCAACCAGAAGAAAGAACACGCCACATCCACGACAACTTGCAAAGAGTTGCTATACAAAGCTCGCTGACAAAAAAATACATTTATGTCAATAGCTACATTCAAAGAATTGTATGTCTGTTACATGATATGGGCTGTTCCCTTTTCATGTAAGTAAAAAATTAAGGAATTAAATGAAAATGATGTCAGAATCAACCCCCTTTCCACACGGAGTAGAGTTTAGCTGTCCTTCTCTTTCTCCCCCTATACCACTCACATCGAAAGCATTGTTAACAGTTTTTGTTAGATTTACACAATATTAAAAATTCAACACCTTTATTTCACTGTATTTCTCTCAACAAAATTAAATCACGCTAACCGCAGTCAGCTAGGAAAAAAAAACCAACCTGTACAATTTTTCGAGAGATACCCATACACTTAAATGTTTTCTGCATTATTATTATTATTATTACTATTAATTTTTTTTTAAACAGACTATAGCCGGATCAGTTAACGTTTTCCCCAGTGTTCAGACGAGCCTTAATTCTCGCCGTTAAACAGGCTTTCCTTGTCATGGAAACCAACCTCATTCAAGAGAAAATTTGGTTCGGATGCCTTGGAAATGGTGTCCTTCGTTTGCCCAAGCTTAGTCAATGGAATTTTTACCAGTAAAATATTCAGGGTAGGTGGTTCAAAACTGACTCGCTCCCTAACTTTGTAACCAATTATTACCAAGCGTTAAGTCTCTCTGTAAATTCTTTGCGACATAAACCTTCATCCGTCCTCTTCGGTCACCTAGTCTGTATGGTACGTTGGTCATCCCCTCGAGTTTGAGTCAACTCCACATCAGCGGAATGCAGGGGTTCCATACCTAACAGCCTGTCATACACATCCACAAAGCAAATACACAGGTGTCGACCAGAGCTGTCAATGTTTAACCTCCCACCTCTGCAGGACAGGTCAAGCCTCCTACTTCCGTCAGAACTTGACGCACCTTAAGTGGTGTCTTTTTCTTCATTGACCAGCCTTGCATGCGTGCTGGTAACAAATAGTCCTCGCCCATCAATGGCCCGTCCATCCAGACATTGGTTACCGCTCTTGGGCAGAGTTCTCCTTGCTTTGGAAACCTCTTTTTCTTTTGAGGGTATGTCTTTCCCACATGTCCAACAGCAGTTTCAGACAGATTCTGGCCATATGACTGGCTTGTCAACACATGGAAAGTTGTACTCAAGTTACCTGTCCCCTCATTCTCGTTAGGGTTAGGGTTAGGGTAAGGGTTTGGGGTTAGGGGTTAGGGTTAGGGTTAGGGTAAGGGTTAGGGGTTAGGGTTTAGGGTTTGGGGTTAGGGTTAGGGGTTAGGGTTAGGGGTTAGGGTTTAGGGTTTGGGTTAGGGTTAGGGGTTAGGGTTAGGGGTTAGGGTTAGGGTTAGGGTTAGGGTAAGGGTTGGGGTTGGGGTTAGGGTTAGGGTTAGGGGTTAGGGTTAGGGTTAGGGGTTAGGGTTAGGGGTTAGGGTTAGGGTTAGGGTTAGGGTTAGGGTTAGGGTTAGGGTTAGGGTTAGGGTTAGGGTTAGGGTTAGGGTTAGGGTTAGGGTTAGGGTTAGGGTTAGGGTTAGGGGTTAGGGTTAGGGTTAGGGTTAGGGTTAGGGTTAGGGTTAGGGTTAGGGTTAGGGTTAGGGTTAGGGTTAGGGTTAGGGTTAGGGGTTAGGGTTAGGGTTAGGGTTAGGGTTAGGGTTTAGGGTTAGGGTTAGGGTTAGGGTTAGGGTTAGGGTTAGGGTTAGGGTTAGGGGTTAGGGTTAGGGTTAGGGTTAGGGTTAGGGTTAGGGTTAGGGTTAGGGTTAGGGTTAGGGTTAGGGTTAGGGTTTAGGGTTAGGGTTAGGGTTAGGGTTAGGGTTAGGGTTAGGGTTAGGGTAGGGTTAGGGTTAGGGTTAGTTAGGGTTAGGGTAGGGTGGGTTAGTGGGTTAGTGGGTTGAGTTAGGGTTAGGGTTAGGGTAGGGTTGGTGGAATA